>NC_054070.1:6547716-7173839 GCF_017639655.2 Falco naumanni
TCTTGTTTACTGATATGTTATGTGGTTGAATGTGAGGTTTTTGCAAAGATATTTGAGATGCCGTAGCAGCAAGGCATCAGTGATTTGACACACTAACGTCGGTGGGCTTGCAGTCGTGCTCTGTTTAGCCTGTCAGCTGGGCTGGCCATCCAGCTCTGGGTGAAGCACCCCTAGTCACATAGTGAGGACCTCAGCCAGGCAGGAAGGTTTGCAAGGCAAGGCAGCAGAGCTGGAAAGGATGATTTGCAGCTTTCCTAGCACCAACCTGTTCTCTAGGGCTTTCCTGAACCCAGAGAACAGATGGTTAGGCTGGAGGCTGGGATGCAAGGACAAGGGACTCTTGTTGACATTACCTTTACCAGAGTGCCTTTCATCATTAGCATGTAAATGCCACCAAGCACCCAGGAATTATCCATCTATGATCTCTTCATTAGAAGAGGCCTCTGATCAGGTTAATCTCACTTTCCCTGTGTGGAAAGGAGGATGCAGAGCAGCTGTATCCACCAGCAAATGAAGGTAGAATGAATTTCTGAGATGGAAGGATGTTGCGAGCATCAGGTTTTGAGCGAGTCGGCAGTGATTGCTTTGGCTCTTGCACAGAAATGCAAGAGCTGTGACAGCGGTGTTGATGGTGGTAATTGAGACTAATGGGACTCGTCCTCTGCAGCAGGTGCCCTGGAATACGTGTGCGGTGGATGCTGGCTGGCCCAGGTCTCCTGCAGAGAGGAGGGGAGCGGTGGAAGCTTCCAGCCTGGTGCATTTTTTCAGCCTCTCAATGGTCTGCTCTCACTCCTGGGAAGCAGAAGCCAAAGCAAGCATGGGGGAGGGTGGAGGAAATGTGTTTTAACAGTAAATATGGCCTTGTTATTTATCAATGCAGAGTAATTGAAGTGATTTCATGTCGGTTTTAAATGCAGTGCCTAGGGATCTAATCTATCTGTCTAATATTAATGGGTAATATTTGGTTGCCTCATTCATTCATTACTGTTTTCATTAAGACTCTAATCCCATTTAGGAGTCTGTTTGTCATTTTAAACTCCTCTGTTTTATCTTAGCCTGCCACAATCCTTTTTAACAACTTAACCGAATTCATGAGTTCTAGGCTAGCAGCTTGGGGGAAGGGGCCTCTGCTGTCTGGCATGTGGTTTTTATGGGGAGAGAGGAAAAACAGACGGCTGAAGGCAATTGCAAGCAGCAGGCACTGAGCTTTCCTGCGATACACACCACTGAGATTTAAGTCTTTCATAACAGAGCTGGATGTCTGCGTTTCAGAGCATGGAGCTCCTTTCTCTGACACAGGCAGTGCATTGACACCTACTCTGAAGCCTCCATCATCTCCAAACCAGTATAAGAAGCCGCTTGGAGCGGGGCTGCTGTTTATAAATGCTCAGGGTGTTTCCAGATGGCCGCTAGCATTCCCTCCAAGGTGTCCCCACTTCCAGTCGTCATCACATCGTGGATGCTCCTTAACACCAAGGCCAGGGAGGTGCTGATGAGGGCTGTGGGAACGTACCTGGAAATGTTGACCCCCAAGAACATCTGTGCTGGGGCAAACTCTGAGCAGCACAGTCTTTGATTTTGAGGTGGAGCAAGCTGCATCGGCGCAGCTGGGAGCCACCAGCCAGGCGCTTGCACCAGCGCTCTGCCCAGGGAGCAAACATCCCGCAGGAGATGGGGCCGGAGGACGGCTGTTTGCTGCAGGCAGCAGGAGAGAAGGTTTGTCCTGCTGTAGCTTGTGTTGCAAATATTCCCAGCTGGGCATCTCCTGACTGCAGCCCTAAGGACAGCGTGGCTGTTTGCTGTCCAAGCATGCGCAGTGTAGGGACAGAGTTAACACAGACCTGTCTTTTTCCTGCCTAAAGCCCTGTGAAGCCATTGCACAGAAGAAATAAAGGGATTTCTATAAAGTGAACTGAGATCCTCTCTCCGAGGAGGAAACAGCAGAGCCTGAGATGCCCCCACCTGCACCGTCCAGCGTGATCGCTGCAGACCGAAGCACCGAGTCAGAGCCATGACCGGGGCATTCCATGTCACAGAGCAACCTCTTCCCACTGCCTGATGCTGAGAGCTCTGTCCCCTGTCCTAGCTCTCCTCCTGGCCGAGTCCCCATGCCCTGGGGCTGGGAAGTGCCCGGGAAGCCTTGGTGAGGTTCCCACAGCGCTGCCGGGCATCACCTGTAGTGCCGAGCGGGCAGTGGAGCTGGGCATCCCCTGCGCTGCAAGGCGTCCAAGTCTAATTAGAGTCCCAGGGAATCAAACCATTGTGCTGTTAATGACTCTCTGGCAACGTTCTGACTAAAACAGTAATTTTAAGAAGTGCAGCCCAATTGTAAGTGTGCGTTGAACACCTAATTACATTGGTTACAACTCCAAAATTATTCCGAATTCTATTTTTGCCACTTCCTTGCAAAACAGAGAGGGAAAGAAGCACACACTTTATAATTATTCACCTTAATTAATTTTCTGAGCTTCTGCTAAAACTTATAAATGACTGCAGGGAGTGTGCTACGAGTTACATGGCAGCAAGGCAAAGCACCGAACGTGGAGGCCGTGAACTGATGCGAGATGAAAGTTTACTGTGTTGGATAGATCCCCACCTGAGCCCAGAAATTTTGGAAAGCTGCTCCCTTTTCATCCTTATTAATTAGTTCCCTTGAGGCCTGGACTAACCAGGGCACTGCTCATTGGCTGTGTGGCTGTGGCAGGGTGGTCTCGCCAAGCAGTGTGCTGGTCATCAGATGACAGTGCCAGCGCTTCAAGAAGTCACTTCTGATGGCAGCAGTGATGTCCCTCAGCAGGGATGCTTGGATGTGCCATGCGGCCGCTCCAGGCACATCAGCCTCTCATCCTGATGTCCGGAGCAATTCCAGAGGGACTTCCCATGGGCAGCAGGGAGTTTGTGTCACCCCGGCCGATGCCAGCAGCACACAGAGCTGTTGTGGAGGATCTCCCACCCGGACGGAGCAGCAGCGCTGTGCAGCACGCCTGGAAAGAGCCTGATTTCCAGATACTCACTAACTTTTTTTGCAGTCAAGTGCAAAAATGCAGCTCCCCTGAGGCACGGTGGTTTTCCAGGGGAGGAAACACATGGATGTATTGTAACATGACCTCATTTTCCTGGTGGAGACCTTTAGCATCTCATTCTTCATTATTAGTGTGTGTACACACTTATCATGTTACCCCCTTTCCTTGTCAAGTAGAGTTTCTGTGGTCAGTTCTGCGGGAGAATAGAGCAGCTTAGTGTCCCAAATGAGCCAGATACTCTGCTGAGGATCCCGTATGCCCCAGCTGTGGTGCACGCCGCGTGCGTTAGGGTGCTGCACCGGGCTCCCCAGCCAGCACCGTGCAGCGCAGGAGCAGCGTGGGACACAACTGCTGCGGGAGAGCTGGGCAGGAGCAAGCATGTGGCTGCACCTCTGCGGTCCCGTGTGACCTGATTATTCAACCCATAAATTTTGCTGCGTTTGCTTATTGCAGAAGCCTGTGTAAATACTTCAGCCAGTGTTATTATTTTTATGCTGGAGATGGAGGAATTGCTTCCTGATCTTGTAGGTGCACAAGGTTTTTCTGCTGGCCTGCTCTCCCATAGCAGCGGACATGCATAGCTGACGTAGGGGGATGCTGGACGTGCATCCCCAGCCACGCGCTTCCCAGATGCAGATGGTCCATGCAAAGCAGGAGGGAGAACTGATGCTGCCAAGCCACTTTGGAGAGGTGGCTGTCACACGTATGCTGGCACTGGCATGCCAGGGGCTAACTCTGAGCATGGGGTGGGCATGCGAGTGACGGCATGGGATCCCAAACGCTGTGCACAGCCTGGAGGGCTGCGCTGCAATGGCACAGCTGGGATCCAAGGGAGGGCGAGGCGCTGGGACCCCCATTCCAGGAAGGGGCACGGTCAGTGCCCGTGCCAGACGGATGGTACCCTGCCCCTGTACCACCTCCTGCACGAGTCCGCTCTGCAGCAAGCGAGCAGCATCGTCACCTGCCGAGCGCAGAGGAGGAGCTGCCAGATTGAACAGACCGAGCATTCGGTGAATGGTTGCAGGCAGCCCATGTTCGAGATGAAAATCCATTTCTCCTCCTCCAGGTTTACATGACACTGTGCTGCCCCTGGGAGTGCGGATGGGATCTCTGCCTGGCACTTTGTTGGTCCAACAAATCTCGCTCAGGTGTTTCATACTGATGCAATGATTAACTCAAGTCGTGGTAAACCACAGGAAAGCATTTGCCTGCAGGAGCCTGCGTGCCAGAACATGAGTCTGCTCCGCGTCCGCATCCTGCTGGCTGCTGCTTGCTTAGATGGAGGAAACTCTGGCTTGAGGAAGTTTTACAGGTTGATCAAGCCTTACTTTGGGGCACTTGCTGGTTTTTTCACTCTTTCTTGCTTCCGGGAGGAGGCTGCCCTAACTTTCATCACCTCTCTCAGGAGCCTAGTGCTGCACATGGAGAGCAGCTGGGTGCCAAGGAGACAGGTATGTTTGGGGAAGGTCTGATTACTCACTAAGAAAGCTATCTGGCCTCCTGTGCTCAAACAGAGCTTGTCCTCATAAGATGCTAATGAGGTTCTTATAGCAGTAAAGCCAAACGCATTGAAAAGGTTGCTTGGATCAGAGTTTAAGGGACTTTCTCCGCATGCATCTGCAGCACTGTAATTAAATAATCCCTTTGTAGTCATGGAAACATTGTCTCTGTGTCCTCTCCCACTCACTGCTTCTCTGCCAAAAGTTACAGGCGTTGATTTGGTTCTGACAGCCCTTCGGTAGCTCTGATAATCCTTTCTCTGCTGAGCGGCGTGGGAGCGGAAAGCTGGGTCCTCCAGTAGCTGCTGCACCTGTCAGGAGAACTCCCCCTCATCTGCTCCTCGCCTGGGTGCGTACCTTCATCTGCTACAGGGACTAAAGGCTGGAGCGGGCGTTCCTGCCTTCGGGGCTCGGTGGCACTCTGGGGACACCCCTCAGTGCTTTTCCGTTAAAACGCTCCCCTGCCACCCCCTTCCCCTGTGTCCTGGCTGCTGCCCCATGCGATGCACTGGCTGCATCCCGCTCGCTCTTGGGTCTCCTCTGCTCGCTGCTGGCATCAGTCTTAGCATGTCCAAGATCTCCCCTGGCTCTGCTCGAGGCAAGAGTAAGGCATTGCCAGATAGGACTTTTCATACAGCGTGGGGTGGATCTGACCCACGGGGCTGGCTCAGCAAAGCGACAAGTGCTGCACAGCCCTGCACGCTGGTTTGCTCCTTGGCAGAAACGGTATCACAGGAGGACTCTAGATTTGAACGGTTCTGCGTGAAGACACAGGGTGGAGAAACAGCAGGAAGAAGAGGCTGTCGAACTTCTTACAAGCTTCTGGGAAAGTTTGACTTTGTTTCCCCCAGCTCTGTCACCCTAACACGTTAATGGCTGGAACTGATGAGTCCTCCTTGCTCCTTCCCACACTTTTTCACGTCTCCTGCAGAAGCACAAGGTGGTGTTTTTTCATGAATGAAGGGAAGAATAAAATCTCATTGGAAAGTTCATCAACTTTGGGCTCCTGCTCACTGAGTGATAGATAGCTTTAATTACATTGAACTAGTTGGCATCTCTACTACACTCCCCAAAGTCATTAAAAATAGATTTTCTGTTTGAACTCCAGCACCCCGAGGGGTCTGCAGGCAGTGTGCCGTGGCAGTGGGATGCCCAGGGGCTGTCTCCAGCCAGGGAGGTCAGAGGCCTGTGCTGGTAGCAGGCATAAGCTATGGAAACTTTGCCTTGTTTATTTATTTTATGTATATATTTATTTGGAACTGGATCTTGCACTTATTTTCTCTGGAGGCTGGCAGAGTTTGAATTCATGTGTTTTGGAGAGCCTGTATTGGGTTTTTTGGTTGTTCTTTTTTTCTTTTTGTTTTTTTGGGGTTTTTTTTTTTTTTGCTTTTTCTGATGTTTTGGGTCAGGCAGTCAAGGAAAGCAGTAATGAGACTTTGTCATTTAATTAGTGAGAAGCAGGTTTGTTTCTGCATGGATAGAAGAAAGAGAGGTAGCACTTGGGCTGGGAGGAGGAGTAGTGAGGAAATTCCCAGGAGTGCTGGTTTCTTGGCTGTTGTCCTTCATGCAGATGCTCCTCAGCTCTGCTGAACTGCTTTATCGCTTTGCATTTGCTGTGACCACGCTGATGTGGAGCACTTGTCACCCTGTCTTATCCCCCAGATGACCTGCTGCCTGCTCCAGCAGAGAGGTATGGTGGTCTCTGGGCTCTGCTGGGGGGCAGCGGTCCATCCCGCCGGGAAGGAGGTGCAGGATTTGAGGCTGCATTTGGAAAATTCCTGCACGCCTCTGCATGGCTTTGGGACCACCTCATGTTTCTGGTAGCTGAAGTAGAAATCTCAAGGCATCCAAAACTGGCACCCACTTTTGAAAGCTCAAGCTTTGCCGTGAGGTCTGCTGGTGCTCCAGGATGGGGCTGGAGTAGAGAGCTCTGCTCTCTGGGGACCGCAGGAGATCGTGCTCCTGCTCTGTGGATAAGTTCATCAGTTCAGGCAACAGCTTTCTTGGAGCTTATGCTGGGGTGGGAAATACACTCCTGAAGTGGTGATAGACCTTCTCAGATGTTTGCTCTGAGTGCCAGGAGCCTTCCTTTGACCTATCTCCTCTAATGTAAACAAAAAGAAGTATTTGCATTTAAAAACTAAATACTGAAACCCAAAGTCTTTTCCAAATAAACCATTCTGCTGCACACAGAGCTGCCCCAGGGGCTGGCAAGGATGAGAGAGCAAATAGACCAGGCTGTGACAGATGGGAGTCACATTGGTTATGCATAGCTGCGAGGTGCTGGTGCCCACTGGGACCGGGATGCCGGGATGGGGATGCCGCAAGTGCCTGTGGCCATCGGAGTGAGGCTGGCAGGCTGGACGCAGCCGTGGCACGGTTTGGGGTTACTGAGCGGGTACCTGATGGCTGCACCCGCTCCTCTCCTTGCTGCCTTTGGAAAGCTGTAGGCACGGGGTGCCGGCCCCGCACAGCTCATGGGCAGGCTCTCTCCTTCCTCCCTCGCTGCCTTCTCCGCTGCCTTCCATGGCCAGCTGCCAGCAGTCAGCCACCTCCCAGCGGCGGGCAGCAAACCGCTCCGGACTGGGTTGGTTCTGCTGTATCTGGTTACCGATAAAAACATTTCATTCCTGGCTTGAACCACCTGTGACCGTGAAGTCTGCCAGGGCTGATCCTCCGGAGCCTCGCTCCCCCTTGGCTGCAGAGCCGACTGCGGCGCAGGCAGCAGCAGGGTGTGCGGGCAGGGACGGGTGAGGAGGGCTCACCAACCCGCCTCCCCGGCCGAGCGGGATCCGCTCCCATCACCGGGACACTGCCGTGATGCCCAGCCACCAGGGACGCGGGTGATGCTGGTGACAGCGGCAGCCTCCGCTGCTGCCGTACCAGAGACCATCAGCAATCCCTCTGCTGTCTTTATCTTTTCTTCTGGTTTTCCCTTCAGAGCTTTTCTGTCTCATTTTCTTAGTTTCCTTCCTGTTCAGCTGCTTCTTTGCCTGCACCCCCTCTTTCTTCTCTTCCTTGACAGCAGTCCATGGCTGAAGGGCATATGGCGAGAAGTT
This sequence comes from Falco naumanni, assembly GCF_017639655.2. Classification (NCBI taxonomy): domain Eukaryota; kingdom Metazoa; phylum Chordata; class Aves; order Falconiformes; family Falconidae; genus Falco; species Falco naumanni. The sequence continues at coordinate 6,555,298 of NC_054070.1, forward strand.
CTTGGACTTGGGAATCCACTGTTCCCAGCCCTGATCCATGGCATTTTTCCTTCCACCCGCAGGCATTGGTGTTCCTTGCCTTCTTTCCCCAGCGCAGCGGTTCACATGCACAAATCCTTTGGTCTCGTAACGATAATTAGACTGGCAGAAAACAGTTTAAAAATACGTAAAGCCGAGAGAGTGTTTCCAGACTGCTGTCAGGAAGAATAAGGGCATCTGAGCTTTACTTCTGTCTCTGAAGGAAATATAGCTTTCAGTCTTCTGTGTTCATGATAGGTATGGGATAACATATGGATATATCCTACTCTTAATGGGATTTCTCTTGTTTTTCCATTAAGATGAAACATATTCTTTAGAGGGTTGGAATATTCCTGATATTTGGATTGCGGATGGTGAGGGCGGTCATTTATGTGTTATTACTGTGAGAGCTCGGCAAATACTGCAAAAACTCCAACCTTTTTCATGCATGCAAATATTAAAATGCCTTCTGTTCCTTTTTTTGAACTTCTTCATTTAAACATTTACTTGGGTATTGGAGCAATGTGGGTTTTCTGGCATTAATTTTTATGAAGGGTGAATTTCAAGGTCACGGGCACAGCACTGGAGAAAAGCAGATGGTTTATTCTCCTCCAAAGTCTTAGACCTTCCTCCAGCCAGGGACCACGGGGTGTATCTGAGCAGTTGGGGCTACAGAACTGCTGACCCAGAGGGACCTTCGGGGCTCTGCTGCCCTGTGACCGTCCTTGGTCAGAGCAGGTAGCCCAGCTCTGCCAGTGCCAACCCACCCACCCGCCTCTGCCAGGTCTGCTTCGGGCACCGGGTGCTGCAAAGAGGTGAACGGGTGAAGTTCCCTGCATTTTGCAGGCATTGCCAAGAAAGGATCAAATGGTCCCATTTGGGCTAGAAACCTGTGACTCTAGGCATTGTTAAAAATTTCTGTGTGAATTTTAAAGAATTATCATGTGCAGAAGCCACAGCTTCTGAGCAGAGAAAGAACCCAAATGCCTAACATAAAATCATCTGTAATGAACTGTTATTCATATAATTCAAATCCTCTGTTATTTATAGAGTGCTGTGAGAGCATCCAGCTCCTCACAAACATGAAACAAGCCCTGAGCTGCATATAAATCACAGGGACAGATCCTGTCAAGCCTGACATTGTGGGTAAGAGGTGGGGAATTGGCAATGGTCGATGCTTTTGGGGCTGTCCTGACCCCTGGGTTGGGTGAGAGCCATCCCACCAACACGGCTCAATGTGCTGGGCAGGTTTAGGGGAAAGTCAGTGGCCTCCTTCGATGCAATCTGCAGTGGCTGGTGTCTCTGGGGGCTGCCGAGAGCCACCGCAGCTCCCGTGGGATGCTCATTTGGTTTGAAAAACATGTTTGCTCCTAGGAAAAAAATCCAGGAGCAGTGCAATGTCTGCATCTCTGGTCTGCGCTGGGAAATTTTGCGTCGTTGCTGCTGATGGCAATGATGTGCCTGCTGCCAGGCTGGTGGGCTTGCTCTCATGCCACCGTGATGTCTGTAAAGTGCTTTGAGGACCTTAGAGGGAAGAAGCAAGACGGGGGAAAGCGTGCCATGTGCCGCCATCCGACACACAGATGAGACCCTGCGAAGGCACCCCAGACACCTTTTGCAGCCAGGAGTCAAACCCAAGCCCTTTCTTTACGCCTCTGTGCTATTCCATCACCCTGCATTTCTCTTCCCCGTTTCTGAAGCTCCTTACAGCCATCACTGGCTAAATGCACGCCCAGCACACCTGCCTCTGCCTCTCGCACCCCTCAGTTCCAGCCAGGGCTGCTTTGCTCCGAGCATACCCCAGGCTGAGCCCTGCGCCTGTCCCCCAGACTTCATCTCGGCAAAAAAACCTACCCAGCCCCGCACATCCACTCGCAATTTTTGTTTTAGGAAAAGCTGTTAAGTAGGGCTGAGGAAACAAGAAGAATAGCAGCCCTATTGGTGTCGTCTTTAGAGAGGAACTGGGTTCTCACTGTGTCAACAGCACTTGGCGTGAAAGTGGCCGTTGTTTGGTGAGACACTGCTCCTTTCACCCCGCGCGCCCCAGCTGCTGGGAGCCGGGTGCTGTTTTGACGGACAGAGCGAGTGCAATGCCGACAGTTGTTTTAATTTTCAGCCAGTTGCAGGCATCGCTCCTGGGGCCCGAGGGGAGCGGCCGGTGCTGCAGGGCAGCTGTGCCAGGGACGGCAGTAATTATTTACAGTATTTGATAATAGAAATGTAAATATATTGAAGAGGCACCAGCAGGGCCAGTGCAGGGGCACCGCGCTGCGGCGTCGGGACAGCAGATGCAAACGTGCCGTGCCCGCTGGAGGTGGAAGGGGATGGGTTGGAAAGATTAAAGTGGAATTTCTTCATTGGAGTCAAGCAATGACCCATGGTTGAAGCTGGGTGTCATTTTGGAGCCTTTGGGGTTTTCACTGCTGATAAAAAGGTCGGGACTGTGCTACACCTCAGCATCGCGACGCGGACCTGTCGCGTGTGTGATAAGTGCAAGAGGGTGCTTGCAGCAGCGATCCGGGTTGTGCTCCTTCGTGCGCTTCCCTCTCTCTTTTGCTCTGGCATCTCTTGCCTGGGAGAGATGGGCAGCTGGGGGGGGGGGGGGGGGGGGTCACCCCTGGGGCAGCCAAGTCCACGCTGGCGCTGGAAGGGCTCAGGGTGGCTGAGGAGGAGCAAGTGAAATACCCACGTAGGTTAAATAAGCTGCCAATCTGCAAAATCCCAAGGAATTTTATTCCCTGCCAGCTTTCCTCCCTGAAGCAGCTTCCCCTGCGGCAAATGTAAGATAGCAGACTGTAAATCAGGGAGGAGAGGATGCTGCTTTTGCCGCGGGAGCATCTCCGGGCAGGCAGGTCAGGAGGGTTCCTGGAGAGCTGGCGCCGGCGGTGGGAGACTGGCCAAGCTCTGGGCTGGAGCTTGGCTGCGCCCGTGATTCATGGCATGGCTGTACCAAAGGACTGAGTGACTTCATGTTCATGACTCGGTCCCCAATATTTCCTATTTTTGGTTGACTTCTGCACGGCTGTTGGAACAAGTGATTTAAGTTTGTGAACGGCTGTTGTGTTACTTGACTCAAAGCGGTGAAGCAGGACCTGGAGCTGCTCTCATTTTGCTTGCCCACCGTGCAGAGAGGAGCCCTGAGCCCATGTGTTTGCTTCCTTTGCAGGTGTCCCGGGTGCCCGTGGAGTCCTGCGAGCAGTACACGACCTGCGGGGAGTGCCTGAGCTCGGGAGACCCACACTGCGGCTGGTGCACGCTCCACCACATGTAAGTCCAGCCTTGACCATTTGGTTTGAGCTGCTGGTAGTGATGATAAAAGCAGCTTTCAAAGACACCGAGCACCTCCCACGCAATCTTTGCAAATGCGAATTAGGTTGAAGTTCCTCAAATCCATTCTTCCCTTCCATGGACATTGCCTGCATTGCAGTGTGAATGCCATTGAAAATCCCTGAGCTCCTGTGAAGAGGTAAAGGAAACCAAATTCCTGCTTGAGGAGTGGTGGGTTGCACACCGCACGGAGGGGTGCCATGGACACGATGGGAAAGCAGAATTGAAAACACTGGGGATTAAGGCCTTGCATTTTGCACACTCTTGCTTGCCCAAGCCGCAAGTCCCTCCCAGTTAACAGGGAATTTTTAAAGGCAATAGCAGACTTGATCATATGAATGCGACTTTGCTTTCAGAGAGGTTACAGCAGTGGAACGGAGCAGAGCACCAAGCCCTATTAAATGTATCAGGAAGAGATATTTAAATTCTGCCAGGAGAGGTCAGAGGGTCTGTGCTTCAGCCATCCCCGATGGGGCAGAGCCAGCAGCGTGGGGCTCGGAGCTGGCAGCCCCGCACCCACATCAACAGGCACAAAGGGCTGAGGGTTTGGTGGGTTTTTTTTCAGGGGAGCTCCAGGAAACGCTCTCTGCATTCAGGAGGTGTCCGTGTCCTTCCTTTCTCTCCCCTGCCATAATAAGGATCACTTCCTAAGGCGGAAGGGGGACCACCAGGCAGAGGCAGATCGGGGGAGGAGGGGAAAGCCTCAAGGAGGCTGGAAGAGAGGAATAGCAATCCCTCCGGCCGCGTGCCAGCTTGCAGAGCAGCCCTGTTAAATGCATGGAAATCGGGGCAGAGGCAGAGTTCAGGGACCCGCACAGCAGCACTTGGCCACTTGCCTGAGGAGCAGGTGCTGGAGGGGGAACGGGGAATGGCAGGCTCCTCCGCAAATCCGGCCTGGATTTGGGACCTGTGGGCTTTGGGGTGCAAACGGGCTCCCTGCAGCTTGCTTGCTTTGCAAAAAGTTATTGCCACGCTTGGGAAGATGCAGAAGAACCATTGCAGCCAGTGGCCCCAAGCATCCTGCAGGCTCCACATAGGCTGGGGCCAGCAGCGGTGGCAGAGCACAGCATCGTGGGGCACAGGTGCCCAGGGCATACCTTTTTTTTTTTTTTTTAGCTTTTTTAGCTTTTTTAGCTTTTTTCTTTTCAGACGAGCCTGTCCAGCCCTATAGCTAAGCCACCATATGTGCGGTTGTGTCCGCAAGTCTTTACTGTCACAGCGGCTTTGTCAGAAGGAAGTGCTTTCCACCCCTGGTGACTCCTGTCCCTTTAGCTCTTCCCTCAGGGCAGCCATCCCCGCATGCCTTTCCAGCAGTTAGTGAAGAGAAAAGCCACCCCAACCTTGTGATAGTGAGCAGAGAAGGAAGCAGGAAAGGGGCTGGGCTGTATTCAGCATCTGGCCCGAGCTGCAGGTGCTGCCAGGAGCCAGCTGTGAGGGTACGAGAGCATCAGTCACCCGGGGACGGTGGGCTGGCAGTGCCTGGTGCTGGGTCTGTGCGGTTGGTGTTGCTGCTCAGGCTCCTGCAGCAGCTCCTCTGCAAGGATCACTGAGCGCTTTCCTAATGCTAATGAACTGAATCTTCATAAACCACCTGGGAAGCAGGTAAAGGTTGTTATCTTCATTTTGCAGAGAGAAAACCCTCAATGTCAAGAGGAGAGAAAAGTGTCATTTCCTCTGCCCTTTTGGCCGTGACATTTCAGCATTAACCTATTCCCAACAAGGGTTTCTTCCCTGGTGGCATTCCTCAACCCTCCCCTCAAGCATTTGCAGTTTCCTGGCCTGCTTGGAGCAATGATCATTTTTTAGCTTTTGTCTTAAGCTGTAAATAATTGAGTTTATCTTGCTGTTCCTGAAGCCTCTGTCATATTTGTTTGGAGGCCCCAAGCGCTGGAGTGTTTGTATTTAATTTGTCATCTCTCTCCTCTAATTCTTCCATGTCCTTCCTGCCAGATGGACCAGCTGCTCCTTTGCTCGGTGGAAGGGTGGCGGGTCAGGGTGTGATGCTCATGCTGTGGTTTCTGAGGGCTGGCAGAAAGGGTGAGGGGCAGAAGATAAGATGTTTTCATCCTTGAGAGAGTAAGAGAGCGGCTGGGCGCTGGAGCAAGCGTGTGTGCGGTAAACACTGGCGCTGAGCCTCAGCTGGGGGTGGGAGTCCAGTTGATTCTCCACGCTGCTTGTGGGTTAGGAGTCTGTGTCCTGGGGGTGCCAAGACACCCAGGCAGCTCGGGCAGTTTGGGCAAGGGGGGAAGGGCAGGCCAGCCCCTAAGGCAGCTCCTCTCGGGGCACTTGGCATCCACGTTTGCTGTTGCCAGAGGCTCAGCTGGGAGCAGGGACTTGCATGTACTGGGCTATCACAGAGCCAGAAAAAAAATCAAAATTTTTAATGAAGTGTTGAATGAACAGGTACGGATGGAGGTAGACAGACAGACCACTGCCCCATCCCACGTGGCGTCAGGCAGTGTGCCCTGTCTTCCACGCCACCAGCCAGAGAGAAGTACTAAAGGAAAAGTGAAAGGGTCGGAGTTGTCCTGGGATGAGCTTTCATTATCCAATATTACATGAAGCTTTCCTCGCGCGCCTGTTATGTATTATTGTCTCTTAGAAGCCTGAGTCAGGGCTTAAGGCTCTGTTGCACAGCAGGGTGCGTGCATACACGTGTGCATACCTAGAATTTAAGGGTAATGATAGTAGTGATGCTCATGAATGAGCTGTCTCTGAGGATTAAATCAGTGAGGCGGGGAAGCAGGAGTCGGTCGTGCTGGCGGCACAGCCTGACCCGGGTAGCTCTGGCAATGAACTTGAGCGCAGGAGGGGGCTGGCTGCAGGCTGGGCGCAGGCGCTGGAGCAGACCCGTGACTGCTGCCCTAAGAGGGGTGCTTGGGGAGGTGGTGGCTGTGGGCAGCGCGTGCCTTGCACCGGGCTTGGAGGAATCCTGCAGGCAGGACGTTTGGGAAGGTGCTGAAAACCAGCGGGAAGGGAACAAAGGTGCTCGCCCGGGGAACCTGGGGCAGCAGTGCGATGGCTGAGCCACCCAGCCCTGCCCGGTGCCTCCGCTGTGTCCTCCCGGCCAGGGGCTTGTTTGCCACACAGGCTCATCCCCTGCATGTGAGGGCAGCATCCTTTGCTCCTCTTCTACAAGCAGCGCTCTGGGAGCGAGCAGAGGCCTCAAGGAGATTGTTAGAGAGTCTCTTCAGCCCAGTGGGATTTGAAACCTGCAAGACTTCCATATGCTGCTCTCTGCAAGCGTGTTATTGTCTACAGACCTATTTATCTCTGTTAGGGCTGTTACCATAAATAGTATGATAAAAAAGAGCCATTCCAGCAAGTCAATGAGATAAAGGCTCCAGTCAAGAGCTCACTTTAAAGCTATCTTACAGATTCACTTAAACCTCAATAATTCTTCCTTTGGCAGTATTCATATTTAGCTCCATTATACTCCAGAAAAAAAGGTTTAAAAAGTGAGAGGGTAAGGAGAACAGCACCAGCGTTTGCTAGGGATCATACGGGTAGTTTGGAAAGGGAAAGTGTAACCTCCGCTTTTCTTAATCAAAAGCAAACAGCCACGCTGGGAGGATGGTGGTCTAGTGTTTCAGAGCAGGAAGCCCCGGTTTTGCCAAGCACTTGTCAGCAGCTGGTCAGAGCTAGATGTGCATGGCAAAATGCAGCCTCTGCGTGGGCAGGAGGTGTTTCTGCTGATGCATGTGTCTGGGACCGCCCGAGCCGCTCCACAGGGAACCAGGAAAACAAGCAGTTTGACAGCAGCACCTTGTTAATTCAAGTAACATATGCACTCAAGCAACTGTCAGAAGGGAATTTGCTGGTGGCATGTGGGGCTGGTGGCATGTTGGGCTGGTGACAGCATCTTGATCCCCTGACCTTTGCGCCACCATTTGAAATAGGGTCCAAGATCAGCAATGAGTGAAGAGTGATAAAGTTTGCTGATAGCTTATTAAGACCACTAATACCAAAAGGCCAACATGTCATCTGCACCCAGCGAAAGGGCTTGGAAGGAAAGGATTTTCCCCAAAGGTTGTAAACCAGAAAATCACTGAGTGGTTCCAGTGCTGTGCTGCAGACTCTGACACCTGGTCTGAAACACTGATAATTCAGCCTTGGTTTCCCCTTGGGTGCTCCTCTACCTGTTGGAAGCAACTTCATGTCACTCCACCCCAAGAACACCTGCAACAGAAAACCAGGGAGAACGAGCCATCCTGGAGCCCACGGTGTGCTAGGAGCAGTCCTGGTCCCTTTGGCGTGCTCAGAGTTTGCATTCCTGATGGCAGGAACAGGAGAGAGCTGGGAGCCCAAGGCACGAAAACTGGCCAAAGCACAGCCGGCAGCTGCTGGGAAATCCCATTCCCGGCCCTGCCGCACTCCTCAGCTCCAGGAGGATACAATTAATGAACTATGTGGGTTTGTTTTAATTAGAATGGAAGCATCATCTTTGTTACTGCCTGTTATTGCTTTATGGTTTAGTTTCTGTACAGATAGATGATGGATTTATGGCTTGCGGGAGCCCCGGCTGAGCAGCAGCAGAGTGCCTGGCTCATCGCGCACCCGCAGCACCCACTGTCGCTGCTGGCACACAGGGCTTAGCAGCTCTGGGTTGTGTCCCAGTGCAGGCAGGACTAGGAATTGCTCACGAGATATTTGTGGTTTGTCTTTCCTCTGATCCTAGATAATTTTTCAGTGCTCTTTGGTCCTGACCTGGAGGTTGTGTGCAATACCTGATCCCGGTGCAGAGCATCGCCCCCGGTCCTGCTGATAACTCCCCCTTCCCCTGGCCAGGGCTCTGCCCTCCTGTTTGACTTGTCCATGGTCAGCTGTAGCACCTCGTGCTGTTTGACATCTTCCCTGGGTGCTTTCTCCGTTCTGATGTGTGCTCATGTGTGGCAGGTGCTCCCCGAGGGACAGCTGCGAGCGAGCAGACGAGCCGTACCGATTTGCAGGCAGCATCAGCCAGTGCATGAGCGTCAGCGTGCAGCCCAGCAGCATCTCCGTCTCTGAGCACAGCCTCCCGGTAGGTGCTGCCAAGCGGGGAGGGGTAGACCTGTTGGTGAGAAGCACTTCCAGCCCTTTTCAGGTTCACAGCGAACAGTCCGGTCTCCAGCCTTTCTCCCTTCCCATCGGCACAAATGTTTTCTCATGAAGTCAGCCTCGCAAGGGGACTGGGGAGGAAAGGGGTCATCCGAGCCGCCGCAGAAGGGGGTGGGGATGGCAGAAACAAATTCCCCTTCCCCTTGGGCCTCAGCTCACATTTCCCTTGGTCTGGTTTCATTAGCTGTTGAAAGGAAAGGCTTTGTTTCCCAAAAACCTCATCTGTGAGCTGTGCTCAGGCCTGGCTCTCTGAAGCATCCCAGCTGTTGCTCCCCAAGCCCCCCAGCACCCCGTAGCAGCTGGCCTCACCGCAGCCCCTTCCCACTCCCCGCCGGGGCCGGCTGCCCCCGCCTGCCCACCGGCACTTGGTGTTGAAACAGTGTGGGGCTGCTGGGAGGCTGCTCGCCCCTTCAGGCACCGGTCTGCCACGGGGACAGTCCCCACTCATGGCGGGGTTAGTGGGGACTTGCCTGTTTCTGATGGCCACGCGTGCCCAGGGCAGGACTGCCTCTTCCGTGCACGCAGTGGGGCGGTCGCGATGCCGGGAGGTTGTTGGAGCTGTGGTGCGTGCAGGGGGCTCTTGGGGCAGCCACCACTGCTCGTGCATGGGGAGCAACACGCTGCTGCTGCTGTCATGGGGTCCCAGTGTGGGCACTGAGGGTGGCGATGCTTCTGTAGAGCTACCAGCGTGACAAAAAGCTGCCGTTGCCACCTTTCCTGAACCACAGTACCCAAAGGCTCAGCAAGGTGGTTTTGTGTCACTAAAGAACCTGCATCCTTGGCTTTCTTCTTCCTCCTCCGCTTCCCATGAAAGGGCAGCTGGCCACCTCCTGTGGGCGGATGGGTAATTTCAGGGGGTCAGTACTGAATGGGAAAACAGCAGGTACTGAACATACGAAGGAAACTCGGGCAGTTCTGCCTGCTAACAAGTTGCTGGCTGTGCTTTGTTTCCCCTCTGCCCCTCCTCTCGCCGGCTGCAGCTCAGCTTGCTGGTGAACGATGCTCCAGACCTGACGGCTGGGGTCACCTGCCTCTTCGGCAACCTGACGGAGGTGGAAGGGCAGGTTTCAGGCAGCCGCGTTGTGTGTGTTTCACCAGCAGCAAAGGATGTTCCTGCCATACCTGTGGATCAAGGTAAGTAACTGATTTCTGGACAGTAATACGATGTCTGTGCTGCCAGAAAGTGCAGCGTAGGTTTGGAAGTATCTGCGGGGTGGAGCAGACCCGTTGGGGTTGCTGCTGCTGGAGAAATTCATGCTCCTGTCAAAGACCATTGAACTCAGGGAGCTAAAAATGCTTTGTCCTTAAGAAATGCCTCCCACGCAGGGACACATAGGCTGGGAGCAGGCAGCACCGCATGCTTGCCCTGTCCTTGCACCCTCCCTGTGCTGCCAGACAGCTCCCCAGGACAGGACAGGAGCCGTCTGTCCCCCTCGGGGTGGCTCATGAGTGGGGCAGGGGCTCGCAGCCTTGCCACACTGGGTGGATCCGGAACGCGGGAGCCCTCCCCTCGGCCTGGCTCAGCACCCACGAGTAGGTGGATGCAGTTTCTATTTTTCGGTCCTGATCTTTGGGTTGTTTCTTCATTAATGTCACTGCTGTCATATTTGCTCTTCCCATAACCAAAATGCTACTTGCTTAAAACTCATTTTCTCCTTGGCATCCTTCCAGGTGTCAACTGTGCTTCCCTGCTGATATCTTTGTATGTCTAAGGCATTATATGGAGCCTGAGACTTGGTGAACACCGGGGGCTGAGAGCTGCTGTAGTAGCAGGGCTGGCGTAGACTTACCCACAGCAGCTCCGGGAGAGCAATCTGCTCTTCATTAACCCAGCGCGGAGGCCTCTAAAGAGCTTCTCTAATGCCCTTATTTCCAGCATTGTCTCCTTTTCTGGTCTTGGGCTGCTTCTCAGAGTAGATTGAATTAGTGTTCTTATGCTGGAGACAGAATCCCTTAAGGAACGGGATGAGATTCCAAAATCATTTCAACTGTGACCCATGGGAGCGTGTAGCCCCTGTGTCTCCGACGCATTTTGCCTTCAAGCCTGGTTTGGTTTGATTTGGTTTGGAGGCATTGCTGGAGACGGCCAGCCCTGCACCCTGGGGTGCTCGAGGACGGGGTCTGGCAGGGCGATGCTCAGCCCCCAACTTGGGGAACTGCTGCAGACCTACCGTGGGTGGGGGTCCTGACAGCTGGGGAAGCAGGGAGATGAAAGCAACTTGCCTTCCGCTTTGTACCCCAGAAGCAGATGGCTCAGCACACTGGCAGGAGGGGAGTGGGTGCCCCCGTATCTGCTGTTGCTTCCTTCATTGCTGCTGGTGGGACTGACGGGCTCCGGTTTATATCCCCAGACTGGTTTGGCGTGGTGCTGCAGCTGAAGTCGCAGGAGACGGGGAGGACGTTTGTCAGCACAGAGTTCAAGTTCTACAACTGCAGTGCCCACCAGCTGTGAGTGCTCCCCCCCATCCCTGACAGAGCCCAACACCAGCTGAAAAGAGAAAGGACTGGGAAATGGATGCTGGGCTCTGGGACCAGCCTGGGGGGGAGGGCATCGTGCTGCTTGGTTCAGCCAGGAGACAGGTGCGGTAGAAGGGGAGCCCACCAGTCGCTGTCTTCTCTGAACTTCGCTGGGTGCTTGTGTAGCTTTCTCTGCCTTGAGAGACGCAGGCGGAGCGAGCCTGAAAAAACCTCAACCTGCTGGTGCCCCCAAGCTGCGCGATCCGGCAACTATGAACTTAGATCCGTCTTCGCAGGCAGCCGGCGAAGGCAGAGCAGAGGGTCCGGCCCGGTGGGCTGCAGGCAGCGGGGAGGTGGGCTGCAGGCAGCTGGAGGAGACAGAGCCCTTCCACGCTGCGCTGGCTCAGAGAGCAGAGTGCTGCTGGCTGCTGCGAGGATGCTCCGCAGGGTGATGGGGGAGGGCACAGCTGCCGGAGGAGGTGGCAGACCCAGACATGTCCAGCCCTGGGGTCTGAGCACAGCGGTTGCACTTTAGATGGAGTGAGCAGAAGGGCTGGTGGCAGGAGCTCCTTGCAGCCCCCGGGGCTGGGGCAGAGCAGCCCTGAGAGCCCCAGACATCAGCCCAGGCATGTGCCAGGCACAGTGCGCTGCTCCACGGAGAGCCAGGGGACACAGTGCTGCTGAGCATCATGGAAACGTATCGCCCATGGGCACGTCTGCTGCTGGAAGGTAGCACGCAGCTGGCTGGCCTTAAATACACGTTTACAGTTAAAGACACGTTTACAGACCTGAAGTGTTTCTAGATTCCTCTTTAACAAGCTCCAAAGCACCAAAATGAAATGTGGGCAGGACCTGCCAGAAGTTGGACAGTGAATGGCGGGGCTGGGCAGCATCTCCTGTGGCAGGTCAGCTGCCAGCTTTACTCCAGGAGCACAATTCGCTGCTCAGGCTGGCTGGTGGGAGTCAAGAAGGGCCAGCATGGGGTCATTCCCAATCTTTCTGCGCTGGATTCGAAGCCTCAAGCTACAGGGCCTTTCCTGCTGAGCTTGGAAGAGGGTTGTGTATGCTGATGGGCTTGGCTGGCCTGCCGTTTTTCTAGGCATGCATTCATTTTTTCTTTTAATTTTGTTTTGAGCCATAACACAGAGCAGAGGCACTGGGATGAAAGGAGCCCTGTGAGTCCTTCAGCCCGTCCCCCCCCCCGGCCCCCCCCCCCGCTGCCTCTCACAGCGGTCTGTATTCATTACCCTAATGACCCCTGCCTCCTCTCATGCTACCCCTCATGCACAACTCTGCCCTTATATCCTTGCCCCTCGGTCAGGCTGTCCAGCACCAGCCTCTCCTCTAGCTGCGAGCACTTGCAGTCCCTCCAGCAGTTCCTCTGAATTCTTGTGGCTTTGAATTTGCATGAGGGATGGCATCAGGGGGACCCCTGTTCTCATTTAGGAGCTGCGGTTTGAATCAGGAGAGGCAATGCAATGCATCTCTCCTAGCCTGTCATTTGGCTTCATCTGATCATGCCTTTCTACCAGCTTGTGTTCGGAGATAAAGTGCTAACACGGTGGTAAATTCTGCAGCACTTACATCATACTGGACTCGTTATCAGTGAGTTCAACAAGGGCACGAGCCAGCCTGGCAGGAATGAATCACAGCATGCAAAAAGGAGGAAGGAATACAGGTCTCAGCCAGCGGAGAAGAGAGACCTATTGATCCTGAGACTCTTCGTTGCAATGGCAAGGGTGTCTGGAGAGAGCAGGGAGCAGCCGTGCCCTTTGTGGCTGCACGGCAGTCCAAGAAGCCATTGTGGTGTATGAAGTACATACACCTTGGGAGGTGGCATTAGGCTGAGAGGGGCAGGAGGGGCTTGGGGCTGGACAGGAACGTGCTGCTTTTGCAGACTGGTCCTGTGAAACCTCCTGTGCTGGATCCAGCTGTTGTGACCCCCCGGGCTGAGATGGTTCAGCATTCAGGTGCATGGATCCCTGTGTCCCTGTGTTCCCAGGGAGCTGCAAATGGGTCAGGGAGCGTTGTGGTGGGTTCTGTGTTGAGTCTTTTTTAATAAGGGATAGATGAGGTGGAGAGAGGCACTTTCTGAAGCAAAAGAGAGACACTGGTCATTTAGAAAGCTGGATAGGGATCAAAGAGCAAAGGTGATGGCCTGGTGTAAACACCTGAGAGCTCAGGATCCTGCCAGGAGCCCCTCGCCCCACTCAGCTGAGGCTGAGCAGAGCTGAAAGCAGCAGCCAGAAAATCACGATACAGCAAGAGATGCTGAACCAAGCCGCTGGCCTGGGTGATCAGAGAGGTGATCCTCCCTTGGACCCAGTGGTGCTGGGGGAAGCAGAGGCCTCCACCAGCACCAGGCAGGAAAGCCAGAAGCCAGGGCTAGGCCAGGTGAGTGAGGGTAGGAGAAGTGCTGCAGACCAAAACAGAGGCAGAAATGGGTGAAACAAATGAGTAATTAAATAAGCTTGCAGCTCTTTATATTCTCCCCCAGATTTGCTTGTCCATGATTAGAATAAGTTTCCTTAGCTATTAAGGTCACTACGAATGCATCAGAAGGAAAATACAATTGAGTTATTAAAACACACATTCTTGTGGCAGCAGCCCACAAGATGCATTGCCCTGGCACCTCTGCCCAGAGACCCCCTTGCCTCATTTCCCAGGGTTTCCTGCTTACGGCCACACTCCCACTTCCCTGGCGATGCCCATCTGTCTGTGCTGGCCCTGGGCTTGCTCCAGCGCATCCCTGTCCCATGCAGCTGGCTCCAGAGCATCTCTGCCCCTTGCAGCTGGCTCCAGCGCATCCCTGCCCCATGCAGCTGGCTCCAGCGCATCCCTGCCCCATGCAGCTGGCTCCAGAGCATCTCTGCCCCATGCAGCTGGCTCCAGCGCATCCCTGCCCCTTGCAGCTGGCTCCAGAGCATCCCTGCCCCATGCAGCTGGCTCCAGAGCATCCCTGCCCCATGCAGCTGGCTCCAGAGCATCTCTGCCCCTTGCAGCTGGCTCCAGAGCATCCCTGCCCCATGCAGCTGGCTCCAGCGCATCCCTGCCCCGTGCAGCTGGCTCCAGAGCATCCCTGCCCCTTGCAGCTGGCTCCAGAGCATCCCTGCCCCATGCAGCTGGCTCCAGAGCATCCCTGCCCCATGCAGCTGGCTCCAGCGCATCCCTGCCCCATGCAGCTGGCTCCAGAGCATCTCTGCCCCATGCAGCTGGCTCCAGAGCATCCCTGCCCCATGCAGCTGGCTCCAGCGCATCCCTGCCCCATGCAGCTGGCTCCAGAGCATCCCTGCCCCATGCAGCTGGCTCCAGCGCATCCCTGCCCCATGCAGCTGGCTCCAGAGCATCCCTGCCCCATGCAGCTGGCTCCAGCGCATCCCTGCCCCATGCAGCTGGCTCCAGAGCATCCCTGCCCCATGCAGCTGGCTCCAGAGCATCTCTGCCCCTTGCAGCTGGCTCCAGCGCATCCCTGCCCCATGCAGCTGGCTCCAGAGCATCCCTGCCCCATGCAGCTGGCTCCAGAGCATCTCTGCCCCATGCAGCTGGCTCCAGAGCATCCCTGCCCCATGCAGCTGGCTCCAGCGCATCCCTGCCCCATGCAGCTGGCTCCAGCGCATCCCTGCCCCATGCAGCTGGCTCCAGAGCATCCCTGCCCCGTGCAGCTGGCTCCAGAGCATCCCTGCCCCGTGCAGCTGGCTCCAGCACATGCCTGCTCCAGGCAGCACCACAGTCTCCAGAGCTGCAGTTTATGGCATGGAGCTGAATTCCATGGGCACAGCTTACACTTATGCCAGCAGATGGTCACCAAAACACCGACACGTGGCACGAAGGGCTGGCCTCGGAGATGATGAAGGTGGTTACTGCAAATATTAGCAGCTGTCACGGGCCGTGCATCTAACTGGCCGCCAGTTAGTGTGGGATAAAAATCACCCAGGCAGTTCGCTGGCAGCTGGGCCACCCCATGACTGAGAAGTGTCTGCATTCCTTCAAAATCATTTCATAAACAGTTAATTTCTTCCAACATGAATCAAAAGCGCTTGCTGGACTCTTTGCACTCCAAGGCCAAACAGAAGTGTTACCATTGACTTGGAGCATTCCTGACTTGTAAAACAACCACTCCGTTTTTTTGCCAGGCTTGCCTTGTTTTCCACTTTCTAGAAACTAAAAATCAAGTCTGGTGTCTGTGCAATATTGTGCTTTATTTTACAGCAATGCCATGACGTGCAATAAATCGCAGCTTGTAGTTTGTTATGAAACGAATTGTGAGGTTGCTTAAAGACTTTGTGTGTGTGTTTTCCCAAACCTGTTCATTAGCTTTGTTGTATTGAAACATCCCTCCAAAGAAATTCTTTTCTCATGAAGGACCCTGAGCCAGGACTTCTGGCTAGGTCTGTTACCGCATAGACCTCCCAAGGTAATAACCTCCCCTGTACTCCTCCTTTCTCCCCCCAGGTGCCTGTCCTGTGTGAACAGCGCTTTCCGCTGCCACTGGTGCAAGTACCGGAACCTCTGCACCCATGACCCCACCACATGCTCCTTTCAGGAGGGACGGATCAACATCTCTGAGGTACCAAACTGGGGTTTCAGCTCTTTCTTCTTTGCTTTTCTATGGCACAATTAGCATAACTAATGTTTATGTGAAGTTTTTTGACTTTCTGTGGGTCAAGGCTCCTCTCTGGGCTGCCATAAAAAAGGTGCAGCTTTAAAGGAGCGTAGCAAGAAAGTGCCAGTCTAGCTAATGCGGTGTGTCTTGACCTGAACACCAAAGCTGATCCCACCTGTGACGTGTGGGTGCACTCAGGTTCAACAGTGACTGTTATTTGCTGTAGTGCTTTCCTTCAGGGCTCTCAGAGACCAGCGCATTTCAGCAACTTGGCTCTACACACAAGGTGTGTGAGGAGTTGCCCGACGGTAAGCAACAAGTCAGATGCAGAGTTCTTGGTGGGACCCCTTCAGTGGGTTGTGCGGGCAGGGCTGACATTTGTGGCAGGAGCCTGACTGTAAACTGATTAAGAAGGGAATTACAGATGTGAAGAGCCCCAGACTTTGCAAAAGAGACTTGATCCAGGTTCCAGTGCTGCTGACCAGGAGCCATCACTCTTAGCAGTTAATAAAAGGCTCAAGTGGGGCTCAAGTCCAAAAATGCTTTTAACAGTTGGAAGGAGGCATAGCCCATTAACAGCTCTGCCAGATATTCTGCATGTCCCGAGGCAGAGAGATCCATGGAGGAAAGGAGTTTGTTAGCACCAATTCCTGATCAAAGGTCACCAGCGCCTTGGTCTGGGGCTCCTGCATCCGTTGTCTTGTCTGATTCCCATGCTGCTGTCTGCTTCAGGTTCACCAAGTACAGAGCAGATACAGCCTCTGATGCTGGTAGGGTTCTGGTCTTTGCCTTCACTGCTCCTACATGTGGCTTTGTAGCACCTGAAATGGGTGCAGGTCCTAAAGCTGCAAGGGTAAAAAAGGGTTTTAAAGGTGCTTTGAAAATCCTGAGCATCTTGGAAAGCGGGAAAGGCAGCAGTGAGGACACACACAAATATTAGGGAAAAAAAAAAAAGGAGAATAAGGTTAGCCAGCATCAAGACAAACCCGTATCAGTGAGTAATGGAGATAGAGAAAAGCAGAAGAGATCAGTCAGTAGAGTAAAACACTGAGCCATTAAAAAGAAGTGACTGAAGCCACCAGACTGCAGCTAAACCAACAGTGAACTTGAAACTTAACTCATGGGTCTTTCTGGTCAAAATGCTGCCAAGAGGCACACAGATAGAAGGCAAGAACAGTTAATAAACTCCATGTGTAGATGCCTCAGCGGGAATCTGCAAGAGCTGAGGGATGGACAGAGTACACTGGAGCAGACGCTGCCTTCAGCCATCTGCAAGGGAGGAGAAGAGGGGCTCACGCAGCAGCCTCAAAGAGCTGCCCCATGCGGCAAAGGGAATGGATGCCCAAGGAAAAGCATCCACCCTGGGGACAAACCAAAAGCTTTCTCAGTCCAGTTCAAAGTCAAGAAACTTCCTTTCAACATAACAAGAGAAAGCAAAAACCTTTGGGTTTCCTTCTCTCGAATGATGTGGAGTTTTTCTCCTTCACACTCAAAGCATCACTATCTTCCCAGGCTTTACAATTATAGTTCTCAGCTTTATAGTCTTCAACCCCATGGTCTTAGAAGTGTCTGACAAGTCTGTGGTAAAGTAGGACAATCCCATTATCTGCATTTTTCTCCTGGGAACGCACAGGACTTGCCCGAGATCACACAGAGGGAGCGAGTGGAGGAGTTGGTATCTCTGCCAGTTCCTGCTGGGATCACAGGACTGCCGTGTCTCCAAAGAACTTCCTCTGCCGTCTTCATCTTGTAGAGGTTTCCTTACCAGGGGATGTTATGTGATATCTAACACCTTCCTGGTGATTAGTTTTGATAAGGGCTGATGATAACGATACAGATGCTTCACTGTTCATCCTGACTTCTCCAGACCTCTGAACATCCAGGCAAACCCAGCCACCAAAAGCTAATTTGTTCGCTTATTTAAGGCAAATGAATTGCCACTTGCGTACACAGCGCAGCGCTAATGCCTTTATTGCAGGCATTTCACTCCGGCTAACGCAAGGCATGAAATAAATGCCTCATAAAGAGTTTCCTCTCTTAAAACAATTCAGATCACAATGTTCTCATTGTGTCATGGCCTGATGTATCAGCAAAATGCGCTCACCAGCATCGCTGCCTTCCTAGCAGGGAGCTGGTTGTGCTTGGAGCCGGAGCAGTGCTGCTGGCACTGCGGTGATAACCATGGTGGTGCCTCTGCCGCGGAGGGAGCAGTGCCGGCACGTGCTGCCCTACTTTCAGTCCCATGTGCCTCTTCTCATGTAAGATTTGCACATGTATTCACACACAGGGGTTGGAAATTTTCTCGTACCTTTATATTTAATTTAAGAGAAAATATCTTGAATATTCCCTTTTACTCCTGGCCCATCAGAATTCATGTCCCAGTGGGATTCCATGTGTAACGAACTCCCTTTGATGCTCCTAGGAGTCGTCTGCCTTGAGAAAGGAAAAGAGCTCAAAGCCTCAGCCACTCTACAAGGTGATGGGGGAAAGAAAGCCCTTCTTCATGAGCTGTACACTTGCTCCTTGCAGTCTTCTGGCTGCACTGACTGAGCTAAATGCTGCCTTTTTGCTCTGCTTTCCATGAAAATACAACCGAGAGAACAAGCTTTTTTTGTCTTTCTGCCTGCCCTGTCAACAGGAATTGTTTACTAAAATCTAAGGGCATTGCTCGGCAGCAGAGGCGGGTGATGCAGAGGACAGCCTCCAAAGATGGGTCGGTGCTTTGGCAGGGGGTAGCGAGTGGCCTGAGAAGCCACAGGTAAGTGATAACCACAGGCATTTGTGGTGCATGGAAAAAGGCGCCCCTTGACCTCCAGAGCGCTGGTTTGCATCATGCTGTTGTATTTGCAAAACTGACAATGTGCAAAGCATGTTTGGTTTGAAGTCATTGGTAGAGAAATACAGAACCCTTCACAGCCTGTAAAGGAGGGATGTCTTCCAGGACGGAGCTGGCTGGCTTTGATATCCTCCATCTGGTGCGACGTTTCTCACATGGGGTAAACCCAACTTTTTTGAGGCTTCTGCCTCCGGGTAGCCAGTTCTCTAGGAGTGAATAATGAGGTAAGCAACTCTATTTGCTCAGCTTTTTCTTAGCCTGAGGCTTCATTTGTCCGCAGAATGTGCCAGCTTGGACATTGCTATCCAAAGAGCAATGGGAAAGTGAAGTTCTGGGGCTGGTGTGCTGCCACAGAAGCAGGGTTTCTCCAAGAGGTCTTGTGGTGTGTACCACTCATTGTCTCACTTTGCAAAGCTACGATATCCTTTGATATCATTTTAATATGTCTGAGGTGGCTGCGTTTGTGAGCGTGTGTGAGGCTTGAAGATATCTCTCTCTAAATGTAGAAAACAAGCAGATGAAGAGGGATGTAGATAAATAAGTACATCCTTACACCCCCATCCTGGTGGACAGTTAGAACCAAATAAATCCTATTAGTTTCCCGGAATGTGGGATCCCATCCCTCTTTCAAGTCTGCTGTGTGTAGATAATGCCATTTCCATGTGTGAGATGCTGTGTCGGGGACAGAGAGCTTCAGATTCTGGGAGTTTAGCAGAGAGCCAGATTTCGGCTCTGGTCTGGCTCCTTTAAATTCTCATTGCTTTTAGAGCAACACCTTTGCCCCTGGCTGTGCTTTTGGCTGCTGAGTGCTGCTTGATGTGCCTTGTAGGAAACAAAACAAAATCAAACCTTCCTCATATCTGTCCTTACAATCCCCACTGTTGAATACCTGAATGGGAACCTCTCTGATGTGTAGGAGATAACTCAGAGCCATATCCAAGTCCACCAAACTCAGCAAATGGCTTTGCTGGGTCACGTCTAACTTCTGAGAGATGTGTTTGTCGGAAAAAGTACCAGTAGTAACAAAAAGCCCAGCTGTAGCAAGATTAACTCATCTCAATTTGAGAAGATTGCTCTGAGCTTATTGGCAACGCTTTTTCCATCAGTAGATTTACGGTGTGTATAACCTACAGTGTTTGGTGTTTGGAAGGGAAAAAGCCATGCAGGAAAGCGCTCCGCAGGGCTGCCGGGGCTGGGAGCAGCGCAGGGAGCCAGGAGAGATGCTCCCACCTGTAACCCAGCCGTGTGCGGGGGGAATTGCTCCTGTCCTCACCTCTGGTACACAAAGGGTTGTTTACGGGGGAGAAATAGGCTCTCCAGCCTTCCTACATTTGCATGGCTGTAAATATCACGGTATTTCATAAATTAATGGTGAAGACCTGGGTTACAGCACGCGCCTACAGCGCAGAGCTCAGGACAAAAGGGCATCGGGTAAGAATTTACCAGTCAGAAAAAAGTCTCGCTTCAGTTGCCTTTCTTTTCATGTCTGGTTTCTAAGGAGCAAGGTCTGCTCTCCTTTCCAGTAGCATAAATGAAAAATAATGCGTTTCCATGAGTGACGGGGACCGTAATTTATATCATTGGGAACACAACTGTGAGCCAGGGGTTTACATTCATGTGCCAGATTCATTTATGTTTATAACATTAAAATACGTGTGGCAAGTTAACAATTGCGGAGCATTTTTATTGTTTCTTTTTAAGACAAAAAGCACAAAAACATTGTATTTTCTTCCATTTGCACTGAATCCTGTAGTCAAAAGAAATGCCTGCCATTTCTAGGCAATTTTTTCCAAATAAGAGCAGGAAGATTTGACCTACTAAAACTGCTCTGTTAAACACAAATAATAACCATGGGTGCTCTGTTCTACTTCAGAGACAGATGGGTATCGCGGGTAAAAGGTATTTATAGACCTTGGAATCTTTGAGGCTAAAAAGTATTGGAGAAGCATAAAATGTCTTCGTAAATTGTGTGCAATGATACTTCATAGGCAGATTATTCCCTGAGAGTCTGTGCCACTCATGTGTCGGAGTCTTGTCTTTCTCCAGCAGATCTTCTGATTTGTGTTTATTCTGGTGTACACAAGTCAAGAAGGATAATGAGAGGATTCAGCGTGTGTTTGTTTAGCGAGAGGAGGCAATAAATGGCCTTTCTAACTCACTGCAGGATTTACTTCTCATGAATTAAAAAACAAAGTAAACTGATTATGGAACAAATTGTATATTCCACTGGCTGCAGTCTGCCTTTTATTCTGTATTTTCTGGATGCTCAGCTCTTCCTGGCACTAGCTTGGGGAAGCACAGAATCGAGCACCCAGACCCGAGCCCTGCAAACCAGGGATGCTCTTGTTGTTCGCCACCACGAGAAGACCTTTGCCACAGCCACACAGCTCCAA
The DNA here is from genome assembly GCF_017639655.2 of Falco naumanni. Classification (NCBI taxonomy): domain Eukaryota; kingdom Metazoa; phylum Chordata; class Aves; order Falconiformes; family Falconidae; genus Falco; species Falco naumanni. Next base: position 6,576,029 of record NC_054070.1, read on the forward strand.
TCCCAGCAGCAGGACTGGCCCTGCCAACCGCTTCCCAGTTCATCACAAATTCCTATAAGGTGAATAAGCATCGACAGAGGCGTTGCTAAAGCTGCTGATATATCCCTAACGAAATAATTTGTCTTGCCACTGCCTTTTAGATCAGGTAGAAGAGGTGGTGAATGGACAAAGCAGCCTGCCAGGCTTTCATACGGCATCACCCCCCTGCAGCTCTGTGTGTGCAGTGTGGGACTGCGGTGCAGCACCCCCATAAGACCGATCCCCCCCCACACCCCATGGGAATGCCTGTGTGTGCAGGGACGTAGGTGTACATCACTGCGGCAGCGATTTAAAACCCACGTAAATAAAAAGACCTGCAAGCTGAACAATGAGCCTGGATGGGAAATGGCACAAAGAGGGAGGAGAGGGCTTCCAGCAGCGCTTCTGCAAGGCGTGCGGCGTCCGAGCAAGACCCATGCCCTCCGCCAGCCCCTGCAGCTCTTGCGGCTTCACTCATTCATCTGATAAATTCAGCAGCAACCGCCAGCAGCAATTGTGGCTCCCCACCAGTGCTCTGGGCTTTCAGTTGTGTGGCATCTTCCTATATGTCGCTCCATCCCAAAATGTATATCCCCTTATTAGTGTGATCACTGTAGCTGTCAGCCAGCACAGAGGGGCTGCCTCTCTCGGTGTTTCCCCGAGTGATGTGCACTCACAGGCTGCATGCCTGTTTTTTTCACCAGAATCCCAATGTGACATTTTCCTCTCGCTGAAACCAAAGGGAAAAAAAAAATAATCTATTATTTCCTACTCATCTCTAATGATGGCAGAACAATTTTTGCTACCAGCATTTTCAGCACTGGAGACCAGGTTTGAAAATGTGAGTCCTTTCCCATGTCTCTAAAGGAAGAAACATTTCTTCAACAGTCATCTCACGGACGGCAGTGGCCAGGAGGGATAATGGTCCATAACATATTCATTATTTTCAGGACTGTGCACTGAGGTTCTCCCACTGGTGATGTGACTGGAGATTTTTTGTTTTCAATCATAGTGTGATAAAAGATTCTGTGGCTCCAGGTTGCTGTTCCTCCCAAACACGAGCTTTCCACAGAGCTGGGGACCTCTCTGCAGTGGAGCCGTTTGTCTCCCATTGGTCCTCGATATGACTTTGAGGTTAAATGCAAAACCTGAAACGCAGCCAGATCTGGAGCAGAAGGTGGTATAGGTGTGCAGTGTGTAATGTGCATGCAAAGTCAGCTCGGAAGAGCTGGCAGTTGGATGGAGAACGGCATGAATCTTAGGAGGTTGCTGGTGATGGTGTAGAGGCTGAGCTGGGGGTTGGATCCATGATCTCAGGGTCTGCAGGAACCTCAGGGCTGAGCTTCACGGTGGCATTCCCTTCCAGCCTGTAAACCTGCTCCACTGCAGAAAAGGGCTTTTCTTTCCTTGCCAGCATAGCCCGTTTTCTGGCTGTCGGAGTTTAAAATCGCTCTTGGCTGTTAATCCGTGAAAGTTCCTGTTAGAAATAAAATAAAAAATATATAAGGAAAAGTGCTACTAAAAAGGTTTATGAGGCAGCAGTTTAAGCTACTGGCTTCTCCAAACTGGGGTAGCATCTGTTTCTCATTTACAACTTGCCTGAGCCAGTAGCAAAACAACATCCCATCAGTCTGGCTGTGAGCTGGAGAGGGAGCGCGGCTTGGCGTGCTTGGTGGTCATTAGTGAGAGATGGGGATTTTCTCCCTAAATACACCGTCCTAGCGGGAGCCTGCTGAGGAGGGCTCCCGTGTTGCCATCCGGATGATTTCCCTCACTTTAAAGGCAGGGTGGCAAAGGGCTTAGGGTGCCACTCTGGGATTTGGCAGCGGGAAGGGAGACGTCAGTCCATTTTTCTCTAGAACTTCTACTTTAGCTTGGGATTAATCATTTAACGTCAGATACTTACAGGTACTTAGGTACCTAGTTCCATTAGATCAAAGCAAATCAGAGCTAAACAGAATGTAAATACTTCTGATGGTCAGAGCCTTTGTCTCTATGTGTTGCAGTTCCTGGTATATAAATCAAGGAAAAACTGTATCTCCCAGTGTGTTACGAAGAGATAATGCTTACAGTGTTGACATCTTACGGGAGGAACGTCACACAATTACCAGGCATTCCCTAGGTCTTTTTTTGCGGTTTGTCTCAGAGTTTCATTTACACACCTAGTTTGTGCTCATGGGGAGCTGGAGATCTGCTCATCTGTGGAACGATGTTTGCAGGGAGAGTTTCCTTTTATTTTGCATACAGCATCTTGCATAGCAAAGTCTTGAGCTACTGCAATATTAAAACTTGCTATTAAATTACAGTTGCGTTATTTTGGCCAGATAGTGGCAGAAGTGGAAACAAATCATGCTTCTCTGTACTTAAGGCTTTAATTGCTGTGCTTAGTTTTCTGAATATATATATAGTTTTGGAGGCAGCAGCATTTTGCTCTTTTCTTTGCTCCTTTATTGCAATCACACAGATGTTTGAAATATTTTCACATGGTTTTCAATGGAATATTTAATAGACCGCTTCCGGTTTCATGTTGGTTTGTACTCTTGAAAATCAGGCTCTTTTCAGGGACTGAGGAACTATCCTTACACATTTTTTCACTGCCTCCTACTGAGAACTCCTGAGCCTTAACTTGTTTATAAAATGACTATCAAGGATGAAGTACCATCTTTGACATCACCTTTATTTAATGCCCTGAGGTCAGTGTTTGAAGCCTTTGGGGTTCAGGAAAGAGGCTGTTTAATTCCTGCAGTGGATGGTGAAGCTCCCATCACGCTGGCCTCGCACCGCAGGAGGGGTCATTCGCAGCTCAGCTGCCTGTCATCAGCCAGCCTCATGCCTGGCGTTGCAGGAGCAGGACCTGTTTAATCTCCTCATTCATACAAGAGGCTCCAGTCCTAACCAGGAAAGCCCTGAAGTGAAATTTCTTTTCACTTTTGTTTTGTCTCAGCCCCCCACTCCCTCCCTTCTCCTCCTCTGGACTCCGGCTGAGCAGCCTCTCCTTGCTCCTGGAGCTCAGCATCCCTCGCCGGTTCTGGTTGCCTCCCAAAATGCTTTTGCTCTGGCCTGGCAGGGTGATTGATAGTACCGTAAGGCTCTGGCTGTAATACACTCCTGAATTTGCATTTGCCTCAGAAAAAATGCATTCCTGGAGCAGCTCCCAGTTGCATCCCAGAGGTGTGGAAAGACTTTGATCTGCAGCAGGAGCCACTGCTGTCACCCGCTTGAGTCACTGAGCTTGGCTAGGACATCACCTTCCTCCTGCCCAGGGGGCTGGCAGGGTCCCCTGGGCAGGCTGGCAGGCCGTTTGCTCTTTGCAGGCTAATGTAAAAGGGCTTAGGGTGCCTGAAGGGCAAGTGTCCAGGAGAATCGGAGGCTTACGGTTTTGAAGCCCCGGGAGTGTTGTGAAGGAGACAGAGACCCAGTGTCTCGGGTCCCAGGGGCCTCAGAGCCTGTTTGGCACCTTTGGGCTGCCCTTCCTCCCCCTCTGATGGTCCCTTCAGTGAACACCCAGTGGCAGGAGCTCTGCAGGTGCCATCATGTGTTGGTAATTTTGCTGTTTTCACAGTGCATGAAGGGATGTGTGGCACTCCCATCACAGCCCAGCATCCATCCCACTGATACATACTGAGATCCAGTTGTACACAAATTATTTAGCTTTTGCTTCAGTCCTCTGTGAGAGATCCCTCCTTGGTATCAGCTCCTCGGATCTAAGGATGACCACTCCTAAAAGTGGTAAGACCTTTACAAATGCTGTTTGCTGGAGGAGGCGCTGAGTTTATTGCCCGTGCCAAACCCTTTGCTGTGATTCCTAAAAGAAAAGGCCAGTCTTGTAGACTAGACAGTATTTCAGAAAGCCCACGGGGATCAGGATTAGGGTGCTTAATCCCATCTGTGAAAACCCCATCCCTACTCTCCTGGATACCGACTGTGACCAAATCCTCCCGTCCTTGGACGTCCTCCACTTCCCAGAAGCACAGAGCAGGGAGGAGCGTTGCTTTAGAGATCCAAAGGGCAGTTCAGGTCCCGGTGCCTTGCCCAGCCGGCCAGCGGAGGCACGCATCCCACCCAGGCAGTCCTCAGCTAAGGGAAAAACTGTGGGAGCGTGGCAGTGAGCTGGCTGGGCATCTCAGAAAGGCCAGAGATGTGGGAGCACAGTAAGGGGTGAGAGCAGATAGAGCAGAAATTAACATCGCCTTGGAAATTAGTGGCACACTGGCGTAATTTTACTCAGCTAAAGTAGAGCGGAACCGTACCTGGTAGCGAGAGGGAAGTGCATCCCATGCTGCTCAGTCTCGCTCCGAAGCAGCACACAGCCAAGGGGTGTAAGGAGTGAAATGGGATTAGGAGGGGGCCCAGGGAGTGCAGCCCATCGCCCTCCTGCAGCAGCGGGGCTCAGGCAGAGCTGGAGCAGCTGATAACGCGCTGTCGCTGCTGTGGGAGGGCAGGGCGAGAGCTTGTGTCTCCGCAGATAAAACTCCAGCAAGCTCAGAGCTGGGAGGATGCTTTCGATTTATTCCCCGAAAAGAGGTGTTCCTTCTGTGGCTGCGGTGAGAAAATCAGCGCCGGTCCCCGAGAAGGGGGGCTGTAATGGGGGTTTCTTTATTTCTGCACTTCACCTGCAGCTGCGAGGGTGGACTGAGAAGTGGCTGGTCCTGTGTGCTGAGGATGCTCTGGGACATCAGCCCGGCCACCGGAGCAGGTGGGCTGAGACCTGGCCAGACCTGCGGACACACCATCACCACCATAACCCCCCCCCTCTCTCTTATTGCTCCCCCAGGACTGTCCTCAGCTCTTCCCCACAGAGGAGATCCTGATCCCGGTGGGAGAGGTAAAACCCATCACACTGAAGGCGAGAAACCTGCCCCAGCCCCAGTCCGGCCAGCGCGGGTACGAGTGTGTCCTCAGCATCCAGGGTGTGATCCACCGCGTGCCTGCCCTGCGCTTCAACAGCTCCAGCGTCCAGTGCCAGAACAGCTCGGTGAGGGACCGGGAGGGGACCTTGGCAAAAGTGCCCCAAATGGGTGTCAGCTCCAAAGAGCTGCGAAGGGGCTGGGCTCAGCCACGGAGCTGATGGAACGTCTTGGGGTTAAACTAATCCTGAATTCCAGGTGGGAACCCACCGTGGGCATGCAGCGTGTTTCGTTATAGCACCGGCTGGGAGAAGATCCTTTATCTGGCAGCTCCCTATCTGACTGTGGGGGGTCAGCAAGGGGTAGGGGAGGAGGAGGAGGAGATGCACGGAAGGTGTTAAGGCAGGCTAATTTACACGGGGGAGATAAGGCGAATCACAGACCCCCTTATCAGGGAGCTGTCGAATTCCAGGTCACGGTAGCTGGATGAATACAGTAATGCTGAAAAGCAGCGTGGTGCTTGGAAGGAGGGGGAAAGGAAAACTGCCAGGGCAGAGAGCACAGCACAGCAGAGAGAGGGAAACTGAACGATTCTGCCGGAGAAGCAGGCAGGGGAGGATAGCGCTCCTCCATGGGATGGGGTTAGCCCTGCCTGTGGACCTGGCAGAATTTTACCCCAGAATACCCAAAGTCACTCAGGGATGCTGAGACGCATATGGTGAACGCGAGCCAACCCTCCGAGCTGCAGCCCACGTCTGGGTCTCACATGGCACCATCCTCATCTGGAGGACGGGCAGGGGAGGGCACGGTCCTTCCCCTCCTCGCCGTGCATTCAAAGAGGTCCACAGGCAAACAGGGCATGTTCAGTTTGGTTTAGGCAGCGGAACAGGGTCTGCGTTAATATTCGGTACAGATGGTCTTAAATTGTTAATGACGTTTTGAATTTTTAAAAATTTCACTGGGTATTTATATATCACTGGTTGTCTTTGGGCCTTGCAGCTTGGTGGATAATAAATGTATTAATACTGTATAGTACTTTTCCTATCCAAAGTGATTTATAAACATTAGAGAAGCACTTTTGTTCCTGTTAGGCTAATAGGAAGTTGTAGGTGGAGAATGTAAGGGCAATTCTGTGCTCACAGCTCTATCATTTGTACAGAAGAGCTACTTTCACATTAAGTAAAACCCAGGCAAGGTGAATCCATACAACCAAACGTAAGTTAAAACCATACACAACTATTGCATGGGGACAGTCAAAGCAGTCTGCTTTGGTTTAATCGTCATTCCCTCATCCCAAAGAGGATGGCAACGTTCGGTCACCTTTTTAAGTCTTTTTAGCAGCTCTTGGTTGACTTACAGAGAGCATCAGAATGAGGCCTCCTTGGTGCTAATTGTGATAAGGGGAATTTCAGAATACACCAGGAATTTGCCTAAAGCATCGGGATTCACTCAGCCATGGCCCTCAGGAGATCCATGAGAAGGTCAATAATTCCAGCCAGTGCTATCCTAGGCTAGGCTGAAGTACGGAGTGGGAAAGGACCTCCCTGCACTGTCTGTTTTCCCTCAGCTGTTGCCTACTTCATCAGGCAAAGCTGTGCAGCATGATTTTTAAGCTCCCAGTCACACTAGGGTGCTCAGTGACTGTATAAGAAGATAGCCTGAAGGCAGCAGTCCTTCCAGTCTGATTAACTGGAGGGGGCTGTATTGATAAGCTAGAGACTGAGTGACAAGAGCAACCACTGTGAGTGGAATAATTAATCTATTACCTCTCACAAGGACTAGATCTGATTTAATTATCTCTTCCTGGTGAGGAGGAGGGAGTCAAAGCAGGACTCTGGAGGTGAAGTGTAGAAGTGCGGTGGTTCAGACATCAGCACATGTTTTTAAGCAGAGAATAATCATGGTTTCTGAAAAAAAAATCTTTTCTTGTTAGTGTCTCTGACACATCCTCCCAAGCGTTTCATTCTCGATCTTCTCCTTCAGTATCTCTATGACGGGATGGACATCAGCAATTTGGCGGTGGACTTTGCTGTGGTTTGGAACGGGAACTTTGTCATTGACAACCCGGAGGATCTGAAAGGTAACAGCTGCTTGAGTGGGCTTTCAAGTCACGGGAAGGAGGGAGGCAATGGGGGCTGGAAAGCGGTTCCTGGGGCAGAGTGGCATTAGCTGCCAGCACTTTGGCCACAGGCAGAGATGTTGTGGTCCTGGTGGAACTTGCTTTGGATGAGAGCAACTCGCTGTGAGCAGCACTATCAGTGGAGGACTGGGCTCCACTGGTACAGCCTTGGCTTTGGAAGCCACATGTGCAAGTCCACTCTGCAGCTTGTTAAGTCAAAACTCCACAGCCGCCTTTGCTTCGAAGTCCGAGAGCAGCTGTAGTGCATGTGAATAGCCCAATTCCTGACCTCGTCCTGAGTGCCCGTCCCCTCTTCCCCGCAGTGCACCTCTACAAGTGCTCAGCCCAGCGCGAGAGCTGCGGGCTCTGCCTGAAAGCCGACCCCAAGTTCGAGTGCGGCTGGTGCAGCGGCGAGGCCAAGTGCACGCTGCGACCGCACTGCAGCGCGCTCCCCGCCCAGCCCTGGCTCGACTGGTCCAGCAGGAACGTCAAGTGCTCCAACCCTCGCATCACCGAGGTAAGAGCGCACATCTCCGGCCCCTTCTCCTTACCCCGGCCAAAGTGGATTTGCGTCCGCCTCCCTCCCCACTGAAAACCCGCCGTTGTGCATCCCATGCTGAAGAACAGGGACTAAAATGCTCCACTACGTTCTGTGAAATTGCTCTGCAGATCTGCCGGCACGTGGTCAGGGTGTGCAGCCCACTGCCCCGCCACGCAGCTCTCACTCACCGGCGATGCTACCAGCATTGGGGTGACCGCTATGGACTGTTGCAAGAATGCTAATTAAACTAGGGAGCTAATTAGTCTATAGCTGGTGCTTCTGATGTTTCTGTTCAGACCACTGAGGGATGCAAAATGTCTCCCACGAGCATTTTTACCAGTAAAACTGCACTTGGTCTGTTAACGTTACTATTAGGAGTGACACTCGTATCAGGTGGGAATGAAAGAAGATTTTGGTTTCTCACTTAATTAACTCCCCTAAAAAAGCCTCCCTTGCCCTGAGCATGCATCCATACTGCAGGAGGTGGAGGTGTGGGTGTAAAACGGTGTTGGATCAGAGTAGCCCGTTGCACTGATGCTCATGGCAGGGCAGGAGCAGGGCTCCTTGGCACATAAGCTTTCTGCCAGCTGAATAAGGATCCTAGTATGTGTGGAAGTTTCCTCTTAACTCAGATGAGTTTCTACACCAGCTTAACTAAACTTGGCTCATGCTCAGCCCCGCTGGGAGGAAGGCATCGCCCTCCTTTTGATGGAGGAGGCGAGGACAAGGCAGAGGCTAGTGGGGCTGTATCAGGGCTGGGGCTGGCGGGAGGAGGACGCTGCTGAGGAGGGTCTGTCCATCCCGCAGGGACGTTACCAGGCTCTTGGTGCTTCTTAGACCTTCTGTCCAGCTGCATTACATTTTTGATGGGCAGGTGTTTCTCTTGTGCAGTGTTCTGTAAGCTGCAGAGTGGAGGTGGCGGTGGTGCTGGCTGTGCAGAGGCGTGAGAGCGTTAAGAAGTGCTGAGAGTCTGTCCTTCCCCTGTTTTGTTGGTTGGTTGGTTTGGCAAATCATACCTATCTTCACAGAGAGATGCCTTAAAGGCTTGCCTGGATACTCACCCTGTCCTGCCAGCAGTCAGAAGCCAACGTTTTCATATCTGAACACCGTTCTGCTTGCGCGAGGTTATGCTACAAGATGCAAGAAGCAAAACAGCCTCTGCCTGAGATTTTCTTTGCTGTAAACTGTTCAGACAGTTTTAACATTGAATAAGTCTTAGAATGATTTATTTACCCCTCCTTGAGGTAAGCAGAGAAGGGGAAAAACACTGCTGCAGCCACCAAGTGACTTGCATCTGAGCCCTGCCAGGCTGGCGCTGGCGGCTGGCTGCGGGCATGGCGCTGCCACCAAGTGTTTTATCACTGTCCAGCTTGAAAGCAATACTTTTGGTCTCTGTCCAAAGAGAAAAAAGCAGAGCTTTGCTGTTACAGATTTCTTGTCTCCATAACCAGGTCTGTGTCTCAGCCTTCGAAGTGGGAGGCACGGGGTGCCTCGCCAGGGGATGTTTTAAGTCTCAGGAGATTGCCCTGAGTGGATCTGGAGATGAGAGAAATCGAGTCTGTGCTTTCATTGGCAGCTGGGCTTATTCCACAGTGAGAGTCAGCGCTAGAAAATACAGATTTCAGTGGGATGTATCGTCCCATGGCCTCTGCTGACTCTGACGGTGCTGTGAGCTGTTGTGATTTTATTACAGGTCTTGCAGTGTTTGGTGGTTTTCCTCGAACTCCACCTCTTGCCTTTCTCCTTATGAATTCACAGCTTTTTTGTTTGGGTTTTTTTTTTGGTTGGTTTTTTTTTAATGTGAAAGTTTGCAGTTTTCATTGTTGTAGAAAAAGAAGGGGGGAAGCAGAGGGAACTAGGGGCCTTGTTTGTGCACTTTGAGATCCACCGATGGGAAGGGCACTGATAGGGCTAAAAACTCTTCTAGAATTTTGCCAAGTTCTTGAGCAGTCATGTCTGTAGAAAACAGCGAAACCATAGAAACCCTGTAGGTTCAATATTCCTGAACCCAAACCTTTCAACAGCACAGATTTAGCTCTTTCAGACTTTCCCTCCAGAAAAGTATATAAGATCGTCTTGGAGATCATGAGACCTTTACAGCCTTCGTTGCTGTTGGTTCCTTCTTACTGGCATCCCAGTTTTTTCAGTATTTTGGGTACAATTTTGCAATGTGCAGTGCTGCAGAGCTCTGTGCTGAAAGCTGGGAAGGGACCACTGTGCCCTGCTGGGACCAGCCTGCTCTGGGTGACATGTTCTCCATCCTGCGTGCACCAGCATTGAGGGACTCAACTGGGGAGCAAGCGTTTGGTCTTCTACTGGGGCTTGCATTGCAGCCTGGATCACTCAGGTTAAAAGAGCCTTTAATACAGGCTGGTTTCCACTCCTTTTGCTTCATCTGCCCAGGTTCGCGCTTCCTGTCAAGCTGGAGGTCAATGGCCTGACTCCCAGGCACCAGTGCCTTCAGGGGATGCATAACTAGTAGGACGAGATTGTGTTTTAATAGTCGTAAAAGTAAATGAGCAGTAGGATATAGGCAGTCCTTTTCTTTCTCTGAGCAAGCGGCCCAGCTGTCACCGACAGTGTCCCTTTAACAGCATAAAACTTCCACACGGTCTGTGGTCTTAGCAATAAATAAATAAAAATCAGTTTTCTTGCGAACAAGCGGCACTCTGATCTCCTATTCATTTATTTGCAGGCCTCATTAATATAACATCAGTGCAACAAACAGCTGAAGGGGGGGGGGCGGTGTCAGGCTGAATAATGGAGTTGCTCTGCTGAGATAACAATTAGGTTCTGAATGTGCTATCAGCTAAGGCAGAGACAAGGAGGGATCATGCCGGGATGACAATGCTTATGTGCTGGTTCCCTGCTGGGCTCATCAGCTGGGATCCAGCTAGCTTAGAGCAGGATGAAAAAAGACAAAGAGAATGAAGGTGGATGACATTTCGGGAGGGGGCAGCGGTTGTGCCATTTATTCTGCAAGGCGGCCGCTCTCTCCGCACCCTGACAGATGCCAAGTGGCCGTTGTGCAGAAGGGTCTGAGGCTGGCGGCTTACCTCCAGCTCCAGAAGGAAAGCCCTGGCCGACTCACAGCCAGCCCTAGGTCTCCCCATCTCATGCACAAGCTTCTTCTGGCAGCTAAATGTCGCTTTATGTCAGCGAAGCTGAACTGTGCAACTGGCAAGATGTGAGGCTGAGAACATTTATCCTGTATCATTACAGCAGTGTCTTCTGCAGGCTGGGGAGGGAAGTATGCTAGCACCGTGTCAGAGCTCCTGGGTGCTTGGGATCCATGGATTCCAGCCTTGGTGATCCCTGGGTTCCCCCTAACTTGGCTTCAAGAAAGAAGCAGAAACGCAGTGGTGCATCTGCATGCCTGACGTGACGTGAGGGTGGAGTGTAAAGGTGACCAAGCTCCTACCACCACCCGCTTCACCTCTGTGTTTGGATCCTTTCTGTGAATAATACAGTGCTTCACACGCACATAAATCCTCTCCCTGGGCAGCAGGAACATGCTTTCCTAGAGGCGGTGGATTGCTGATTTTTTTCGTGCAAGGCAAGGCTGATGCAGAGGGGAGAGATGACCTGCTCAGATTAATCTGGGAGAGGAGCAGAACTGCTCTCACTGACTTCAAAACTGCTTCAGTTTTGCAAACAACCTAAAAAACTTCCAGCAGAGGTGCAGCCCATTAAGCACTAAATGTACAATTCCTGGTAATGGCCTTGTTTTCCTCAGCTGCCCTTTGCGGGTTCTTCTGATCCTCCACAGAATGAAAAGCCACTCTATTAAAGCACATTTCTTGAAATCGGGGAGTTTTCCTTCCTAATCCTGCCTGTCTCAGACCAGAATTCTGGGCTCCCCAGCACCACCCAGCACCCACTGCCAGCAGCATCCCTGGGCTGAGGTTGCTGGAGGTGCCCGGCTGTGCATCTGCAGCACGAGGTGACCCAGGGGTGCTGCCTGGCCGGGTGCTGCTTGCAGGGCTCGCCAGCACTCGCTGCAACGGGACCTTTAAGACTTATCTTCTTTTTGTGATTTTGACTGAATCTCTCCAGCTGTAATTAATTGAATGCATCTGTTCTAACCCTGGGGCTGCTTTATGGCACAGTTACTTCAAAACTGTTCAATTAGTGGCCACTAAAATCTAGGTCGAGTGGAGCTCCATATTGGAGATTTTCCAGGTCAGGACATTTTCAAAATACAGAATCAGCGCGGCTTTGTTCGAGGAGGCCGGCTGGCTCCGCTGGTTGTAGTAAGGTCAAGAAATGGCAAACTGTGACTTTTTTTGAACAGCGATAAGACAATGAGCCCGGCGGTGTAAGTGCTCCAGCAAACACATTTTAACGTAATCTAGAGCTGCAAAGGACAGTTGTAACTGTCAAGTACGTGAACTGCCGAGTCCAGGTGATTCCCAACTAGCGACATAAACGTTACCAGTGCAGGCCTTCAGGACTCGGTGTAATGCACTACTTAATCTTCTGGTGTCTTGTATGGGCACAGAGTGCTTCATGGAGCTAAATGATACGAGACATGCTACGCCATCTAAGTTACAGAAAACAGCAGCACAACGGAGTGTGTAGTGAATAAATTAGAAACCTCGGTCAAGGGGAGGGGGAGGTAGAAATTCAATCGTAGGCAGAGGAAGGAGGTGGTGGTTGGATGTACTAGGCAGGTCCTGGCTCTGCTGGTTGTGCGCAGGATGCTGAGCCCAGCGTGTCTGGCCAGATTCAGTAGCAGCACCTTGAATGGGAGCAGAGATGGAGAGCAAGAGATGAAGAGGTGTAAGCAAGGGAGAAGGAAAGTGGCTTCTGCTGGGGTCTGAAGCACGGGGAGGGGCTGAGGGGAACTTGGTGCCGCAGAAGTAACGGGGAACAGGGGTGGCCTGATGGTGTTAGCGGTTCATGTTGGGTGGGAAGGGGGAGACGTGTCCCATGGCGTTGGAGAGTGCGGGGGGTCCCACAGGGGCTGCTTTGGGGCAGGCTCGGGCTGCCGGGGCGCACTCGGGCTGGGGCTGGTGTTTTGCCTCCTTCCTTCCCTGCTCACATCCAGGGAACAGCAAGCTCTTAAGAAAGTAAAAGAAAAGCAGCCATGCATCCGTAACTGCTAAGGAAAACATTTTGAAGAGCTGAAGTCTTTTGCCAAAGACAAGAGTGGAACAAACAAGCGTAAACAAGATTTATCTATTCAATTAATTAAATTGCATTATTACAGATTATGTTTATTTATTAATAACAGCTGTAGCATGGGGAAGATTAGTAACTCACCCAAAAGCAACAACAGACCAGTGGCAGATTCAGGACAACTATTTGAGAGTCTTGGGTCCAAATTTTGTGACTATATGTTGTTGTAATTTATACTCCTAATTGAAGAGGATATTGTCCTTAATGAGAGTCTATAGAAGCAGAGATGATTATGGCTGAGGCAGGCTATAAACAGGCAGCTTTAAAGCACAGATCTCACTCTTTAACATTTATAAGTCATTTGAGGTGCCAACTTACTAATAAAATGTGACATTAACGTTCAAGAGAACAGCCAAGGCAGAAGCTGAAGTTCTGCAAAGCAACAGGCTGCTTCTGGAAGGTGACTGACCATCTTCTGTATGTATAAAAACGGAGCCAGTCCTACCCTTCTGCAAGGCTTCCTGGGGGGTGGCATTGCCCATGCCTCTTGGCCAGCCCAGGGACCTCAATGTCCTCTCTCGGGCCACGGCACAGATGGATTTCAGCTTCTCCTTGGGCTTCTCCAAGACATGCAGAGGTGTCACGAGAAGGTGGCGCTGGCCTGGGTTTGGCGGTTGGAGCACTCGGTCTCCCCGAGCAGCCTCTAAGCAAACGTCTGTTTCCAAGTCAGGTACGGGGTTGAAGAAGCATGGGTGTTGTGGGGCCACCAACTCAACTTTTCTGTTTTGTTTCCCTCTAGATCCTGACAGTGTCAGGCCCCCCAGAAGGAGGGACAAGGGTGACCATCCGTGGCGTGAACCTGGGCCTGGACTTCTCCGAGATTGCCCATGGGGTGCAGGTTGCTGGGGTGCAGTGCACGCCCCTGCCCGAGCAGTATGTCGTCGCAGAACAGTGAGTGGCCTCGCAGACCTCACCCATCCACACCGCGGGCCCCCAGGGTTGGCAAAGCCTCTTCCCTGACCTCCAGCAAATGCACAGGAGGCCAGTAACTCATCCAGACCCTGGGCACCATCTCTCCACCCTTTCCAGCCCTGCAGGAAGGGGTCCGGAGGTGGATGGTGCCTGGAGCAGGGCATGCCCTTCCGACACCAGAGGGGCTGAGGTGCTTGGATGCTGTCTGGGGGGTTAAGCAGCCCTTTAAGCTTTCATTAAGTGTTTTGTTTCCTTCCACACCACGGTTCCTGCTTTGCTAAGCAACTTTTCTGATGAGCACCTTGCTGTTGACGCTGAGCCTCTCTGCCCTCTCTGCTCCCCATCGCACTTGAAATTCAGCCGGCGCTGCCAGCTGCACGCAGCCATTTGTTAGGCGGGTGAGGTGGTGACAGCCACTTAATCCGAATGGGCCTCCACTGGAGTCAATTCATTTATTTCACTAAGAAAAGTGTCAACCAAAAATTAGAAAATAGGCATGTAACAGAGGATGGGCAAATAAACCTCCCAAAGTGACACGTGCTCCTGGTGCTGTTTGAGGGGCAGAGGGTTGTTCTGGTGTAGCCAAGGTGCTGAGGGGTGTGTTGGGGGTCATTTGTGCAGGGCAGGAGAAGAGCAAAAGGTAATGTCTCCCCTTGGGTTGTCTAATCTTTTCTGCTGGGGATCAGGATGGCATGTAGTAGGGCCATGACTGCTCGCAGTGAGAGATGGGGAGCCCAGGTCCCGTGAGCGGTGCCAGCAGTGTGGATCTGCCCCACTTTCAGGATGGTGAACAGAACAGTGAGAACAGCTGAAAGCAGTTGCCCTTTGGTGGTGAAATGCGTTGGGTGGGTCCCAGTCGGATCCCCAGCATAGTGAAAGGACCCGCCACTAGCACATGTTGGCCTTGGTTAGGGTTTTGCTCACTCCTTATCTTCGTTTCCCCATCTGTAAGACAGAAATGACATTGATCTCCCCTTCCAGTGAATCAGTCTGTCATGCGATCACTGGATGAAGGGTTTTACGGGCTTGCAGAGTGTCGTTGGTGATGTTGCAGGAATGGCTCCATGCACCAGTGGTACTGTCACTGCTAGCGGTTTGGGCTGTTCTGCTGAGCAGTATTTTGTTTTATTTTATTTTTCAAATAAAGGGTGGAAGAATATAAAATTATCCTCCTTTGATGGTATGAAACCCTGATTTTATAATCATGACTCTAATTACAGCTCTTGAGCTTTCAAAGTTTGTTAACATCATTAAAACATTTACCCTGGGCAGATAACAGCAAGCGTTAGCATGAGAGCTGCCTTTTAAAGATGAATACAGATAAAAGGACCCTCTTAAGGGTTCTGTGGGCAGACTGAATTCCAAGACTGTAATGACTCACCATATGCTCCAGCCACGCAATCTATCAGCCAGCAATTAGGTTAATGTTGGTGAAAGGGCCACTTAGCCCAGCAATCAGCACCCTACAGCTCTGCTGAATGTATCACTTTGTAACAAGGTACCTGCTGGGAATTTGGCTTTTATCAGGAATCGGGATCAAGTGTACCAGGTCACTTCTGCCCTGTCCTGCACCCCATCATGTCTGGTGCTGTATGGCAGCTGCTGCTTTACTGGCAAATAGTTGAGTATTCGGTGTTTCCCCCATGTATTTAGTGCTTGGAGCATCCTTGCTTCTTGTGGGAGAGAATCTCCGCTCTCCTCTCCTGCCCATGGAGTGTCAGGAATCACTTCACCTTGCTTTGTTTGCCCGTGAGCTGGCAGGGGCAGAGACTACTGTTCCCAAACCCTGCCTCCTCGCTCTGCTGCCAGTCTGCAGGAGGAGAAGTAATGAAATAGCAGGCAGAGGAGAGATCGGTGCATGGGCAATGTCTGGTTGAAAGGCAGAGAGAGGAGCACGTGGCAGATTAAGGCACACAGCTGAGAAGCTTCAGTTCCTGTTCTCCAAAGGCAGCGTCTCTCTAGGCAACCTGTTTTGATGTGCAGCAGTAAGGATTTTCACATTAGAGCTCTTTACTAGCATGTATGTATTTCATTAGGCCTCCTGGCATCACCTATGCATGTTATCTGCAGGTTCTTTTTTCTTTTAGTCTTTTTATTTTATTTTATTTGTAGTGAATTCAATGCTGCCGAAGGCAGCTGAAACGCTGCCTTCACAAATTAGAGGCTTTTATGCATTTGCACGTGATCGGCAGAAGCGTGAGTGTTGCCCCTGCCGCTCTGCAAAAGCACCTTCAGGCTCACGGGGGAAAGGATGCTCTGGCTCTTCTCTGGTCTCGCTCTCAGGGTGCCGAGATGGCATTGCTGCATCCCCTGCCCCGAGGCAGGTTGCTCCTACCCCCAGGTTTCCAGTGACTGGGGAGATGCTCTTGAATTTGTCTTTCCAGCGATGCGGTGGGAGCAAGCAGCATCCCTCCCCTTTAGGTACAGCCAGAGAGCCCTGCCAGCTGACGGCCCTTTAAAAACCTCTCCAGAACCTGCTGGCATGCCAGGCACCGGCTTGGGCGCATCTCCAGCTGGTGGTACCTGTGCCAGTGCCCTGGGATTTCAGGGTTAGGCACCCACAGGGCGATCTGTTGTTCCCTATCTGCCAGCCTGGCCAGCTGTGGTTAACCCCAGCAGCTCTCCCTGTCCTTACGCTTGCCCTGCCTCGGGAGGTGCCCGTGGGGCTGAGCTGGACCACGCCAGGAGCACAAGGTCCATCTTTCAGTGCCACTAACTCCTTTTACCAGCATCAGTATGTTCCAGGTTAGCCAGGCCCGGCTCCCCTGCAAAGGCTGCTCTCCACGGCTGTCTCTATCATCCCCAAGCAGGTTTCTCCATTTTTGATTAACTGGGAGACTGCAGTGTGAGCTGTTCCCTTAATGAACTCATCTGTTACTCTAAGGACTTAGCACTCACTTTGCTACTGGCTAATATATTGCCATTAGTGCTCTGCTTTGCTCCGGAGTTTACAGCTTGTAATAATTATGTCTAATTTTGATTTTTTTTCTTTAAATTACTACATGGGATAAAAATAGACTCAGTAATTAACTTCTTCCAAAGAGGTAGATATCAAAGTTAAAGCTGGGGGGGAGGAAAGAAGGAAGAAAGCAATCCAGCCCTGCGTGGAGCTACACAGGGCACTGTTGGCACCTCCTGCCAAAGCCTCCCTGCGGCATTTCTGCTTCCAGGATCGTCTGTGAAATGGGGCAGGCGCTTCCAGGGATCAGCTCCGGCCCAGTGCTCCTGTGCATCGGAGAGTGCAAGCCGGAGTTCACGGCCAAGTCCACGCAGCAGTACATGTTTGTGGTGAGTGTCCTGCCGAGGCGGGGGGTGGGGGCAGCACGCGTGCCCCACGGGGACAGCCGTGACGCTCTACCAGTGCGTGTCAGATGCATGGTTCAACACCAGAAGACAATCCCAAAATTGCCATCTTTTTTGCTGATGCTTTCCCCACTGCATTGCACAATTTTTGGTAGCCCACTCAACAAGCGCCGTTTTCAGGGTCTGGAGCTCACACAGGGCTACAGGATAAACAGGATTTAGGTGGGAACCTAAACCCAGGGCTCCCACAGCATTTGGTTGCAACTTTGCACCTCCAAAATAGTGACAGCCTTCTCTAAATTGTTAGGCTCACTTACTCCTTGCAAGCACATTGTGGTACTCCCAGGAGGAGCCTTGCACAAAACACAACTTTGTTCTGAGGAGTTTCTGTGCGTGAGGAATTGTCGAGGAACTGGAGTCAGTGCACAAAATTTTCCTCTTGTTTGTAATGAAGGGACATTGTTACTTTGGTGCTCAGTTAATGGGACCAAATCTAGATGCTGCTGCTTGCTGGTTTTGCAGATGTTTCTGTAGGTGTGTGTGATACATACAGGCACCAACAGGCCTTTTTGCACGAGCACAGAAACACACCAGGCGAGCAAGCGCCAGAGTCCGTCCTTCTGCAGCTCAGGTACTGAAGTCCTGCTAGAAACTTCATCAATTGCCTCTGAAACCTAAATATATCTGAGTTAGTTCTGTGTCTATAGGTTTAAATTTTTTTCCCCATGATGCCCTTTGGGATGGAAGGGTAATTCCGCATCCAAATATTCAGGATTTTTTTTTTCCCCCTCCAAGGATGCTGGCTCAGTGTAGGCTTTCTCTGTCTGCCTAGTGGAGAGCTGCTCTTTGGGTTGGTGGGCTTCCACTGGTTGAGCAGGTCATTTCTTTTTGTTGTTTAATTAGCAGCCTTTTGGTTCATAAACTTAAAAGCCACAGCTGGGGTTTCTCATATCTCCAGTTTTGCCTAAAAGGGTCTCTTCATCCAGCCACATTGATTTTGTGCTTAGTGGAATCTGTATGCAGGGAAATGCCAGCACTTACTGATTGTCCGCAATTTGTAAACTAATTGAGGGATAAATCAGGCTCGTCCCAGCCACCCTCCCGGTGTTGTCAGCGACACCCTCCCCTGGGATTTCATTTATTCAGCGACATAGCAGGGGTGCAAAACACCACCACATTTTGCTTGAGTTTGAAAAGAAAAAAAAGAAACCCCTTTTGATCATCACAGGGCAGTGCCAGCGGGTCCCCGGGTTTGCCATGCTCGAAAGGCAGGTTCCCATGCGACACGGGGAGGGTGCTCTCTTGCTTTGTGTTAAATAATGACCAAGAGCCAGTGGAAGGTAATTGCGGAGATGAACCTTGGAGTAGCACCTTGCAGCAACCCGGTGAGCATACGCCGAGCATTATCAGCCTTTGCATTGTTGCTTCTGATTTCCAGCACTTACCCTGATTATATCGTTTCTTTTTCTCAAGCGTTTAAAACTTCTAGCACATCATTTCCTTTTGTTAGCTGGCCTCTATTTTTCTCTTTAGCACTGCCACAAATTCCATTACAGCTGGTTTATACCTTTAAAGTCAGTAGTAAAATTGATCGGTACCTTAAAGCAGAGCTCAGTTCTGACCCTGAGAGGGTTCATGCCTTAGTGAGCTCATCTGGTGCCTGACACAGCGCAGGAGCAATGCTGTCACCTTAATTACACCTGTTTTATCTGGGGAGGTGGAACCTTGGAGCTACTTTGGATCTGTAAATCTGTCACAATTATCACCAAATCATGAGCTGAAGACAGAAAATTCATATTCAGCTTTCAGGCCCTCATCTGATGCTGGCCTCGCCCCAGCCTTGGGTTATTTTGCAGGTCTCTAGGATGGGCCCCCTGCTCTCCTGTCTTTTCCTTGTTTACAAGAATGACTGCTCGGGGTTATAGCCTGAGTTTCTATTTTGGGCAATGCTTTGAATTTCCAAAGCTTTCAATGCTTAGACAAGGTGATGCTCACACCAGAAACGTCAGGTGCTTATAGCCAGGAGGTGCTTATAATTGATTTGGAATGCAGAGGAGGAGGGCTGTGCTGTCCAGTATGTGTGCAGCTCCATCACTGGGGTGTGTGCGGGAACTGCTGGACCTCACGGGCATGTTAAATATGTTAAAGAACTGCTCTGTTCTGTCCCCAGGGTCCCAGGAGCAGACTGGCCCCGGGGATGGGGCTGGAGGGGGGAGGTGGCTGGCAGGGGGCTTTCGCTGTCTGGAATGTTCCCTGCATTGCAGCTTGTTCATAATTCACCTTGGGAACTGTAGCCAGGGCTGGGCTGGAGACTGAAGGAGGTTTTGCATGGGCAATCACACAGTGAACATCCTTTGGAGGGTTTTTGTGTTTTGATATTGCTCCTCTCAGTTGTATGAAATGCTCCCAAGCCTGCCTCGTGTAAAGATTGCCATTACCATTCATATTGTCTTGTATTGCTACTAGCTGGTGTAATCATATAATATCCTCAGCTGGAAGGGACCCACAAGGATCATTGAGTCCAACTCCTGACCCTAGTGAGGATAAGAGCTGTGAGCAGAGCACGAGCAGCTGAAGGACAAATCTTTCCCTCCTGCACCATTATTCCGTAACTACCCACGACAGGGTGGATTGTGTGGTTTTGTCTGGTCTATTCAGGAGTCAGGGTCAAGGAGGCTTTTGGTCTAAGCTGCTCTGGCAAATGCTGTGGCACCCAGAAAACACATGTTGCGTTGTGAAAACAGTAGAGAAAACAGGACAAACTCACTGAGCTGCCAAGCAGGTGGTACCAGGGGAGCAGAGCTGGGAGCCTGCCAGCCTTTGCAGATGAGAGTCATAAAGAGGGTAATGTGAAAGCATTAGCAAAACAATTTGGTAATATCCACTGATTGAAAACAAATAAAAATGTACCTGCTTTCTGCAAATTCTATTAAGGGGGATAAATAGCTATCCTGGTGCAAGGCAGGATAAAGACGTGGCATTGCTGCAATAACATCACCAATAAAATGTCGAGTGGGATCTCAGTTTGCCCACCAAGGATGTCTTTCCATCAGCAACGGGAAACAAGCTCTGCCCCTACAATACTGTCTCTGGTGGTTCATATTAAGCTGGAGCTGATGGTGCTGCCTTTTGTTAAAGCTGTGCGATATTTCCCATTACCAGACCCTGGGGGGCGGGGGGGGGGGAGGGAGTTGATGCTTTATCATGTTGGCAAACATTAAACATTTGGGTTCAAATTTCCATTGTGGCAATTAGCTTGGCTTGGGATATATTTAGTTTCTGAAACTGCAGTGCAAAGAGTTTACTTTTGTGTAAGAACAAAGTTGAAGGTAAACACAGAATTTTGCCAAGGTTAAATTTGCAATCATTTTGCAGAGACGCGTCTCTCTTTCAGAACTGGGTTTGAAAATCTAGCAGATTTGTCAGAGGTCCAAGACGCATCCCTATTCTGCTTTTCCATTTTGTAAAAGATATCCCCACTCAGCCAAAGCATGAGGATGCTCAGGGGCTGGTGCTCTCTGGCTGGCACAGCCCCCGGGCACCCTCCCACTGACCGCTCCGCTAGCAGCAGGCAGGAGCTCTGAGTTTGTCCTTTTCTTTCTCCAGACCCCAGCGGTGAGTTTTCTGAATCCCAGCCGCGGTCCAGAGTCGGGAGGGACGATGGTGACCATCTCCGGGCACTACCTGGGGGCTGGCAGCCGCGTGTCCGTGCTCCTGGGAAACCAGACCTGCGAATTCTACGGGTAAGGGGCCGAGCTGGGCCAGTGCTGCCAGGGCTGCACCACTGTGTATCTGCTGCAGCCACGGCAAAAATTCCTCTGGGAACCCCTGAAGGCTCCCATTCCCTCTTTTATTACATGAAACCGTCGTCTCTCTTACTGTGACCAATCCTTGCTTGGCAAGGAGGGGATGGCATCAGTATTAGTGCTGTCTGTCACTTCATTTTAGTGCAGTTACGATGTTAACTGGTCCAAAAATCTTGGGCAAACATCACTGTGATTGTGAAACATTTCTGGTAGTCATCAGTACCTGCCCCCAACCTGGTTGATTCTGAAGAAAATGTGATGTTTATAAGAAACATCTAGTTTTGCTTTTCACAGATCAACGGCTTGAATTACTTCTATTGCAGCCACTGCTGCAGGTCCCTTAACCTCCTAGAAATGGTCTGAGCGAGGGGTGGGCTTCTGCGTGGCAGAACAAACTGAGGATGTGCACACACCTTCTGCTGAGAGACTTGCGCAGCCATCCATCTCCTCTGGGATTTCTATGGCAAATTTGCTTTTTACCGAGCAGTGTAAACACAGAGCTGACATTTGCAGGGTTTAATGGGTTTTCTTGGGGCTTAGTTAAAAAAAGATACATGCAGCGTACATCTGTGTGCATCACATACACATCCCTGCCCCGTACACAGGTGCCCTGAAGCAGCTGGCAGTACGCATTACATAGCGTGGGCGCAGCCTGTGCAGGAACCTAAGCAAAGTGGTGTGATGTGCAAAGGGATTCTGCACGTCAGATCTTCACTCAGGCTTCCCAGGAGGAACCGAGGAAGTTTCTGGGAAAGTAAAGACGCCTGGAGGTGAATTTCTCATCTGGAAGACTGAGAGGTTCTCCGATACGGGAGCTGTGGGCGTTCAGACATGGGACATGTGGGGATATTGGCGGTGCTTATTCTACGTCCATCCTAGAATGGTGCTTCAGGTGGTCTGGCCATGCCAAGGTCTTCAAGTGCTTCAATTCTCCAAGTGCTAAGCACTGTAACCGACCCATCAATATTTCTTCCCATCTCCAAAGCAAAGATGCCAGATTGCTTCCTCAGATGCACACGGGTAACGGCATTACCACGAGCAGACGCAGCCTGCAAACTGGCCTGAGAGCAAAATCAGCCCTGTAATATAATCCCTTAAATATATGATTATATTCAGGCAACCTGCAGTCACTGACCTGCAAAACCTGGAAGAGTTTTCAATTCTCTGTGTGTTCTAATTACAGCAGGCAAGCAGAAACTTAAACAAAGCAAGCGGCAGTGTATGAATGGCACCATCCTTCATGTGGGGTCACGCTGTGCACTTTGTTTTGCTTGGACTGTTTTGAGGCAATGAACTTCAATTGTACTCGAGGGTGTGGAGGAGCCTGATTAGATGAAGCAGTTTCTAATGAGATTCACTCTAATTACAGCTTCCCCCATTCTCCCCTCTCTGATCGGAGGAGTGGGTAGATTCACCATGACGACATAATAATAGCACAGAAAGCTAATTAACTGATCACAGGGAGCTGAGAGCAGCTCTGCCAGCACCGATGCGTCACTCTGGATCTCACGCCGGAGCTAAGCAGGCGCGGTGGAGACTGGCGGGGCTGAGCGGCTGCGCCGGCGCGGGGTGGCAGAGCCGGCAGCAGGCAGGCAGGCAGCTCTTCAGCTGCACGGGAATGCAGGAGAACGCTCTGAGAATCAGCAAAAAGATGGAGAAACACGGTCCTCGCACAAGGATGCCTTCATGGTTAAATTACACCTAGGTGGAAAGTGAGAATAAGATGAAGGAGGAGGAGGAGGAGAGCAGGATGGGGTAGACATGTAATTGCAAGAACAGAAACAGTCACGTCCAGTTTGTTTCAGGTATTTTAGGAGGCTGTTTCTATTCCCTCTGTTGTGGTGGATGCGTGTGCCAGGGTGAGAGCTGGGAGCATTGTGGTACCCGCTTTTCAATACCCCCCTGGAATGCCCAGGGCTGAGTAATGTGCCCGTGCTCCTTAGGGAGGGCGAGGAGTGTGTAAGGGCCCTGAAGAGGGGACCACGCAGCATCCCCTTGCCTGGGTACCAGACACCAGTGCTTTGCTGGAAGCAGATGCGGGGCACAGCTGTACTTGAGCCCCAGACACCTCCACGAGTTGCACAGCCTCTGAGGAGGGTGAGGATGGTGAACCCAGGAGTGCCAGTTTTTTATTTAAGTGCCAAACTGTCAGCAAGAGGCTGAAGATCTCCCTGTCATCTCCCCCGTGAGAAGCCAAAACTTACTGAGCCATGGAAACAGCACAGCCTTTTTGGTGAGCCGGCGGCAGGTTTGGGCAGGCGGGATGACCCATGGGTACAGGGACACTGGCCTTCTAGGGATGTCACTCAGGCAGTTTTTGTAGGAACAGTGTCCGGGCTCACCGCAGAGCTGTGGTTCCTTGCAGCTCTGTCCCAGCATTGGGAACAGCACCACTTGGCTCCCATTGCCCTTCTCCATCCATCCACCCGCCGGTGCCTTTGTGCTTTGACAGCGCCTCGCTACCCTGCCGCCTCGACTTTCTCCGGGGCTCCAGTGGAAGCAGATGGTCTGTTGTGTCCGGCCAGCCAGCGCCGAGGCCGAGGTCACCCCTGTGCTGACGGGGAGACAAAGCTGGAAGGCAGCGGGGACGGTGGCATTGCCCTTCCCAGGCGGGGGCTTCGCCGGCTCCATTATCCTGCTCACAAGAGCCCGTGTGTGCAGCAGGGTGGGGAGGGGAAGAATTTGGCTTTTGAGTGAGCTTATGCATCCCATTTTAAAAACAGCCATCTGTTTTCACACGCCCAGCAGAAGGCAGCGGGTTCACAGAGGGATGCAGGAGGCTGCAGTTTGGCACAAAGAGTAATTTCAGGGAGCCTGCGCTTCTCTTTTGGTGGACAGGCAGCCCCCCCCCCCCCCCCCCCCCCCCCCGCGCAGAGCTCCATTCCCTCCCTCCCGTGCCAGCAAAGCCCTCCTGCCCGTCTCAGGGGCTCATCCCCTTCACAGGTGTCAGAGTCTGGGGCTGAGTGATGGCTCAGCCTTGTAGTGAGCTGCCCCGCTGCAGGGCAGCACCAGGACAAAGGGCTGTTTTCTGCCCCTGCGCTGTGACTGCCCTTTTACACATCCCTGGCTTCTCTCTTGCACAGGCGATCCATGAACGAGATTGTTTGCGTGTCGGCCCCGTCAGCCCACGGCCTGGGAGCTGTTCACGTCTCTGTCAGCGTCGACCGGGCGCAGCTGGAGCAGACCTTGCTGTTTGAGTACATCGATGATCCAAAGGTGCAGCATATCGAACCCGAGTGGAGCATTGCCAGGTAACGTGGGGCTTCAGCAGCGGCTCCTCGGCAGCAGGAGAGAAGCCAGCTCGCCTGGTCTGGGTCTCCTCTCAGCATATGCTGAGTGAGGCTAAAAGAGGGTCTATCTGGAAATGCACATCCCACCCAGCATCCTGGATTTGTCAGGGATGGGTGCTCGAGGCGTTCGCATTTACCCCAAATCAGTTCCAGAGTTACAAAAGTAGTTGTGATTACCAAGGTAATTACAGCAGTAGCAGTCTGTGCCGGGATTCTGGGAGCACAAATAAAGCCAAGATCGCTTCCATCTGCTGAAGAAGTGCACAATTGCTCATTAAAGTTTCCTTCTTGTAGTCCTGGAATAAAACAAAACCAGCAACCACCAAGAAAGGAAAAAGCTGATGCTAATCAAAATGTACTGTTTACCCCAGATCCACTGTAGGAACGAGGCGGCCAGCACTGTCAGATCACCATGACGTTGTTGCTGCTAAAAACCCTGGGCCGTACTCCTCCCTGGTGTTACTTTAACGGTTGTGCTCACAAGGGCTGTAACACAGCCTTTCATTGCAAATTCCGATTATTTTTTAAAATTGCCCTTGAAAGAAGTGTCTCGCAGCAGGCTCTGCAAGACATTTGCTTTGAATCCAAATTCAAGATTGCATCTGGTTTTGGTGAGATGGGTTTGATAGGCTGGGCTGGACCGCTGGCAGAGGTGGTCTAAAGGGAACAGCTGGGCTCTGTTGTAGAGGTGCTGGAGGCTCGGGTGAATCTGGGCTGTGCTGCTCCAGTTAACACATGAAAGAAGCCAAGAGTGAAAGCCTTTGCTCAGGGGCACTGGCTGTAGGATGGGGGTACTTTCACCCGGGGGATTGTGTCCTCCCTGGCCCCGGTGGCACCGGGTGCGCTCCATCCTCCCCGCTCTGTGTGACAACTTGCTGCGTCTGCAGTCCAGATGCAAGTGCACGTCAGTTCCTTCACTGCACGTACCATTTATCGTGTTCCTTAAAAACATCACTATGTAAATCATTAAACATTGTGACTAATTTATTGTCTTACACATTTAGTCTCAGCTCAGTTGATTTCTTTGGTCCCATTTCTCACCCTGCTGCCTTGCAGTGCCGTTGGGTGGGAGACGTTGCAGCCTAAACCTAGCTAACTTGAGACACCACTCCCAGCGGCTCAGGCAGAGGGTATCAATCCACCCTGTCACCTGCTGCCTGAAGTGTCTGCAGAAAACATCTTTCTGAGATCAACAAGCATCCTTATTGTTGAGCACAGCCTCCCTGCACAGCCCCAGCCTGCCAGATGCATTAATCAGGTGTCTCCTGGTTCTCCGCAGCGGACACACGCCTCTGACCGTCACCGGCTCCAACCTGGATGTGATCCAGGAGCCCAGGATCCGTGTCAAGTACAACGGCAAGGAGTTTGTCAACGTAAGTAGGTGCCAGTGCGGGGCTGCCGGGAGCATCCCCAATGTGCTGCCACGCGGCGGGTCCCCCCACCCGGATGCACACATGCGGTTACTGGTCCCAGTGCTCTCTGCATGGTGGGGCTCGCTGTGGTGAAAGCTGCCCTGGGGGTATTTCCCTACACTTACACAAACTGGGGACCCTGGAAAGAGGAATTCTGACACACAGAAATAGGAAATTACTTCCTCAGCAACACAGTAACTGCAGAGGAGTTTCCAAAGGTAGAAATGGAGGACTCCGGTTTAGGTCACCTCCATCACCTCAAATTCTGTCTTGGGTCAGGTAAACTTGTTTCACTCCTGAAATTCCTCCTTTTGTCAGAGCCCCTGTGCCCCAAGAGCTCTCCTTTCCCCAGCATCCTTCCATTTCCAGTACCTAGCTCAGCTCTATGGGCACGTTAGGATGGAAAGTCCAAGTGTAGCTGTCCCCACCATTCCCAGCTGCTCCACACTTCCCATTTTAGTCTTGCTCTTTCTGTAAAAGCCCAAAGCTAGGCACTGAGACCTGCCAGCTCCGAGGCTGCTATGTTTAACTAGTCCCTCCCCAGCTGCCTCTCTATAAATAAACCTCCTATTGCCGGAGCCCTGGGCCCGGCATGCCTGCGCCAGCCCAGGGAGGGAAGGGGAGAGGGGAGCTGCTTCTGAACGAGCAGCTGTCGGGCCACTTTTGCAGCTTGATTTGCAGTAAGGCCAGGTGCTGCTTCCCTGCACCCTCCTCGCCAGGTGAAGGATGCTGGGCATGGGGCTCTGCGTGTTATTTTTATGCCTCCTTCCCCTCCTCCCTCCTATCACCCTGATGTTCCCAAAGCAAGGGGTTGGTAGCAGAGGTTGGGGCTGATCTGGAATTTCCCTTCTGTCCCCTATCTGTATTGTTTTAGTCCAAGAGTGAGAAACGGGAATGAATCCTCAGCTAAACGGAAGCTAAGCGATGGTCCTGTGTGCTAGAAATAAGAACTGCACCTCCAAGACCCGCAGAAATTATTTTGACTGAGTAAAAGTGAAATATATTGTTTCTAAGCAGTGATTTCTCTGACTGAATCTGTATTATCTTGGAAAGGGCAAATCACTTATCAGCCTTTTCCTATTCCCTTTCTCCCTTCCCCTCTGAAGACCCTTTTCATCTGAGCTCTTTTTAAAAAGACATCTAATTTTGTTGCTAGCAGTTGCAGTTACAGTGCTATAAAAATAATTCTGAAGACACAAAATTGAGCAAAATTAAATCTTCTACTTATGGAGGGAGGCCAGACGGTTGGGCTCTTGCTGCTTTATAAGGCAAGAGTCTCATAAATCAGCCAGTTCCCTGCTTCCAGGGCTGGAGGAGCCGTGGCTGTCCCCAGCCCGGCAGGAGATGACCTTCGTGTTACCTCCAGCCCACGAGCATCAGCTGATCATTCCTCTCCCTCCCTGGCATTTGGGAATTGCCTCTAATCATCAATTTGTAGTAGGGACCAGATATTTGCCTTGGGCCTGTTTCAAAGCTAGCATTGCTGAAGAGGACACAACTAGAAAGGAAAAAAAAAGAGAAAAGAAAAAGGGTTAAGTGATCTGCTATGCATGCCTCTAGCTCCTTTGAAAGCTGCTCAGTTCCAGGCTCACCCTCCCTCACTGCACCAGTGCCTTCGTGCTGGCCAGAGGGGAAGCAAATTCCCCCAAACTATGGCTGTAATGCATTAAAAATTTTGAGGTAAACTTGAACTCGCTGGATTTTCCAGGGAGAAGGAATCAGAACATTGTTCAGGTCAGGATCAAGTTTTCTCTGCTGTCTTTCAAAGCATCGCCTTCCCCGCAGGTCTGCAAGGTGGTGAACGCCACGGCGCTGGCCTGCCTCGCCCCCCCCCCTCACCCCCGACTACCGACCCGGCTTGGATGCCGTCGAGCGGCCGGACGAGTTTGGGTTTATCTTTAACAACGTGCAGTCCCTGCTAGTCTACAACGACACCAAGTTCATATACTACCCCAACCCAACCTTTGAACTCCTGAGCCCAGCTGGGGTGCTGGAGCAGAAGCCAGGGTCACCCATCATCCTGAAGGTAAGGAGACCCCTACTCACCCGTGGGAAGAGGCAGAAAAAATTCCAGAGAGGAGTTTTAGGTCCCCTTTGGAGAATAGGTTTTGCTAAACAGAGTCCTGTCATTTGCACAAGTGGGGAAGGAGATGAAAACTGGAGAAATGCGCTGCGTCTTTGTACAGTCTCCTCTCCCCTTGTCCCTAGGGCAGAAACCTGTGCCCACCCGCTCCGGGAGGAGCAAAGCTCAACTACACCGTGCTGATCGGAGAAACGCCCTGCGCTGTCACCGTCTCCGAGACCCAGCTGCTGTGCGAGCCACCAAATCTCACCGGGCAGCACAAAGTGATGGTGAGGGACCAAACACTCCTGTCAGCATCCTTCCCCTCCCTCCTTCCCACCCTTTCTCCTCCTCCAGCTCCCTGACATACTCAGATATTGAGTGTGATTTCTTGTCCAAGGACCGATAGGATTTTAGATCTTTATGGCTGTCGAACTGGCAGCTTAAAATATTGATGTGGATTAGCAAGGAGAAACTTCTTCCCCTCCCTGAAACTCACCAGCTATTATCAGAGACTTCTAGAAGGAACAAATCTTTCCGATGGTGCCTTCAGTGCCAGGCACCTTCCTTTCCCTGGGGCTGCTTGCTCTTCCTTCAGTAGGCGAGACCGTTTTCAGCGGGCTGTGTTCTCCCTCCTGTAGGGATTTTATCAGTCCTTGTAGCCAGACCTGACCTGCTAAGTGAATGGAAAGGCTTTGCCTTCTCCCGAAGCAGAAGCAGCCAGGGACATCCAGACACTGGAGCGGTTGGATCAACGGCCTCATCCAGGATAACAGTTGGTGTCTTCCTCTGCTTTGGTTTTGGGCATTGCTGCTTCCCCTGATCCACTCGCAGACCAAGCTCGCAGCTGCTGAAGGGCTTGAGTAGAGCCCAAATGAGATTGTAATTGTGATTTATTTCCCTTTAAGTTCAGCATCCAAAACATATTCAGATTATCGCAGTGTGATTCACAGAAGCGCAACCTGGCTGAGAGCTGCGTGCATCTGTGGCCGGGGCACATCCAAGAAAAGCCTGTCCTGGCATTAACCTCCGCCGTGTTTGCTCTGTAGCTTTCACCTGGGGCTTTCTCTTCCCTTCTCTGTTCTCTCTTTCCAGTCGCTCTGGTTTCTTGTCAGTGAAATTATCACTGGGTTGCTAATGTCCACGGTTTACAAAAGGGAGTTGAAAGCTTATAAAATGAAAGTCAAATGGAGCCATCAGATAATAAGAACAAAACACAGATAGCAAAGGGCTGGCACATTTATCATGACTTGAAGCCTCCTTGTGTTCACATAAGCTGCACCTTCTGTGTTTGAAGGCAATCAGAATTACTATATTCTTGGCTGAACCAGAGGTGGTTCAGTGGCTCCTTAGGGGTCTGTGCAGCCCCTGCGGTGCGTGCCCTGGCTGGGGAGGACGGGGCTGTGGGACAGGCTGACACCCTTACCTAAAGCTGTGGTTGTCTCTGTTGTGCTTTGTAGGTGCGTGTTGGTGGTATCATCTTCTCCCCTGGTTCAGTGAGCATCGTCTCAGACAGCCTCCTGACCCTGCCAGCCATTGTCAGTATTGCGGCCGGAGGCAGCCTGCTCCTCATCATTGTCATCATTGTCCTCATCGCCTACAAGCGCAAGTCCCGAGAGAACGACCTGACCCTCAAGAGGCTGCAGATGCAGATGGACAACCTGGAGTCCCGCGTGGCCCTAGAGTGCAAGGAGGGTCAGTACTGCCCGGGATCGGGCACTCTCGCTGTGCTGCAGCCCCGTGCTCCAGTCCCCTGCTTTCCCCGCTGGAACCACCCCAGTCACCCCATCTTTGCAGCGAGGAGCGCAGTGCGTGCCCTGCGAGGTTTGCCCGCCTGCCCTGCCACGGGAAGGTGGGCAGCGACAAGGGCGGCAGCGGCAGACACGGCTCTGCCGCCTGGTGTGCAGAGAATGGGATTAGGGCTTGATCCTGCTTAAGCGACACGCCTGGATCGCGCTGCGAGGACGGCGTGAGCTCCGGGGTGCCCGGCATGATATGCCCCCTTGTCTAATGGCCTTTTAGTAGAAAGCTTTGAAAAGACAGAGTGAGATCGGGAGCAGAGGGGTCTCGGACCCCCGAGAAACAGCGTGTATCCCACCGGGGAGGCGGGAGGGCTGGAAAGCCGGGCCAGTCCCTCCTCCGGTCCCTAAGGTGTGAGCCCAGAGCGGTAAGAGTAGGTCTGAGGGATAGGAAGAAGCTCCTCAAGCATTTGCTTCAGGGAAATCTTGTGTGTTATTTGGCTTAACTAGACCTGCCACTTGCGGATTTCAGCACAGACAAGTCTTGTCCCTTGCAGCGAGGCGCCGAGGAGCGAAGGTGGAGGCGGGCATCATTTCTGTAGCTGGTGGGCTGAGAGAAAAAGCGTTCTGGGGAGGTGTGCTGCTGCTGTCGTGTTCATCCTTCCAGCTGGAAGGGAGCTTAGTGACTCGGAGAAAAATAAATAGAAAGCTGCAAATTTCATAGTGTGGCCTCTGTATATAGAGAGAGTTGCATTGGATTTGTTCGGCTCATTTTAAAAGGATAGCCTTGAAAGCAGAGGACAATAAACGAGATCTGTTCAGGAGAGACCACAGCCACGGCATGGGCAGTGCCTAGCTGGGGTACAGAGACCTTCCTGAGCCAGTATTTCATACTTTGGAGAGAGAACACAAGGATGCACATACAGCTGTATAACACAGTGATGTCATGTTACAAGAGGAAGAATAAATTCCTTCCTGACCCCTGCAGCAAGCAGTTTCTGCTTGGAATTGACCTGCATCAGATTTGATTATTTTGGCAACTGTTGATAGAGGGGGAGAAGAAGAAGAAGAAAGGAAAATATGGGAGGCACCAAGTTAGGAAAATAGATCTTCATTTCTATCTGCAGCCTTTAAAGGTGTTTTAGGTGTATATACACAGGTGTGAACTGCATACAAATTAATAAGCATCTTTTGTTCTCGGCATCTGCTGTGTGCAGTGTGTGCTCCCTCGCGCTCAGCTGCTGAGACAGAGTCTCCAGGGGTGAGGGTCTGTCTGAGCTCTGCCGCGAGGTCTCCTCCAAATGGGTTTCCTGAGGGGGCCCGTTGATGGTTGCTGCCATGCCCCCGCGGAGAGCAGCAGGCAGCCCTGCCCAAAGCCCCTGCCCAGCCCCAGCTCCCGGAGCCCACCGGTGTTTCTCTGTCTCATTCTGTTCTCCCTGAATAGCTTTTGCAGAGCTGCAGACGGACATCAATGAATTAACCAGCGACCTGGATCGCTCTGGGATCCCGTACCTCGACTACCGAACATATGCCATGAGGGTCCTTTTCCCTGGCATCGAGGACCATCCTGTCCTGCGGGAGCTGGAGGTAACCAACAGGCTGTGCTCCGGCCCTTCGAGGTTTCCCTGAGCCCTCGGGTGAGCCAGCGTCAGACCCTGAGGTGCCTTTATCCCTTCCACACCAAATCCTGTCAGAGGCGCTGGGGTTGGCAGGATGAGCCCTGAGTTCATTTTAACTAAGAAACTGGTGTTTTATTTCCATCGCGCACTGCTTCATTCCTTTCAGTTTCTTCTCCCCAGTGTTGATTTAGTTTTATTTTATGGGTGTTTATATTGCTATAGGCCAGCAGCCAAGTTATGGGGGTCTTTTGAAAGTCCTCCTTAATCACTTTACGGTGCAGGGGAAGGCTGTGCGCCTGGGAGCACCCTGCCTGGAGCACCCTGCCTGGAGCACCCTGCCTGGAGCATCCTGCCTGGAGCATCCTGCTGCTGCTGTTCCATGGCGTGTCCACGGGAGGGCAAGCACCGTGCCCAGGCGCCTCCAGCTCCCTGCTTTTTCCACCAGTATGTTAAATCTATACACAAGATTTTCACCGAGGATATAGAAAAATTTGTAAGGTACCAGGGGCCATCAGATCACCTTGCAGATGGGCTCTTCATACCTGTGAGAGTGCCAAAAAAAAAAAAAAAAAAAAAATTATCATGCTTCACGAAACTATCTGCCACCAAGCGTGGGGCTGCCACCCTCCATCTGGGATGCCCAGAGGTCCCGGGCTCAGCGCTCCCTCTCAGAGACTGGCATTACTCCAGTAAATCCAGAAAGTCCCGTTGCCTTCACACAACCCGGGAGGTGGCCCACATCTTCAGCCAGAGGCGTCAGAGGAAGAAGTCTTGATTGCTTGTGCTCCGTACGGCTGCATTGCTTTTCCAGGCAAGCAGTACTCAGCGTTAATGCATCAAATCAGGTTCCAGTGGGCCACCAAGACCGAGCAGTTGCTGTGGAGTTGGTAAAACTCACCCAGGCTTTGAACCAGCCTCCCTCAGCCCATTCCCATGCCATTTTCCAGTCCCACACATTATGTTCGCTGTTTAAATTGCCAAATAAGCTGATGCTCTAGCAAACAAATATGAATGTTTTTTATTTGTTTTGCTCATGAAAAACAGAATTGCACAAGTGATAAATGTGTTGCCAATTACACAGTTGCTTAATTATGTAACGTTAGTAAAACCAATACATAAGTCTCCAAGATGTTTGGTAAAGTTGCTTAATGCAGTTCATCATTTTCGCTTGTAATGAATTACTTGAATCTGTAACTGGCTGAAAGCCTTAATTTTTTACACTTGTCCCATAATAAAGCAATAGCCTAAATTAGTATTTAATTTACTTACAGGAGTGTCACTTTTTGTGCAGAACAAGCAAAACTGTATGTCATTTATAGGGCCGTTAGCCTCAAAGCAGCAGCTTTATGGCATGCATAGAGTGTAGCTCGAAGCAATGATTAAGGCAAGCTGTGCTGAGGTGCTGGGGGAGGACAGAAAGGGTGACACTTGTTCAGAACTGGCCAGAGGCCACGTTCAGGGATGCTGAGACCCTGAGAGGTGGGATGCTGGCTTGTGCACCCAGGGTTAAACCATTCACCCTACCCCAGCGATGGTGGCATGCCCCTGGGGTGATGCAGGGCTGCCCTCCGGTCCCTTGTCCTCCCATGCCTTGGCTGACGGGCACGCTCTTCTCCACCACAGGTCCAAGGGAACGGGCAGCAGAGCGTGGAGAAGGCTCTGAAGCTCTTTGCTCAGCTGATCAACAACAAAGTCTTCCTGCTGACCTTCATCCGAACGCTGGAGCTGCAGCGCAGCTTCTCCATGCGCGATCGAGGCAACGTGGCCTCACTCATCATGACGGGTCTGCAAGGCAAGCTGGAGTACGCCACCGACGTGCTGAAGCAGCTGCTCTCCGACCTCATCGAGAAGAACCTGGAAAACAAGAACCACCCTAAACTGCTCCTGCGCAGGTACCATGGGGCCGGGGGAGGGAGGAGGCTGTGGGCAGGTCAGCACGGTCCCCTGGGCTGGCACGGCCACGCTGCTGGTGGCATATGGGGGCTCTGCGGGACAGGGTGCTGGTGTCAGCAGGAAAATGCAGCTTTCCATGGGGAACTTTGGATAAACCCATCCATTTCCATGCCTGCCTCCAGGACACAGGCTTAACTCCACTCTGTGATTTCACAGATGGCTGAACAGGGTCTTAAATTGGATCTAAGAGAGCTATTACCTCTGCTGCATCTCCTTCTCACTCTGGCTTGGCTGAGAGCAGGTGACGATGCCAGTGCTGTCACCTCCACCATCCAACTGCCTCCTCCTTGCCCTGCCCTGCCTGCACCCACCTGACCAAGCTCCAGCTTCTCTCACCTGTGTGTGCAGAGGTGCCCGAGTGGTTCAGCAAAGGGGTTTAGCACCTGTGCCAGTCCTGTGCAGGGAGGTGAATGGCCCAAAAACCAGAGCTCTCCATCACCTGCATGCTGCTGGTACCAAGCAGTGATCTGTGCGTCCAGGCAGGGAAGAGGAGGCGCTAGCTCGGGTACAGCAGGGTCTGGAGTTGCAGGGATGCAGCTTTTTTAGTCATCTTACTGGGCTTGAGGCTCTTGAAAGGGCAGGAGTCTCCTAACTTACATGTCTGTA
Source organism: Falco naumanni (assembly GCF_017639655.2). Lineage (NCBI taxonomy): Eukaryota > Metazoa > Chordata > Aves > Falconiformes > Falconidae > Falco > Falco naumanni. The sequence continues at coordinate 6,609,437 of NC_054070.1, forward strand.
CAGTACTGAGGGTCCTTGTCTCCCGTGAGCTGTGTGGTATTATTGTGGTGAGTACCGCACTGACCTAGCGAAGGAAAGTACCTGGTGGATGGGCAATGCCATGGATTGCCCCTGGAGCCATCAGGGAAAGGCAGGCTGCCCAGCAGGGCTTGGTCCCCCTCCTGATGGCAGCCCATTCTCCGCAGCCAGGATGCTTCTGCGAGCTCCACTCTCACGTGTCTGAGCTGCCTCAGAGGTATTTATGGGCTTTGTCCTCGCAGCATCCACGTCTGCCTGGATGGAGAGCAGCGTTTGTGTTTCACAGCTGAGGGAAGGAGCTCAGGAACAGATTAAGCAACTCACCCAAGATTGTGCTGGGAAGTGACAGAAATAAAGAGAAGAAAAAGTGTATATTAATGCAGGCAAGATCAGCAGCTACCAGTAAAAGGCTACACCTGTTCTCCATGTCATAAGCCACCTCCGTCCCATGTCCCTTTGGGTTCTTGGCCAGCGGCAGGAGCGCACCCCCATCGGCCGTGGCTGCGGCTCTGCTGGCATCCCGCTGGAGTGAGCAGGCAAAGGCGAGAGGAGGATTTCACGGCTCTAGCAAAATTTCAGGGATTCCTCCAGCCATAATGAATATACTTGACAGGAAATTGCTTTAAATCTGGCTGTGTTTGCAGAGGCAATAACTCATCTCAGAAGAGGAAGCCGTCTTAATTTCCCCCGTGGTTTGACAAGTCGCTGGGAAAGCGTCTTCTGCCTCAGCCATCAATAATGACTTTTCATGGTGCTCCAAAAAATACATGTCTGGTGATCAGAGACGTGCCCCCTGCTCCCCACAGCACCCAGCACAGAGACGGGGCCGTGGGCAATGCCAGCAGCATCGGGGCTGCCTGTCCTGCACCAGGATTTAGCCCTTTCACAGGAAACCTGACCTTGAATGTTGCCCAGGATGGGGCATCTACCACCTCTCTGGGCAACTTGGTCCGGTGCTTCACCACCCTCACTGTAAAATATTTCTTCCTTATATCTAGTGTGAATCTACCCCCTTTTACTCCAAAAGCATCACTCCTTGTCCTATCGCTACAGGCCCTACTGAACCTCCGGCTGGAGCCCTGTCCCAGCCCTGTGCCCAGCCGGCTCCCGGCTGCTGCTGGTGCACAAAACAGCCCAGGCTGGAAGGTCTTGCTCTGACCTAATAAGCAGTGATCAGCCACAAAGTGAAATGCAATTTTTTTAAAAAAAATTTGCGATCTCTGGTGGCAGCAGTTCATAATTGACACTCAGTTCTTTCTCTCTTTCTTCCTCGTTTTCCCCTCTCTCTTTCTTCCATGACTACCCCTCGCGGGAGACAGCAAGAAAGTTGACATTAAATCAAATATCTGCTCCAGTTCCTGGCACAGAGCGCAGCACACAGCAGTTTGGAGACCTAGATATAGCAGGGAAAATTAATAAAATACATATTTATTTTTGGGGTTCTCTCAGCTCTTTTTGTTTAGTTTTGTTTTATTCCTGGTGCCTCAGAAAGTCAGAGGAGCCGCCAAGGCGCCGGTTGCTGGCGTCAGACTCCTTTGGAAAGTCATCTCTGGATCGTGCTTTGCCCTTGTTATGTGGTCAATATGAGAAAGGTTTTCTCCAAGTGGAGGGATTCTCCCCTGCCGTGTTAATCTTCAGGAGCTTATTTTTTATTTTTCGAGGCAGATCTCTAACAGTGTTTTAGATACCAGCCCAGCGACAGCGTGTGAGCGATGCCTGCCGAGGGGCAGCACAAAGCCCCGCAGCAGCTATTGCTGCGGCTCAGCAGACCCTTCCCCACGTAGTAGAGAGAAAGAGAGGTCAGGCCCCGTGGTGGCAGGCAGAATTGAAGGGATGGCTTACCCAGCCATCACCACCGATCCGATTTCAAAGGCAGAGGAGGCCAGGGAAAGTATAGACAGCAGACTTGTTTGCAAGGAGCCTGTGGTGCTCCTGCTGCACCCAGCAGCGTTGAAGGTTACAAGCAGCCCCTTTCCTCAGCCAGTGTAGGCCGGTGATGATTAACTCAATTGCTGGCCGTCCCCAGGACCGATGCACTGCAAATATCTCACAGCATCAGCCTGTGTCAAGATGAGAGTGAGATTCAGTGCTTGAAGGTAAGGAGAAATGGGATTTGACAGAGATGCTCAGAGGTGTTTCTTTTTGCTGTTGCATTCAGCTGATCTTTTATTCCTGATAACAAAATAAAAGGGAACAGCTAGATGTGGGAGTACCTGATACCCCTCTCCCACACAATATGCCCCAACTTCTCTGTCGCTCCACATTTCAGTTCTTTTTGCAGTGCTGGTGGCAGCCCATGAGCAGCCAACAGGGACAGGTCACAGCATTGCTTCACTGGCTAACTGGGAGGCTTGCTAATTCTTAATATAATGTTCTATTAACAGGGTAGTTTACTAAATTAATATTCACCCTGACGTTCTAAATGTATAATTTTCTGAGGTTTTCACCTATTCTTTAGTTTGTATCACTGCCTCTCTGTTCTCTGTGGCTCGCTGGCGCAGCAGTGTGCTAGTGCTTCTCCTCCTTAATTGGGTGACTGAAATATTTTAAACAGGAGAACAATGTGTGTGTCAATTTGTAGGATGATTTTTTAGGCAGTTAATCAATTCAGGCTTAAATTCTTTGGGGATCTGCAGACATTTTCACAAATTCCTGGCAGATGTTGCAGTCCTAAGAGATGATGGATAGCGTGACCCCAGGTCTATCTGCCGACTGGCATCAGTTTTTCTTTGGTGATATCTGTGGCTCCCGTTTATGCTTCATCTGCTTGACTTTGGGATCAAACCTTGTTGCTTTTGTCGTGTGTGTTTTTCATTAAATGCCAGAGTTTTCAAGCATGTGGGATGCTGTGTAAATACATACCACGAGGCAGTCCCTGATTCAAGGCAGCAGAGCAGACAGGGGAAAATGGGGGTACTGGGTCTGGAGCGGGACAGTGACCTGCTCCAGGTGAGGGTCAGGGTGATGGCAGAGGCTCGATGCATTGCCGTGCTTGTTGAGCATCTCCTGAGAAGGTTGCTGGCACAGTGGGCGAAGGGCAGTCGGCAGGAACGGCACCAGGAGCAGAGCTGCCGGCCAAGGGGATGAAGGCACAGAGAGGCGCCCAGAGGCAGCGGGGCTGCTGCCTTGCTGCAGGCTCACAGTGAAGGCATGGTCCCCGGCAGAAAGGGTGCTGCAGCGGGCAGGGTGCAGGATCCACCCCTCTTCACTTGCTGAAATTTTGACCAGATCCTGGTATTGCATGTGGCAGGAGGAGAAGGCTGGTAGCGCAGGGAGCCGGGCTGCCCGGGGTCAGGTTTGTGGCTGGCTTGGCTGCGGCAGAGCAGCTCTCTGCGTGGCCTCGTGGGCAGGCTGGCAGCCTTGCCTGCCTGCCTGCCTGCCTGCCCGCCCGCCCGCCCGCCTGCCCGCCTGCCCGCCCGCCTGCCTGCCTGCCTGCCCGCCTGCCCGCCCGCCTGCCCGCCTGCCTGCCCGCCTGCCTGCCTGCCTGCCTGCCTGCCTGCCCGCCCGCCCGCCTGCCTGCCCGCCTGCCTGCCTGCCTGCCTGCCTGCCTGCCCGCCTGCCTGCCTGCCTGCCCGCCTGCCCGCCTGCCTGCCCGCCTGCCTGCCACCAGCACGAGCTGCATGGCTGGCGCTCAGATGTGGACTGTGAGACAGCACAGCCATCCTGTCCCATCCCAAGGAAAGGAACTGTGGTGCTTTAAGGAAAGTCTCCTGGTCCTGCAGAGCCAGCATTAAAAACTATCATTAGGAGCCATTGTATTTAAATTAGAAATAATCTTGGGCACAATGTGGGGAGAGGACACTGGGTGGGACTGGGGAGAAAGCTGTAATTTCCCTGCCATTGTCACTCTGCTGTCCCTGATTGCCAGGAACTGCTGCAAATCCCAATGATTTACCGAGCCAGGCTGTAATTTGCACCACGTGCAACAAGCCGAGTGTCACCAGGCTCCCCATCACCAGCCCCATCAGGGCTGTCAGCTGGGCAAGCTGCTGTCAGCTCGGTGCAGCAGAGGGGGGGGCCCTGGTTCGGAGCACCACGGCAGCTGTGTCAGGGTGCAGCCGGGTGGTGCCACCCGGGGAGATCTGGGGCCTCTGGTGTGTGATTTGGTTTCATGTGTAACATGAGTGTCCTCCGGGCTTCCCTAGGACCGAGTCCGTGGCTGAGAAGATGCTGACTAACTGGTTTGCCTTCCTCCTCCACAAGTTCCTCAAGGTAAGGAGGGATGGAGCTGAGATCCTGCTTTGCTGTCTCACCCACCAGCCATCCCCAGGGTGAATCCGGGCTTGAAATTCTTCAGTCAGACTCCAAGTCAAAAGATGTAGTAGCAAGGCAGGGGAGGTGGAAATTTGCTCGGAGATGCCTACAGCTGGGGCTGCTGTTAGATGGGCTGAGCCAAGCTGGCACGGCCTCCGTGCTCAGCCTTCTCCAACCCTCAGATCGCCTGGCGTAATTCTCATGTAGTGGAGTTTCTGTTGCACCTCTTTGGTACTTAGGAGAAATTCTCACTTGGATCTCCGTGCCTGGACTTCCATATTTTTTAACTTTATTTGTGGTTTTGGAAGCCCCACGGAATTTGCTTCATGGGAGTGAACAGTGAGGTCAAGATCTCAAATTCCGTTTTTTTACAGCCATGTAGATTCAGTAGAGATTTACCAAGCCAACGGCAACATACCCCTCGAGCAATGGGGCTGATGGGTTTGGCTGCCCTTTCCAGGAGCTGCTGGGGGCTGAGCCTGGATTGCACATGTGCTAAAGGTTGAGTCAGTGGGGCTATGCCTCTGCTGACAGGAATCCTGTGCAAAACCTGCGCGCAGCCAGTGGCCCTGGAGGAGATGCACCTCCACCTCCATGTTAGTCGTGCTGTCTGTCTCGTTGTGTAGGAATGTGCTGGAGAGCCGCTCTTCATGCTCTACTGTGCCATCAAGCAACAGATGGAGAAAGGTCCCATTGATGCCATCACAGGAGAAGCCCGTTACTCCCTCAGTGAGGACAAGCTGATCCGGCAGCAAATTGAGTACAAGACTCTGGTGAGTGATCGCTGTAGAAGCTGCCATTGAATCGCTTCTGTCCCCCTTGCTTGGCCATGAGCTGTTCTGACCTTAGGCTGGTGATTAGGACACCACTGTGAAGCCTAAATGTTACCAGTGCAATAAAGCCTCATGCTGCCAGACCCACGGCCGAGTCAGGTGTGCCCCTAATCTGCAGATACAAAAAGCCTGAGCTAAGGTTTGGAAAGGCAGGGTTTGAGGGGACCATTTATCTCCCTGTGCATTGAGTGTTGCCCTCCCTCTAGCAAATGGAAATGGACATTTAGGACGCCTACCTTGGTAATCACTCTGAAGATACACTAGATGCAACAGCAATGATGCGATTAGGGTTGCAATGCTTTTTTTTATGACAACAGGTTGTTGTGACACATGTGGTTACAGTTCTCCTGGATGCTTGTCTGAAGCCCTCTAGAGCATGGTGGTGTTCTCCTTCCCTTCCAGATCCTAAATTGTGTGAACCCAGATAATGAGAACAGTCCAGAGATCCCTGTGAAGGTGCTCAACTGTGATACCATCACTCAAGTCAAAGAGAAGATCCTCGATGCAGTATACAAAAACGTTCCATATTCTCAAAGACCGAGAGCTGTTGACATGGACTTGGGTAGGAGCTTCCCTGCCTCGTAGGAGGGGGAAGATCAGAGAGGTTGAACAGTGATTCTTGGTGGGTTTGACAGAGCTTGAGAAGTAGAGCTCAGGCTGCACAGCACCATACGTGTTTCTAGCGTTAGAGGGGCATGGGCACTGCTCCTGCTGAATAGGTTTTGAGCTCTGTGGGATCAGCTAATTGTCCATTGACCACAGAGCAAATGATTCCTGAAGCCTCCTTTGCTCTGCTGACAATTTAGCTTCCCCTGGGTGCCTCCTCCTGGGAGACGGCCTTTTCTACAGGCTCATCTGTCCAGTGGGTACTTGGGCCAGAAGTGGATAGAGCCCGTTAGTGCCTTTCCCCCTCTCTGACCATCATGCCTGCCTGGTTTTTGCCTCTCCCACAGAGTGGCGGCAGGGCCGGATAGCTCGTGTGGTCCTGCAAGATGAAGACATCACCACCAAGATTGAAGGAGATTGGAAGCGCTTGAACACCTTGATGCATTATCAGGTAAGAAAGCAGCCCCGGCGGACAGCTCCCGGAAAGCTGTCAGGAGGGAAGAAAAGCAGAAATTTAATTCCCAAGTATCTCATCTACCAAGACAGACAGGGAGGTCACATTTATGTGATAAACCAGAAGGGTTCAATGTGCTTACGCATTAGATGGGAAAGCAACCTTGACATGGATGTTAAAGAAACCAGCAGAGTTGAAAATTGGCTAAATTAAAACCACCAGCCGTGCTAATGAGATAGAGGGAGCGGTGACGAGGGCTGACCACCTGCTGCTGGAGGTGTGGGGCCAGGGGATGGACGGCACGTGGGGCTCAGGACTTTGTGCGGGGGTCTGAGACAACCAGGAGTGCAGCAGGGAAGGAAGAGGAGCCTCTGCCTTCCTTCAAAGCTTTGCAAATGCCACACAATCTGATGATCTGATGCAAAGCAGAGGCTGCAGCGGCAGCTCACCTCTTGTACTCTTGATCTTCCTATGCGTTGGCTCTTGAGCATCGTGCAAGGAGTGAAGAAGGGAAGCAGAGCAAATACTTCAGGTACTGTCCCATGGGAGGCTCGAGAGACTGCTGTGGGGAGTTAGGGGATGAAGCCAGGTCAGGAAAAAGTAAACACCAAGAGCTACTTCTTGACAGAGTGGCATCAAACCTCCTAAGTCCCAGACCTAGTCTTCCAAGCCAAGTAACAAGAGTTTGGCACTGAAGTCACATAAAAGGAGGCTAGGCAGTGAGGATGCTCTATCATGCATCAGCCAGGGTGGCCGAGGTGACCTGAGAAGTCGCTGCCACCTTTAGCTCTTGCAGCTCGTGTGCCCCAGCCCAGCCCAGGCTGCCCTGGGTGGCTGTGCGTCTGTTGGAAAGGGCTTCTTACGGTGTGCAAAAGACGGAGAGGGTGGTAAAGAGGGAGCTGGGGAAGGTTTGGTTAAAGGCAATCAGAGGCTTTTACTCAAAGCCTGCCTGCAGCAGAGGATAACTGCATTAATTGGGACCTGTAACCTACTACTGTCCATCACTACCTACACAGAAGTGTTTAGTATTTAATCTGGCATCTTTCCCTGTTTATACACCATCTCAAGTCCATCAGCGTGACTCATGCTGTGTAAGTTGAACGTGAGCCAGTATTGACAGGAGCCGTATAATCAAGGAGCGAGACAGAGAGAATGGCATAGATATGCAAAGTGCATGTAAAAAAGCACCTCGAGGGTCAACTTTTCCAAGCGGCCCCAAGGATTTAAACACAGATTACCGTAAAATGTCTTAGGAGTCGCGCAGATTAATTCCATTGTTTCTAAAATCTGTTTTACCTGACAGTTGCAAGGGATTAACCAACATGCAGGGAAGCAGCAAGGCTTTATTATGCCTTGATCTTTAAAAGTCATCATAAGGAAGTCACGAGTGAGCGCCGTGTTTTCCTGATGTGTGTCGGATGCTAGGGGGGGAGGGGGAGGGGGAGTACTTTCGTTTTAGTGCCTGTGGGAAAATCTGAGCCACAAGTTTATCCTTAAAATAAACAAAATCCTTGCACCACTCAAGATGCTGCAGCTATTCCTGCCATTTTAATGTCAGTTCTGCTCTGGAGCAGGATAGAAATTTGCTGCCAGACATCTAAACAGGTAGCAATTGCACTTCTCTCCCTGCCCTGGCCCGAGCTCCGCGCAGCCTGGCAGAGCCATTTCAGCCATTTAAAAGAAGCCAAGTTCTCTGCAGCGCAACAGAATTCTTGTCAAGGCAGGGCTTTTGCCAAAAACAAGAAGCAATTTTTTCTCGTTGTTGTTATTCCTACCAGGTTTTTTTCTATTTGAGTAATAAATGTTTTTATTAGGTATCAAAAATACAGATGCTCCAGGACTACACAGTGAAACAAATATGTGGGCAAAGGCACAGCTTAGAAGAGGGTATAAAATCATTTGGGTTTTAAGCACTGCTGCCTCACCGTTTTAACAGGCGTTACATGTAAAACAGGCGTGGTTCGAGCCATAAAAATGAAATCTAGATTTCTCCAGTTTCTGGAGGACTAACGAAGGATTACTGAATGTCTAGAAAAACAAAACAAAACAAAACAAAACCCCTAGCCCTGTAAAGCTATCTCCATCTTTTGTTCAGAGCTGTCTTGTGTTTATTCTGATCCAAAGGCACAGTGATCTCTGGATTTGCACACACAGCCCATGTTTCCATCCGGGAACACCGGGGTTCTGTGGTCCTTTGGAGAGGCGCTGCTGGCAGTAAGTGCTGGAGCAGGGACCAGAGCCTGCCCGGTCCTCGCAGCCTTGCCCCTGCCCCCGGTTTCTGGGGTCTGAGCGCTCCGCAGCCCCCGTCCCTGCAGCTCCTGGACCAAACCAGCCTCCTCCTCCTCACCGTGCACTGGGGCAGGGTGGGAAGGCTCTGCAGAGGGCACGTATTCCATTCCAAGAGTTTCTCAGCTCCATACCTGGCTGCTGGAATTTGACACTATTACATTTGTTTTCAATATACTATACAATACCTGCATCAACAGATAGAATGTAATTTTCATGGGAAGCCTTTGCATACAAAAGCCAGATTGAATTTGAAGAGAAATATTCATCTTTCGGCAATATTTTTGAACCACTTCATAGAATTATATAGAGAACCGTATGCCTGCTGCTCATTTCTTCATTTATAAAAATAGATGTATAGGTTAAGTAGGTGTAATTCTTTGTTAAATTCTCTGGAGCTTTTAACTTATGTTGTAAGGAATTGTATTACATTTGTGTGGTGTCGTTTTGGTTTCATGCCTATTAAACTCCGTGGGAGAGTCTCACCCCGTGTGGCTTTACTCAAGAAAAATGAAACACTGAATTTAATATCAAATGATTTACAGTGGCTCATGCAGGGTTAACTCAGAGGCAGCAGAGCATGAATACCTGTCAGCCACTGTGAGTCTAGAAAGGCTGAGAGACTAGAAAACTATTTTAAATGGAAAATTAGAAGCAGAGAGTGAAGATTTTTGTGGAAAATGAGACTTAGGAGCCAAGGGTGGCATGAATGTGGAGCTGGCATCCTCACTGCATCCTCACTACCCCACGCAAACGCAGGATTATTGTCTGGGCTTCTGCTCTCCCTGCTCCAGATTTTAATTTTCTTTTCTTTAAGGTGTTTTGTGCAGCACATTTCCAGCTTGTAGAAGAATCAGAATATTTATAAAGTTGTAAAACAGCCAGCCAGCTTCGCAAGCATCTCTGGGGTTTTATGGGAGTATGGCAACAGCAGAGCGAGATGGGAAACGAATGTGTGTTACATCTGATGCTAATTTGCACGCTGGTGTTTTTTAGCTGACAAGAGCCATTCGACCCAAAATTTAGAGAGTGAGAGTGCTCTGTGTGTGTGTGTGGAATTTTTAATGCCTCTCTCCCAGTTAACCGCAGCCCCAGTGGATATGGATCCCAGCACAGGGAGCTGCTGCCTCCACGGGAGCACTGGCCCACTCGGGTTTCTCCCTAGCAAAATTGAACTGAAGTGGCAGCTAATAACAGCCTAAGAAAATAATGTCACCACTGATCATTTCTTCCATTGTCTTAATAAATGGGATGAAGTGAGGCAGGAGCAGAAGAGGAAATAACAGAGGTGGTTGAAGTGTTTTGCCTAGAAATACCTCACTTTTGTACTGTGAAACACAAGTGACTATTATTTCCACTATCACTAGCAATAATAGTAAGTCGCATTTACATGAAACCTTTCATCTGACTGGTACCAGAGCCTTGAAGGCAGTGAGGATCGCGGTGCGCGATCACCTCGCGGCAGCAGACGCTGTACAAACACCCCTGCAGCTTCCCCGTGCGCGGGGACAGTGCCGAGTCCCACGCAGGACGTAACGGGGGACTTAGCCCCAAAAGCAATTTCTCCATCAGGAAGAGGCATTTCTTTTGTGCAGCTCCTCTAAATAATGTGCTGGCTGGGCGCCGGCGGGTCCTCAGCCTGAGAGATGCAGTGACTGCGCTCTCTGCTCCCTTGCCGCACCGCGCCACGGGCCACGAGTTCAAAATTAAAAGACACTCAGGCCCATTCCCTGGAAACCTGCAGATCCTTAATTAAGGGAAATAAGTTAAAAAATTTCCAGTGACTACTAGATTTATAGGGAGGATAAAATTAAACATGGCTACTAAAATCTGCTGTAACAAAATCTTGTTAGCACTAATGTTCATTTATAGTTAGACTTCCCAGCATTTAATTCCTTCTCTGGTGCAGTAGAGGGACTGACAATTTAATACCCTGAAAGATGGCTTTATGTCTTGCTTAGCTGTAAATCAAACTTTTAAAGTTCGTAAAAATTGCTAAAATAAAAAATGGTTTAATAGGAATGTTTTATGGTCCATAACGTTATTATAGCCCTTTTATTCCCTCTGCATTGTTACTTTAATTGGATCACAACAATTCTTGAGATTCTCATTTTTATTGGATAAAACATAATCTTAAATCAGAACGACCAAAACCAGCTTCAAGATGTCTTTTGATTTACCACTTTTTTCCTTTGGTCCCTCACCGACAACCCAGCAGAGAGCTTGGCTGCCCTGGGGACCCCGTGCCGTGCCGTGCCATGCTGTGCCGTGCTGTGCCCCCTGCCCACGCTGCACCCGGGCTCTGGTGTTACCTGCGTTTGCTGGGTGAGCAGCCGGTGCCTCTCGCTGAGCTTTTCTTCTCTCCCTTTGCCTCCCCAGGTATCGGACCGCTCAGTTGTGGCTCTCGTTCCCAAACAGACCTCCTCCTATAATATTCCTGCCTCTGCCAGTATATCCCGGACATCCATCAGTAGATACGGTAAGAAGCAGCATTAAGGGCTGGGAAACTATGGCTCACAGGCAGCAACCGGGCATTACTCCTGCTGTACTCCGCATTTCAGAGCCAGCCTGGAGCTTGCAGCTTTACTTGCGAGTGTATCTTGATGGGGTTGGTATTGAAGCTGCCTTTGTTGCAGGAGGGCAGCACCTCAAGGCAATTAGGTGGGGGGAAAAAGCAGCAGCTTCCCCCAAAGAACCACACCACCTCAGCCCCAATGAGGGCACATTCAGATGCCAAACAGAAGAATGCCCTTGGCTACTGGTTTTTTGCAAAGGTTTTTCCATCTATGGACAGAACAGCAGAAAGCCCAGAGAAGCTGAGAGGAGGGAAAAGGAAATGCCAAGCACATGAGCAGCCTTGGGAAACACGGCTCTTGGAAAAGCCCAGGGAAAGGCTTTTGCTGAGAGGGGCTGGATGCAGCAGAGCTCCCCTGGGGCTCCCGCTGCAGGAAAGCAGCTTTGTGTCCCTTGTGTGTAAGCAGGTCTGCACCAGGGAGGAGCCCAATCCCTTCATCTCTTTCTTCTCTACATGGAGGATCCTGAATCCTCAGCTAATGGGTCAAAACTGGGGAATGGCAATCTTAACTCGGCGTGCTCGGATGTGCACACCTGGGAATTAATTATTTGCATAATAGCAGGGCTTGGCACTTTACAGAGGGTCCCTGAAGACGCTGCAGCCTGAGTAAATGAGTCTGCGAGGTGCCAGGTGTGCGTTTATAGCACTAAATCCACAATAATAGTAATAATATACTTCCATAAAAGGCAGCAGTGGCAAAATCTCTAGTGTGCTGATCTTTCATTATCTTTCATTTTACAGAGTGTTTTACAAACGAGAGATCTCCTGACAAACCTCCCCTTGTTTATAGCTCCCAGAATAATGGTTTTTTTCTCAAGCAAGGGTTCTGAGGAGCCATCCACAGGAGAGTCTTAGGCAAAAGCCAAGAGAAAAGGTATTTCTCCCTGGGAGTTGTAGTCCACCCGAGTGCCCAGCACTCCCCGTGCTTCAGGTGATGGAAAAACCGAGGCTGGGTCACACAGCCTGAGTCCTCGGTGCTCATTGATCTGTGTCAGATGGAAAAGCTTTTGCAAACTCCCAATATGAACTATCATTGCTCATGTTAAGATTAATACTTCTAATTGTGCAGACAGAATTTAAATGAGATACTTATTTACTTCCCCCATTATATATCAGTACAGAGCTGTGTTTAAAAATAGAATTACTAGATGCTTCCCTAGCTGTCCCCCTGTCTGTCTCCTTAATTATATCAGTTGGAGTAGTCATTTATCTAAGCCTTAATCAGGGATGAAAATCTAGCTAGTTTGGTAATGACTTGCGTATTTCCCTCGGCTGATTTATGATTGATTCCCTTACTCTCCATGAGGAGGGTGAGCAGTGAATTGGAGGCTAAACTTGAGAAAACGCATGAGATTCCCAGAGAACAAAGAAATTTAGTGAGAGGAAAAAAATCCAACAGCACATGATTGTGTTACTCAGCCCGGTGTCTCAGCTTGAAGATGCTGTGGATGGGATCCAGGGAGGTACATTCTTTGGGAAGTTAAATGTATCTCACATCCCTCCATGGTTTCTGAGCAATTAAGGGAAAAACCTTTGTCTGCTCACCTTTGAGCTCCCCTTTCCCTGCCAGGGAGGAGGGCAGAAGCAGGGACAGCAGGGAGGCTGGACCCGCTCAGCACCACGGGCGGCACAGCCGGGATGCAGGACTGGCCTCAGGCTCTGCAGTTGGTGCTCAGCTTGAGCCCTTGTTGCTCTAATGAATGCCTGGAGAACAGGAACAACAGTTTCTTCCCTTTGTGCTGGTTGTGCTGGGGAGCTTGTTGTTATTTAGGGAAGACTGATATCAGGATGCCGGTGCTGCAGGAGACGGTTCACATAAGTAAAGGATGTGAATGGAGCAGAAAAGTCCCATGTCTGAGTGTGAAAACACAAAAGCTTGAGTCTGAAGGGCTCTTCTCAGTGAAGACCAACACGTATCCTTGGCAAATGCCACATTTCGTCAGTGCCCCCATAAAAAAGCCAGGGCGGATGATTTTGGCATTAGCAAGCACAGTGGCATCACTGAGAGGAGACAGGGAAATGAAAAAGGGGGTTGCTTTGAGCATGACCGACTTCTCCTCCCATTGTTCAGACTCCACCTTCCGTTACACCGGCAGCCCCGACAGCCTGCGCTCCCGCGCCCCCATGATCACCCCCGACCTGGAGAGCGGGGTCAAGGTCTGGCACTTGGTCAAAAACCACGACCATGGAGACCAGAAGGAAGGAGACCGGGGCAGTAAGATGGTGTCTGAAATCTACCTGACCAGGCTATTAGCTACAAAGGTAACTGCCATGCACTAAATTTGCTTGGGAAATGCATAGGGAGGTCTGTCTATAGGCACTTGCCAGGGATCCTGTGCAGCCCCTAGTGATGCTCAGCTCCCAGGGGATACTGTCCCAGTCGGGCTTTCCTGGGTGCCAGGGGTTGGATGGCTCATGGGGCAGCAACAGAAACACATCCCAGATTTTCTCACGCTGCAAGGCTATTGCTGCAATGCTCCCTTCTTCTGCACATTATAAAACAGAAAGAATTAGAGAGACACAGCAGTGCCTGTAAATATTTAACTGGTTTCCTTGGGCAGAGAGGAAAGGTCCTGCCTTTCACCGTGTTTCATCACTGTAGATAATGCAGATTTGCTTTTGAGAGCAAAAGAACTTCTTTCCGGTGAGAAATAAAGAGTAAACGCAGCCGTGAATAACTGCAAGCTGGAGCATCCCCCGGGGTCCTCTGGCTGTACAGTCAGCATTCGTAAGGACCCCGACCTTACTTATTCCTGTGGGGTCCATGGCGGCACTTTGCGGGGCTGTGCAGGGCTGGTAATGCCATCTGGCATCCCCTCCTGCCACCGCTGCTTAGCCAAGCGTGTGCCTGCGCCTCCCTTCACCTTCTCGGTTGCTGCTTTCATTAGGGTACGCTGCAGAAATTTGTGGACGACTTGTTTGAGACACTGTTCAGCACCGTGCACCGCGGCAGCGCGCTCCCGCTGGCCATCAAGTATATGTTCGATTTCTTGGATGAGCAGGCAGATAAGCACGGCATCCATGACACAGATGTGAGGCACACGTGGAAGAGCAATTGGTAAGAACGAAGGAGGAAGATGGAGAGGGGAGCAGACCTCAGTACTGAGCAATTGTCTGTGTCCTGGGGAAAAACAGAGATGGGGAAGAACTTTGGGAAGGCTGAGAACAACCAAGTCCCGTAGCTCCAAAGCACGAGATGTTCCATGAAGCCATGTTAATGCTTTTCAGCTGCTGCCCCAGATGCGGCAGTGGGGTTTGATCCTGATTCGTGCTGACTCCATGCACACACGAGCTGAATCCCTGGTGCAGCGTTAACCCCTGTGCCCAGCTATCTCAGCGTCCTCTGCCCGGGTGGGAGCTGGGCACCGGCCTCAGGCCGTAGATCCACACACCTGGTCTTTGGAAATCGTGGGGTAGGTGACAAGGGGGGAAGGAGCCATCCCTGTGTGCCACTGGCATGGACTGCAGCCAGGTTCAGCCTTTTCCAAACAATAGGAGCTCTCACATCTCTGCCTCTGCTGTTATTTTAGGATTAAAAGCTCCGTGGGTTAGAAATTCACCTCTTCGAGGAAGGAAAAAAAGCATAACAAATGGTTGCTCCCTGAAGACTTTGTATTTTCCTGAGTCCCTCGTGGTTTAAAAGGCCTCTAATCATCACGGCTGCAAAAGCTGGGTACCCTGCTAAGGCTGTGGGAAGCTAAAAACAATTTATTGAAAGGCTTAGAGGAAGGAGTTATTAGAATAAGAACTCCAGAATCACACAAAAAGATGAGACTTCTTAAAGCAATAAAAAAGAAAGCACCGACCAGCAGAGTTTTTGCTGCCGGAGCCACCAGCCCACACGAGCCCTGGTCCTTCCTCCTGGCCTGGAGCACGGTGGGCTCGGGAGAAAGGTGAAAATTCGGTCTCTGAACTAACAGCTCTACTGAGCACTCTGGGCAGCTGCAGCATCCCCAGAAAGGGCATTTTGGTGGGGAGATGGGAGAAGGCTTATGCCACCGTAACAGGTCAAAGCAAACGGGGGCTTGGAATTGGGAGCCGGGGGGCCTGGGAGCTGGCACTGCTGGGGCTGCGGCCGAGCTGCTCGCCTGCAGTGCAGCAAGAGTTAAGCTGAAGCCTTCGGTGAGCAAGCTGGGTAGACAGAGAGAGCCGAGACTTGAAAGGTAATAGAAAGCAGCAGCTGTTTTTTTGATCCTGCTATACAGCCAAAGAAAAAAGGAATAATAATTCCCCTTTGATTGCAAAGGCCTCGGGATTTGGGGACAAAGCCTCTGATGCCTGCTGCACCGCTGGCAGATGATGGACTGCGGACCGGCCGGGCAGCGGCTGATTAGCGCGGGGGCGGCAGCACCGCTGCCCCGGCTCGGCTCTGCGCCGCGGACTCCTGCTCTAAGGAACACGGTCTGATGGGCTCCTCGTGGAGCTGCTCAGACGGCACCATCGAGCTCTGCCCCGGCACAGCCAGCCTGCCCTCAGCGCCTGCTGTCCCCCGGCTCTTGCCTCCTCTGCCATCCTGGGCAGGATCAGGCCCCAGCGCAGCTCCTGGGGCGCATGGGGCAGCAGCGTCCAGCCCAGGCCTAGCGGGACCCGTCACAAGCAACCCGGGCAGCACTGGGCTCACTGGTGTTTGATAGACCTGCTTCCCACCATTTGTATTCTGCTTGGGAACGCAAACCGCAGCCAAATGTCCTTTTCTAGCCTCTGTCATCACAGTTAATTTTGTTTCCTGATTTCCCCACAGCCTCCCTCTGCGATTCTGGGTGAACGTAATCAAAAACCCCCAGTTTGTGTTCGATATCCACAAAGGCAGCATCACAGATGCCTGCCTTTCTGTTGTGGCTCAGACCTTCATGGATTCCTGCTCCACCTCAGAGCACCGCCTGGGCAAGGATTCCCCCTCCAACAAGCTGCTCTATGCCAAGGACATCCCCAGCTACAAGAGCTGGGTGGAGAGGTGAGTGGCAGCGTGCGGGCGGCAGCGATGTGGGTGCGGGGCTGGCCTGGGGGCTCCGGTCCTGCCCGACCTCCCACGTCGAGCAGCTTTGCTGTCGCTGGCCGGCAATGCAGGAGGTGGCTCTTGCAGCAAGCTGGTGGCACAGCTCAGCCCTGCCAAGCATCGCTGCTCTTATTTTCGGCTTGTTACAGACCGGGATCCTGTTTTACTAGATGTAAGCATAAAGCAAAACGCTGCCCTTTTCCCTGCAGAGCTTTGTTTAAATCCCAAGGAGAAGAGGCTTGGTGTTTTGAGGCTTGGTGTTTCTGACAGCTTTCCTTCCTGCAGGTATTACGCAGACATCGCCAAGCTCCCTGCCATCAGCGACCAGGACATGAACGCCTACCTCGCCGAGCAGTCGCGCCTGCACGCCGTCGAGTTCAACATGCTGAGCGCGCTCAACGAGATCTACTCCTACGTCAGCAAGTACAGCGAAGAGGTGGGTGTCCCCTGGGGTGGGCGCAGAGGTGATGCCAACCCGCATGGGAGAGGAGATGAGCTTCTGGGCGGTCCTGGGTTGTGCAGTGACCCTCCTTGCTGCTGCCCAGAGCTCCTCCCTTGTCCTTGATGCAGTGTGACCGTAGCTTGCACCACTGCTCTCCCGCTCTGTTCTGTTCGTGCACAAAGAGTCCTGTGCCCATAGCGTACTTCCCAGGAGGACTGAGAGCTAAAATACTGTGGGAGCAACTGCATTCCTCAGCCTTGGCATTTGCCCAGTGCAGCCCACTCCTAAATGCAGTGGAAAATCATCATGACCTACTGAAGGTCCCCAGAAACATCCCTGTCTTTTGGGAACAGTGTGGTACAATTCCCATGTTGCAGTGGCGCAGACTCCTGTTTGCAAAGAATTCCTGGCAGCATGAGCTCCTTTAATGAACGCATCACTTGAAACCAAGTTCTTGCCATCTGTTCCACCCCTTCATTTCAGTGTAAGAAGAACCTATTTTGCAATTATGTCCGTTAAGAGGAAGGGGTTTGTCATTTAACTGCATGTACGTTTGTGGTACAATGCCACAGCTAATTTCTGATTAGGGTTTAAAAATCTCATCACTTTCCTGCTAAATGAGACAAGAAATGTGGAGTCCAAGGTACAAGAGTGGGAATGATGGTGTCGTGTGGGTAATGTGCACCAAGCGGTCCAACAAATCAATGAGGACAGCTGCGGCACGGCGAAGCGCTCGTCGCGTTGCTTTGCCATTTGTTATTTAAGTTTCACATATCCATGTTTCAAGTTGCTCACATCTTGCTGCCCACCCACCTCTACCACCCCCTCTCGCACGCTGATTTCTTTCTTTTTCTTTTTTTTTTTTTCCCTCCCTTTTGATGTTTTCTGTACCAGCTCATTGGGGCTTTGGAGCAGGATGAACAGGCACGTAGGCAGCGTCTGGCATACAAAGTAGAGCAACTTATTGGTGCCATGTCTATTGAGAGCTGAAGAAAGGACGCGGTGCTCGCAGACAGCAAAGGGCAGAGGATTGCACGGACGCTGGGGAATTAAGGAGAACAAGCAAGAGAGGCGCTGAACACATATAAATACCAAGGCTCTTCTGGAGTGAGCAGACTGGCCCAAGGAGTGACTGTGTTCAAAACCACATAGGATCCGGTTTGAAAAGGCAGGAAGAGAAAAGGACAAAGCATCTCAATCAAAGTCAAATCAAGATGGATCATTTTTTCGAGCATACATGGAAAGAAGGAACCTGGAAAGTCTGGATGTCTCCATGACTGCTGCTTTGCATGAAAATTGTTTGATGTATATTAGAAAATAAAACTTTATTTAAAGTTTTTTTTTTTTAAAAAAAAAAAGGAAAGAAAAAGTTAAAAAAAGAAAAGATATAGAACAAAAACCACAGAGGCCACAGAGATAATCCTGGCAAGAAGGTTCAGCTCTGAATCCTGTCCTCGAGAGACTCCCGGGGATGTGGCTCAGACATTCTGCGAATGGACTCTTACACTAATTGGAACATTTGGAAAAACGAAATCTTCTCCTTTTTGGGATCTTATAAAAAATATGAGCACAAGTTTGCACCACACCTTTTTACACAAGTAAAATAGCGGTTTAGCCAGAAAATAGTTCCGTGGCTGAGTAACTTATAGGCACTAGAAGGAACTTTACCTGAATTGCAAAACCATCAGATCATCCAACCTGTCTTGAAATCCAGCTTTATCTATGTATTTATATAGTGTCGATATATATATATTTTTTTTAAATCCCATTTACTGTTGAACGAGGAAAGATCTGATTTTAAATGCTTTCCCCTCTTCCACCCCCATTCCCCTCGCTGGAGGCCGGCACACTGCAGTGAGCCGGCAGCCCGCTGAGCAGCGGTGGGATGCCCACGGCCGTGCCCGGTGCAATGCTGGTTCCTGCAGGTACGCTCGGAGCAGGAGCAGCCGGCTGCCCTCTCCCATCGGGCAGAGCTGGGATGAAGCCTCCTTGGTTGGGTTTTGGGGTGGTTTCTGGCAGCCGCCTCTGAATTTCTGGCAGTAAAAACCAACACCCCCCCAATGTTTACAGTGAGCGATACTTGAAAAGACTCGACGTAGCGAGATGAGCTATTTATTGCTTTTCTGTTTGACTTGCAGAGCTGATCGGCACAGGCTCCCTTTGAGTTTCTCTGCCAGCATTCGCGGGGTCGCCCGGGGTCAGCGCAGGACTTGTGTTTCCACTGGGGAGGGGAAAGAAATCTTTGTGCTCTAGGCAAGGCAAAACCTCAACCAGCACTCCACGGGCCAGCTAGCGCTGCTGTCTTGTCTCTGTCTCGGCGTCTTGTTGTTATATTCAGTTCCTTGCTGGCCCCGACGGCACGTGTTCTTGTGGCCAGTGATAGGCAAATGTTTGTGAGTGTTATTTCTTTCAACGACACCAAAGCTTGTGTGTGTCCCTTTGTAGAGTGCCAGGAGGGGAAGGAACGCTGTAAATATTTCTCTCTGTAATAAATATTGATATTTGCGCAGGCTGCAGTGGGGAGGACAGGGTGATTAGGTCTAATGGAAGTACAAGTATTGACTGCATGAGCTTGGCAGTGGCAGGAAAATAGCTCCCGACATCTGCTCAGCCCTGCCCAGGCAGTGCTGTGCTGGACTGGGACCTTAGTTTGCAGCCAGTGTGTGTCGAAGGAAAATCCATTTTCATATCCATCCCAGATCCCAGGAGGGTCACCACAGGCTCCCCATGCACCGAGTGAGCTGCTGGCTTTTGGTCTCAAGGCACAGACCTAACGGAAGCCAGCAACAGGCGAGGGGAGAAGCATGTAGAGAAATACTCAGGAAATTTGTTATTTTAATTACCGTTCAGAAAAAGCCATGCCAAGTCCACTTTCTTTTGGTTAATCCATTTCTATGAGTTTCTCTGTGCCCTATTAATACTTGGGAGAAGATACTAATGATAATGATCAACCTTGTGCAATAAGTTCTTGACATTTACAGCAGCCTGAGCTTTGTAACTGGAGGGCTTGGATTTACCGAGACACGGAGCAAGCTGGCAGAGACAGGCTGAGGAGCAGAGCAGGATTCGTACTGCCCATTACCAGAACAGTTGCCTTCCCAGGGATCCTTCTGCTGCACAGTGAGTCTAATTTCAAAGACAGAAAACGTGCAACTTGTGGGTTGTCCTATGAAAGCCTGACGTCCCGGAGCCCAGCACCGCGGATGTGGTGAGCCATCCTCACAGCAGCCGCCAGCCTGCCCTGCTCTTTGCTGCTGGTGTTACAGGGGGTTGCAGAGTGTCGGGTTCTGAAATCCTCCAGGTCTCATTTTTTACTGGTTTCTGTTGCTGCTGTTTGCAGTGATCCGACGTGCAGCTGCTGTGAGTGATTGCCAGGTCTGTGTTTTAGTTGTGGTCGTTGCTTTGAGTATTCGTATTCAGATGGTTCACCAAATTCTTATGGTACTCTGAAACCCAAAGAAAACACTCCAAATGGTTTTCCAACAGTTTCCAAATGCTTCTAAATATTAGTCTGAAGAGTTATGCCTGCAGGATTCACAAAATATGAGTACTGCCCAAAGCAAAGACCTGGCTTTTCATCACCTGGGTGCTCCTGAAGGTGTGCTGGCCCTGCAACCCAAGTCAGGCCCTCATGGTCCTCTGTCTTCACATCTATCTGAGAGGCTTTTGCATAGCTGCTTTTAAGCATACTTTCCTCCTCCTGCTCTCTACCTTCCGAGCAGGAGCACCCCATAAGCAAACATTTTGTCATTCCCCCTTCCCCAGTATTTTCTCAGCAAAAGCCGAAGTCCCCAACCACCCGCTGGGTTCCCTGCAAGGGGTCTGCTGGGCAGCGCTGAGTGTGGGTGCTGCAGCCACCCAGCAGCAGTGCCGGCAGTGCTGGTGTCCAGTGTCTTTTCCATGTGCGTTTTGGCTGCCCGTAGCCCCACGGGCGGGCAGCAGGAGAGGCAGCACGTGGGAGGTCTCCCTGCTCGCGATGCTCTACGTGCAGCACGATGGGCTGCCTGTCCTGCTCGGCTGATTTGCCCCTTAGCAGCCTCTCCCCCTGTCCTGTCAGGAGCCTGGGAAAGGGCCTGTAAACTGGGATTATCCTGGAAGGTAAGGATGAGGGAGGGAAAAGAAAACCAATTGCAGAGCCCGGAGGTACTGGTTTGTGAGTAAGGATTAAAAGAATCCAATGCGTCCAAGCTGGCCAAACACAGGGTCTGTATTCCCTGAATACAGGAGAGCACTGAGAAGGGGACAGCTGAGTTTATTTTCTGTGTTGTGGGAGGAATTTGGGCAGAGGAGGAAAGGGAGAGCAGTGAGAGCACTTTGCAAACCAGTAAGCTATTACACTTTTGACTGACTGACTTCCAAGGGAAGCAGCAGAAACACCTCTTCTTCCATCACCTGAAAAGGCATGAGCAGGGCGGCACAGGGAGCAGCACGGTGCTGGCTGGAATGGGTGGCCGTTAAATCATCTGCCAAGTATATACTCATGTGGTTGAATTAATTATGGATCTTTATAGGCAATTATATGGAATGAAGCAACATATCCCCTTGGGGCAAAACGCTTGTAATCTATTGCCCTGTTTGCATCTGACTTTCCCACTACTCCCTTGGGAAGAGGAAGCTTCAGATCTCAAGATGGCATTTTCTTCGCACTTGCAGCAAACTGGACTTGAGGTTTTGTCAGGAGGGGGCAGTGACTTTGCCTTAGATGAAATGATTTCACATCCTTCTCATTGCCCCCTTCCTCCTGCAAGGCCGGTTGGTGTTTTGATTCTCCAGTTCACTTCGTTTCAGGTGTTTCTACATCAAAGTGGGAGACGTCATTTTCCAGAATCTCTCTGCCTGGTGTCACTGCTTAAATAATTCCATTTAATCTTCTGCTCATGAGCTATCAAAGCACCTACTCCAAGGGGGAGCAAGGTGCTAATCAAACGCTTCTCCACCTTGAAAGCCTTTATTAAAAACCCATATACAAGAGTCTAACTTATAGGCAAGATTGTCTCCGCATGAGCCCTGCTGTGGAGCACCACAACACTGCAGCCCACCAAAGTACAGAAGATGTGGACGTCAAGTGGTCCACGCTTTGCCATAAAGGATGAATTTATGTTTAAAGGGAGGCAGGAGAGATCAGCACGGCCAAAGCGCTGGAGTCCCATGAGATCCAGCATGGACCAGTCCGGCAGCTGCGTGAAGACCCACCACAGGAACCAGCGCTGAGAAGCAAAACTGCTTCCACGGCTTCACTGCTGGTGGGCAGCATCACGGGCAGCAGAGGTTTATCTCCAAAGGAGGCTGGACGTGGCCGTGCCGGATGGTGATGCCTTCCCACAGGGTCTCGATGCTGTGACACAGTGGGGATGGCGAGTGCAGCCGCTGGACACGGTGGCAACAGAGACCTTCATCACAGCAGTGCCTTCAACACACTGTCTTAAAATCCTAACGGCCTGTCCCCACGTAAGTTCTCTCTCCTATGTTCAACTGGACTTCACCAAAAATTACATAATGTAGGGAGCAATATGGGTGGGCACGTGGAGAACAAAAGCAAGAGGGCTTAAAGCTCTGGGGTTGCATTCCTGCACGCTGCTGACTCCGAGCACCTTGCTGCGAGTTGTCTAATCTGCGTGGAAAGGGTCGGAGCGCTTCCCTCCTCCAGTGGGCACAACCGACAAACAAAGTCTTATTTCCAAGCAGCCAACAGGGATGAGAAGCACCAACCTGCCTGCTGTCCCTGCCCTGTCCCCAGGGCAGCAGGTTGGCAAAGCACAGAGCAGCTCCCGGCGTGGTCCCCGTGATGCTCCTGTCCAAGCCTGTGCCTCGAGCCTGTTCCCTGGCAGCAGCCCAGCCACGTTCTCACCTGTCACTGGCTCTTCTCCATCAGTCTCCAGTGCTGTCAGAGCTCACCTGCCACAGGGACTCAGCTCGCCAAACTAAATGAAACTAAAATAGACTGACTTGAGTAAGCTGGGACATCAGGGAAAGCTCACGTGTGACTGTACCCTGGAGAGAAGAAAAAATGTTCAGAGAAGGATAAATAACTGACATCAAAGATACATTAAAATGCCACAAAGCTTCAGCCATCCTATTTCGGAATTGCATTTGTACCATAAACCGCAAGCCAATAACGCAGGGAGCTGCGATGTTGTATATAGTTGCGTGCTAGGTAGAGCTAGGTGAGCAGTCCCGTCTGTTTAGTGAATGTGTGTTCGGTGAGACGCCTGCATCGCCCCAGCCTCCTCCCAGCCTTCGCCCGAGGCCACTGAGACCTGCTGAGACGGTGGGTTGGAGACTGAAGGCAAAGCACTGGTGATAGCTACAAGGCCACCCAACACCCGTGTGGATAGGCTGCTTGAGTTTTTTAATTTGACATTCAGTGGGGAAATAATCGGAGTAAAAGACGCCAGCGTGCGCTGCCAAGAAGGCGCCGTTCAGGATCCACTGAGCTGAGCAACCCTGAAGGTACAATTTAAATGTGGGTTGGTCAGATTAGTTTTGGCAGGGAAGAGGATGGGAATCTTCAAACCGATTTTTACCACCTGGAAGGCTTTGTGCAAAGCCTCTGTTCACCACGGAAAAAAGAAACCAGTTTCAGGCAGTGGTCCTGTTCTGGGCAAGGCACGGCACAGAGGCTGGCGTCCCAGCTGCTAGCGGTACCTATTGCCTTCCCGGCTCCTAGCACAAAACTCTGGGTCTCCTGTACCCATCCTGCAGCCTGGGGAGCTTCACTGCATGCCGGGGGCCGTGCCAGGGGTGGGAGGTGGGGAGGAGAAGGCAGCGGGGCAGCACAGACCGGCTGCTCCCTTGCTGGAGAAGCTCCTTGTCTTGCCTGGGCGTCTGCGCCGACGTTGCTGCTGCAGTTGCACCAGAAGCAGCTGAACCGCAGCTGAAGGTGTTTTGGCCGTGCTGTGAGCACGGCGTGTCTGTGTGCTTGTTCTTTTAGATCCCCATTTGCCCCCATGTTACCCATTCCTCTCCTTTCTTTGTCAAAGTGGAAGATAATACTAAAAAATAGACATTCCTGCAGCGCCTAAGAACGTGCTCAAAAGACCTGCAGGGTCCATCCAATTGCACAGACAATATCCCAAACTCCCTGGGCCTCCTGAGGCTGCCAGATCAAACACGAGGTCTGCTATACGGCCTTTCCTTTGAGATTTTTAATACCTCTATTTCGAATAAGCTTGGAAGTTTATGCAACAGCTTCTCCATCAGATGTTTCCACCTCATGGACTGGGCAGTAGAAAGGTGTGCCTGCAAGAGGAGCCGTCGGAAAGTAAATGAGCTGACGAGCTGATTTTGCCACGTTATTTCCTAGCTTCAGAAGATACTGCAGTAAAATATCCTTCTCCTATTGATGAGTGTTTCTGTGCTAATGGCACCTTGGGGGCTGTTACGAGAAGCGGTGGGAAGCGGCAAAGGAAAGGGAATGTACAGGTACTAAATCTTCTGGAGCTCCCCAAAATGTCACGGAATGTAGAGGTATTAGCCATGGAACAGATTCTGATTTCTTCTGCCCCCCCCCCTCCTTAAAATAAACACACGTCAGTTTTAGGGGATTTGTGTATTGGCAGGAATAATGAATTGATTTGTATCCGTACCCATTCCACCGTATCGTTCTCTGGCTCTTCCCCTCCCCATTATACTTGACACACTGGAGTTCTGTATTATATTTTTTTTTAAGATGATTGTCTGTTTTTTGTTGTTTTTACAAGTGTTGTGGAAAAAATGTAAGAAAGTTTAAGTATTTAAAAATGTTCCAAGGAAAAAGGGGGTTTTGTTATTATTCTAATATATTATTGTGTACCTATTGTAAATATGAAACACTCCTATTTTGCAAGCCAAGGACTCACTTTGTACTGTTGTTATATATAAATAAAGTTTACTGGTTAAAAAAGCCATCCTGATTGGGTCCTTATTTTCTAACATGTGGTGTGTGGCATTTGTTATACAAGCTGAGTATATTGGTGAGAAATATTTACTTACTGAATCATACCAGCAATAAACAGGTAAGTGGAAATCTGGAAATAACCCCTGTCTGGCAAAGCGGGGGGTGCAGTGGGGCTGGGCGGGGGTCCGGGATTGCCCCTGGCCTCCAGCCTGTGAAAAGCAACTTTTGCCTTTGCAGCACAGAAGAAATTGCCAGTAGTAAATGAAAAGCGAAGTGCGGTAGGTGCAGGGAGGCTTTGAGGGACTGAGCGCTGCTGCTTCCCCGCAGAGCAGGGCAGGGCAGGCTGTTGCCGTCCCTGCTGGCCTCCCTGCTCTCCCAGAGCTTTCAGTGCAGACTTTTAGCATTATTGCCAAATGGCCTCCAGCTCAGGAATGTCCCATGAGATGTGCTTGTTCATCATCTCAGAAAAAAAGAGGTCGAAGGGCTGAGATGTCTCCCTGAGGAGCACGGATCCCCGCAGACAGGAGAGGGCACGCAGGCAGCCTCACGGGCTGTGGACAAGACTGGGCGCCTCCACCCTAGCTAGGGAAGGAGCAGGCAAATGCTGTTTACAAATAAAAGCCCTGGATGAGTTTGTCATGTTTTCCTCTCCTTGAGATGATCAGTCCTTAAGGTAAAATGCATTTGCTTCCATTTCATAAATTCAAGCTAACATTTTAGCAAGCGCTGAGAGGCATCTGCTGAGTAGTAGGAATCAGCAAGTGACTTCTTCAGCAGCTGTCTGTCAACTTTAATGACCAATATGGTTGCAATTACAGCAATGAACTTTCTCTAACAGCCCAAAATTACTCTGGATGATGATAAGTGACAGAAAAATGGAGACCCTTAAGGAAGCATTAAAAAAGAAACACGAGGATCTGGAACATGAGGTCTTACTGCTTTTTCTGAAGGATCTTAGGGGTTTTTTTCTTTCTAAATTAGGTACTAAAAAGGATAAATCTAACCCAGAAGGGGAAGGCGCGGCACACTGTGGATCACAGCAGGGAGTTCAGTGCTGCCCCAAGATGTAGTTTTTCTACAGACATTTGACACTGAGGCCGCTTGTTCTAGTGTAGTGCTAATAGGGTGATGGGAAGCTGCTCCTCTTTGAAGCTAATGCAAATCTATCGCGTCAGTGCGGCAGTCTGCTCCTCAGGCAGGTCATTTTATCTTATTTTCCTCAAACTGAGAGCAAAGCTTGACGTGAACCTTAGGAAGGCAGGCAGGCCACATCCTGCCATCTCCCACTTGAAACCAGTGGATTTTAACCTCGGCAGATCGATCCCATGGGCTCGCTTAGCTCCTTTGCTGGCAGTCCTGCGACCGTTCCAGTGCTGAACCGAGGGGCGTCCACCCAATATTGAGTGAATTTTCCCATGATTTGTGAAGTTAGGGAATAAAAGAGGAGATGGTTGTTTTTCACTTGTGTCTTGGGTTAGTCTAAATTTATATCAAGAATAAAATATGAATTGCACTGAGGTTCCCAGGGCTTTCCTAAGAGCTGGAGGAGAGGGGATGGTACTTACAGGGGACCTCTGGAGATGCTGCTCTCTGTGCTGACTTGCTCGTGGCCATTGTGTTGTAATAGGGACGCTGGAGGCAGGTGGCAGGACGGCTGCTGCCAGGAAGCATCACCACTCCATGTGTGACCTTTGAGAGGTTATTGACTCCTTCAGCTCAGCAAAGGAGAAAGAAATATCAGCATGGATCGACGGCATTGACCATGGGGTCATTTGTATTCATCTGCACCTTGTTAATATATTTAATAAGTATACCCTATTAAAAAATACATTTTATCTAGCATGCACTTCACAGGGCTTTGTCGGCACTGACAAGGTCAAGTGATGCTTAGTAAAGGTTATATAAAATGCAGATGGCTTAGACCCCTCTGTCATTTCCCGTGTCCGGTGCAGAAGAGCCACAAACACACTTTGGAAGGCACCGCTGGAGCAGCACGTTTGGACCTCGCAGGTAAGGCTGTGGGTGCCAGCAGACACCCCCGCGGAGGGCTGCGTTTACACCACTGAGCTGGGGCTCCGCAGCTTTGCAGACCGCCCAGGGCAGATACTCTCTGTGAAAAAGCAGCAAAACAGCTTCAAGTCTACCCTCCATCCCCCCATTTTAGCTTTGTCTGCGCTCACCCTAGGCCAGCTTTTATTTCCCTTTCTGAATATAGGGGAGTGCCCTGTTGCTTAATCACTGTCGCTCTGTAAATAGTGGAAAGGATTTTGGACACCCTAGTGCTGGCTTTTCAAGCCTGGTTATCAGGGCGAGCTAATGGAGGTGACACTTTCAATTATCAAATACAATCGTGACATTAATTTTGACCTGTTTAAATTCCAGCATCTTTTCTCTTCTGTGAATGCTTAGCTAGAGGGTGACATAAAATTGTATGTAACCAGACAGCTTTCTTAAACTGGCAATAATAACCACAAAAATCTTTTGCTTTCTATTCCAGTGTGCGTGGTCCTGTTATATTTAAGCGGCTAACTCATTTGTAAGGGAAATTTAGCTTAGTGCTGAGCGGACACTTCATTGCTTAAAACGGAGCACGTCACTAATAGCCGTGTTCAAACCCTTCCTCCCCAATCCGGAATTGTTTGATGGGACACTTGGGACCCCTCTGGTGGCACATTTCCCCAGGTGCCTGGTCAATCTGGAACCTGCAAATTATCAGTGTCGCTAGTGGGGGCCACTGATCTGACATCAATGGGATGAAAAGTAGCTCATTAATTCAGAGATCTTCCAGAAGAGAAAGCTTGTATCTGCTCCAGTATATAGACAGGTTTGTGCGGGCAAGTGTATAGAAAACAACGTAAAAGTATTTTAACACAATATAAAATAGATGCGCAGCATAGTACAATGTGAACGTGTCTGTCTGTATCAAGAGGATACCCCAGGGTTCACGTTAAATTTAAGATTACAAATACTTATGGCAAAACAAAGGATTTGGTTTTAGTTCAAAATAATGCTTCTGAAAAATGGAAACCACTGAGACTTTATTGTCGCTTCATAATTAACTCCAGTGAAGGAATCTAATTACAAATGTTCAATGCTGCCCTATGGCAAAATGCCTAAGAAAAGAGAAGGAGGATGGCCAGGCTTAAACAACTCAGGTAAAAATTAACTCCATGGTAATATTTGATAATTAATAACATCTCTATCAGCTTGTCTGCATATTAATGAACGGGGCTGTTCTTTTCACATTTGATTACTGGAGTTTTATGACTGCCATTTCACCCTTATTGCTCCTGGAAATAGGCTTGCCTATGGCCTGAGCACCAGGAATAGTATTTGGGGGGGTTATAAATAGATTCCATTCATCCAGACTTATTTCAAGGCAAAATTTGGAGCACCGTAACTGGGTCCACATGGGGCTGTGCATATGTCCATCCTCGGTGCTCCGAGCTTATCCCACATCATCTCTATTTTGGAGCAGGCTGGGAAGGGCATAGGAGGCTCTCTTAGCAGTACGAAATACAAAACATGGGGTTTCTGCTTTGTTTTACTCATTTAAAACAGCATCAGCAATGATCATTACAATTTGAAAATTACCCTTTGCTATGGTTGCATTGCTTTGCTCAGCCCTCACCAAGAGCCATGGGGATTTGCTGTGCTCCTTGCAATGACCAGGAAACCACTGCCATCTCCTGGTGCTCAGAGCTGGGACCCCAGCAGCATCAGCCCCTTGGGGAGGGGAAGGGGGGCTGCTCTGGGGCCGCAGAGCCCCTCCAGCTCCCCCACCTCACCTTCGAAGGGCTGCTGATGGCCAGCTACCTGCTAAAGCAAAGAGCCTGGTACCAGGACCTCCAGCTCTAAAGACACAACAGCTGGAGACACCACAGCCTCCTGGTGCTTCAGAGCCATAAATATCCTCCGTTTACTCCTGCAGTGGGGAAAATTATTCCCCTCTGAGGTTACTCACAGCTTTGCTGCCGCCTTGCCATAGGAGCACCCTGCCTGCCCCTTTCCCCTCTGACAAATATAATGGAGCTAGTCGCCATCCCTCACGCAGGTGTTGGGAGATTTAATTAGATTTTGAGAGCCTCAGATGAAAGGCACTGCAGGAGCACCAGGGACCAATCCATTCGTTAGCCAGGTCCCTGCTGGGTGCCGGGGCTGGCTCTGGACACACGCACCCTCGGTGTCAAGGCGGTGGTGGGTGGCCTGGGAGCTGCCGGGATGCGGTGGTGGGTGCAGGGAGCTGGCAGGCTCCGCACGGCCGGCATCGTCATTCTGCTCCAGCCGCTGCCTGCCTGGAGAGGAGAAAGCATTTTTCTCTTTTGTAAGCACTCAATTAGGCTGAGCTTTGAGGAGAAACTATAAATGCTTAAAAGTCCTTTTTTTTGTTTGGGGTTTTTTTTTGTCATTTTCAGCTTTCACAAAGGGAAGTGTTGGGATGATCTCGGGGGGGAGAGTTGCTTTTGCACGAATTTTTAAGCATTCTTTTGAGGTTCATTTGATTTTTACAGCGGGAACCTGCAATCTCTCTGAGCTCACCACAAAGGCATTGCCTCAGGCTGTACAGGAGTTTATAGACTAGGTCGCAGACCTCATGCATATTTTATATGTGCTCAGATAGCATTTTAGCCTTTGACAAGCACGGGTCAGAGTGCCAGCACCCTGCCCGGGAGGGAAGTGGCTCAAGACTTGTCAAATACACCAAACAAATAGATCAAGGACCAGAAATACTCAAGTCCACTTTGGGAGAGAACTCAAAGGATCGCTCAGTGCGTGGCCTGGCCTTTTTGCCTATACAGGTAGAAGCAGGAGGATAGCCCAATGCTTCCAGAAGAATTATAAGCTCTGCTGGCTGCAAGGCTGACAGCAAAATAATGTCCCTGGCCAGCAGAACCTGTCATGCTAATGGGTGGGATTCACCTCTCCCACTACAGATATATAAAAGAGATCAGTACTTCTAGAAGATAACTCACCCCAGCTGAGCTAAATCACCCTCTAGAGATGCTGTAATTCCCGGTCTGGCACACAGAGCGGCATTCCTCCTGCCCGAGCAGGAGCCGGAGCAGCAGGGCGCTGCTGGGGCTCGGTGCGTGCTGGCATGGCGAGGCGGTAGGAAATGCGTCCGCGGTGGCCTCAGCACTGTACTAATTGCAGGTCTCAAACAAATACCTGGTTTACACACACACAAATGAACCGGCTGCCTTTTAATACGGAGCTGTGAACTGGGAAGCTGGCTCCCAAGGATGCACCTCTGAAACAAGGCAAGATCTCTTTCTCCATCTGCAGAGGAGCAGCAAGGAGCTGGCTGGTGGGGAAGCTAATACCCACTGCACGGGCTGGAGGATTAGCAGGTTGGTAATGGATATGGGTTGAGCAATAATCTGTGGAGTAATTAATATGGATATGATTTTTGGATTAATAAGGATGCGGCAGAGCTGTCTGCTCAGGAAAGATGTTTGCACTCACCAGTTCGAATGCAGTGACCGTTACCTTAATGCTGTGATTAAATCCACATTTAAGACACCTCATTAAATTAAAGTGTAAGACTGAATTCTTATGACCCACAGCAGGAAATATATTCAGGCCTGGTGGGTGAAGAGTACAAGAAGATCCCTGGAGAGCCTCTGGGAATGGCTTACAGCTGCTGCAGGCCAGCCCAGCCTGGCAGGTACCCCTGCACCCAGGCACTGCTCGTAGGCGTTTCACTGCCATCTCCTTTGGAGCAGCCCCCCTCCGGCACGGCTCCTGGCCGTGGTCACAGACACCAGTCACTTCTCTGCTGCTGTGTTACCTTCAGTGAACCCAGTTCAGCTGCAGGACGAGGCTTGAGCAAAAGCATCTACTGCGCACCTCAGATGTGAGGGGGTCCCGTGATGTTCTGAAGAGGACTGAGTTTTCCCATCTCTGCCATGCCCTGCAAACGAGGGTGTCCTCCTCACTTCAAAAGGGGGTTAAATGTATAGATGGATCCCTGACCTGTCTGCAAAGCACTGACCTGGAAGGGAAGGAGACTTTCAACCGCCTTATTACCTACCCTGCAGCTCAAAGCTACAGATCACGTCCCCCTCAATTGCCTTTCACTGCTCTCAGGATGAAAGCGGTCTTTGGCAGAGGGGATTTGAGAACCAAGGGACAGCAAATCCTTTCCTGCCTCCGCTGCCCTCGCTCCAGCACAGGCAAGCAAGGAGTGGAGGGGACCCACGGCACTGCCTGAACCTGGGGCCACCCCTGCACAACTGTGGGCGCACACACACATGCCCTCTGCATGTTTGTAAAACAATCTTTTTAATTTTCTGGTTGGCTTGGCAAATCACAGCTGCTCCTTCCTCAGCGCTCCCGAGCACAGTTGCGCAGGTTCCCATTTACATACAAGTAGGGCCTTTAATTTCCTTCCCACCGCATGTCTCACAAATAACCCATCTGAAATACTGCAGATGGTTGGGATGGGGAGTGGGGTGTGGGATACTGGGAGGGGAACAGAGCCAAGTCCACATCACAACACACATTTTGCCTAACGGCAGAGCCCGGCTTTGCTGTGGCTGCCCCGTGGTGGAGGTTTACGCGAGGGTTTGCTCTTCGCTTATTTTTGCTTTAATTCAATGGCTTTGCATTTACCAAGCCCGAGCCAAAGGTGCTGGAGCATTAATTGATTCTTGCTGCTGAGCGAGGCTCATTAAACAGCAGCTTTGGGGTGCAAGTGGCAGCTCAGAGAGGCCGTAATGAGCAGGACAAGAGGTCCAGGACTGAAACTTCTTTCCCCCAGCATCTGTTATCACAATTACAACCCAAAAACACAGCAACAGCCACCGCACGCGCACACACACACAGCCACACACACAAAAGAGCCTCATTAAAACAAATGGCTCTCCCCAACGCCTCCCATTCAGGGGAATGACAGGGATTTCTCGGCGAGCAACACCCTGCAGCTGGGTTAATTACCGCCCGCCTCGGGACCCAGCGCATCTCCAAGGCAAACACGGGGGAGGTACCAGCTCTGGCGAATTCAGCAGCGAAACCCCCGGGGGGCTTGGCGGGGGGGCTCCCCCCGAGGCCGGGCCGGGGTAATTAGCATTCTATAGTGATTAATACGGTACAATTTGTGCATATGGTGTAATTAGGGGGATAATTTATGCACGCAATTGGTGCTAGGGGAGCTTGCTTGCTGCTGGTCCCGGGTGCTCAGGGCACGGCCCCGTGGCCCCCCCCGCTTCCCTGTGGACCCCACATCGGGAGCAGCGGAATCGGGGGGAGGGGTAACCCGCCGTGGCATCGCCACCAGGAGATTGTGAATGCGAAGAAAAGGCGACGAGGAAATGTGGGAGCAAGGCAGGGCAGGAGAGGTGCGAGGCTCCCGGCGAGGATGCTCCAGCTTTCCCGGTGATGCTCCAGCTCCCGGTGAGGATGCTTCAGCTTTCCTGGGGATGCTCTAGCTCCCGGCGGGCTGTCTGCCATCTAGTGGCTTAACAGCTTTTAAAAATTTATTTATTATTTTATTTTTTTCTTTCCTAGACGCCAGCTCCCGGAGCAGTTCTCACGGTGGTGCAGATCGCTTCCGAGATGGGGTAGAAATGAAGTGCTGGCCAGGCTTTGGAGGGATCAGAGGGACATAAGGTAACAGCAGATTGCACAGGATTAGCACTAGGTGGGGAGTGAAATCGGACCTTTATTTGTAAAGCACTTTTCTGTATCTCATCTGGTTCAGCTTTTCACTGTTTATACCCTGAATGTGTTTCTGACCCCGTGCACGCAGGCAATGACATGCAATCCTTTCTCTCCAGTTAAGAAGATGTCAGCGATGAACTCAATCCAAGGGGTCTAGCCTGACTAATTATCTGAGATGTCCTGCCTTTGCAAGACAGTTGTGACCTAGTATGCTGATTTGTTGCTGTGCAGCAGGGCAAATGGTAAACAAAAAGAAAATCCTAATCTAGAGAGTGTAGAGACAGTGGGTTGTAAATGGACCAGCTTTAAAAGTGTCTGTAAAGCTGAACCGGGGAGTCTGTATTTTTCCACTTCTGAGCTTGAAAGTTACTCCCTCATTGGAAAAAGAAGCGTAGAGAGAGGTGAGCACTTACAAACTTGGTGCCCAGTTTAGAAGGCCTGTGGCATGGTCCTTACCCCAAAATGCCCTAGAGCCTGTGGATGAGCCCTCGCAGTCACCCCGGTGCTCTGTGCCACAG
The DNA here is from genome assembly GCF_017639655.2 of Falco naumanni. Lineage (NCBI taxonomy): Eukaryota > Metazoa > Chordata > Aves > Falconiformes > Falconidae > Falco > Falco naumanni. The sequence continues at coordinate 6,641,957 of NC_054070.1, forward strand.
CACCCTGCAGTATCGGGAGCTGGGCAGGCAGCTTGTGAGGGACAGCCCCTGGCAGGAATATTGGGGTGCTGTGAGAGATAAGCCCGCTTCCAACAGGGTGGGAGCCCCTCCAAGCACAGGATTATCACCATGACTGCAAGGACCTACCGCTGCTGCAGCAGCGATGACACTCATGAAATGAGTGGGACAAAGTGTGTTTTGGCAAGAGGCTCTCCATGGGTCGGTCTGCGCACACATGAGCACAGGAATCGTTCAGCTCTGGTGAGTGATGGGAGCCTCTGTATTGAGTCTGAAAGAGCCTGAATTCCCTGAAGAGAACGTGCCGTATAAATGCACAACAATCTTATTTCCAGTCTGGCTTCGTGGTGTTGTTAGCAGAGGCTCTGGAAAGCCCAGACATCAGACAGCACACATTTATGCAACCCTCTTAAAGACGTCTGATGATGCAAAGGTCATCATCAAAGGATGCAAAAAAAAAAAAAAGAAAAAAGTGATTGACGAGGAGAAAAGTACATGCTAATATTCCTCCAAGAGCAAAAAGAATTACATATAATGGGTGTAATATTCAAAAAGAGCTTGCACATATGGTAAGCGATGCCAGCATTTTAAAGACACTTAAGCCTTAAATTTCCCCTTGATAAAAGTTATGTCACTCTTACGCAGTGCATCACGCTGACATGTTTTATGGGCAAAGTGTCACGCAAACATACCCAAAGGAAAGCAACAATGCCAGTGTAAACAGCAGTGCCGCAGGAGCAGCAGGCAGGGTGGTAACCAGCTCCCTGCTCGGGGCTTGCAGCTCCCTCCAGGCTTCTCGGGTGTTGCCCATTGCGGTGGGTTCCTCCTGAAAGGTGTGCTCAGGCCTGAGCAGGATTGTGCCTGCTGCAGGATGGTTTTGTTGTCCATTTTCCTACAGGCAACAAACCCCAAATTCCCCTCTCCGCTCTGCCTCAGGCAGTAACCAGCTGGTTTTGATCATTATCAACAGCATCACACACCCTCTGCTTGGATTCATCCAAGGGTGGGACCCTCATAAATCCTGAGCTTGCCTTTTATCCAAGCTCAAAATGTTTGTGTCAAAGCTCTGTGTTGCGAAACAAGGTCTAGGGGCTGCTACAAATTCAGGGCTTTAGGCAGGACAGGGCACAGGATGCAACAACGTGATGGAGCAATGAGCACCCACCCCAGCAGATCAGCTTTCTGTGTCGGAGTAGGGAGGAGGTTCCAGCAGCAGAGATGGAGCATCAGAAACCCTCCTGACTCCTGGTCTCTAAACTGGGTGTACAAAAAATCAGGGTAGTCATCAAAGTGATAAACTTTACACTTTTCTATCACAATGGAGTAATTGCTCTGCCTGAGCATCATTATCCTGCCATTTTTCTGCTCCCATGTCACTTACTGAAAATAAAGGCTCACTTCTTCCATTATAATGAGCTACAGTTTCAATAATTCACAAGGATTTTTACTGGGCTTTATTTTTTAATCTTCATCACAAAGTTATAAAATTTGTGCCACTCTTCTAAGTGTTACTGAAGTTTCAGCAGAGGGAGAAGGCAAGCACAGGTTTGCTGCAGTTCATTTAGTGGGATTTTCCTGTGCTATATTGGAACTTATTAGTAGTAGTGGTAGTAGTAGTAGTGTTTTCCCCAGTAGCTGCTATTGCGGGAAGACTAAGACTGGGAGGACAATACGGACCTGGCTTGGGATGGAATTTGGGCCACAAAGATACCATCCGGGCTCTTGGTTTAGAGACAGTATTTTCTATTCCTGATTACTTTGTTACCTGGAGAAATTTCTGAAGCAGTGTAATCCTTGCACAATTATTCTAGGCTAAAGAAGTGCCATTTTTCTTCTCCTCTCCCTCTTCTATTGTTTCTTACTGGTTTTGATGTATGATACTTCCCTATATGCCCTGTACCTGCATATTTAATTTTCCACATACTAAGTTCTGCCTGTCTTCAGGAAAAGGATATGGAATTTTTTTGTCATTAATCTGGTAGCATCTTGAATTGTGTGATTTCTGAAAGCTTTCTTCATATATATGAAATGATTATTTGACAGAACAGCATTCAATATTGTTGGAATAATTATTATGCTTGTTTAATACATCAATTTAGGCTGTTATCATGGGTTCTTTGAAATGCTGGATAATTACATAAATAATTATGAAACATTCTATCAATGCGTCTTAGTGAAAAGTATTGCTGCTGATTTTTTACAAACGCAGCACTAAAAATTGCAGTTGTGAGAGGAAGAGGGAATCCATGGCACCATACCGAATAGGTTGCTTCCCTTAGGCACATACCTGAATACCAGGCAATTCAAGCATCAGATCAAGAAACGAACTGTCACCACCTCTCTTGCTTCCCTTCTCTCTCCTTTCGGTTTCTTGCGTGCATCCACGGACAGGAGCCGGCTGAGGCTCCTTCACCCGCAGGTTGCTGAGAATTTCTTTTCAACTGCAGAGGTCCTTGGGCATCGAGTCAGACCGTAACTCTGGAAGAGCTGGTGCTTCTCTCTCAAGCTGGCCAGTAGGAGGATGATTCAGAGCGGCATACAAAAGCCTTTACTGCACGGTAGACATCTCCGCTAGCGATGGCTGGGCACCCCGGGTGGCAGGGACCCGGCGGGGTTGGGGGGGGCTGTGGGGGTCTCCGTTTGCAGGCTGGAGTGCTGGCTGCGAGCCCCTTTTGCTGCTCGGCTCCTCCGCATCCTCCTCGTGCCCCGATGGCTCAGTGCATCCTCAAAACTACACGATCATCTGGTTATTTCCATAACTCCTGTTAAAATGAGTTTGTTTAACCAGAACGGTGTCTTCTATCCAGTGTGTGCCAGGGGTAGGTGCTGCTTTCTGCAACCAGGAGTTTCATGGCCGATACAGCCGCGCTTAGCCCGTTCCTCTCCTGAGCTGCAGCTGCTGCTGCTGCCTGGCAGGTTTCAAGCAGGGCCTGGGAATGCAACAGCCCTATTGATCTTTATTCTTCTGGAGGTTTATTAACACATTATTAATTAGCACATGAAGCCAAGGGCAGGTTTGTTAGCACTTTCATCTGCCATTTCCAAGCTTGTCATCGCTCTCCTGTAGTTGCACCGGCACCTATAAAATGGCTTTTTTCTTTTTTTTAGGAAAGAAACCAGAAATGTGTGTGGATATTGGTGTGAGCATTCAGCAAGCCTGAGAGGATGGAGCTCCTTAATGCGGGAATGGTGGGGGGAGGATGTGCTAGTGCCCCCCCTCTGCCACACTGCCAGCCCAAGCAGAGGGTGGGCAGGAGACAGTCTACTGGATGCTGGAGCTGCAGCCCAGAATGCTTCAGGTCAGCCCTTCTGGTGGGTTTCCTAAGATTCTATCAGTGCTTCAATTCAGGGAGTCCTTAAACATTGGATTGGGGAGAATTTGAGCGAAAATCTAGGTTTTGCCTGAAATTTTCTTTCCTTTGTTTCAACTTCCCTGCAGTGAGGGGAGGCAGGAGCACCCCCTGCTCAGCAGTGAGACCCCAGCCAGCGCTGGCCCCCTCCCCATTTTGGGAGGGAGCATCTGGTGCTGTCGGCTGAGCAGTCCATCACGGCTCGGCACTGCTGTCACCAGGAGACACGGTGGAACGAAAACAAAAGACGTGACAAATTTGTCCTTTTCTCTTTTATAATTAACCAAAATATCTCGTTGTGTAGCAAAGCATGGCTCCTCATTAACAGACAGGCAAGAGGCTATTTTTAAAATCTAGACCCCCAGTAATTACATTTGCAGCAGAGAATGATATTTCAGTCAAATGCGACAGACAGTGAGCCAAGCTCCCATGTGAGGCAATTAATATTTCACACCTGCCAAGCAAATCAGCAGTGGGGAGAGGAGGGGATGGCATTGAGAAGGGGATGCTGTGCTGGGGGTGGAGGGGGAGAGGCTGCCACTTGCAACACAGAAGACCAAAAATCCTTTACTTGGCTATACAACGGCCGGTAGCATTTGCTACTGGTGAGACTGACAAAGAGGAATTGGCCAAAACAGACATCAGCAAAATTGCTCTTCCTGGGGAGAGGGTCTGCAGGAAGGCTGCACCCCAACCCAGCCTGGCGGGAAAGGGAAGGGAAATTATCAGAAATGCTGGTAATAACTTGGCCCATTTGGGAAGTAGACTCTTGCTTCAGGATAGTCAGCCCCTTCCATCATAAAGTTATTTTTCTTTCACTGCTCCCAGCGAGGCGTCGGGCAGCTGGAAGAAGCTGTTGCCTTGTGCTCAGCGGCTGTGCACATCTTCCAGTGCCTCTGGGCTCTGCCAGTCGCTCCATGTGCTCGTAATGGATGTAACTGCACCTCTCCTGTGAGTTGTACATATTAGCGTGTTCATTTTCCCTGTTATGGAGACAAAAGCATGTATTTTCCTTCCCACTGTTTTTGCTGTTCAGGATTAATCTGCCCATTAATGGATAATCTGTCAGCGTTTAGATGCATTGAAGTTGGGAGGAGATTTACAGGCTTGTGATACCATCTGCTTTATTAGAATGGTTTGAAAACCTGACGTTCAATTTGTTCTGCAGGATTTGACGACAGATTATTCTCTAGATTCCAAAATAATTAAGAAAACCAAAAACCAGAGAAAATGGTGACAAGGAGAGTGGGCAGAGGGAGGGGAGGCAGCTCTCAACCTGTCCTCTGGGTAGGAAGGACTGACTAACCTCAGCAAGGCAGCCCCAGCGGCGGAGGCTTCTCTGCTCTGCTTTGTTCCTGTACAAAGCAATAAAATGTCACCAGAAGCATGGCTGGGAGACCAGTGAGCCAGCAAGTCTGAGCCTGGAGAGCAGCAGAGCCACAATTTGTCTCTTACGCCTTGGTAGTAATTACAAAGCTTTTGTGTTTAACAAAGAGGCTGGTGGCGGGGGGGTGTGTGTTGTGTGTTCCATACTTTGCTCTGAAACACAGAGCAACACGCTGGGGAAGGTACCCCCAACACTGCAGCTCTGAATGTTTCCCTTCCAAATTACGGAGGAATCTCATGCAGACAGGGGACTCTATTGACCTCCTGCCACCATCCTAATGAGAAAAGATGATGGTAAAACTCTAGGGGGGGAAGAAAGCAAACAAATCGCCTTTCTTCCATAAAAACAAACCAACAAACCTGTAACAATTAATCTGAAATCATCTAGGAGAGGTCCCAGGACAGGGCTTGCATTTCCAAAGTGCTCTCTGAAGCATTTCTTATAAGTAATGGAGCCTCAGCCTCCACGTATCGATCGTGTGCCCTATGTCACCAGCGTGCTTCAGCTAAATGATGCGGCGTCACTTCTCATCACCAATGCTCTCCCTAAGATTACAAATGGTGCTGAGAGGGGCTGCGTCCCAACAGGTCAGAGGAAAAGTTCTTGGTGGCGGAAAAAAACATTGATTTGTAGAATTCCTCATCCCAAACTCACGGTGCAAATCGCCTCAGCCCTCCGACAGCCCCAGCCGAAGTCATGTTTAGCAGCACTAAAAGCTGTGCCCATCGCAGTTCTCCTGCGAGGGATATCATGGAAGAACACAATTCCTGTTACAACAGAGGCTGTGTCCTGCTGATTTTCTCATGAAGTTGCTGTTTGTCCTTGTGCAGCCACATCCATGCATGTGCTGTCCTGCTGCCCTCAATCCCCCAGCTCCACTCCGCAGCATCCCCCAGGGCCTCCCCTCATTTCGCCCTTAACAGAACCCTGGGTTCTCTCTGTATAAGATTAAGGTGCTCTTTGTTCATGATAATTGCTTGAGAGCCTTGCAGAAAAGATTTTCTAAAAGCACAAAACAGAAATATTCCCATATCGGAGAGTTCTGCTCTTCACAAAACAGCTGATGGAGGCTGTTCTGCATCGTGTCAGGACCTTCAGCAGCAGTAATTCCAGCATGGTACCGCAGGGGACAATGCAATTGATGGAGCTAAGAAGAAGAATAACTGAAAGAAAAATGTAATTGGAGAAACCACAGTGTTTATTAACAGCGGGCAAAGGGGAGCAGTGGAAGGACACCGTGTCTCGGGGCTGCTGCCTGGGGATGCTGGCACTGGGAGGTGGGCAGCCCGTGCCCGGGGTTATGGTGAGCACAGTGGTCGCAGTGCAGCCGGCCGCGCAGCGTGCGCGTGGACCTGCCGCGACACCGGTCGTACACGGAAATGCAGTAACCCAGGTAAGCAGATGTCTGGGGCCTGCAGAGGGGTGGAAATAATAAGCCATTTTTTCTCATCAGTTTTGGCTTCCCTGTGTGTGAAATCGTTTGTATTTCGGAATCGGGAATGGAAAGCTTTAAGCACGGCCCTGTGGCTGCTCGGGCTGCATCCCTGGGAGGGGACAGGGCAGTGAGGGACCATCCCTGCCAGGCTGCGGGGGCTGAGGAGGGGGCAGCCTGGAGGGCTCTGCTGGGGCTGCAGCTCGGGGGAAAACCTGCGGCATTAACTCTCTGTTGCTGGGGGAAGTTATTAATCTTGGACATTTCTAATGCATCTTTTATTATCTCATAAATAGATACTTTTTTCACCCTAGATCACCACAGGACTGAGAATACAGGCTGGGGATGTGTCCGCAATGTGGATGTCCTTTCTGTGCTGCTTCTTTAGTTGGACCCTATCGATGGCATTAGATGAGATACACTGCAATTTGTATGGTAAAATAGCACTATAATTTTAAACTCTAATGCTGTTGGATGTTTATATTTTAATGCAACTGTCCTGCAATACCTGCCTCCTTCATGGCAAGAGCCAGGCTTGTAAGATGCCCCTCGCTCCCCTTCCCAGGAGGCTTAACTGGATAGTGTCTGATTGCATATGCGCTTTGATTTTCAGCGATACTGGAAGCTTTTTGTTCTATTATTCACTGTAGGTCTGTGTTGTCTGTGCTTATTATGTGCCATCAGAACGTACCTGGGAGTCTGCAGCCTTCTCAGCCACTCCTATTGTACAAACACATCAATAAATAAGTGGTGTCTGAATTTAGCTGTGTGCTCATAACTGTTAGCAGAGCCCTGTCATTTTTTCAGGTCATCTAGCTCTGCAGTTGAAATAGTTTTGCTGTTGCATCCTTCTCTTCAGGAGACAAGTAAAGAAGTGGCTCTTCGATTTCTATTTCATTTTATTTATCACTCTAAGACCAAGGACACGACTTTAAAATCAAAGCAAAAGGATATTTTGAATGTGGACCATGCCAGTTCCCAGTGCAGCAGGTTAGTAGCAGCAGGAGTTGGTAATGACTGAGGATGCTCCTCTGTGTACCTGAGCAAACCCTCCTTTGAAAGAGGGAGACTCTACCCCTGGGACCTCATTTCACCCGCAGAAAACTGCAGCAATTCATTATCAGTGATGGCCAGGGTGGAGCTGAGAGCCCCTTCCAGGTTTTTTCCCCTGGTGCTTTTAAAGATGCCTTTCAGCGCTGCCACTGCTGAGTTTTACATCTCATCCGATGCTTCCCTAACACCTGGCACTAACCTGCTGTTTACTCAGAGTAAAAGCCATTCCTTTATTTCCTAATTACCGTTTGGGTTTCTCTCTCAGAGATACCACCAGAGTTTTCAGGCTGTATGTCACATCAGTTACAGCTGGAGCGCTCCCCGGACAGGGGGTAACGCAGGGTTTGGGTGCGGGTTTCCCCTCACCCGGGCAGTGCGGCTGCACCACCGCCTCCTGCACCTACCGGGAGCAGCTACTCACACCTGCGGCTGCAGCCCCTGGGCCGCCAGCGCGGCTGCGCAGAGGGGGGGGGCGGTGCCGAGGGGCTCTGCTCATCCGCGCTGCTCCGCGCTCCTGCTCCGTGCTGCTGCCCCGCTCCCGTGCTCCGCGCAGCCCCGCGCTGCTCCGCGCAGCCCCGCGCTCCCGCCCCCGCGCTGCTCCGCGCAGCCCTGCGCTCCCGCTCCGCGCTCCCGCCCCGCGCAGCCCCGCGCAGCCCCGCGGGAGCAGAGGCGATGCTCGGCAGGAGCCGGCCGCGCTTCCCGCAGTCCCCGTGCGCGCCGTGCCGCGTAGCGCCGTGGGATAAGCAGGGCAGCCCTGGGGCGGCTGCATTTTTGCAAGTAAACTTGCAAATGTAGCGAGCGAAACGTATCAGAGCAACCGAAATGAAAGATGCTTCACCGGCAGCGCTGTCAGGCGTTGGAACGGGCTGTGCAGCGGCGTGGTGGAGTCGCCATCCCTAAAAGTACTTAAAAGACGTGTAGACATGGCACTTGGGGACACAGGTTAGTGGTGGCCTTGGCAGTGTTGTGTTAACAGTTGGACTCGATCTTCAAGGCCTTTTTCAACCTAAACGATTCTACGATTCTATAATTTCAATACGTTTAAAATTAATAGTGATTTTAATGAATTAAATTTAATTAAATTTACTAAGAAAATTAAAACAGTAATGTAAATAGCATTTATTTGGAATTGAATTGTAAATCAAGCATCTCGTATATCTCAAGTACCGTTCACTTGGTGTATCCACGAGATGGACTTGCTGCATCCTGGTGATGGATGGAAAGCCCAAGCAATGAATCCAACTTGCATGTTCCTATGACATCTATAAATGGGAAAAATAAATTGTAATCAGCAGTCTGCAGATCTGGATGGAGAAGCTAATCTTTGTACTAAATTACGAGACTTATGCTTTAATGATTTTTATTGGTGTTTTGTGGTGCTGCTGTTTGTTATAGTTAAGTACTTTGGACGGTGCAGCGGTGAAAAGCAGTCAATGAGATCAGCCAGGTTAATGAGACTCATGCCGTGCAGAAGTAGTGACGGGCAGTAACAGGAGTATGACTAGTCCTTCTCTGGCCTCTCCTGCTCCTTTTCTTACGTTGCTGCAGCTACTTGTCAGTCTTTGTATCGTCAAGCAAACGTGCCTCTCTCCAAAAAAACTAAAAAGCGGCTCTTGAGGCTGTGTCATCCCTTCAGCCCACTGCTCGCAGCTACCCAAACCCAGACCTCTGCGTGCCCGCCCGCCCCTCGCGCAGGCAGGCGGTGATACGGCCCCATGCTGGAGAGGTGCGTTATTGGGTTATTTGCTCTTTGCAAGGTGTTGTCATGACCTCGGGGACAGCCAGGTCCCTCGCGCTGCCCAAAGCACTATCTGGAAAGAGTTTTCAGCCAGGTTTCATGGCTGTTGCTGGCTTTTCTTGCCCCCCCCGACGCCGGCCGGCTCCCTAGCCGCTGGCCCTTTTCTCACGAAGGGAGGGTGCGATGCGCTGGTGCTGCACAGCTCTCCGACATCGCTGTCCCTGTCTGGTCAGTGGCGAGATACCATCTCCGTGGATCTTTTTGTTTCCATCACAAAGCCAGGAGGAGTTCATGTCAAAGACAACAAAAGGTTTTTATTTAGCTCTGGCACTGGGGTGGTTGGAGCAGTTTCCTGCCTGCGATGTTCCGTGCGCTGCAAACTGTTTCCAGGTCACACCGGCAGCTCTGGCCGAGCATCTTCTGGCTCTTTGCCCGTCCTGTGCCAGAGTTTCCCTCTCCACACGCAGAGCTCTCTTCCTGCAACTTTGAAAAGCTGCTGCCTTTTGTAGGCTTCTGGTTTTGCTGATTCTCGCCTTGTTCAAGGCGATTCCTTCTGACTCGTTCAACCTCTGGTATTCCTGCGGAAAATATGCATCTGGGGAACAGTTTCATGGAAAAATGCTTAAGTGACTTGATTTACATTGTAGCCTGCCCCTTAAAACTAGATTAAAGACCTGGTAATATCTTACAAAGTGCTGAACAGACAGAAGGTAGTAAATGAGCACAGCCTTGATTAGATTTGAACCAACAATCTTGAAGTAAAAGTTTAAGGCATAAAACTGTTCAGCAATCTATCCACCATATGGTTTGCTTGAATGTAGTCATGTGTATGCTTCATATTTGCTTTATTATTTGAAGATATTGATTTTAGTGGAATAATCATACTAAGCAATTTGTTTTAATATACCACTTTTATTAACAGTACGTTACAGTTGCAACAACCATGAATCTTTTTTTTTTTTTTTTTTTTAAGATTTCCAAAAGCTTTTTAAAAGAAAATATATGATCTACAGATCAGAAGTCTGATATTCCTGGTTTTTTTTCAGCTGTCTCTCTCTGAGGAATGACTCTGCTGTGTGTAAATGAACGAGCAGTAGCTGTGCAAGTGGGTAATAAATAGCAAGGCACCTGTTAAATGCAGTTGCAAGGATTGTGAAGAGGCAAGACTTTGCCCAAATTAAAATATTAATACATATATTTGGTCTTTAATTCCGAGTACTATATTTAAATAAGACTTAGAAAAAGAATACAAACACCTAGGTAAACAGTGGTGTAGAAAGGCAGCGCTCTTTCCGAAATGGTGGTTATTAAAGGCTCTGTGCACTCAGTTTGGAAGTAGATTTAAGAGCCCAGACAAGTTGTGTGCTTCTTGCTGAAGCAGGAAGTTTTCCTTGGAGGTTACAAAGAAGAGAGGAGAGGGGGAACCTTCATTTAAAGTTGTAGGTGAAGGTGAGGGCAAGAGGGGTCTCATCCAGCATCCTTCTGTAACGGCGGAGAGCGTGCCCAGAGCACACGCAGGGGTGTCTTTCTGGGGGTCAGGGGCTCCTCCAGGGCTGGGAGAAGCAGACGGCTTCGGAGAAGCTCTGATGTAGAAACTGAGGCAGATTATCTCTGAAGAACAGCCTTCTCACGAAGGATGCCTTGATAGAAGTCACAGGATGTAGTTTCTGAAACACTAATAAAGGAAGCATTTCCTGCCCCCAGAGTTACAATATAAATATAATAATGTGCAAAACCAAACACAATAAAGCACATAGATGACAAGTTCTTTAAGGAAATCACGATAAGGGTGATAATATTAGGGAAGCTTTTGAGCTCTTTGCCCTTTCTTAGATGAATCACAATTAGTGCATTCCTCAGGAGCAGTCTGCTCAGAGCAGAGAGCTTGTTGTCTTGCATTAGCAGTGGACAGGAGTTCCCCTTGCTCAGCCCCAGTCAGGATTTGGTCCCATGCTTCCTATTAACACAAAGGAGTCAATTTTCACAAAGGAGAGAAAGATTCCAACAGCACCTTAGAAGCTTCACTAGGAGAAACAACCCGGGCTTCACTCCAATACCATTTTGTTTGTAGCTTCATACCCTGCTCCAGCAGTCGCGCCCCATACAGGGATGCAGGGATGCTCGCACCGCTCCCGAGAGCCGGCTGTCCTGCAGCAGTTCTTTGGAGGCCTGAGCGTGGTGGACGTAGGAGATCAGCTGTAATTTCCAGGAAGCACTGGGCTGTCGGGGAGGTGGTGTGGTTTGGTTGCTAAGGCTGAGGATTAAGATGCAAAACTTTTGGCTTTTGGGATGTAGTTGCGGTGTGGCATTGCTCCAAGTGCTTCCACGTGCTTCTGTTCTCGCTCGTGGGGTGGGAGTGCTGTGAAGCATTAATACTCGCTCGCTTTCCATTTAAGTGGGAAAGTTAAAATGCTTTGAAACTCTTGGGTGGCAACGGATAGGTGAGCGTGCGGTTTGATAGATTTGATGGGATTTGTACAGAAATAGTCCTCTTAAAGTTGCACATCCTCTGGGTCAGCAGTGCTGGTGTCTTGGGAGGATGGTGGGAATCTAATTGTTTCATCTGTCCAAAATAGCAACTTTTAAGAGGTGAGGAAATGACTACACCAAAACTATTGTATGCCATCTGCCTGCTAAAATACTTATAGAAAACATGTTTCCTGGCATATAACTTCCTAGCCATATGTCTATTGCATCATTCACAATTAAATTAAATCACCCTTAAATACTTGGACAAATTCCCAGTCTATGTGAACAAGTCTTCATCACCGTGCTGTTTGAAATTTGGACGCTCGATCCTGTAAATGCTTAGTTGAAATTGGCTCAGGCGCTGTTAACCTTATACAGCTGATACAGGCTGCTTCGAGATAAGTCAAGTGCATTTTTCTTATTTTAGTCTTTAAATTTTTAACTATAAAAAAAATTTAGGGGTCTGAAAGGAGGAAGTAATTCTACAGTATTCATTTGCAACATGCTTTAAACGGAGGTTTAAATGGGGAGCGTTATCAATGAGAAAAGGTGTTATCTTCCGCTCATTGAATAAACAGATGGAAATAACTGCAGGGCCTGGTTACAGCTGGATGTTCCAAATATTTGGAATATGCCTGGAGGTGTGTGCTCGCTTACACACACCCCCCACCGAGGAGCTCACCAGCATCTCTGAAACATGACTGCGAATGGGCACGAGACAGCCAAGCCCGACCTGCTCCTGCTGAGCCTGGCTCAGCCCGGTTTAAGCCCCGCAGCTGGCGGTGCTGTACCGGAGGCAGGCAGGGTCCCAGTGCCACCACCCTCCACCACGCGTCCCCCAACGGGCAGCACGGCGGTGCCCGCGCTAGGGGAATGGCTGAGGATCCACAAGCAGAGTGGTTGGACAGGTGGAAGCATCTCTAGGTCTCTCTTCCAAAATCCTCTGCAGACAGTGCTTTCAATCAAAGAATTTCAATCAAAATCAAAGAGTCTTAATAAGTAACTGATTTGGGTTTTTTTAAGTTCTTCATTTGAGGATATGTTATTTTTACCTGTTGTGCCATGCTTAGCCGCATCACTTCCTAAGGTGAGTTCTAAGGCATGGGCTGACATACTCGGTGCACCCGGTGGGCATAAGCATTAATGAAACCCTATGTCTTTGACATGGGGAATGGCAGTTAATCACAGCCTGACCTCCACTGGAAACCAAACCCACAAGCTTTCCATGCTCGGGTCTGGCAGACATCGTCATCTGTTTGTGGTGCAACACTCTATTTTTAGTCTGATTTTGAAAGGTGAAATAAAACCGGCAGCCAAACCTGGATGATTTCTGTTGGTTTCCTCCATTCAGGAGCCCGGCACGGTGCTGGAGGAGAATGGCAGGAAACCTGGCAGTGTGGAGGGGAGAGCCCCCGGCGGGGGCGGGGGGGACTGGGGGGCACAGGATGACCGGCCACCGGTCGTGACCCACCATGGGGCTGCACCAGCTGCCGGCCCAGAGCTCCCCTGCAACCCCTGTGCAAACAGGGTGCTCGGCACGTGCTGGTCTGTTTTACTCCTTTCCTACAGTTTGCTCCTCTTTAGTACCAAAATAACATTTCAAAGCATTTGGAAGATTTTTGCCTTCGCTGTACAAGAGCGGTCCCAAGCCCTGTCCCACCAGAGGCAGCTCGGCAGCTTTTCTTGATGCTTTTCAGTGTGATGGGATGTTGGTCCGCACCAGATGGTCTTCTGCCTCCCTAGCGGCTGATACTTTACAATTTCAACTTTTTATTTTTAGTTCTGTTATTTGACCCAAATTCTCACTTTTCACAAAAAAAGTCTGTTATTTAAATAGGACCATTGTCTCACTCTGCTTTTCTCATTTCAAATGTGAATATATTTTCTAAACTGATATGCATGCAAACCTGTGTTCAGTACTGAACCAAGTGATTCCCAATGTGTGTGTGCACTTAAGAGAGGGAAAAAGAGAAAACGCCTGGTGGGAGCTGTTGGAGACAGCCGGGCTGTGTCCACACACCGGTTTTATACCGTGTTGTAGACCTCATTTTACCAGGATGTTTTGGTCTTTAATGGAGTTGTACAGCTCTGTCGTTCAGTAATAGATTACTGAACATAATAGAAAACTTTATATAGACGCTGGAGCACGTTACTGAGCTGCAGGTGTTTCCTTCCAAGAGCCATTTTCCTGTCGTAGAATTTGAGTTGAAGGGACCTTTAAACATCATCTTGTCCAATTCATGTCTGATGCTAAAAACAAAAGCTACTGGAATTTTGTTACACTGATAAATGTGTGTACTGGAAATGCTATTTGGAGGTTTCAGTGTATGGTACCCTGTCCTTCTGTCTTTTAATCCTTTTCTGCCTGTAGCCATGGGACTGTACAAGTGTCATGGGGGCATCCACAAAAAGATAATACATTGATCAACTGCTTCATTCTCCTTCCTTCCACAGCTATTTTCCTGGCCACCTCATTTTTCTTTTCCTCTTAGCAATAACTCCTTTAGTGACCACATCATTTAGCTGTAAAAGGAAAGGAAGAATTCAGACTTAATTAGAGATTAGTTTCCCAAGTGAACATGTCTTTCTTTTTATCCCCAAAAGCCAAAATTATTACTAGGACACTCTGTTGACTTTGGTGTCCCCAGACATAAAAATCAAGAAATGAAAACACCAAATTCTTTTCAGGTTGGTTCTTTTTTTTAAATGTATATATTTTTTGTATCATTACTTTTGGAGATACTTATGTTTCTTTAAAGCTATGGTAGGATGCATTGACTCGGCCCCGTTTGCTGCCTGCTGCAGAGCATCCCTCGTCCTGCTGGTTCCAGAGCTGGTCCCACATGTGCCTGCAGAGCAGGGAGAACCCGAGAGTCAGGGTCAACCATTTCCACTTGCTAGAGTTGACCCCAGTAATAAAACTGAAGTCAATATTTCTATGCAAGTTTTTAATATTTCTATAATGCATTATTAATGGAAATGAGCTCCAGGAAGTTATTAGTCTCCAGTCCCTCTTCTGCTCCAGGTTTTATGCAGAAGTTTTTGCCGGTGGGCTTTTTCTCCCCCAGACCTTCTCTAAACCATTTCGTTGGTGCTCTCTGTTTAACTGAAGTCAATTTAGTGAAGCTAATGGAGTTGCTTCTCTTCAGGTCAGTGATGATTTTGCATCCTTGAGTTCCTTGCTTAATTTGCTGAGAAAATTTCTGATTCCGAAGTCAGTTTTCCAAGTCCCCCCTCTCCACAGCACTGCCACAGCCCAGCCCTGGGACCGTGCACGGGGGGTCACTGGCTGGACCTGGGGTTCCTCCACTTCTCTGCTCTCATCAGATGGTGTTTACTTTGCTTTGAGGGAAGTTTAGCAACGTGCTCCACTGTAATCCTTCCTTCCAGCTGGAGCACGTTGTATCCCTGCCTTTGCTTTGATGGGAAAGCCGGCAGCTCTCAGGAAAGAGTTAAGCCCAGGGAGGCTTTGGGATCCTTTGCTGGAGAGAGGGCTGCTCTTTTGTTTGTTTTGAAGCCCTGGCAGGAAAGTGGGGAGGAGAAAATTACCTAAGTGATAGTGAGGTTGCCATGAACCGGTATAAAACTGAAATCAAATCAGAGAAACTCCACCTCGCAGTCTTGAACCATAAGCACAACCCCTGAAGAGAAACCCACCCCACCACCGAGTGATCTCAAAGGCTTGAACTAAACCCAAGCTACATGAGCTCAGAGCTGCTGCAGGACTGAAAGCCCAAGAGCTGTCACAGCCAGTTTTAGTGGGAGCTGCGAGCGAGAATGCTGTTCTTGGGAAGTTTAAGAATAATGAAGTGGAAGCAGCTTTTCTGGATTGCGTTCTGTGTTGTGGAGTTGTCCGGTGAGTATCGACTGCAGAAAATACCAGGGTTACAAACGCTGAGCAGTAGAGCAGTGTGAGACTAGTGCATGGGGCAACTCTTTGTGACTTCTGAAAGAGCAGCTCGGGGGGATGTATTTTAGTGGGCGCTTGGCGGAGATTGCAATTTCACATAAAGAACGCTGTGGTGACAATTTACAGGACGGCACTGCATCAGGCATCCTGGCCAACACGTTCACAGCGATGTGCTGCAAACAGAAAATGCTGGTGGTTTGTAAAAGAGAGGAATCAGGGTGTAAGAGCTCCTCATAATTTTACAGGTAACACAAGGGGATGCAAATGCAGCATGGAAAGCTGTAGAGTGCAGCCGCGGTTCAAGTAATTTCTCAGTCTGCGCTGGTGTAAATTAGCTTTACTTTTGTTTTGTGGTAGGAACTAAGCATTTTCTGCAAATCAAATGAATCTCCATAAATATTAAAAACTCCTATTTGAGCTCTTCAAATATTCATCATATGAAAAAGTGAATAATAATACAGAGATTTTCTCTAGGTAATACTTTTTAAAGGGTTATATTTTAGGGAAATATTACCATTCTTGTCCTGAACCCAACAACCGTAAAGTAATAAAAAGGGACAAAAAAAAAAAAAAAAAAAAAAAAAAAGTGAAGCAGTGCTCTGTGCTGCATTGTGTGCTGGGACAGGAGCCAGGAACGTGCGGGTGTCTCCTCAAATGTAATTTTCCCTTACTCACATGAATGTGAGCAACTAGATCTATTGAAAGAATTTGCTGTGTTTTGTTCTTGCGTTTCACGGTGCTCCTTTCATGTTCCCTTTGCTGCCAAGGTATATCGCTCACCCGAGCGGTTGCGCCTGACCCTCCAGTCTATGTTAATTCTACAGGAAGGAAAAAGCCAATTTGATTTGAGAGAAATAAAATTCAGGACTGTCTGGTTGGGCTGAAGTGAGCAGTGAGCCAGGGTGTAAGACAAAAGTGTTTACCTGAAATGCGAAACCTGAGTTCCTTGTAGTACAAAGCAAAAATGATAGAAAAGTGATAAAAACCTATGCCTTTGTAAAGACAAAGACACTGGGTGACGGGGGATTTAATGCTGCAAAATGTCATTCCTTTTGCCAGCATGGTCCATGTTTCTGCAGGATATCATGGTGCTTTATTAGCACTTGCTGGAGAGTAGAGGAGGTTTATTTCTGTTCAATGTAGCTGCTGGGCAGAGCAGAGAAAAACTAGGGAGCTCACCTGGGGGGCCCTGCATGCTCCCACCCCTTCGGGGAGTCCCAGTGAATTAAGTGAAGGCTGCAGCTGACCAACTCGGGATGGAAATCCCAATTTGGGGGGGGAGTTACTTACGTTGGCTCATGGCAGCACTGCCGAGGGTGGGACAACTGGCCTCCCATGACACCTTCAGCTATGCCAGGAGTTCTACAGGGGGATAAAATAACCCCCACGCCATGGGTGGCCAGCTGCAGGTCTTCTACAAATACCACGTGTGGGGAGGATGGAAGCTGGGTTCCAGGTATCAAACCAGTCTGACTCCAGAGCGAGGGGCAGCCTTGCCCAGCCTCTCAGGGATGCTCGGTTCTGGGCTTTGCTTGACCCTTTGGGGAACCGCTGAGTTGCACTGTGTGTGGGAGCGGTCTGTGCCTGTCCCTGGGCTGCAGAGCGGCTGATGCTCGGGGCTGCTGGAGACCCCCCTGCCTGCACAGCGCACGGTGCTGCGAGCAGTTTGCAGTGGCAACGCTGAGTATTGCTAAAGCACGTGGGGAGCTGCCCCTTGCTTGTCTCAGAATCTGCGTGGAAATGGGAGTATATATTCTATTTGCACCCAATACAAACACTTTTTTAAAAAATATTTGATCTTTATTTTTTACATCTTTCTTATTCATCTCTGCCAAACTTGATTTTTTAAAAAAAAATCTCTTTTCTTGTTATTTTAAAGCATTTTTTCTTTCCTTCATTCCTTTTGCAAGACCTAGAAATGTTCTAAAAATCAAGGAATGAAAAAGGAGCATTAGAACTCACAGGCACTTGACTTTAACTTTCTTTAGAGGGCTGCACACTGTAACTGCTCAGGCCAGGAGCAACCTGGCTCCCCAGGAAGGTGCTGGGCTCCCAAGCAGCACCCAGCTGTGGGAGACACCCCCACCCCCCCCAAGGGAACCCTTGGGGTCCCACAGCTGGGCTTTGGGGTGGCGGCTCAGGGGGCTCCGCAGCCCCCTGCCCCAGGCGTCCTGCGTGACTGCGGCCCCACACCCATATCCTGTCTGGGAGAAGGAAAAGGGGGAGGGGAGGGATTTTTATCAGATATTTCCAGAGGGAAGAGGGCTCCACCCGCTTGAATTCCTGCCACATGGCTGAGAGCAGTAAAACTGGAAAGGCATGAGTAATGCAGGCTGAGCCTCCGAGGAGCTGCTGCTGGAAGCCTGGGCTGGCGGCAGCTTCAGAGCTCCGTGTCCCACGGTTCCTTACCCTCCTGCTCCGTGTCCTGTGGTTCCTTACCCTCCTGCTCCGTGTCCCGTGGTTCCTTACCCTCCTGCTCCGTGTCCCGTGGTTCCGTACCCTCCTGCTCCGTGTCCCGTGGTTCTGTACCCTCCTGCTCCGTGTCCTGTGGTTCCTTACCCTCCTGCTCCGTGTCCCGTCGTTCCTTACCCTCCTGCTCCGTGTCCCGTGGTTCTTTACCCTCCTGCTCCATGTCCCGTGGTTCTTTACCCTCCTGCTCCGTGTCCCGTGGTTCCTTACCCTCCTGCTCCGTGTCCTGTGGTTCCTTACCCTCCTGCTCCGTGTCCCGTCGTTCCTTACCCTCCTGCTCCATGTCCCGTGGTTCCTTACCCTCCTGCTCCGTGTCCCGTCGTTCCTTACCCTCCTGCTCCGTGTCCCGTGGTTCTTTACCCTCCTGCTCCATGTCCCGTGGTTCTTTACCCTCCTGCTCCGTGTCCCGTGGTTCCTTACCCTCCTGCTCCGTGTCCTGTGGTTCCTTACCCTCCTGCTCCGTGTCCCGTGGTTCTTTACCCTCCTGCTCCGTGTCCCGTGGTTCCTTACCCTCCTGCTCCATGTCCCGTGGTTCATTACCCTCCTGCTCCGTGTCCCGTGGTTCATTACCCTCCTGCTCCGTGTCCCGTCGTTCCTTACCCTCCTGCTCCGTGTCCCGTCGTTCCTTACCCTCCTGCTCCATGTCCCGTCGTTCCTTACCCTCCTGCTCCGTGTCCCGTGGTTCCTTACCCTCCTGCTCCGTGTCCTGTGGTTCCTTACCCTCCTGCTCCGTGTCCCGTGGTTCCTTACCCTCCTGCTCCGTGTCCCGTGGTTCCTTACCCTCCTGCTCCGTGTCCCGTGGTTCCTTACCCTCCTGCTCCGTGTCCTGTGGTTCCTTACCCTCCTGCTCCGTGTCCTGTGGTTCCTTACCCTCCTGCTCCGTGTCCCGTGGTTCTTTACCCTCCTGCTCCGTGTCCCGTGGTTCCTTACCCTCCTGCTCCGTGTCCCGTGGTTCCTTACCCTCCTGCTCCGTGTCCCGTGGTTCCTTACCCTCCTGCTCCGTGTCCCGTGGTTCCTTACCCTCCTGCTCCATGTCCCGTGGTTCATTACCCTCCTGCTCCGTGTCCCGTGGTTCATTACCCTCCTGCTCCGTGTCCCGTCGTTCCTTACCCTCCTGCTCCGTGTCCCGTCGTTCCTTACCCTCCTGCTCCATGTCCCGTCGTTCCTTACCCTCCTGCTCCGTGTCCCATGGTTCATTACCCTCCTCTTCTGCAGCCATTGGTGCCAGCAGTACCGCGGAGCTGGCTCACCGCAGCGCTTTGCCGCAGCTCAGCCGCAGCCCTTGCAGGTTCTAGAGCGCCAGCTGAGCCTGGAAAAAGACTTTGTCAAACACATGGAAGAGTTTGAGAAACTCCCCTGGGAGAGGGTTTCTGTCTCAGAGCACTGGAGTAGGCACCCTGTTAGCAAAAGGTTTACCAAGAGGTTCCTGTATCAGCACAGGCGGTGCAGGTGCTGTCGGGGAATCCCCTGTGCATTGCCCCCCCCACCTCGCAGGGATGGATGTGCGGGGAAAAACCCACCCCCCGTGTTTCGTTTGTGGTGGGTGCAGAGTAAGGCAGAAACTGTGGAAACTTGTCTCCTGTTTCCTGAGCCCTCACCACTGCAGAGTTTTGCCTTCTATGGTCCTGCTTTAGTGCTCAGGGATGAGTGTTGGACCAAGTCAACTATTTTAACATTTATATTGCTGCTTTTTTATTTGATTCCAGCTGAGATACTTCCTAAGCCTCATTAACAAACCAGCTTTAAAACCCAGAGGCATTCACTTTTTAAAAGCTAGACAGGTAAATACAGTAGGTACTGTGAAGTAGTTTGCTTTCATGTATCTATGTGCTCTTGCTTCTACGTGTGCTAGCACTACCAGGTGGAGATTTCTCTGAGGTTAATAAATGGCTTGGCTTAAACTCTCAAACCCTTAATACTAACAAATTCACAAAGTTTAGCAAAGCCAGTAAAAATGTATAGTGCAATGAATGACCCACTTTAGCTGAGCACCATGTGGATTATCCAGCCCACGTCTGGATCATTATTTATCTCATGAGTCCTAAGGTTTCAAAAAACTTAGCTATGGTTTCTATAAAAGTCCTGCATTTGCTACAAGTAAAGGGGAAAAAAAACCATACCATGTGACAGGTCTTCTTACAAATTACACTGAGCAATAATCCAGGCTTCAATTTATGGTATTTAGTGTTGAAAAGACTTTGATTAGAAATACCTCTGGTGCTTTGCAAACATCTGGAATAGTTCAGAGGTACTTGGGTGGCTGTGGCTCTTGGGGAGGTCAAGTCCAGGTGCTACATTGTTCTACTGATGTAAAGTTTCCTGCTAATGTCCATGCAAACACAAAGCCATATGCAAAGCGTGGATTTAACTTCATGCTACTCATTATTCTGGGCATGCAGTCATGCCTCCTGCTTTTGATTTGTTAAAATTCATCAGAAATACTTGGTGATTTAACCAGTTGGAACTGAATTGTCTTGGAGAGAAGAAACTTCTCCCTCAAATAAAAGCCGTGCCAAAATCTCGATCCCAGCTCCAGACACCTGCGCCGAGCCCTCGGCAGGGCCCCCCGCCTCCCCGGTGCTCCCACGCCCTGAGCAGCTGCAGCCCAGCCGAGGCGGGATGGGATGGAGCAGGATGGGGCACAGTCCCCACTCAGC
Organism: Falco naumanni; assembly: GCF_017639655.2. Classification (NCBI taxonomy): domain Eukaryota; kingdom Metazoa; phylum Chordata; class Aves; order Falconiformes; family Falconidae; genus Falco; species Falco naumanni. The sequence goes on from NC_054070.1 coordinate 6,662,440, forward strand.
ACCCTCCGGTATAACCACCCACCGGCTGCAGGCACCGCCGAGCAGCCCTGCCTGCTCCCACCCACTGCCAATACGAACCGCAGCGATCTCGGTCTTTGCTTTTCATAAACCGTCCAGGCTCCCTGGACCCGATCCAGCAAAGTACTGACATCCCAATGGAGAAAAATTCCTGCCAGGACAACCCCGAAGTGCACGACACCGAAACGCATGTTTATCGGGCCGTGGGTGCTGCCCTAGTGCCGGCGCCGGGCGGCTGGTCAGGATCTGTCAGTGCTGCTCCGTCTCGGAGGGTTTTTGGAGGGATGAAGTAACTTTTCTTGGAGCTCAGGCTCTCCTCGGCAGAAATACAAATGAAACAACGTATTTTGTATGATTTTCTCTTTAGTGTCTGGATAAGAATCTTAAACAGCAACAGCCCTGGAGTAGAGACTGAAGCTGTTTTTTACGAGTGGAAATAGGTCTTAAGAATAGAAAAGGTTAAGAAATGGGAAGAAATGTATTTTCACTGACTCATATTGTTCATTTCAGAAGGAAAAGCTGGAAGTGTCATCTTTGTAACATACCAGGAAGCAATATATAAACTTTAAGTTAGAACAGCAAACCATTCTCCAAACATTCTGTTTTACCTCCAAAGATGTTTTTGCTCATGAGTCAGGGCTGATCCCGAGCCAGTGGGAATGTTTCTATTTACTTTGAGATTGTGCCTGCAACTGCAAATCCAACTCATTTTTCCTAAGCTGTACAAGTGATCTCTTCCAAGGCCTGAGTCTTTCCTCCAAGGATTATAAACCCAAACTACTACAAAATCCAGCTTTGTGCAGAGCTTTGTGCATCCCTCGGTAAGCCCAGGGATCGGTAAGGATGAGGGCAGAAACGAGCCTGTCCCCCTCCAGCACCACCCCAAGAGCCCCGGAGCCTCTGCAAGGGCTGCACCCAAGTCTGGTGCTCGCCCAGCCAAAATGTTTGCGCTCTGAGCTTCTCCCACATGAGCTCTGAGGCAGCCTGCCACTTTGGGGCAAGAAGAAAGCAAATTGGTGAAAGCAGCTAACCCTGCCCTGCCCACAGGGACCCTCAGGGGCGGATGGGGGATGGGGGGAAGGAAGGCAGCCCCTAACACCTTCTTCTGCCCCCAGGCAACGCTTCTGGGAGCCCGACAGACACCCCCACACCAACGGCCACGGCCACGGAGACGAAAGGCATCAGCAGCATGGCAGCCACCACAGCCCCCAGAGCCCCCAGCAGTGCCGAGCCGGCGGCAGAGACGTCTGGTAATCACCCCCCCCCCCATGACTCCTGGTAGCATTTGCATTAATAATCAGATGTATTAAGGGCACAGGCTTGCCCTAAGAAACCACATGGTTGGTGCGTGGGTTGTGCTCTTGAAAAGGAGCCTGACAGTATGGTCGAAAGCTTTAATCCTGTCCAAAAAAACCCCACCTGGGCCAACCTGCCACTGCTGTCTTCAGGATGGGTGGCTTAGACACATCCTTTGCAAAACAGCCAAGAGATGATAGGACAAGGTGCTCCTTCATCTTTTATCTTAACATACTGATTCTTTGCTCGGCAAATGACACCCATAAGACGTCTGCCAGCCTTTCCGATGACAGGCCAGATGTCGGCTCTGAAGGGCTTTGAAGCAGGGACACTTGCCCAGGTGGATGGTGCCTTTCTCTTACACTGTTTGAAATCAGTGCATCTGTACGAAGACTCTGGGTCAAGGGGGTGATGAAGGTGACGCAGGGGAGGCCGGGCAGTGGCATCCTTGCTGTGGTGCAGCATGCACCCAGGAAATTAGCCCATTGTAAGCAGATTATGAAGCGCATGTAACAATTAGGTAACTGAAGCAAGTCTAATGTGCGTTTCTTATACAGCCAATAACACGTTCTGGTACTGCTGGCTATGACAAATCAATATTATACTTCAGTCATCGCAATGCCACGCATTGATTTTAGAGGACTTAAGCTTTTCTCACGTATCCTTTTCATTGCATTTCTTCAAAACTGAAGCTGCTGCCGGGTCCCTGGCAGCCAGCCCCACAGCCCCAGGGCTCAGCAGCAAGCAGACGAGCCCACAGCCCAGCCAAGCCCCCACACAGCTGCCAGGCACCCCCCTGGACCCGGACCACACGAGCCGAGGGGTCTCCACCGCCAAGAGCCAAGCAACACAACCCAGCATGACGGCAGAAATCCCAGGGTCCACGGCAGCTCTGGCGAGCTCTCCTGCCAGCTCAGAGCATCCTCTCATCTCGGCTGCCACCACGTCACTGCAGATAGCCAGGGACAGCTCCAAGGTGAGGATACAGATGGACGCCGTGGGCTGTGGGAGCACGAGGGGGCTGGATTTGTCCCACAGCCCCCCTGACAGTTCACTGATCCTGCCACTGTCTTTTTTCCCTTCCAGCTCATCACATGCCACAATGTCAAAGAAGTGAGTGACACTGCAGCCATCTGCTTGCAGCTCAACGAGTCCAACACTTGTGTGAGTAGCAGCCCTGTGTGGCCACGTGTGTCTAAGCGGGAGGACATGCAGGAGGAGGGGGGCTGCAAGCAAACAGCCAAGGGCAGGTTCCTGGAGCAATTGGCTTGGAGCAATGGGGTCACCCACCATGCCTGGGGGGTTGGTTTGGGTTATCTCTAGGGCAGAGCATCTGAACTGTGCCAGACTGATGGAGGTGGGGATGATCACAGCAGTCCCAGGAGGATCCCAAAGGGACGATCACAGCAGTCCAAGGGGAAATGCAGCCTCCTGGCTGCGTAATGCCTCCTCTTTCATAATTAAGCTCTGGGGTCAGTTTAGCTTCTAAAGTATCTCTGCCACATTTAACAGGAAATCTCCTTTGTTCTTCTCCTTCCTCTTGCCTGTTGGGAATGCGAGCACCTTTTTTTGTCTTGCCAAGTGCCCTAGGAAAGAAATCAAGGCATGTGAAGGAGCACGGGTGGCTGAGCAGCATCCCCATCTGCGCTGACTCCTAAGGGAATCCCAGGCTCTCCGTAACTGCCCTCGGCCTTGTGCCCCAAAAATGAGGCATTTATAAAAGCAGAAGAGGGTCCAGCTGAGACACTGCTGTGGGTGGGAGGCAAGACCCCTTTCACACTGGAGGTACAACCTGCCACAGAGGGCAGATGGTGCTGGATCTTGCGGGATGGCAACTTGGCAATGCCCTGGGTATAAACTGACAGTGATTAATTTTATTTTTGCTGGTCAGCCATGCTGCCGCCACTTGGGATGAGTGAATTCTTTCTTGCCTTTTCTCTGCAAATTTGCAATGAAATGGTATTTAGACTTGCTCCGGTATACAGGGACTGCACTTTAGCAAGAATCCACATGGAAACTCCTCCAGGAGGGAGTGATTCTGATCAGAGATGCCATCCAGTGGGCAGCGGCCCCTGGGCACAGGGTTTATGGACACCGTGCCCGCACTACATACCTGCAGCACATAAATGGATGCATATGTAACTGATAGAATACGCTATAGAGTCGTATGTAAATTGCACACGCTCTTAACCCTCGCTGCATGTGAAACGCGTCAAACTGCTCCACTCCCACCCGTGTTTTCCTGGGAGCTCGCACCTCACGGCAGACCCCCCACCCTGCCTCCGCTTCGGCCATCCCTGAGTGGGAAAAACCAGCTCAGGCTCAGCAGCCGCCGGACCTGGGAAGCAGATAAGAGTGTCTGGGAGGAGAGCAGATAGGAGGGACCGTGCCGGGTCTCACTTTCCTGCTGGCCTTTCCCAAAGCAAATGAGCAATAAGCTGGCACCCAGCGCTGCTAATTGCAAAGGGAAATTCTGACACTCCGATGAGTTCTTTCCACAGCAGAGAAAGGAAAATACACACTTGGGTCTCTTGTTCCATCTTGGCCTTTCTCACCCCAAGCCAAGCTCTACAGAAACAGCTGAAAATGATTTGTTTGTTATCCTCCCATGGATAAGTTTCTGCATTTTTGTATGCTAAGAGGATGTGGCGATCCGAGCACAATCCTGAGGCAATTCTAAGGTGCTGAGCCGCCTGGCTCTGCACAGCGCTGCAAGGCAAGAGGGTTTTCTCCTCCCTGGCAGCCCCACGTTGGTGGGTGCCCCCCGGGGAGCAAGTGGAGGGTAGGGGCAGGGGGGAGGTCAGCTGGAGCCGGTCTCTGTCTCAAGGGGGTGGGCAAGGCCACAGCTCAGACGATGTCCCCAGCTGGGAGGATGTTAGGGAAGCTGAGAACGTCTTGTAGCGACTGGGGGCTCTGTCTCCAGGCCTGACCGTGGCTGAAAATAGACCTGAGGAGAAAGGCTGTCCTGTCCGATACAGAAATTGGCCCACAGAAGGGAAAGGCTGCAGCTCCTCACTCCTCTTCCTCTTCCACCCCAGAGTCAGTTCAGCTCTAAAATGTAAGAAATTTGTATTTTTTTGCCTAGCCTTTGATCAGCGACCTAGCAAAAACATTGAAGACATTTCCTAAACAGGAAGGCTCAATGCTTCTTTGTTATTTCCCTCCTTTCCCAGCCCCTGCCTGGGACTCTGAAACAATGGGGCTCTTCAGGCGGCTGTTTCTGTCCAAAAATTGGAGAGACTCGCTATGCAATCCAGATCCTAAATTTAGCTTTGCTTAAATGCCATTTGCAAGAGTTGCTAATGATATCTTAATTTCATTTATTGTCATTAATTTAAGAAAGAAGCATCTCCATTTTCTAGGTGTTGGTGTGGGGGCTGCGAGCAGCAGTGAGGTGGGAGGTGAAGGTCTGACACCCCCGCACCGCTTGTCACTGCTTGTTGCTTCTCACAGCACAGCCGAGCCGCTGAAACACAAAGGGTGAATGCGGAGCACTACCAGTAGTATCCTCAGCGTAGCTGAGGTGAACTAGTCCGTTCGGTTGGTTCAATGGCTGTTTTTTGTTTTTCATGAAAATTTTGCAGAAACATTTTTTAGAGACGAAGGGATCGGACTTATGGAGTGCAATATGTGAAGAGAGAACCCGCCCTGTTCCATCCTCATCCCCCTGCCAGATAAAACTCGCTAAATCTGAAGTGGACCGTGACTGTATGCTCCTCATCCTTGTCGGCAAGGGAGGTCAGTTGAGCCGATTCCTTTGGCTGTCATTAACACCGCTGGGTAACGAGCAATGTGGGCAATGGGGGAGGGGGGCTGTCTGTGGGGAGAGGCTGTGGGGCACAGATCCGCAGTTACAGCCAGGGAGGAGACTTCTCCCTGTAGCTGCTGCTCTTTCTTCTGGGGCCTCGCTAGATCCACGGAGCCGTGGCGTTGCCTGCAGAGCAGCGAGGGGGCTCACCGCTCCTCCGTGCTCAGCAGTGGCCAGGCTCCTCCGTGCTGACGTTGGCTGCAGCGTGACCCTCCGTGTAATGTGCCTCTCCCGTTTTAAACCTTGCAGATCCTGATCAAAATGTGCTCCAGAAGTCTCACTGGGAAAAGGTAAATTCCTTAAGCAAATTCAGCTGGAAAAAAATGGGTGGCCTGAGTGGCTGGAGAAAGGAGATTTTTAGACGGGCAGTTGAGGCTGGGGCAGCCGGCTGAGACCTGACCTTGCCTCCCTCTCGGAGGGGCTTGTTGAGCGTTGGCACATGAGATGGCTGGAGCCAACCCCCAGACCTGCAGCAAGGCAGTGGTGAACTAGTGCAACTAGAGGACCAACGTAACCACCGAAGGCAGAAATGCTTGAAATAGTTACTGTAAAATTCTGCAGTATCTTCTCTAAAAAGACCCAGATCCCAACAATAACTCTTGGGATGTAATTGGCACTCTGCTTCTTCAAAGTACCACGCTGACATTAATTAATTCCTCCTCTCAACACGCCAGTGAGGCTGCCATTGGCTTGTAAAGCTGAGCTCCAGGTGCCTATATAAATAGCAGCCAACAGAGCTGCAACAGCAGCGCACGGAGATATTTCAGCCGTGCAGATGCACGCTCTAAATCTAAGAGCAGGGCCTGAGCATCTGGTCTAAGGAAGAAAATTTCCCTGCGCCACAGAAGGTGCCAGGATGGAAATGGGACCGTGAGGACGTGCAAGCTCACAGGGCGAGTGCAAAGCTCAGGAGCTTGGGTAGCAAAGCCCGGCTTTGTTTACGTGAAGCTCACCAGGGAGGTGAAGAACAGCATTGTTTGAAGCCCGGTGCCTGTTCTGCAGATGCACATGTTTCCTGTTTGTCAGACTCCCGGCTCTCTTTGGTGTTTTTTCCAGTTTGGAATAAAATCCCTTAAACTGGAGACCGTGAGGAACCACCAGGACTTTTCGCAGAAGACCCTGATTGCCTTGGTCACATCTGGACTCATGCTGGCGTTCCTGGGCTTGGCTGGATATTTCCTGATGAAGCGGCGGAGCTGGAGCCCGGCAGGAGAGAGGCTGGTTAGTGCTTACAGGTGGCAGAGCCGCAGGTAGAGGAGCCCGGCAGCGCAGGCAGTGCTGGAGCAGCCGGGAGGTGCCTGGGTGGGAGAGAAGGGGGCTGCTCCGCACCCTGCGGCTCGGTACCCCCCGCCTGTGTGTGTCCCCAGGTCGATGGGATGATGTGACCCAGGGCTGGCTCAGCCCTGGCACGGCAAAGGGCAGGAGCAGGCAGGCCAGACTGTGCAGGGTGAAGGGAAACCTCTCTTGCCTTCTAAAATTAACTCTTAGCTGATTGCTGCTGTGGGAAAACCGCCCCTTTCTCGCTTGTACTTCTAGGTCTAACACTTCTTTTTGCTCAGCAGCAAGAACTCATCCAGCAAGACCCCTCCAGAGACACCGAAACCTTATGAATCTGTCATTAAAAGTGACACACTTTAACTTTCCATTCACTGCATTTGAGTTACGTGTCTGTCTTGTACCAATGCTGTAATAAAGGCTATTTCTCCCCTCACTTAACAACCGATGGTAATAAAATATATCAAGAAAGAAAAAGAAATTTCCTATATCCATTTTCCCCTTTCCAGGCAGGCTGGCTGCTGAGGGTTCTTCCCCACCAGTGACTTTTGGGGACGTGAGCCCTCTGTAAAGTGAGGACGGGCCATGCTCTTCCCCCATCGTGGGCACGTGAACAGTCATGTCCTGGGAAGCCATTAGGTTGTTTCATTGCCAGAAAGGATGCTCCCAAAACATGCAGGTGGGAAGTCAAGCACACGTGTCAGCGGCAGGGACATCATAGCCTGGGCTCTGGAGCCCGCTGCCTCCGAGTACCGTCTCCTGGATGCTGGCAGCCAGTGAAAGGCCATGTAAACGCATGGCAGCATCAATCCAGTTTCTAGGTGCAATGTGTCCAGTGCACCCGTCTCTCTGCCACGGACCAGGGTGTCAGCAAAGGGGCTGAGAGAATGACGGGGGGGTGGGAAGCTTGGCAGCCTGCCAGGCGTGCTGGATGCCGCTGAGCAAAGCAGGAGTGGGGCTATCTGCTGCGGCAGGGATCACCACCCGCGGCCAGGGACCACCAGCGCCCGTTGCACTGCTATCAGACCTGCCACGGTCTGACACATGGGGTCTTACCGTGGTGGGGGGTGGAGGCAGCTCTCCTATTGCTCTGGATCCTCCAAAGGCATCTGCTCCTTGTAGCAACAGCGGTAACAAGCCACACAGCACATCTTTGCGTGCGCTGGAGTGCAGTCCGGCACTTCTGCTAGCACCTTGCTGTGAGCTGTGTGCATTCACAGGCTGAAAGAAAGGAGAGGGAGAGAAGGTGGTAATTTCCATAGCTTTCACTCAGCTCTTACTGGGCCAAGGCGGAAAGCAGAGGTGATCTGTCACAGGGTGGCTTTGCAAACCCAAGGCAGAGTCATCTCCAAAACCTGGTTATGAGAATACAACAAAACCTGATGGCTTCTCTTTTCAGGTCTAGGAGACAAAAATGCGGTCCCTGGCTGGTTTTCTTGCTTCATCTTGCCACGGCATGGTTCAGGCCCTCTGTTCCCCTTCTCATCAGCGAGAGCAGGTTCCCATGCCTGCAGTTGTTTGTACCTCCTGTGCAGGAAGCGCAGGCAGGCAGCCAAGACGCTGCCTGCAATCAAAGCCGCTTGCTGTCAGCCCTTTCCCTTCCCTAACTCTGCCTTTGTTATTTATGTACCTGTTTAGGCTGAAGACCCATATTACACAGAAAACGGTAGCCAGGGAAACACGATGCTGATGATGCCCCCCCAAGAACAACCTGAGCCGCAGGAGAAGCCCAACCTCAACGGTGGGACTCAGGAGAACGGGACTGGCCAAGCGTCCTCCAAAAACAGCCACTCTGCCAGGCAGCGCAGCCCCGCCGACACCGAGATGTGACCCGGCAGAGAAGAGCATCCTTAGCGTGAACTGCAAGGGGAGCAGAGAGACAAGGGAGGGCAAGAGTTTTCTATGGATGGTTAGGGATTTGCAGACCTTTTTTTATTGTTATTATTTCTGTGAAGAACTTCAAAATCAGCCTAAAGCACATTAAGCGCCAGAGCTGCCAAAGACCTGCTTCTCTGCCTCCTCCTGCTTCCCCCATTGACCACACAAGACACTTTTTCGCAGCTGTTCTCTGCTTTTGTTGTTAGAAGAACATAATGAGCAATGCAAGTGCCCTTAGCCCTGAGCAGCTTTTAAGCAGAGGCAGACTGAAGCTACAGAAGCCTCGAGCCAGACTCCAGACAGCCAAAATTTTTTGTGGCAGTGTGTTAGGCTGATTAAAATAGTTAAATTGGGATTTCAGTGACAAAAACCTCTCAGGTTTCAGATAATTTTGTTTAACAGAGTTGTTTTTAATCTCATCCTTAAGTGCAGGATTTCTTCCTCTTTTAAGAACATCACACTTAATCCCCTCCTTGTGCTTTAGGTTGTCTTTAGTATTTCCTACTCCAGCAAAATTTGCTGAAGCTCTGTGAAAAACTTTCCACATGGAATTGCAGGCTGAAATGTGAATAGACTTCAGAATTGTTTCCTTTGCAATCCTACCAGTGCGCAGGTAGCTGTTTTAGAGTAAAAACCTTCCCCAGTCTCTTCACATCAGGGACTGCAGAGAGTGTTTGACAAGGCAGAGCCAGCAATCAATTGCTGGGGTGAGATGGGGAAGTTTTGATACCGCTGTCGACAGCTCTGCAGACACCGGGGGCTGGCAGCCCCACCGCCCACCCTCCCGCCGTGGGGGCTGGTGGCTCGGGTAGGACATAAAAGATGCCAAAGAGCTCCCAGTGCAATGAGTGCTAGTCAGCAACCCGGCTCTGCTGCGAGCGCCTCTCCCTCTGCATCAGCCGCGGGTACACAAACAAAAAATTGTATTTTCGCTTTGGTAAGTGAAGGCCAACACCAAAATCCCAACAGCAGCAGCAGGTCCTACCTCGTGCTGCAGTGGTGCTGCGCCCGAGGCCCAGCGGTGCTGCCAGCTGCATCGTGCAGCTCGGTGAGAGCATCCTCCGGTGAGAGCCAGGGACCAGGGGCAGGTTTGTGCTCAGCCCTGAGCAAGTGCAGCTCAGTTTTGGGGAGCCCGAGCTGTGGGTTTTGCAAGCCTGGTGTTGGCGATGAGGCTGCAGTTCAGCAGACGCTGGTCAGACCACAATCTCTGCTGGCGGCAGCAGCGACCTCCACATCCAAAATAAGGACAAAAATGGCCCCTGGAGCTAATCTACCTTCTCACTAGTGAATTTATTGCAACCTTTTCTCAGTGCTGAACACCTGAGGGGAAGGCTTTTTTTTTTTTTTTTCTGGTACAGCAATGTCCGTCATTATCTGGGGCTGTTTTATGAGTGCAAGAGTCATTTAAACATGGTTTAAAATATTTCAGGTTTTGTTTGTTTTGGTGTGAATTGCTTCTCCCAAATCTCATTGTAAATAACCCCATTTGGGGGAAAAAAAAAAAAAAGAAAAAAAAAAAAGAGTATTAAAAATCAGCTTCTTCGTTGTGTCCTTGGAACAACAGCGTGTTTATCCCACCGGGACACTGGCTCTGGCTGTGCCGTGTGCCAGCGCGATGAGAGGACAACGCCTCGCAGAGAGGTTGTTTCCCAGCAGAAATACGATGACTAAAGGCTGTGGCTTGTTCTGCGCACATTATTCCCTGTCTTTCAACAAACACGTTTGCAGGACAAGTGACGTACAGCCCACTATAAAACCGCAATTGTTTGATTTTCTGATGTTTAAGATGTCCAGATAATTCCTGGAAAAATAAACAAGGCTTTAGCCTCAAGGAGTGACCTGCAGGGGTCTGACCTGACAGCAGAGGGTGTGCGTGTGTGCACACGTGTACGAGGATGAAGATGAAGGCTTCCTCACTATGCAATAACCGGCAACGGTTCCTGCCTCAAATAATTTGTAGGGCGATGGGTCCTGCCTCAAATAATTTGTAGGGCGATGCATGGCAGTCCTGTAGTGCCTGCTCTTGTGGAGATGCTCGAGCTCCACTGAGAGCAGGAGGTTTGGAGCTGGGTATCTTTACTGACCTGGCCTCTCCTCTCTGGGATGCCCGACCCTTCCTAGTCCTTGTTTCCCAGACAGAGACACACCGGGTACCGCTTGTGGGGTACTGAACAGGGATCCCCACTGCCTATTCTGTTGCAGTTTGGGGAAATCTGACCTCCGAAAGCCTGGCTGCAAGGGGAACGGGCACTGGGAAATGAAATTACTTTCTTTCCCGAGAGCCCTGGCTGCGGTGGAGCACGGAGAAAGCACTCCCAGAGGCTTGGTTTGCACTGTGGGGTAGGAGAGGGAGCTCAGGTTGGCTTTTTTTGTTGTTGTTTTTTGGAGATTGTTTATTTAATCAGCACTGCTTACTGTACCAAAGTAGGAGATCTAATCAAACGTCAGGTGCATTTTTCATAGCTGAGGGTATGCCCTACAGCCGAGCAGACAATAAAGTTACAGTCAACTGCTCCGGCAAAACAAAAGCTTTCTCTGAAACATCCAGATTGAAGGAAACGCCGAGAGCAGCGGTGGCCAAGCAGGGACGGTGCTGAGCCAGCGGAAAAGGCTGCATTTCCAGCTCAGGAAGCCTGTAAACACAGGCAGGCTCAGCTCTGGCCCAGCTGAAAAGGTTATTATTATTATTTCTTCCTTATCAAACTCCTTGCATTCCTTCATCAAACTCCTGCATTCCTTCCTTGCTGGCCCCACCACCTGCCAGGCAGCCCCCTCCTCTCGCCATCCCGTGCTGCCTGCAGGCTCACAGCTGCTTTTGGGCCACTTCTAGGGGCTTTTAAGGGGGCTAAATCCATCCCATCTTCCAACTGACCTGCTTTCACATAAACCTGGCTCAAGGCTGATGCAGGTGCTCTTGCCTGGTTTGTGATGCCATGTATACAGTGCATCCATAGTCTAGTCAGTTGGTGGGGACCCTTATATTGGCGTGAAATGCCCTGATGAAAATCATCGGCATGAAAGCATCCTCTGAGGAAGAATGGTGGCACTTACGTATACAAGGGGTTAAATAAAAATATCAATGTGACACAGCCATGAAATGACATGTCCATGTCCCAGCCTGAAACACAAGCAGAAGCCCTGACACCCACCCAGGCAGCCCCAAATCTTTCTGCAGGTTGAAATCAAAGACTTTTTCAGAAAAGAAGGAATACCTTCGTATCAGAACTGCCATAAAATGCTACTGTGAGTTGAAGGTGGCTCGTTCTGTGCATTGCTGAAATCAATCAGATTTATCAAGAGCAAACAAGTTTTTATTGTCTTATTATGTCCCTCAGTGGATCTTCCATCCCTTTGACAATAGAAACAGCACAACCCTCCCAGGTGAGAAAACTGCAATATCACAAGCCCTTCACAGCAAAACAGCATGACCCAGGTCAGAGAAAAGTATCTCCTTTCTCTGTTTGCTGCTTGCTCATTTCTTTTTCATTGATTTCGCGCTGGGAAGAGCTGCCCCGATGCCCGACATGCTAAAATATCAGTTTAAGGGTAGATCCTTGTGTGCCTGGTCTCACTGTCAAATCCTCCCCCCCTGTGAAATTTTGGTCAAAGCAGTTTCTCTTAGAGATTACAGCTTCTTTTGAAGTGTAACAGGTAAATGTTCGCCTCCGCAGCACAGGCTGCAGCCCAGGTGAGCAGGAGCTCAGTGGAGGGGGAGTCATGGCCTCAGACTTAGACGCACCAAGGGTTCTGCAGGACTTTGAAACCGCAGCAGAAAGAGCCTAGGGTATATTCTGTATAACAATGCTGCTATCTGCTGGCTGTGCTTTGCTAAAACATTGAATACTTTGCTCTAGAGGGCAGCTGGTACTTAGGTTCGGGTGCTCAGTCAGAAGCAGCACCTGAAGAAGGGTTCTGCTCCGCTGCTGCAACTTGGGGCACCGGCAGGACAGCCAAGGCGCTAAAATAATAACATTATGAAACTATGGAAGAAGTAAAACATCCAGCGGGCTTTGAAGCTCATATTCTAGGAATGGGGAACATTTAAAATGAAATTTCTAAAATGAATTTCCCATCAATCCAGTTCCCGTCTGCTTGTTCAATGCCTGATCCTGCAAAAGTTGTGTGGGAGTTCTACAATACTTACTGCACCATCTGCTTGCAAGGCCAGGCAGGCTTTGCGATCCGGGCGCAGGGACCACGGAAGCCCAGCCGGCTCTGCCGACGGCCTGCGTTACGCTTACGGATGGAGAAGCTGGCGAAGCATCGTCGGTGGAGCCAGGGCACATCCCTGTGACGGCAGCCTGGGAACCGGCAGCGCCCGCAGCTTCCTCCAGCCCGTCCCGTGGAATTCGTGTGCTGTACCAGTTCTGAGTCAGCCGAAAGCTCACCCATCATCAGACGGCCATAAAGACGTCTCCCGGCGTTGGCCAAGGGTGTTCAAGCTCGTTTCCTTTCCTAACCATAGAACAGAAACCAGCATCACATAAAGCCCGCGTATATGATGTCTGCACCGATGTGATATTTCCGCCTTTGCTTTCAAGGTAAAGCGAACAGCATTTGGGTAGGGCTTTTCCATCCCTCAGAAAAAATGGTATTTACAACTATTTGCATTAGAGGCACTTCACAGGTGTTTTAATTCTAAGTCTTTAATCTTAGCCTTCAGATCCATTTAATTTGCTGGTGTTTTGATTTGCAGTAACAGACATAAATGAGATTATCTATCCCCTGAGATAAACTGTCAGAGGCAAATGCTGAAGAATTGGGCTCTAAAAACATTTTAATATGCTCATGTTGCAAACCCTGAGATGGAGCCAGAGATGAACATAGATTAGTGTGAGCCAGGACTCGGGTCTCAGACACGACCCGCCGTGTGAGAAGGACCTTCAGGCTGAGGCACAGAGCTGGTCCCATGCTGGCAGGCTCACCTTCTCATTTCGAAAGGACCCATGAGGGCAGGAGGAACCACCTTCACAGTGAGCAAGGGGAGTGTGCCGAGTGCTGTGAGGCTTGACATTTTTCTTTTTTAACCTTAAAAAAACAGGAGAGACAAGAATGGGTGAGCCTGGGATGCTGTTTCTGGGGTGAGGGTTGGTTCGGAAGGGACAGCTGTGGAATCAGTGTGGAATTGCATCAGGGCAATATTTTCCTATTGAAAATTGTTTGCATTTTTCTTCTGGAGAAAAAAAACACAACAAGCTTGAACAATTTTTCTGTTGTTTCTAATGGAAAGTCATCTTGTTGGGGGGAAAGGAGATTAGTTCCAGTTTCTCACTCACTGTAGAAAAAAAAGGTCTGAAAACAGTTACATGGCTTTTTGTCTTGCATAAGACATAGATGTCCCAAGGGCCTCCACCTTGGAAATTTATTTTTAAGTTACATATTTATTTTATTCTTGTAAATAAAAAAATACTCCACTGACCCTTGGTTATTTATTTGCTATTTCTGGTTCTTGTGACCCTTTAGCTTTATTTTTTTCATCTTTGTGTTTGCATCTTCCCTCTTTTCTTATCTTGTGCCTGCCCCAGAGGCTTATTGCTGCTTTGGCAACATGCGAACGTGTTTAGGAATGATAAGACATCTAATTAATAGTTTAATTTGCAGTACAAGGTCTTAATAGCTTATTAAAGGAAATACATTCAGAAAATTCTTTCCCTTTTCTTGCACTGGTACAATGTGATTTACCAACAAATGACAAAACAGTTTTCAACAGCATCTGGACTTTCAGCAAGGAAAGTGGTGCTGGATTTGTGATTTCATGGGGGATTTTGCACCACTAATGCTACTATTTTTGTTGTTGTCATTTAAAAACAATTTAACAGGTCAACACAAGCAATTGCAGAGGAACAATATCGCTGTGGTGTGGCAGTCAGGAGCCTGACGAGCCTGAAAGTGGAATTAAGTAAAACTGCCATCTCTACTTCTGCGTATAAACAAGTCCTGGGGGAAGGTAAACTTGCTCTTTAAGAGGCTCCAGCTGAAATGTCAGGTCGTGCTGCGCCGGGGCGGCTCAGCTGCTCGCACGCTCCGATCCTCCCCGCTCCTTTTTCGCTAATATCTGTTAAAACAGATTATTTTTATATGAAGGCACCCTTGGCTTATAAACTCCAGCAGCAGCGGGGACCACCTATAAACTCTCTGGATCCCTCTTGCTTTTAGCCGTAAGAAACGCGGCGTGAAATCCCGCTTCGCAGGCAGAGAGCAGAGGGAAATCAAACGGAGCTGTGCCGCTTCGCTGCAGCTCGGATTCCCCAGGCCGCCGTGTTTTTCCTCTGACCCACACAAAGATTTCTTTCTAAATTTATCACAGTGTTCATCGGCAGTCCCACTTAGTGGCAGATTATGAGGCTGGGCAGGCAGGGCCCATTCAAATGAGGGCAGGGGAGCCTGAAAAAACACGCAGGGGATGGCGCAGCCGAGGAGGCGAGGGCAGGGGGTGGAGGGGGAGCAGGTGCAGCCCCCGCACAGCGCCCACCAGCCTCGCTGCTCCAGATTATCCTTGCCCGGAGCCCAGGAGGCTCGAGGCGGTGGGAATGCTGCGCCGAGATGGCAGCACCCCAGCTCCTGGCTGGGTCCAGCGAGGGTTGCTGGTCTCTGGAGGCCACAAGTGCTGGCACCGCTGGGGAATTTCCACTGGGCTGCAGAGAGAGCTGCTGGCCTCGGCATGGGTCGCAAGGCGAAGCAGCACTGGGCTGCAGCAGTGCGTGCTGGAGCGGGCGTCTGTGCAGCATCCCCACGCAGCTGAGCATCCCTCAGGGCCCCCTCGAGACCTCTCGTGTCCCCCCCACTTCATACCTGCTCATCCTGGCTCCGGCAGCATTCGGCACCCCCGGGCGGGGGGTGTCACTGGGACCGGAGCTGTGGGTTTGTGCCCCGTGGAGCCCCACAGCGAGGACACAGCCTGGCTGAGCCACCTGCCATGGGGGTGTGGGTGCTGGAGGGGTCAGCTGCACGCTCTGTGGGGGTCAAGCCCTACCCGGGGAGTCCCCACCGTGTTTGGGATCACACCGGGAAATGATGCAGTTACAAGGACGGCCTCATTGAAGGGCTGACTAGCGCAATTTTCTTACGTGCCTGTCAGCAAATCAGTCCAGCTGTGCTGTACCCAGCTGCGTCCGCTGAACGGGGGTGATTATCCCCCTGCTTCGTGGGAGGGAGCGGGAATGGTACCCAGGAATGTCTGGGGGGGCTGGAAGGAGGCCACGGAGATGCGTAGGGGCTGCGGCCCTGGAAGGAACGCGCAGCGCCTGAACATCACCCTTCAGAGAGTACCCGCTCCTCCTGCTGCTTTTTCACTGAAGGAAACCACGAAATAGATCTGTCTCTCCCGTGCAGGATTTTAAAAGATTTTTCCACAGTTCCCTGGGTCGGGACAGCCCAAGGCCGAGGGGAAAGAAGAGGACGCTGCCGGGAAAAGGCACCGCGGGGGTGGGGGGTGCCCGGAGCGAACCCCTCGCCCCTCGGCCGCCCCCCCCCGCGGGGCCACGCTGCCTCCTGGGAGCTGTAGGCAGCGCGGGGTGACCTTGGCTGCGCGGCGCTGCGCCGGGCCGGGCCGCCTCCGCCGGGAGCCCGGGGGTCCCGCCGCCCCCGCCCGCTGCGGGCCCCCGCCGGGAGCCGCGGGGATCTGCGCGCCAGGCAGGTACCGCGGGGGGGCGGGGCCGGCCGCGTGCCCCCTGCGCACCGCGCGCTGCCCGCTCCGCGCCGGGCGGCGGGTCCCGGGGGGCTGGGGCGGGCAGGGGCAGGGACGGGCAGGGGACCGGCAGGGGGTGGGCAGGGACAGGGGGTGGGCAGGGACGGGCAGGGACGGGTAAGGCAGGGGACGGGCAGGGGACCGCAGGCTCCCCCAGCCACTGGCACCCTGGCTTGGGGAGGGGCTGGGGCAGGGGCTGGTGGCTTCAGCACGACCCCCCTCTCCCAGGGCTGCTCTGTTCCCCCAGAGTGCTGAGGATGATTTAAAATAAATACATAAATAAAATAATAATAATAATAATAATTAATAATGATAATAAAAATCATAAAATCATCATAAAGGCATTATTAAACATCATAAAATCATCATAAAATACGTCATAATGTAATAAAATCTGTAACAATAATATAATAAAATATATCCTAATAAGAATATATCATCAGCATCATGGTAATGATGACAATAACAGTAACAGTAATAACAGTAATAATTGTAATAATAATAGTGGTAATAATAATAGTAATAATAAAGAGAAGAAGAAGCAGCCAATTCTGTTACGCTTGAACAAAGCGCTCCACATGGGAAAAATCTGGAGCAACTCTGCCCAGGCTCCCTCCTTCCCAGTGGATAAGTGGGAACGCCAGTCCTAGGCCAAATGGGAATAGCGGGTGGGATTTCAGGAGTCTCTCATTTCTGTGGGAACACAAGGCCACGGGGGTTGGAAGTGGCAGCTTCACAGCCGCGTCTTTTCTCTGCTTTTATGTTTAGAGACAATTGCTCCATATAGCACTGTAACTTCCACGCGATGGATTGTTACGTTCTTGCTCTTTTTTTTTTTTCCCTCTCTCAGAATATATGCTGTAGTTTCTGTCTGTAGACTGTTTTAATGGCAAGGTGGCTGAGACAAAGTTTACTCAATAAACTTACTTTTCCCCTTGAGCAGCTTTAGCTTAGATAAACGAGCTTTAAAGTCCTGGTTTAGCGTGGGACCAGGACTGTTTACCATTCATCATTGTTAGTTAATTGCTATTTGGTTAAATATTTAGTTTGTATTAAGTTCATTTATGCTCTTTTCTTAAAAAATAACAAATAAAGGTGTGTTTAGTAATGTGGCAAAAAGCTTTCTAAAGGCTTTTTAAAGATACTCCACAGCAGGGAAGCTCCCTAAAGTTGTTTTCTATATTTTGCATTTAAAAAGCAATTTAAAATCTTACTTGTAGTTTGCTGTGCTGTTATTTGTGATCAGCCAAGCTAAAGCAGCAAGGATATTCACCTGTTTTCTGTAGTGACTGCAGACTTCCTGTCTTCATTATCAGTTTAATTCCTAATTTCAAAAAGAAAAAAATAATACAGGTTACATCATTCTTTAAATCCACAAATCCAACTGATGGCCTGCAGACTGGCTGTGTGCCGTGTCCCAGGGCAGTGCAGTGCAAAGGAGTTTTGGAAAAGGTGCTGCCGATGGACTTAATTTAATGCACTTAATTTAATGCACTTACCTAGCAGCCAGCATCAACACTCCTGCTTCCCCACCCCATCCACCCCCGGGGGGGGGGGGGGGTTCAATGAGCTGCAAGGACGAGGATCTGCATTTCAGGGTGAAGTCTCAAAGCAGCTATTTGCTTTCAGGTGCCAGGATCCCCCTCCCTGCAGAGGCGAAGGGCACTGGCTGCCCACGAGCATCTCCGCTGCGTGGGGCATGCACAGAGCCCGGCCGGCGGACGGGACCTCACCGGGTCGTTGGAAAAGACGTTGCGGTGCTGGCTGAGAGGTGGGTCAGGTCGGGACATGAAAAGGGGGAGCCCCGGGAGAGACTGGGAGCAGCCGAGAGCTCCCGTGGCAAGCGGTAGCGGGCTGGAGTCGGCTGCTGCAGGACACTCGGTGCCCTGTGCGACCCTCTGCGCTGCAACCCCCCCGTGTCCTGCAGCAGTGACCCAGTCGTTATACGAACAAGGGTTTAATTTTGGAACTTTAATTCTTAACAGGTTTAAATTTCTTTTGCCCAGACGTGTTCTCATACACCGCCTATTTGACAAAATACTTCTTACCTACATTATCAGTTGCTAACGAAGTGTCCTGCGGCCGCGTTCACGGTCCTTTTGAGAATTTGTGCTCAGGATAATTCCCTTTCTTAGTATCGCGCTGTCAGACTGGAGCAGGGTTTTACAAGCCGGCATTGCCCTGGCTGGCCCTGCTGAGCCCTCACCCCGCCTGCCCTCTGAGACGAGCAGGCAAGGCAAGCAACACGGAAGGGTGTGTTAATGCTAAGGGCAGCAAAGGCCAGCACGGGTAGTTACCCACGGTAAAATTACCATCACAAGCCAAGGCCCTTTGCACGACAGAGGGATCCATCCTGAGGTGGAAGCTCTGCCAGAAGTGACTTGTGTACCAGCTCCTGCGAGGAGAGAGGCTGGAGCGGTGCTGGTCCTCTCTTTCTGTCTTCTTTACCTGTGACTTTTTTCTGCCGGCAGTAATCATTCCGCTCATATATTCAGTTTAGCGATGGTAACGTGGGTTATCCCCTTGGAGGGGACAGAAGCTCCTATCCCTTGCTGTCAAAGGCAAAGACATGGGTTCTCATCCACGGTCCTGCTGTAGGTGTTACCAGCACTTCAGCCTCAACTGTTCTAAAACCATCAGAGAAACAGAGGAACAGGAAACAAATTGCATTAAAAGTGCTTTGGAGGAAGGGCTCACCATGGAGATGGAAAGTCGGGTTTTTTTTGGTTTTTTTTTCCCCAGGCTATTAGAAGGCGGTAGGTCCTTCTCAAACAAACCTGTGTGGTCTTAATAACACAACCTCTGTCTCTCGTTCTTTGCGAGGGCCCGAAGCTGTAAGGTTTGTTGGCTTTCACGGTTTCCATCACTGCCATTCTGTCCGGTCATTGCCTGACTAAATCTCCAGCCTCGAAGCTCACCAGGACATTAATGCTGGGCCACCCAGAGTAGCTCCTTCCCAGTGTTACCTAAGCGTGATAGACTTCCCCATCTCGTGGTCTCTCTGAAACAGGTTTACAGAAGGAAGCTTTTGTTCTTTTTGCTGTAGGAATTACATTTGTATCCTGGGAAAGAAAGATCTGCCTTTAACTGTGACTTTGCATTTCTTTTATGGTGCTATACTTTCTCACCTGGCCCCACTTTCATGTGGTGGCCCTTCCACAGCATACCAGTCAGATGCCATTTCCATAATGCACAGATAGAAGGAATCACGTAGGCTTTGCACCCTTGCGACATGTTTTAATGGTGTGGTTTTCAGTGCTGGCTATACTGGGCTGTGACATGAGTAGGAACTGTTCACATACAGTATAAAACGTCTCTCTGGTGTGTTTACCTGGCATCCTACAGTTTCACAGTGTTCTGTGACCATGGAGCGTCACGCTGCCTGCTCAGTACAGTTTGTCACGTCAATGGAATGATGCAAATATAAGAATTAGTCCTGCCCTGCTGAGACTGCACAAATCCATCATGCCAGGAGCCAGCCTTTCATGGCACCCGTGGGGAGCACCCAGGGAAGGGCACCCAGGCATGGCAGGTAGCTACGGTCCTTCCCACACCCTGCAGCCAGCTCTCCGCAAACTTCTGAGTAACACCATCACTTGAATATGTTCGTTTAGGGTTGTGTTAGGGTTTTTTTTTAACTATCACTTTGAACAAAATCTGAATTTAATCAGGTAATTTTTCCCCAGCCACTGCACATCATGAGATCATTCCTTTACTCCTCACTGTTTTACCATGGATGTGCCTCGCTGATTTTCTATCATCTCCATTGCCAGCTCACTATGTACTCATTTTCCACAGTGTTTGCAAACATGTTGAATGCTCAAGAAACTCCCAGCACCCTGGCCCATGTGTTTATGTACATTTGGGCATCAAGCGCTGCAGTTTTCACCTGTACTCAAAGTTTGGTGCAGGCAGTGAACTGTCCTCCCGAGGCAGCTGTCATCTTGGACAAGCTCATTTTAACCTCAGCATTTCAAGGCTGGAATGGCTTTACCCAACCCAGATTTCATCCCCAGGGGTGGCGGGTTTGGTGTCGAGGCTGTGCTCACCCTGCACCCTTATACACGTCTCACCTGTGGCTGCAGTGGAGAGGCGCAGAAATGCTCCGTCTCCAGCAAAGGAGCTGCAGATCTCCAAAAAGACGTTACAGAAAGCTTCTGTTACACCTCACAGAGGGAAATGCTAAAAAGAGAGGCTGAAAAGCAAACCCCCAGGACGCCGGAGCTCCCAGGAGGTAGCCCTGATGAAAGAGCATGGTGTCAGAGGGAAGATCGGGATTTAGGTCTCAGTCATTCTTGGCTCATTCAAGTGCACATCTGGTGGCCTTATTTTCACCCGTCATATCCAGTTTGCTTCCCTGTATTCCCCCTGAGCCCACCCTATCGATGATTGAAATGGGGTACCCTAAATGCCAGAAGACACTTCCCTGCACAAACTCCCATTCCACAGACTCCTGAATCAGTATCCTGGATCTTTTACCCTGCCATGGACGTATCTCTTCAAAAGCCGAACATCCTACAGATATGGGCAGAAACGCCAGACAGCATTTTCAAGAGGAGAAAAGCTCTGTTCCTGGGTTATAGTCGGTTGGGGACTGTAGGAAAACAAACACAGAGTAACAAGTTTAATGCACATGCTGCTGTTGGAATCACCGCTTCCCTTCCCATCCCAAACCCAGACAATTCTTTGTGTCTTTGCACGGAGAAGCAGAATTACCACCATCCGCCAGCATCCTTTTTGCTCCTCGCTCACGCCCTGTTCCCCCATGCTCTGCTTGCTTTGGCTGCTGGTCCCTGACGGTTCACAGCCCATCACTGGTGCCCATCACATCTCCTGGGCAACCCTGTTCACATGTGGATAATTCTTGCTAGCTCACTTACACCAGCCTTTACTCTTCTATGCAATTCTTTGCCTCAGAGATGAAACTAACCCCTTTAGTACCGTCGTGCAATACCAAAATGAGTGTGGAAACCACGTTTGTAGGTTTACAAAAGATTATAGATGTGTTTTCTGTCCTCCTTCATGTGTGAGATGACACACTCAATGCAAAACTAATTGGAATTGAAGTCTTGGTGCCTCCGTGCAACCAGGAATATCATAGTTACGGTGTAGGACAGTCACTGACTGCATAGAAATTACTTTTCTTCTACGAAGAATCCATTCAATAATAATTTTAGAATCTATGTCTTTTTCATTATTTAAGATATATTCATCTCTTCCCCTTATCTTGGTTTTAAAGACTTTATGAGAATCTGTTGGATCTCTTGGATTTTGATCTCGCTCTTTAGTTTCTCAGTGCTGCTAGTTTTGTGTACAAGCGCAGCGAAGGCTTGTGAAAAAAAAAAGCCATCAAAGTCTTGTAAAACCTTCCTAACGATTTAGGTTTCAGGATATTGGAAGGCCTGTTCCTCTCCTGAGGATCAGCAGAGGTTACGATCCACTCGTGATGCCACGGCACCTCCTGAAGGGTGGCAACTGTGAAATCCTGCAAGACTGTGTAAACGTCCGAGGCATTTGTTCTCTCCTCTCATGGCACCAGCCGTCCTCCCTCTCCGTACGAGAGAATTCCCACGTAGGCAGAGGGTCCGTACAGTCAACTTTCTTTTTCTTGGATACAATTAAACTGAACGCTGTCGTACAAAAAATATTTCGTAAAAACGGCCGTCAAAGGACCTCATGCTGCTGTGCAACGCACTCAGTGGGAGGCTGTTTGCAGCTGTTCCTTCATTCTCTCATCAAGTGCTCCACGGCAAAATTAGACGAGCCGTGTTAGCGGTGGTGCTCCCATCTCCCGGAGCTGCTGGGTTTGTGTCCCATCCACCGCTCTCCCGTTGCCAAGGAGCTGATCGTACTGCTGAGAGCCAGGACTGTGCCTGAACTGCTCCAGCACTCCTGCTCTTCCTCTGCCTCCTCCCCACCTCCCACTCGGCCTCTGCCAGAATTGCACCAGAAGTGGTGATCCTGCAACCACCACCTCGCTTTTGGGTGGGGGTTTTTTGCGCTTTCAGGCAACGGGGATGCGCACGTGGACAATCCCAGTGGTGGGACTGTAGGTTCGGCTGTGACAAGCAAGGTGTTACTACCACAGGGTGACAGGCACCTCTGCAAGATAACTAGGGTTGCCATGGTTACAGATGGAAAATAGGGCTATGGGTTAACTCGGGCCAGTGTCGCATGAAGCACAACATCCCACGTCATTTCATGCACACCTGAGACAGTGAAAGCCGGAGCGGTGGCCACCATAACGCTCCCATCCCCCGAGTGCCCACCCAGCCCTGAGTTTGTAGGTTAAACTTCCCAAAACTTCCCAAAGAGGAATCAGGGATGGAATTGGGGTTGGAGTAAAGCAGCTTCCCAGAAGACTCCAGCAGAAAGAGCCCATCTCAGCCCTGTGACCCCTTATTTGTTACTTTTTGGTACACCCCAGATTTCAAGACCTTATGTAAGCTCTGATTTTTGTGAGCGTTCACGCTCTGAATATTTAAGAGGAATTCTCAGAGTCAGGCATGCGCCTCGCTCACCTCTAGACTGGCAGCATCTTGGAGGCAAAGCAGATGACAGCTTCAGCTGGACCAGTGGTCTGGAGCTGATACAGACCCTGATGGAGCAGCCAGTGAGGCAACATCTCTGGTGGTTCTGAGTGCCCCCAGAACATCATCATCTTCAGGACTTGGTGAAAATGAAAACCTCCCAGGCAAAGAAAGGAATACATGCAGCCTGGAGTGGAAAAAAAAAAAATGAAAAAAGAAAGAAAAAAAAAAGAAGGGAAAACAAGGAGGAAAAATCCCAAGAGTTTCTGCCCCAAGCAGAGCTGTTACTCACAGGTGGTTTTGGAAGCTCCATGGAATCACTTTGGGATGCTGCTATTTCTCTTTTACAGTGAGCAGCAGCACCGGACGGCAGTGCCAAAGCCTGAGGACAGTTTCTGCCGGGCTGATTCCTGCACAAGCTATCACTGTTTCCCAAAGAGAGAAAGTTCAGGTGCACAGGTATTGATGCAGAGGACGTAAAGGGCTGCTGGAAAGGTCACCCTTGGCTTTTGAAGCATTGCATCCCTCTTTTTGATGGTCCAGCCCTAAGGAAGGGACAGTGTGGGAACAGATCTGAAGAACAGAGGCTCGTGTCCAGGGCAAACAAATGGTGTTCACACTATTCAGCTCTTCATAATATGGCTGATCTTTGGTGTCTTGTTCAAAATACCTATTTAAAGATGTCTTAAAAGTTTCTATCTTTATCACAGTATACTTTTATTGGGTTTTTTTGGGGGAAAAATAGTATTAGAAGCTGGCTTAGAGGCTTAAAACCAGTCCTTGCCATTTCTTAGGTGCTGGCTGTTCTGGCCAGCTGAGAGCTAATCCTCAGCTCTCCTTTCCCCTTTAAAGGAGTAAAATAATACAGTCGTGTACGGGCTGAGAAGGAGCTGTTTTGTGTGTTGTTTTGTCTTTTTTTTTTTTTTAGAAAAAAAAAAGGAAAATAGTTGGCAGGAACATGAGCAAAACTGAAAGTATTTTCATCTGTTTTGTTTTGTAATGCTCAATGTTTTGATTTCTACTTTACGAATTATACAAAAGGAATCACTCAAAACAATGGTCTCCTATTTTAGAAAGGGCGGGGGGGGGGGGGGGGGAGCGAATCTACAGTGGGACTAATGTGACTAATCAGAATTGTCCAAGTAAGAAAAATATCAAAATACCTTGAAAAATCACAATATTTTTTTTTCATAGGGAAAAAACATTGAAAAATTCACTCTCTAATTGAGATTTGTTTGCAAAATAATTCCAGGCTGGGAAGAGCAATCAACTCGTGCATAAAAATATTTTTGAGATTAATTTTTATTTTGTTAAAGGTAGCTTGTATTTTAGAACTTACTAGTGTTTTTTAAATTATTATTGCTGTGTAAGTGCAAAATATCTGTCCTGACTTTTAAACTGGTGTGTACCTTTGTTGTATGAAAGGCTCCAGAAGAGAACTGACCAAAAAGATGCAGTTTAAAAAAAACCAACCTTGGCAGTTTGAGGAGAAAGCAGGAAAAAAGTTTCTTCTTGCTCCCTCTTTTACAAGCATTTTTAAAAGGTAATAGCTTCAAATTTTTTAGAAGCATCTAGAAGTCTCAGCTAAGACCCTGAGGCCGGCGTGGCTCAGTGCTGCAGAAGCAAAGATAGTTTATCCTGGGCCAAAATAACGTACATCCCAGTTCCCAGGCTGACAAGGCAGTGTTAAAGCTCAGCCAGGACCTGCCAGCACCGCACCCGGCACGGACGGCACAACGCCACGGCACCGGTTTGTTCAGCCGAGCCGATGAAGTCACCCCGACTAATTTTCGGTAATAAGCATTTCCAGAATTTTTTTCAGATAAGACGAAATAATTTGTGGCATCAAGTTTTAAATATTCCGGGTGTGTCTTAGCAGCCCATGCTTAATGATGAGCTGGAGGCAGGCGTGGTGCTCGCTCCGTGTGTGTCTGGCAGCTCCTGGGCACTCGTGGGTGCTGTGCTGGAGGTGGGAGTGGGGACTGAAGCGATTCCTATGAATCACAGCAGATTTCCCAATCTCTCACTGTGCTTATGAAAGCAGGCACTCCAGGCAGGGGCTGGCAGGCACATGCATTCGATGAGATGTGCCCTCGCACCCACGGGTGTTCCCAGGTTCGGCCAAGCCTCTCCGCACACACACGGCAGCAGCACCTTTCTGTAGGTGCATCCGATAACACAGTGGGCAAAGGGAGGAGGTCTGCTCTCGGATGTGTCCGAGGCAGCTAAACAAGCTGCTCAGGAAATTCTAAACACATTTTTCCTCCGTTTCTTCATTTCCCAAATGGAAAATATTGTTTTCTCATATGAACGCTGGTGAAACTTTTCATGGGAGATTTTCTTGTACCCAGGGCGTAACTCCGGGGAGCCAGGAGGTGACAGCAGCACTGACAGCCGGGGCAGCCAAAACCTCTGCTAGAACATCAGCTGGGATATGGGAGACTGGAGCTGCAAGACTGTCTGCTGTGGAGATCAAAGCAGGGATGTGCAGGCGAATTCCTGTCAGCCCAGCTGAGTGCCCACCAGCCCAAAGGTACCAGCTGTTCCGTGGTGCGTCTTCCTTGTTTTAATTAAAAATACAAAAAGCAAGCCCCAAATCCTGGATCTGCCTTTCAGTGCAGAGTCTCAAAAATGTAAAAGGCAATCTTTTCTGATGAGCTGTTAAGTGAAAACGCTGTTTACTGAAGTGACAGTCCTGCTCAGAAATAAAACGTATTTTTCAGACACACACCCTCTCCCTAGCTCCCTTTTCCTTGCACCGTGCTGCCCAGCACACCCAGACCCTTGTCACCACGCAGTGCCACCTGCCAGGCTGGTGGCCCTGGACGTGATGCTGTTGGCATCTCAGACCCTGCCCTCTGTGATGGCTGCGCCCTAACATTTATCGGGGCTTGTTTTATTTTTTCCTAAAACACCTGAACGGGTTCAGTCAGACATTTCAATGAAATTTGTGCTGTTCCCCCTGTCCCTGCGAGAGAGTTATTCCTCAGTTAGGTAAATCCAAGATATGGAAGGAGTGTTTGATGGATTTTTCTTTACCAGCTAGAAGGTCTTTCAGTCACTGGCTCCTTCTCACGGCAGCAGCGATGTGCGCAGCTCAAGCAGAGGGGCCCTCGTGCTCACCTACTGATGGCTGCTACAGAAATGAAAAGACATAGCATTAACTCCTGGTTTCTGATAAAACAAAAATAAGTTGTTATAGCTGAAGCAATAAGTTTTCTGGCTAAATGTTTAAATTGGTAATTAATATACATCCTTTAGGGTGGAAAAAGTAGTTGTTTTCCATAGCTTCATGGGCTTTACAGGAGAAATAAACTACCGTAGTTTGGAAAGCAGAGGCTTAAATACGTTATTTCACACTAAACATTTTGTAATTCTGCGTATGAGGTAGCAAGCCAGCAATCTGTGTGATATTGTCCAGAGGAAATAAAGCCAATAGGGATTTATGGCAGTTCTTACGGGATGTGCTGCTGCACAGCACCGCTCCGGGGGGGTTCAGTCGCACCAAGCAGCTCTGGCACATCACCGAGCTCCCGGGGCTGCCGGTATGAAGAGGGATGATGTTTAAATCTTCAACCAGCAAAGCACACGTTACCCGAACCCTGTTTTGCAGCAGTTCAGTCTGGTTTTGCTAACTGGGCAGAGCAGATTGCCAGGGCCGGGCGGCGAGTTAAGCCTGTGCCGCCGGGCTGGAGCCGGCAGCCGAAGGGCGTCGAGGCGGGACGCTGCCGTTGCTGCCGTCACTGCCGACCCCGCCGTTACTGCCATCGCAGGACGGCATGTTCCTGGGGTTACACAATAACGGGCAGCGTGTGCCCCCCAGCCCCGCTGCTGCCACAGTGGGCACCGATATCCCCCTTTCCATTCACAGCCTCTGCGTCCCCCTGTGAAATGGGAAACCTTGAAAAAGTGTGGCTGTAATTAGGATTAATCTATTTTTAGCAAGCTGTCTGATGCCCTGTCCGTGCTCCATCTGAGATGTTTAATTCTATCTAGCTCAACTCTTTCTGCAGTTGCAGCCAGGATTGATAAAAAAAATTTCTTTCAACCTTGAATTTTTTTCTTTTTGTTTTGGTTGCGTATGGTTTGAATAAAACCAAAACCCACTAGTTTTTCCCCCATGCACAACAGCTGGAAAACCCAGCACTAAAGTAATGCAAAGGTTGCTGTATAAAAAAAGTTGTAAAACTTTTACTATCATTATTATTCATTTTACTATGTAGTTTGGAAACATAAGTCATAGATCAGGAATGTGTTGTAGCCTGGGCTGCACAAACAGCACAGAAGGAAAATTGCCTCTTCCAAGCTACAGTGAGTGAAAACATGCAGCAATACCGATAAGATTTTTGCTAAATTGCATCAGGACAAGACGTTAAAGACATCTATGGACAGCCAGCTGAGCACCTCATCATTTACTGCTCCCGTACTGAAATATCTGCTCTTTGTATGTTTAACCTTTTCTAATGTATTTGTAAAGGGAACTTCAAGCAAGATTAGCAGTTAGTTAGGAAAACACTGTGAAACACAGTTGGACCGAGATCAATAGATTCCCCCGTTCCACTGTGTGTCCCCCCCGGAATGTTTGGCTTGTGCAAACAGCCCCCACGCGAGGCTGGCCGGGGGGCTGGGCGCAGGGCGGTGGGAGCCAGGGGCAGGCAGAGCCCCCCCGGGGGCCGTGTCCCTCCCCGGGCAGGGGACCGGTACCTCTGAGCAGGTGCGGGCATCGGTGCTGCTGGCGGTTTCCCCGCGCCAGCCGTGCTCTCCTCTCCGGTGGGTGGGAAGCGTGAGGGTGGTCCGCTGCCTGGTGACTGGCGAGATGCTCTCCTTGGGGAAAAACAGGCTCCTCAGCAACACGCCGTTCTCCCCCCAAAAATACAGCAACCAGCTCAGGGGCACGTTCCGTTTTACACGGAGGGCAGGGTCGATTTCCCTCTGCACCCCACCTGTGTGTGCATCCCCCCCACTCCGTGTATTTTAGTGACTCACGAGGCTTCAAAGTGCTGAGCGCGGAGAAGGGCTATTTCTGTGCTTCCACTGCAATCCCCGCTACCTCCGACTGTGCTGTCAGTGCACCTCAGCCATGCACAGCACCCCCGCCAGCTCTATTCTTAGCTAATAGCTGAAATAATTACTTTTGTCTCAGCGCTGTTGGCTCCTTAGATTTGGAACTGAGGAAAACCTGCAGCTCAGGGAGCCTGGCTGCTCCTGCTCCCTCTCCCAGTGCGGGCAGAGGGGCTGGGGGCTGGGGAGCTGCCTCAGGACCGCGTCTCTGTCCTTGCACTGACCAGAAACGCTGCAAGACAGCGAGCAGAGCAGAGCCCTCGGGTGAGGATGCTAAATACCTTGAACCCGGCTTCAACACAAGGCCATAAGCTCTGCTTTGAAGCAGCTTGTATGTTAATGTGGTGCCACCTCTTTGAAAAGGATCTCAGCTCTTCCAGCTGGGATTTTCTTAAGAGTTCACAGGGTAAATTCCAGGACTCCCAAGTTTTCAAAGGGAGGGCTAGGTTTTCACCTGCAGGCTTCCACTTCAGTGCCTTGCTTTATTGTGCAGGCTAGGTCTGCAGAAAGAATGCAAGCGTTTGATGCAAATGTGACTACCCAATGCCAACAATCCCTGACAGTTCTTAGGATCAAACCCAAACCTCTGACTTTGCAGTCTTTTGATGTCCCCACCAGCTGTTCCATCCAATTCCCTCAAACCACCCCTGAAAAGCACTACGAGAAAACCCCACCGCGCCCTTGGTGCGCAGTCAGTTGTGCATACCCAAGCAGGTGCGCGGAACCAGCTTTAAAACTGTTTCAGAAAGGGTTTTATTGCTATTTATACACCTGCCTGCTCTTCCTCCTGTTGGATGGGACCCCAGTGGGAGCAACAGCGTGTGTACACACCGGGAATAGCAAGTGCTGGTCATTTCTCTGGTACTCGCTAATGAAGCTTGTCTAGAAAAATAAACCTTTCAGGGGGAAAAAAAAGTCTAAACCTAAATGTTTGTGTGACTCTAACTTTCCTACTGTGGTCACTGTGGAACAAAACCTGAAGCGCAGTACATCATGTAGAATATCCCTTCATGGAGTTTGGTAGCCACATTAAGAAATATTTCTATTTTGGAGTTGCAAATTTCCAGTTTTCTGGAAATCTGCATGTCCCAGTGACTGTTAGGATAGCACAGTGAGACCGTGAATTGTCCAGTGTTGTCCACATACGTGTGAAAACTGGAAGAAGACTTCAAAGTCTTCTTTCTGTTTTTCCTTTGAAAAATGAAAGTGCCTGCTCGAAATCATTTTCTATCAATTTCCTCTAAAAGCCACACTGCTCCGGCAGTTTGTGTTTCAGGTGATGGTTACGTCTCACTAATTGACTGGGGGCCTTCTGTGCACTAAGGACTATAATTAAGCAAGAGGCTCAACTTGAGTAAAATCTGGGAGCAAGGAACTCCCGGATTTCCAGATCAGCTTTAACCCTGATTCCGGATACAATGTGGGTCAAATTATTTAATATTTAACCTTTATTTAATTCAGCCTTCCCATATGCAAAATTATATTAAATTTAAATAAGTAAACATTAAAAACTTGCCAGTTTCTTACTTAGCAAAGAGTTAAGTAAGCTGTTGGGGTTTTTTTAAGGACTATTTTCTATCGCAACATTCAGATTAAAAGGAAATTTTAAAAATCCTCTGACTGGTGAGGGGTAGGGGAAGCAGTCCCGGCAGATGGGCTGTCGTGTTCCTCTTTCTGCTGGTATTCCTTGAATGGAACTGGCTGGGAATTCTGTGCTGAAATAAGACTTTTGTTGGAAGCCATCGTTTCACTGAGGTTAAGCGTTTTGCGAGGAAGAGGCAGCACTGACAATTTTCACATTTTGAAAAAGTAATACCATATCAGCATTTGAAAAACATACCATTTTGCATTTTAAAGCAACTTCCAGGACTTTTAGTTGGTAAACTGAAGAATACCGTGCTAAGCAGCATTATTATTATTACCTATCCCATTCCCCCATCCACCTTTGCCTGATTTTTTTGCTCCTTCCGTTTACTACCAACCGCTCCCCGAGGTGATGTGCCAAGACATCATTTACAGGGATACTGAGGTCGAGGGGTTATAGATTTACAGCTGCACAGACTTGCTATGTCCCGGGCAGGAATTTGTTTGGCATAGTCAAGGCCTTTGGATTATTTGATCTCAGCTTTTAGTTAAACAGGAACATGCCCTGATTTTAACAATCGCAGCTTCCTGCATGGGAGGAAGGTGTGGCCGATGGCATTTAAACCAAAACCTGAGCCAAGGCTTTGCCAGCAGGAAGCTGAAAGTGCAGGTGGCACCACGCGGGTTTCGTTCCTCATTATAAAAGCCCAAGGACCTTCCTGAGTGGATGGCCGAGGTTATTTTGTCACCCACAATACCAAGAATGACGTGCACAAGGGTTAGATTTTTGTAACAACAGATTTCGCATCTTACTGCTATTAAGGTCATTGTAGCATGACAGCAGAAAATAGCATGGGAGATGCCAGGGGGCTGAGGATGCACCTTTATGCCCACACGTCCTCTGCTCACTGATGAATTGCTCCCGATCCTTTCAAGATGCTGAGGGAAACTGCCAGCTGGCAGCAGACTCAGTAGTGATGGCTGGGGGTTCAACCCCTCCCACCCTCCTGAAGGAATTTTTCCCCCCCCTAACATCCAGCCTGAACCGTTCCCGTTCTAAGCTGCGATACCGTGTTATAATGTCTAGCACTATCAAAACTTTCTTTTCTGTAAGCACCCATGGCACAGTTGCAGTCAGCCATCAGGTCACCCCTCGCTTTGGAACAGAATCCTACACCAGCATTTGCACAGCGAGACTCACCTCCTCTGCCTCCAACCACGGCCATGGATTATTTCCATTTACCAAGCTTGCTTTCTAGCCCAGGTCTTTGCTTCCCCACAGTCAGTTCTAGCAAATCTGAAGTTCTGTCTCCTGCTTTCAGTTTGGAGAAAAAGCAAAAGCAACCCCCACCCCCGCCTCCAGTAACAAAACATGTACACAGGCTCCACTTAAAAGTGAAAAGCAGCCTAGATTTCTACCACGGAATCACAGCCTCTCCTTCCTTACTCCAGCTCCCAGAAAATGCCAAACCCTGGCCAAGACTGGGGGAAGATGACTTTTTGGGGCCTCATTATTCAGCTGCAAGTGCTGAAGCTTCCCATTGTGCCATGTTTTCTTAGTCATGCACTTGAGTGTTTCCCAGCACAGTGCGGCTTTTGAGTCTTCTTGGGAGTCTGAGCACCACCATAAAGCAAATACTTACAGTCGGGTAAAGGGAAAAACGTTCCATGGCTGGTGATTTTCAAATGAAAGTAAACCATGAAATAAATGGTGCCTTTCCCCTGAAAGCAACCAGAAATATATAATTTTAAATAAATCAAAGCTCCGTTTTACTTTCTTAATATACCACAAGACTGACAAAATCGCTGTGAGCTAAAAGCACCAGTCAACTGTCCCACTTCTGAGGCTCCGAGCCTTTTATCTTGCTCCAGTGCTGTACGCAATCATGTTCAGAGCTCCGCTGGGTCTCGCGGGTCCAGCGAGATGGCCTCTGTCTCGCCTGCACAGCACCGATGATTGCAAATCAGCTGCACGCCGATGGGGAAAACGGGGAATGCGGAAAATCCGCTCTGACCCTGCACGTTGGGAGCTTCGGCGATAACTCAGGGGTAACCGAAACCAGCACAGACAGCTTAACATCACATAAAACACCGGCCTACTTTAGCAAGTAGCGCTGCTGGGTGACTCATTTAAGTAGCCATAGCGCCCTTACAATTTTACCTTCGTTAACTGAAGTAGTTAATGCTTGCAGCTTTGGCCACAAAGTGTGTATGTGAGGCTTGAAGTCCCATGGGTTTGACTGCATAAGAAACCATGTATTGCAGACCTTTTACATTGTTTGTACTGGTGTCTGACTGTTCAACTGGCAAGGGTCATCCCCCCCTTCACCCCACAGCGAGAGCCGGTGCTGCCCTCCCAGGTCCCTAGCTCATAAGACCTTTTTCTTTTTTTTGTAGAATCGTATCTGAGAAACCAGGAGCTTGCAATTCTTCTCATTTGTGTCTGTGCGTAACAGGTGTCATTTTCAGTGTAGTACAGACAAATCCCAAAATAGCTCAGGCTCTTCAGACGCTGTGAAGAGAAAAAATAGTGGTTACTTCAGCTTTGGTTGTAGTGAAAAACCCAAAGCTTGCAGCCAGCTCTGAAGTCCGGAATTAAAATGGCAGATGTAGCTGTGTAGTAGTGATCTCTCTTGATTCTGTGTTTTTCAAATGGACTGCTGGCTCTCTCGCTTGCCCTTTTGTATATGCAGACTGATGCACGAACTCCCTGGTACAGTGCTGGCTCTCCATTACCTTCCCTTTGATTCTCAGATGCTGTATCTGCCACTGATCCTCCTCCACATTTTCCGGTTTTGAGGCTACAAGGCAGCAGAGCGCTGCTTCCCCTGCCTGGTGCTGGAGTCGACTGAAGGCACCGGAGTTACTGCCAGGGCTGGTCTCACAGGGGAGAGACGAGGAGATGGTGCTCATCTGCAAAATTCTTCTGGCCTGGCGAAGCCTGCTGTGCTGAAATACATAGGTGTTTGTGGACTTTCTTTGACAGAGATTATTGGATTCTGGTGATTCCAGGAACGCAGTTAATAGTTCCCCTGCCTACGCTGAGCATTCTGAATCTGTGTGTGTGATAACACTTATTAATACTGCTCAGATTAAGAAGAGCCTGTAGCTTTCTAGCACTTTCAGTACCTTATCTTACACCGTGCATCTGCCCAGTGGCTGAACCAGATGCTGATCAATGTCTTGCAGCCAGCGTAGCAGGGTCTTGTGGGTCCAGCAGCAGCCTCATGCCTTAATGCCCAGAAGACCTGTGTTCCTTCGCAGGAGCAGAAGCTTTTAAGTTGCCTTGTGCTTCAGGGGAGCTGCCTGCTAAGCATTTGCAAGACGTGGGCCCAAAACACATTTTATTTTAGGAAGTCAAGTAGTGGTTCCTGTCACAGAAACAGTTAATGAAAAGGCACTAACTCTCTACTGGAACGTGTGTGTGCGTGTGTGTGTGTGTGTGTGTTTTTGTTTTTTAGAGCCAAGAAGATTTGCTTTGGTTTTTTTAAAGCAGAAACCACCACAAAGTTGGCTGTGGTTTCAGCTGCGCTTGTTCGAGATTTGTATTGCTGACTACCAATCCTAAAAGAGTTAACCTAGTAAGTATGACTCAGAAGCAGAGAAGGAGATGCGAGGCTGAGAGCCTCGGAGGAGGCACAGAAACAGAGGTGAGGAACATAATAATTACCAAAAAAAGGTGCAGAGTCCAGGAGCGACGTTCCCTCGGTTTGCCTGGCCCTGGCACCGCTGGCACGGGCTCCCTGGAAAGCTGCAGTTCCGCTCTTATAACACAGGGAGCAGGCTGGAGAATTTAGAGCTGCGTCACAGAGCTCAGCGAGAGAGTGAGAGAGCAAGCTCCGTCGATAGGTCTACCAGCAACAGCCCTGCTGCAGCAAGAGGGGAGAGAGGCAGCAAGAGAGGCAGAGAGGGCTCCAGAAAGAGAAGTAACACCAACACCAGGGACTGGGCTCCTGCCACCATCCAGTGTCATTTTAAGATCGTATTTGGACTTGGTTGGCGTAGGAGGCTTCGCCCATTGACGATGCTGGAGACCCGGCGCGCTTAATCCCGCGGGGAGGGAGAGTGGGCAGACACCGAAAGGGTTAACGGAAGGGAAATTTCTGGAACCTTCTATTCTGCGGCGCTACACAGCGAGCGGAGGGCTGAGGACTGCGCAGATGGTGCACGGGCAGAGCTCTTCGGTCCAGTTCGTCTTTCTCACGTACGTACCCTTTGATCAGGATGGGGCTTCAGCTGCATCTACGTATTTTAATTATTTGCAGGGCGTCCCTTTCCCCCAGCGTCCCTATGTTCGGATCCCGAAGTGCCTTTATTATTATTTTGGCTGGGTATGATTGCTCTGTTCTGCGTCAGAGCTGTTTTCTCAATGGAACGACGGCACAGGTTGTACTAATGTCACTCTTGCCGGCATTGCTGTACTGCAGAGGAGGGTAGTAGTCGTGGGGGAGAGATGACAACTTTGCAAAGACTGCTGTTTTCATGTTTTGTTTGGGCTTTTTATCCCCCACCCCCAATCCCCCCCCCCCCCCCCCCCCGGTCTCTCTGAAGGCTGGCATGTTGGTGAGGGTTTGGTGGAGGGGTTAACAGGCGCTCTGCGTTTCAGAGCTTGGAGGTTTGTCACTGCGTAGTTCGGAAAGTGGTAAACGGTGACGCAGTGATCATTGCAGGGCATGTCGTCCAGTTTTTAAAAGCACTGGGGACAGGTAGACTGTGCCTTCCAGACGCTTCCACACCAGCTGAAAGGGGTTAAAGATGAGTCGAGACGGGAAGCTAGCATTTAGGGATTAAATGTCATCATTTTGGCGTTGGAAAGTTGTTTACCTTGCTCTCTCCGTGTCTCCATGTTGGCAGCCTTCCAGCTCACATGTGATAGTCTTCCCTGTACTGCTGCATCATTAACTAAGTGGCAGAGCTGGCTCCCCATTGGCCGGGGAGGGCTCTCAGCCCAAAGGCGCCGTCCGATTGGCGGAGGAGGTGATGGCAGGTGAAAAGCCCTCCCGGATTGGTCGAGGACTGGGTGTCAAATCTCAACGTTGATTTCACTTGCTTCAAAGTGCCGGCAGCTCTCTGCCCGCTGCCTGCTTGCTGCCTGCCCCCCCCAGCCGCTCCGGGGGGGCTGCCGGGCGCCCCCCAGGCAGGGCCAGCAGGCAGCAAAGCAGCAGCTCACTCCACGGCGCGGCGGGTACCCGATCTCACACCCATGGGTGCCCTGCACGGGTGCTGGGGTGGTTTCGTTTTGCCGTGCAGTTGCAACGATGACGTGTCAGAGCTGCAAACCACGGGGAAGGGGAAAGTACTGGGGTTTGAGGCTCTTCTGGCTTGCTTGCTTTCTTCCTTCTCCCTTATAAGGTGGTTAAGTGCTAGCAGGGCTGTAAACTGCTCGGGGCAGGGATTGCACCTGGAAATTATGTCGTGGGAAATAATTAAAGAAGTGAAAAAGACTCTTGCCCAAACTCAGCTTTTGTTTGCGTAAGTGTGAGTCTGCCACAGGCTTGGTAACATCAGGGAGAGATGAAGACAACCCTAAGTGATGGGCCTGTGAAGATCTGCAGAAGAAACAGAAGCATTAGAAAGCAGGGACTGACAGACTGGGAAGGACTGGGTAGGGATGAATGGGAGACTGAGGGCAGAGAGCAGCTCCAGAGAGAGGATGAGGAAATGAAGGGGAGAACATTTTTCTCTCTTAACCATTTACTATACTATTTTTTCACCTCTCTTCTTAAAGCGAGCAGCAAGGAAGATGGCAACTCTGCCTGGAACTGCTGAGGACACAACCAGCTTTGAGCTTGGTCCTTCTGGCTGAGGAAGTCTCCTGATTATTCAGTGGAGTGGTAACTTTGCTTTCTCATATGGCATGGAACATTATACCATAGCCTTTCATCATATCGAGGCTTAAACAAGTTTAGGGAAATGGTAGCATAAGCATTTAATCTGTATTACTCACTCGTTGACATCTCAAGCGTCAGGTCCGGTTGTTAAGCAACAACCACTGGGTTCAGAAGTGGCTCAGACACACTGCGTCCATCGTCCCTTTACTTCAGCAGTAGCCGGTCCTCTGAACGGCAGTCTGAGAGAGAGGGAGAGAGAAAAGAGCTGTATTTACACACAAACACTCAACCCGGCCGAATTTTGGTTGGTTGGTTTCAAAGGCCGTACGCGCTGCGGTTTTATCCCCGACTCCATTCCTTTGCGCAGTACCGTAGAGGGAAGGATGCCATTTCCAACAGCAGTGCGGTGGTAGGAACAGGGAGGGAAGAAGAAAACAGCCAGTAGCTGCCACTCCCCACTTTTTTTCCCTCTTTCCCATCGCCACCTTTCTTGCCTCCCCTCCTTTTCTGCCAGATTCCATAGGGAATTTCAGACTCGTACTGCAGTCGTCACAACCCCTCCTGACTCACTGAGCCTTCACTGGCTGTAGCTGGCTCCCTTGGAGCATCCTTGCCTCCTGCAGCGCCAGTTCCGCAGAGCAGGGGAACAACAGGAATAGCAGCAACAACGGTGGTCCCTGCAGCAAGATGGACAGGCATAAATACGCACACATACAGGAACAGTACAAGGCAGTCACGGAGGTAATTCTGTACAGCCAGGAGCCGGACTAAGGAATGATGCTCAGTTGCATGGAAGACGGGTGGGTTGAGTCTGTTTTACTGAGTGCCGTCTGAACGGACAACCCTTTGCAATTTTGCCCGTGACAGTTGTGGGGTGGAGGACCCCATTAATTCGCAAAGCTAGTGCTTCTCCGTGACATTTCTCAGCCCTTTGAAAGGAGGTGCAACGGGTAGCAGTATACTTGCTTAGGCATATGCGCACTTTTTGAGTATCTGTCTTCAGCGTAGGGATGCGCTTGGTTTTATTCCTCTTGCTACCATCTTTTTGCCACAGTGAGGGTTTAATCGTGACTAAATGCAGGGAGGGTAAAGAGACAGAGGTAAAAGAGGAGTTATTTCAATGTTAAACATCAGCTGTAAATCTCATTACTCAGGAATTGAGGTTACTGTCAGCAGGTAAATCTGTGGGACTGGCAAGAAACAAGGCTAAGAAGGGGACATGGCATATTTCTGTAGGACGGCAGCGATTTTGTGCATAGGGATGGTATAGTTACTGTATGTTAGCTGTACGTGGCTAACTGTTCCATAATGGTTTTCTGCATATTCCTACAAAAGGACTTGGGAAAGCTGTGATTTCTTCCTCCCTCTGACACTTGCGTGTGTGACATTGTGTAAGCTGATTCATTTTCTGTATTTTTGTTTTCCTTCCTTTGTAAAGTGGGGTTTAGTCTATCTCTCAGCCTTAGTGCGGCATTATGACGCAGTGTTCGTTAATGCGTTGGGTCTGTTGGCAAAATACATGCGATTTTCTTGGGAGTTTTGACTGTTCCAGGACCACAAAATTTGGTAAAGGAAGTTAAGGATTGCAAATGTTCACAATGTAAATTTAAAAGCATTACCGTCTTAGTCTTCCCTGCTGTCGAAGGAAGGCTCTCTGAATGACGAGCCAGCCATGATCTCTTTCTGCACTTGTTTTGCCGATGGTCATGTTACATCTGTGACGCAGTCCGATTTTGCTGTTGGTTCCTGTCTGTGCTTTACGGAGTTGAGCTGATGAGGGCACAAGCTTGAATATGGTTAGAAACATTAATTTAATATTGATGTTAAAGTTCTCCACCATACCTGAAGTGGCAGATATATCGGCACTCACCTATTTCACCATTTGGATCCGAATGAACACGACAGCACCCCTAGCCATTTTGTTGCTCACAGAGTAGACTCTAAGCCTGCAGCGCTGCTGCTGCTGCTGCTGCTGTTAATTTCCATGTTATACAAATACAGCGTTGGGCTCTGTGTCAGGAGCTTTACTGATGCTGTGAAAAGCTTAAAGTCTATGAGCAAATGTTTTTCTTTTCTTATTTGGGAAAATTCATTAAAATGTCCAAATGCCAAGTATTCTGCCCTCACTCCTCCTACAAATCACTTCCAGACCTATCCAGAAAATTCACTGCTGCCGTGTATTTTTTCTAAAACTTGCTCACGGTGTTTTCTTACAATTTAATATGGGTGTGGCTGGAGGGGAGGGTAAGATTTAAGTCAGTTCTAAGTATCTATCGCTGATGCTAGTGGACAGAGGTACAGGCAAGACATACGAGTTGCCCCTCTCCTCCATGTATCTTTATATAGACAGCCCCGAGCGTAGGTCACGAAGATGCCCTTGTTATGGAACAAGAAGGGAGTGCCCTATTCTGTTCTCACCCACTCAGAAGTTTTGGTGCAAAGGCAGCAGTAGAAAAGGCCAACGCGGGAATCTCACAAAATGGTTTCAGCAGCATTCAGAGACGCCAGTGCCGTTTATACTGGCACAGCTCCGAGAGAGGTACCGTGAGCTGCCTGCTGCAAGGTCATTCCCCTGACTCATTGGCAGCGGCCAGTTGGTTCAGGTGCTCCCAGTCCACATTTCTTGCAAGTGTGGCAGTGCTTGAGTCCTGAACTTGGAGATGAGGCTTGAAAATTAATGTTACTGCAGTAGCGAGCCACTGAGTCCAAACCTGTAGGTTCAAAAAATCCTGTGTCTCTGAGGCGTTTTAAAATACGTATCTATAATTTGTTTCTTGAGCTAACTACAAAAAACTTTGCACTACTTCTCTCACCCTCTTTCCCCCCCAAGACTTCCTATGGACTGCTAGGAATCAGGAGTGGCACGTATTTAAGGACTAGGCACCAACTTAACACTGTGTTCCAGAAAAAGAAATAATAAATGTGTCCAAATATATTTGCATTTCTGTCCTGTAGTCGTCAGGTGGACTCCGCAGGCTGCTCCAAGTTCACCAGTGTCTGTCAAGCTAGTGTTGTCTCTCGCAGGGTTTCAGTATCAGGTACCTCAGCTCAGTAGCTGTCTTGTCCCCTCCCAGGTTTCCACACTTTTCTCCGGTGTTCCTATTTGTCCGTGTCACTAGTATTTTCAGCTGACTCGGGGCAACATCAGCCATGGCTACGTTAAGGCTGGCTCTAGTCTTCTCGGCTTCGCAGGCAGCAGTAGAGCGGTGAATGCCTCAAGGATGTTGAGCAAAATAACTTACTTTGTCCCCATCGCTGCAATAACAAAGTTAAATCTGGGAGCATGTTACCTGGCTCCTTTTGGATGGAGAGAGACATGGGGACCAGTGCAGGCCAAGCACAGACAGGAGCAGACCCTTCCTACTCAGTGTTGCTAGCCCCCTCCCCAAGCCTCCAGCCCTGACTGCACCTAAAGTCAGCCTTAGCCTTCAGTATCTTAATTCTCTAGTTTTCAAAGGTAAAGAACCTGGCTGCTAATCCTGATGCCAGTGACGACTCTTCGCCTACAGGGAGGCATATGTGATAGCTTGTCTGCTAAAAACTGAGCCAACACAGTGTGATTCAGACCTTAAGCTTTCCAAGGAAGACAGCTATTTCTGAGTTAAGCTCTTCAGCTCCCCACACAAACACTCTTCATCCAGTGCAAATGGTGCATAGTAGGTGTGCAACAGCAGCCACCGATTTTGTATATGGATACACAGTTCAAATGCTTCTTACACACTGACGATGGCTCTCAAACACACGGTGAAGTTTCAGTGACAGAGCGATAGGAATCCTGAGAGCAGGTACAAACCGAACAGCTCACGTGCTCAGGGGAGTCACACCAGGAGGTCTGGTCAATGCTTTTCTCCAGCTTTTTTTGCCAGGTCCTTCTGTTGTGGATAGTGTTAAATATGGCAGGGTACCGAAGGCATTTTTTCAAATGTCCGGTTTAATGGCAGGTTATACTTCAGTGAACATCTGGCAGTATTTGTTTCCTTGGGCTCTTCACTAGCACAGGACATTCTTTTGTCTCTTGAACGACACAAAGAAAAACATGACTTCCCTTGACATTACCTAAAGTAGCTGGAATGGTAGTGTCAGGGGAACACCATGTTCCTGGACTGACTATACAAATCACAACAATGATCTCCCTGTGACTGCTTTCACGACCTGCAATCAATACTTTATAGTCTAAGGTGATGCTTAGGTACAGAAGCTAGGAACAGAAAATTACGTTTCTGGTTCAGCTACTTCGCTGGATAATTTTTTTTAGCATAGTTAGTTTTGTAATGCACAGTCAAGCTATGTATGGCTACGTTTGATGAGTTTTCCTTGCTGCACCTTCCTACTGCTCTTCCATGACCTGGGTCATGTAAGTTTGCCCAGTTTCATCTCATCGTTCCTTCTGAAATCTGAAATCCTCCATAGGATTCAGTGGTTCAGGAGTTCCCATGCTCTCCAAACAGGCTGTGGTTTTGCCTAGGAACTCTCACGAAGGAAAGGTAGAGGAAAACTGTAGGATTCCAGGCACATCAAAGTGATTTCAGATAAGCAGACAGGAATCACAAGATTAGAAACTGTAGCCCTCATATTCAGCACTCCTAGAATGGTCACCATGATAAAACCGCTCCCTTCAGTTCAGAATAGGTTTAGGATAAGCAATAGCAAGTAAGTGTTATATTTTACTAAACAGTCTGAAACAAAGTTCTGGGATTTTAAAAAAAACAGCTCTTGTGAATAAATCCCAAGTATTTTAGTGATGTTGCGCTGTTATGAACTATCTCCAAATTTCTCCAGAAAATCTGTAACCTGAAAATTAAAGATCTCTTGTGCTTTGCTTTTAGCCTCCTTTGTTAGACCCAAGCAGCACAGAAAATGTGGGTCAGTATGGCAGAACCATAAACTGAAGGCTGGCACGGCCCATCCCATCCCCCGGTGTGCCTGGGGCAGTGTTCAACCACCTTGTCCCCAAACCACGGTTCGCTGCATCCGAACCAATACCTGTTCGCCAGTGCTGACTGCCAGCGTGTGGCTCAGCACTGTTTCGGAGAATCCTGGTTGGCACCAAACCCACGCTGGGAACGAGCTCTATCAAAACTCACTCAAAGCAGCAAGAATTAACCAGAGGCTGGTGTACCTTCAGGGAGGCCAGCCTGCAAACAGAAAGGCTAGAGAGATGGACCTCTCAGACCTCATCAACAAGCCACATTTCAGCTATCACCTGGCCTGCCCCAGATTGTCTGGAAAAGCTGCTTCTCCCTACGTTAAACAAATGAGCAAACAAAATCCTGGCCTCCCCCTTACCCCCAAAACCCTCAAGCAACTGGACCATGTTAAAAAACAGGTTAGAACCATAGGCGGCTTGTCAGCAGCTCAGCACAGCTAGAGAAATGCTGGCGAGTGCTCTGACAGATTACCCTTAATAGGAATTGAAATTAGTGACTCAAATGTCAAGCAGGCCTGACTGTCCCATTGCTCAAATAGAGCTAAATGGGACAAAAAGGCTTTTCAGGCTTTTACCGGCAGCATGCCACAGTCCAGTGTTCAGCCTACCTTTGGGTTTTGGGGGCGGGGGGGGCCGACAGCACAGGGGTTGCAGACCCAGAGTACCTGGCTTTTAACTTTGCTACTTATACTGCAGGTTACAATAGCAGGACTAAAGGCTACATTCAGCTCAGGAAATGCAACCTGGAGTTTTTATTCTGCTACTAATCAAGGAAATAAAATATAATCTCCATTATGCTTTAAACTCATGAGGGAAGTACGTGTTTTTGCTGGCCATAATAGCAGTAGCATCTCCAGAACCATCTTCTAGTCACAAGCATCAACTTCACCAAGCAGTGCAGCATCTGCCCTACACCTTTACTCAGCCCAGGTCAGCACTGCTGCTGACACAGAAAGCATTACACACCAACGATGGGCTCGGGCTGCAAGTTAGGGCACATCTGTCCATACCTGACCTACGCAACACCACACAGTAACAGAACTGCACAACAAACAGATGCAGTTACACGCTCCCCCAGGCCGAGGAAGCTTTTTTGAAACCTTAGAAGTTCACTCATTTCAATTCCCCTTACAGGTCACCACTTGTACTGTCACACCCCTCTGTCCTGCACCTGGCCTTGGTCTGACTCATTCCTTGACTGTGAGGATGATGCATGAAGCTCAGATCTTCCGTGTGTAGAACAGGAATATTTTCTCCAGGGGAGACCAGACCACAGCCTGATGAACCAGGAGTTTGACTCCATGATTTGAAAACAAAAGAAAAAAATTATGATGCAGACAGGGTCATGCAGAGATCTGTTTTGCTTAGTATGGAAGCCCCAGAAATGCCTTAATTTGTAAGCTGTACGTTGTGAAAAATCAGGTCTGTGACATCCAGCCTTGCCTTGTTCCTGCAGACTAAATTAAAGGTCTTAAGACTAGGGAGGAAGTTCCCTTTCATGGGGGCAGGCAGGGATTTCTTCCCTTTTTGCCTTTGTCTCGTGTAGAATGTATAAAGCAGTGTGAAGCCTGTGAAAGGCTTTGAGATGCTCCTCTGAAAGAAGTTACAAAACAGGACTGCTACTAAAACACATCTGAAAAAGGAGGAAAAACCCACTGAATGATAATATTGTACTACTACTACTATTATTTATTGAGGACTCCAGAACACTTTGACAAAGCCAACTACAGTCGTTAGTATCTGCTTGTCTCCACACATATGTGCGTGTCCATATATACATATTCAACACACACCCAGCAAATGTCTGAAACAAGCACTGGTTTATTTTTCTGCATGTGTGCATATTAATAGTTGAGTGCTGCGTATCACAGCATCTCGAACTGCTCTTTTTCTCCTCCCCTCTGCATGCTGCCTGCCCAAGCATGCTTTCAGATTTGGAAGGAACCGCATATACTGTCACAGATGTATCCTTCATAAAAGGTGTACCTGCAGCTTGGCAGAAAGGGCTGACACCTTCTAGCTGCCTGGAGGGAAGGGGAGCTTGTTAAGGCAATAGGACAATCTTCAGGTAGCCTGAAGAAGGGGCAGCAGCATCTTAATTACGCTGAAGTAAAACCTGGTTTTATCAAACTATAAATAATGAATGAGCCATTGGTCTTCAACTGCTGCATGGTATTTCTGGAAAGGTTAGTCTCCTTTGGAGAGGGGAGGGGAAGGTACACATAGGTGTTCAGACCCAGTTCAGACTCTGTAAGGCTCATACCTCTAGAGAAGCTCTCATTTTCAGCAACACAAATATAAGTGACATTTCCACCAACTGTTTTTGAAAACCCTAATAAAGACTTCTTTTTGCTTAAGGCATATGCTTACTACTGAGACAAGAAAAAAAAACAACAAAGCAACCCTCATTCATGAGCCTTTTTCTGAAAAGATGCTACTGGGGTACTTGTGATGCTGGGGTACTGGGATGCTGTGCAGCAACTGACCTTGTCAGCCGTTAACTCACTCTCGGTCCAGCTTTTCAGTAGTAAATCTCATGCTGGTAATACAGGTTGCCTCATAAATAACTGTGCCAGGAAGACAGACACTGGGGAGGGAACCTGCTTTCCACTTGTCTTTCACCCTGTTGCCCCAGATAATGGATTTAGAAACTACAGTAAATAACCAGACACAGCAATCTAGTACAGTTCTTTCCCCTTCCTCCATCCCACTTTCTTGGAAGGACATGCTCTTTTTCTCTGAGCTTTTCCTCTGCTGCCTGTGGGTGTGCATTAGGATGTAGGCACTGAAGCAGATCCTTGGATCTGGTTACAAAACTAATGCAAAGAGTTGCCAAAAACCTAAGGCATCAGTAAGTGAAACTCCCAACTCCAGTTGTGCTGCGTTTTACTCCATTTTACATCAGCTTCTGCATCACCACAGGTTAGACACGGTGGCCAGGGTTTGACAGGTCCTGAATTATGTACGTGCATAGTTATTCACAGGCTTCAAGACATCCCATCTATTCCCACTGTACTGAGACGTGTACACCACCAGTTAACTACCACGGCTGTGCTGCACTACAGCATTCCTCAAACCTATTCCATTTCCAGTAACCGTCAGCCACTCATTCTCACACTCACCTACTTCCTCAACAACTTCCGTTGAGCCACTTATAGATATTTGCAATCACTCCCTTTTTAGATTTTGTTCAGACCCACGCTCGGAGCAGATTCCGTGCAATTTATTTTCATCGTCCCTGAAGAATTTTAAACTTGTCTCCCCAAAATCTGCAACTCCCCACTCGTTAAAGGCATGCTATTTACAGGCTGAGGGATACAGCTGACAAAGGAAGTTACATCATAATAGTCACATTTCCCTTCCTTGTCACAAAAAGCACCCGATTTGTCCTGTCCTCTCTGATGGTACTGAGATCAGTAAGTAATGGAAAGCCAGAACAGTCTCTGACTTGGACAGAATGAGGTTTATAGCCTGGTTCCATCTGTGGTGCATGAAAAAAAAAAAGTGTTTCTGTACAACACAAACTTCCCCTCCACCTCGCCATCGGTATCATACTCTGCACTACAAAGAAGTCTGACTTTTTTTCGCTGCTCACTGGTAAGAACGTCAGTATATTCCACCTGGCTACGAAAGGAAGTGACAGTTATTGCCAGAGTGGTGGGTTTCTTCATCACAGCATTTCATTTCTCCTACACCAGCCTCAACTATTCACTAGATGCCAAAAAACCAAGCGTCAATAAAGTAACTAACCCAAAGTTAACTGTCTTACTTTCTAATAAAATTAAATAAATGAATTTTTCTCTAGGTACGGTGGAGATGAAGGATTTTCTCTCTCAGCCTGCAGCCATGCATGAGATGTGTCTTCCTCTGGAAGCTGGTTTCACATGGTGGCTTAGATTTTCCCACTTCGTATCTAGCACCATTTGAAATCAGTGTTCTAGGAGCAAGAATTACAACGTGGGAGGAGATCAAGCAGCTGCTAACTTCACAGATGGCCTCTACTCCTTAAACCAGCACTTTTCCCCATGCTTATTTTTTTCCCAGCCATCCACTTTGTAACATCATCTGATTTCTAGACACTTAAAACAACCACTGTATACACCCTCTCAAGCTAGGGCCACAACAGGAACAGCTTCCTTCAAATGTATTTCTACTTAATAAACAATGGATATGAGTTAAAGTTGTCCAGAGTAAAGTGATCCAAAAGTTGCATGAAAACCAACATAGCACTTCTTGCATCAGGCACAGTACACTATACATTATACAGTCACTAAGCCCCTAATGTTTAATTTCCTAACTTAGAGCAAATGTCCACTCTGTGCTTGGGGACTCTATCACCATAGAATTATCATTCCATAGCTCCCAGAGACTTGCTCTGCAAACACAGAATTTCCCTCCAACAATTCGATCTCAGCAGTTAAACACAAAAGTGCCTTCAACAATCATGATGATGTCACACTGGTACACACAGAATTCACTCCTTTTTCTAGAATTATTTTTTAATTTGTTTATTGTTGGTAACTTCTAGTGGTATTTCGGTAGACTTCTATACCCTTGCATCCAAGCCACTAAAATGAAGCTAAACTATTTTTTTGCTTGACCTCACTATTGCCAA
Organism: Falco naumanni; assembly: GCF_017639655.2. Taxonomy (NCBI): domain Eukaryota; kingdom Metazoa; phylum Chordata; class Aves; order Falconiformes; family Falconidae; genus Falco; species Falco naumanni. The sequence goes on from NC_054070.1 coordinate 6,706,950, forward strand.
ACGTTATTATACGCAGAAAAGACGATCGCTGTGCGGATGAAGCATTTGATCAGATCACTGAATAGTCGTCTTTAAAGAATGCATAGCTGTCATCTACAAGAGGATTCTTCTCTGAGCCAGGAAAATGTCTCTTACACAGGCTGACCGATTTCTCTTGGTGTTCAGAGTCTCAGTTTTTGTCTAGCACCATTTGAAATCGGTTATGATGTAGGGGGAAAAGCAACAGTAATGGAAAACTTCATTCCCCCGCTCCCCAAAGTCCTTATAAATAAACACCTTCAAAAGCACCATCTTGCTTCACAGACACGTATGGTATGCTTTTCTGTTCTCTGACCTGCAGTTACACTTACAGGCCGAACATCCTGCACAAAAGGAGGACAGTCAGCATCACGTTCAACTAGGAGGGATGCTTAAAGAGAAAGTGAAGCATCTCTTCAAACACGTAACTAAGATTCTTCAACTCAAGCAAGCCAGGGCCCATGTGTGAGAGCACAGCCACCTAACCTTCTGACCAGTTCTATTCCATGTGCTATTTGTTTGCCTTAACCTGTTATTGACTCAGATATTTTTTTCTTTTTAAATAAAAATGTGTGCTGCTTGGTATTGGGCTCTGTCTCAGGTAGACAGATCACATGCTTCCCTGCTGGAACTTATCGAATTGCTGCAAGTCTCTTCATTTCAGCCCCCAGCTCCATTTCCACCATCCCATACGAACCGTCCTCAGAAGCAAGCATTTACACTGATTTTAAGCATAACACACGGAGAAGCTACCAACCACTGACACTTCACACTACTCAACGTAACATTGAACTAGGTAATGCCACATCTAAGCTGTTACTCCCTCTGTGAGGACATCACTTTTACCAGTAGATGGCAACAACAACTTTTTATTACATGCAGCCTTTTTCCTAGCACAAAGTTCATGTGTTCGTGACTCTTAATTATCAGTTCCAGATTCTAAAATAAAATAATTCATGTGGGACTGAGCTTTAGAAAAATGGTGCAGAATTCATGACAATTAGGACAAACTGATTTGTAGCATTTAAGGCAAACTGCTGCCTATTCCCATCAATGCTGATCCCCAAACTTCACAGACTGTAAATCTGTGTAGTCTACATACTGTCATCATTTGCAGTCCACACCAATTCAGAGTATCACAACTGCAAATTAAAAAAAAAAAAAAAAGCAAGCATATTAGTTATTTTTCTATTCCACCCTCTGAAAGGCTTCATTCTATAAGGCATAAGGCAGGTGACTCCACGCATTTCTTTGCAAAGAAAATTAAGTACATTTTGAGTCGAATCTCATACAATTAAAAATAATCACATTCTACTTAACATGTTACTTAGAAACACCTAGGCTATGCTCCCTAAGGATTACATCTCTCACACACTGGACAAAACCGCCAGAACTCTCTGGGCTTTGCTCTTGACTTCGTGTTTTATCAGAACAGCCACATGACAATCTGCCTCTCCTCCATCAAGTTTTTACCAAGTTCTTCAGGAGTGAACACTAAAATTTTGGAGGGTCTGGGAAGTTCTCTGCAATTCCAAAAGAACACCAAAACACATTCCCTACACTACCATTAAGTAAGTCTGTGCACAAACTGCAAACTTCAATCTCAACAGTTGCCACCTAATGCAAGTTTGGGACGTGAAGAATCATCTTAAGAATAATGGGAAAAGAGCTGCTTACCACGTGACGAATGAAAGACAAACACTTACTACTAAATAATTTAACATTTTTATTTGTAATATTACAAGTCATCACTGGTCTTTACATCCGGAAAAAAAATGTAAAAATAAAGCCAGTTTTTACAGTTATTTCACTTCAGCAGTAAGTGCGTTTCAGCATATTTTAAAACATTGAAGATGCCATACATAATCAAACTAGCTAATGACCAACACGCTCAATTCAGGATAGTATCACAGTGTTTACAAACAGTTATCAAACTAGGTATCGGCTAGGCAATGAACAGCAAGTCATTCTGCATAGCCAAAACCCCTTTTTCACAACGAGACACTATTATGCACTGTAACAATACAACCGCTGGGATTGTCCCAAAAAGCCCTATAACAGTTCTATGTTACTCAAACAATCTGATCACGCCAGGGGAGAGCAGTGCCAACCATCCACAGACAAGCAGGAATAGTTTAAATGCTGCCTCAGCCATCTGAAGTGAGGCAATTTGTTTTTTCTGAGAAAACTAGTTCTTACAAGCTGCCTGTATGTTGACAGCAAACTCAGAGATTCAGCAAGCCGAAACCCGTCCTAATTAAGCTTTTGCTTTTAATAAGGAATTAGAAGTAACGAGTATGCATTTAAAGTAACAGCAATCAATGCACATCTGAGTCTCCACTCATGGCAAACGCAGTGATGGGAGCTCCTGGAGTTCAGTCCTGACTAGAACACTTCCTGAAGCAAGCAGCTACCTCAAGAGTGACACATCTACTGCCACGGCCAGCATATCCAGTCCCACAACTAAGCTGGTTTGGTCTTCCCTTAACGTGAAAAGGGAAGGGAGTCTGACAGGGAAAGGCTTCTGTTTCTCAACAGCTACCTGATGCTAAATCTAGCATTACAGAGCTAGATTTAGCATCATAGTCTGTATACAGAAATATTAAATGCTCTATGTGGAATATATATTTCAAGTGAAAAAGCGAAGAAGCTAGATCCACACAGCACCCTCTTCTTATCCTGAAAAGCACCAAATTATGTCCAAAACTGACATTAAGGCTCAATAAAAATCAAGTATCCTAAGGAACTTACACTGTGCTCCCGAAAGGAGATGGCTACCACTGATTTTTCCTTCTAATTAGGCACCTTCTGTCAATAGGCCAACAAATTCAAAAGACAGGGGATACCTTCGCTATAGAAACCTTCAGTCTTCCATTCCCACAAATCCACTGTAGTCCTCCTGGGACTATATCACAGAGCCAGAAATATATATGGCTTTTTTCCTTCTTAAAGGCAACAGAAAAGCTAAAAAACTCTGATTTAAAGGCACACTTTAATTCATTAGATATACAGAAACCAACTTTGGCAAACAAAGAGGTAGTATATAAAAGATCTAAACTGTGGTCGTTTCAAAAAGACATAGCCTTAAGTGGCACCAATCTCTTAAGGAAATTAATAATAAAACATTCCAGAATACAAAAGACAACAGAATAATTTATACCACCAGAACCACCAAAATGACTGAGAAGCACATTTGGATTTTAGTGAGCAAAACTAACACTGGATAGTCTTCTGTAAGGAAAGAAGTAGCACTGAAGGCAGCAGGCGGCAGCAGCTGGTACTATGACAGTGATACGTCCAGTACTCCCGCCGACACAGACACTCTTGCATGCTATAGGTATGTGACTTTAAAACCATTTCACATACACAGAAAAGACAAGTGGCCCGTAAAGAAAAGCAGATATATATTATTCTTACCCTACTAATCAGTAGTATAAGACACAGCACAAGATATTAATCTACAGAAACTCAATGCAAGTGCAATCATTTTCCATTTCTGATAGGTATATTCAACTGCAAAATTCCCTCCCACCCCAAAAAAAAGGTCATTTCATGCTTTACAGATCTTATATTCGGCAGTACATGGAGTGCTGTCACGTTTCCTACAAACAAAAAAACAAGTAAAATCAGAGATTTTACATTTAAATAGTTTTTACATTTATTCTGAAAGCACATCCTTAGTTTTATCATTAAATCAACAGGTAAAGTCATGAAACTAAATTGTTATTTGCCCTCTTTTTACTAAGCAACTGCTAGACTGAGGAGACACTTGCTTCATTTCATCCACTAGACTGTTAAGAATGACCCACAGAGTAGAAATGATCCATTTGGATCAAATGTTCTTCAAGTGCTGAACAGACCATGCCTGCATACTATCAAACACTGAAAACAGACAGAACAGTTACAGGATTCCTAACTACCTTCCAGACGACATCAGTAGCATCCCTTATAATTCATTTTAAATACAGTATGTTTAGTACATATTTTATAACCAGAAGCTGAATATTAGTGAGAATTTTGATTTTTTTAGTCTGCTAAGAGCAAATTTACAATATTTAAACATATGAGGATTAGAATTCATAATTACATCCATATATATGTTCTCAAGTTCTTGAAAAACTCCTGTTTTGCTTTACAGGAAAAAAACAAAAAAACAACCAACCACAAAAAAAACATACCCAAACTCTGCACTATTACTCTAAGGAGTCCTAGATACCATAAGAAAAAACTCTGGGGTTAACAGTGTGTACGCATACCAGACCATGAATTTCTCTTACCATCATCATGTGCAGAAGGTAAAATGGGAGTTAACAATTCTATTCTATGTCTTGATTCCTTTTTTCTCTCTCCAAAAATAAACTAAACTAACCCAGAAAACTAATCCCTATCTCAATTAGAAACACCTTACGTCAGAGACAAAGATGATATTCCTTAATCCGTGCATTATTTTGGAAGAAACTCCAAGCTTAATTTTCACATATACCATCTAAAACTTATGAAAAATAATGAAAAGTCACTCATTCTTTAAAAGTAAATAAAATCAAGCTATCTGAAAAGACCCTTGCATTAAGTTAGAATAAGAGACATAACATTTCGACCATAACCACCTCAGAATTTGTGCAACAGGGAAAAGCAACACAAATGAAAATACTAGTTCACAAAAGTATCTGTAGTGCAAACTCTTCACTGTTAAGGAAGTAACAACAAAATACTAACAAGGAACAATCAAGTAAGCTGTCCTGTCTTAAATCTGTTTAACACAGCTTGAAGAGTCAGGTTTTTGAAAGACCTAATTTGACCCTACACAAGTGCAGGAACAATCATCATCGAATGCATCTGACTGCTGGACTAAGCACTAGTTTACAATATAGGAGAGGACATCAGTTCTAAACAAGCAACTACATTTTTACTCTTTTTAGGGCTACAGAACTCTGAATTTGTAAAAGAGATCACCTTTTCATAAAAAAGTTTTTTTAAAAAAACAGACCTTGTTTGCACCTTTATTTATTTCTAGAAAGCTGAAAACCTAGATGAACCAGTAATTGTGAGAGCCATGTAATCTGGTTTTCTCTGAAGGGATGCACACTACCTTTACAAATTCTAGTGTCCGTGTAATGCAGCGAAGCTGGTTTCCAGCTCCAACAGTCTTCTAATTATAGGGAATTGTATTATTAACTAACAAAAGTAACACACCACTGGAATCCATTTCACATTACTGAAACAGGTGCAAACATTCTGCTGAGCGTGTATATATAGTTTCTATCTTACAGAAAAATAGGACACTCATTCTTTAAAGACAACCCAAAAGAAAGATACGTGATACGCAATCACTGGAAGCTATCATTTACAATACTGAATGATAATTCTTTATGTAATATACCCTATTCACCCCAAATGAATGAACAGTTATTATAGTCTTTCCTATAGGAAACAGGTTCACAGCTAGATTCCACACTTCTGAAATTCTAGGTAAACCATAAAAAAAAAAAAGACGACACTTAAGTTTCATTGCAAAAGTCCAAATTAAGTGGAAAGTGTATACCTTTTTAAGATTCAATTAATTCATTTGTGCGGTTTCTTCCATCTCAGCTGGTACATTAGTTTTTAAAATACATGTTTCCTTGCAATTCTCATCAACTGTATACGAGCTGAACAGCAGAAGGGGAAAAAGGTCTAATTGAATGTCCTATAAAACTGGCAGATTAAACACACAAGGAGGAGAGGGCAAGCAAAGATTTTTGTTGTAATTTGAAGACAACAACCCAGCAGGTATGAGGTACTGGAAGCACAACAGTTGTTACAAAGGCTCAGCTACATCAAGAACCCAGAAAACTAAACAGGAAGATCTAGGCCTTAAAAGGAGATTAGGTAAGTGTTTTCAGATAAGAAAGAGGTTTAACAGTCAGATAGATGGCCACAGTGAAGAAGCTTAAGGAAAGCATTGGGCACAGTAAGATGTTTCATGCTGTAAAATTTTGAGGAATATAACATTCTTCGAATTTTGATGATGTTGATTTAGATCCCTCCTCCTTTCTACATCCTGAGAAATCCCTCCACAGAGGAAGGCAGAAAGTGCTACCCTAATACCATAACTCCCATGTACACTTACTTGGCCATCCAGGTTGCAGATTATCCAAATCATGGATGAAAAGCAATTGCACAAAAGCATTAAAATTGCTCAGCAACAGACAGGTACACAGCCACCCTGCTTACAGGGCCACTCCAGCCCTTGTAATGATACTGTACTGTATGTGGAAGACACTAAGGCTAGAACCTAACTGGACATAAGCTAGCTTCTCCCAAGTAATACTGCATATACTTCATCACAAATACGAACTGCAGGAATATTTCCTCCAATCTACTTCGTTTAAAGCACCCTTTTCTTTCCTTCACGTACCCTAGATATCTTTTAACAAAATCTGCTGGAATTCAGTTAGTTGACATGCCTATCCTAACATTCCGTATGTACCACATAACTGGCTCTGAATTTTCAGTATTTTGTGTTACAAACTATTTCTCCAACAAAACAGGCTTTTTTCAAGAAGGTAAAACAAGACATTACTGTAAGAAGCAACGCACAGAGGCATTTAAGTCTCCTGTCAACCCTCCATGAAAAAACATACATACAATCAGTTATTTTCAAGATAAAAGTTCAAAAGGCCCTGTATGTCTCATTAAAAACAGAAGAGCACTAGCACTTATACATCTAGTATTTTACAGTTGGTACTGCAAGTCTTTAACAGAGGGACACCAATCATTGCTGCTGAAGGAGGAAAAAACCTGAAGTAGATCCACACATTAAACATTCTAGTAGCAAAGCTGACTACATGCTTTTTTAAACAGCACAGGAGCACCAGTCTGGGCCACACCTTTTTTTCCCCCACATTTTCCTTGTAACTAAACCCATATTATTTTATTCAAGGTGCTTCTGGGCTAAAACACAGCAGTTCCCCAGTTACACTCCACTACCATCGGTACATCTTAAGGAGAAGAGAGGAAGTTGTTTCGTCCACCTCCAAGGTTTCCAATTCATGTAAACCACTCCAGCTCCTAAAGCCTGTGAGATCTAGTGATGCCAGAGGGTATCCAAGCAATAAAATACCACCAGCCCACACAAGCCAATACTAACCACTGGTTTTAAGAGCTAAACTGACATGTTTTAGATCAGATGCAAACAATACTTTGCTCAGCAAGTGTTACCTATGCCAAATACAAGCTTAGGAACAGGGGTTTTCCTTCCCTGACATTAGTGCAAGTGGTAATTAGTTTATCTAAATAGCAGATACAAAAACAAAGTCAAATACATTGTTAGGCACTTTAGCTTCCCATCAGCTGCTGGGATAAGCTCACACACACTCATCAGGCGTTTGAAAAAGAAAGGGCAGATAAAGCTCAAGAAATTTACATACATGTTAGCACCGCTTTTGCTTAGTCATATAGCAATTTGCAATAATAATAATAAAAAAGTAGGCTTACTCACCCATTTTGTGAAAAGAATTTCTTATAGACCCAGAAGGCTGCCAGGAACACCACAATTGCCACAATCACTTTAGAAAGAATTAAAGAAAGCCTTAGAGTGATAAAGATCGTCTCTAGCTCACAAAAAAAGTCTCAATTTTTTTAGCAGAAATAGCACTGTCTTCACCCACAATCCTATACAACCCTTCCTCCCCCCTGCCAAAAAGCCCTTAAAATTTGCATGGCTTATTTCACAAATATGTGAATTTCACAAATTTCACAAATATGTATTTACTCAAGACTCTTCAAGACAGCTCAGCCCAAGTGACCCATCAAGATGGCGAAACCCCACCAGCTCAGTAACATCAAAACAGGTATCTCAACACCCTAACGTTACTTTTCACAAGTTTTTAAGGAAGTGGTAGGCTTACACAACTGAGTAACAAATGGAAGGACAGAAGATGGACTTTTGTTCACTGACACAGTTATTTATTCATGCTTCCAGTAAACCCAAGCTCTGAAGAGTTTATGTAACTAAGTTGTGGAAGACTGCCTTTGAAATCCAACGCTTCACATACATGCAAAAATACACATTTTACGTTAAATTAATCTATAATTGCTAAATAATCTTTTCTTGAGCTATGCAGCTTTAGAAGTAGACAAGCATTTTTAAAAAAACCCAAGACTCCAAAACTGTGATATATTACGGCAGTCACAGGTGATGACCAGAATATCAATTCCACGTAAAAAACAAACAACCCATATTGTATCTTGTTCAGGTTTTGTAAGATACTTACCACAGATGATGGCCACAATATATGCACCTAAAACAGAGTGAATCAGTATCATAAGAGGAACACATCTGCTTCTTATTCAAACATTGTAAAGATATTCACAAAGCTATCTCAAACAAATCAAGCACTTCTGCCATTGCAGCATTCCAGTTTATATCATAACATTTGTTTAACTTAAAATATTCCTATTTTTCTTATATCAAAATAATGAAGGAAGTTTGCATTAGATTATTTCTCCTGAATATGAAAGAACATCCCCAAGTAAAGCTCCTGTCACATGTATTTTCATTCTAGTGGAAGTTCTTGCAGTTCATACTTACTTAACTGGCAAGTTGGCACTCCAGGAATCCATTGGTTTTCTCCATTATACTCAATACGAGCCTCACCATGTAACGTGTAGCCTGCATAACATTCAATTGTAATAACATCCCCAACAGAATACGAAGGTTTTTGTCCATCAATTACTCTACCATAACCAATGTCTGGAGTGACACCAGAACTTTTAGGCCCACCTGGAAAGAGGAGGAGGAAAAAGAATAAAGAAAAAGAAATAAAGTCCAAGAACAGAGCTGGTATGTGAAACAGATTCAAGAAGTCACCGTCAAAAAGTTCCCACATTTGCATAAATATCAAGCTCAGTCAATCTTGAAGACAAAGGCTTCCTGCTTCCTACAGGCTGCAGATACTTCTGCTGATGGACATGCTTCAGACACATTAACAGAAATACAAGTCTCCACTTTGTTAGGACAAACAGCTGTAATGAACACCCCTGTATCACAACAAGTGATCACATGGTGCAAAGCGAGGCAACAATAAAGTCTGCCATCATCAAAGGAAAAATCTTCAGAAAACACTCCCAGAGCAGACTCTTCACACTGGCTTTTGAACTTTATCAATTTCCACAAACAAAACTAAAGACCGAGCAAGTATGCCAGCTTTGCTGAACACTTCCGTGAGTTGCTGAAACTCTACGCCACGACACTCATAACCCTACTAACGTAACCTGTCAGTGCCCTGCTGACAGACCTCTGACTTTCAGGGTCTGCATGTGACTAAGACATTTGGAACTTGTCACTCTGCCCTTGATTTTACCAATTATGAGTTTTACTCACACATGCAGTTTTGTGAAGAACTCCACGTATTCTGGCCTTGACAAGTTACTGTCACCTCTTCAGTGCCATCGGGAAAAGCACAGTCAGCACTGCACTTTATGCGAACAGACTCTCCTCTTTCATATACAGACTTCGCTGGGACCACTGCTCCATGCGTGATCTTTGGGGCTTCACACATACTTCGAGTAACTAATGCATGAATTCAAATGTAAGTTTAGTGATAATAAACTTAAAATATTTCCTAATTCATTAACTCATTCCACAAATACACATTGCCTTTGTATGAGAAATACAGATCAGCACATTTGAAAAGTTTTAACTTTACCACAGTTTTAAGTAGAAATGCTTCCTTTAGATGATTTTAAAAGAAACATCACTGCAGGTATTCCCTAAAGTAGTATGATCTTATGATGTTGTAGCTAAGGAATTCGTATTTGTTGGTTAATATAAGCTCTAGAATCATTTCCAGATGCCTTATCAAACTCAGTCATTATGGAACACCCAAACATACTCTTTGCAGAAGCGCTTCTCATTCCAGGGACCTCATCATTAGAGTATGCATGTAAAAAGTTTTTTCACTACTCTGCAACAACATTCCTTCTCCCTCTGGCACAAAGAGGAAGAAGAAAGGTTACAGAACAATGCCCGCAATGTCCCCAGCCTTGCAAATTAGTCCAGACTTGGTAATTTGCCTGGTCAAGATCTAACAACCTACTACAGCTCCTACTTTCCAGGCACCTTGTATGGTGTGAAGAGCTGCGTAAGGGAACACAGACACATAATGATTTTGATTACTCTAGAAGGATGCTGTGGCTTTCCTCATTGGGCATACTCCTAGTTCTATCAGAATTCAGAAACACATATTTTCTCCTCTATTTACACATGAAATCACTAGAACAAAGACCATGGTGCTATTACCATGCAGTGTTACCACAGCATGTCCACGCCATAACTTCTATACGTATGCCTGTAACTTAACTCCAAAGAGGTTCTGGATGAGAGCGAGTTAAGTCACTCAAACACCTGAAACGGTTGCCCACAGAGGAGGCTCCATGTCAACTTCCTTAGCTTCTGATTTGCAACTACAGTGTTATGATCTTAAGTTTTAGCTAAAACAGACTTACAACATTCTCAACATATAAAAATGTTGGATTCTTATGTAAAGACTTACTTTTCTCACAAGTTGGTTGTGGAGGAGACCAGGTGCTATTTTCTTCACAGGTAATTATCTTCTCTCCGATCATGAAATAGCCTGGATCACACTCAAACATAACTGAGTCCCCATAGCTATAGGAAGGTCCAAATCCAGATGTTTTTTTGCCATTTGCAACTCTTGGGTTCTCACATTTGACCACTGAAACAGGTAAAAGAAAAACAGCTTTGAGACATTTGTTAACAGTATCTTTGCAACAGACACAGCATCCTTTTACTGCTCCTAAGTCTCCTTATCTAATTCCTCAAATTGTTTGGAGGGGCTTTGTAAAAAAGGTTATTCTCTTGAATGTGGAGAAAGTCCTTGGTTTAAGCTATTGAGTTGTAATGGTACACAGTCAAATAAGAAATTATAGTAATAATGATATAATCACTCTCCACTTCCAAAAGACAATACTCCTGTGCAGCGGCAGAATTTCAGAAAACAAAGTGACACTGATTAGGGTTCAAATGACAACATGCAAGCATCTGGCATTCCTCCCTATGTCTGCAAAGCAAGGCTTTATGCTTGCTGGGCTTTGCTTTCCTTTCTGTGCTTGCATAGCTGTGTTCAGAAAAAGAGTTCTTCCTTACTTTCTTACTATTTGTAATCTACTTCTCAAATTCTTGCTCTTTACACAATTTTTCTTCAGCTACCCAGGCTTTATGGTCTCTCAGTTCCTTCACTTTGTCCTTGTCACTTCCAACAGCAGTCATACATACAGTTTAAAGTTTTAACCTATATTTAAGTCATATTCTGTGTCATAATCAATCAATCAATCCCCACAATGCAGTTATCACCACTGGAACTACATCAAATGTAGTACCAGAGGATTGTGTTTCTTTTCTACAGGAAAGTCCACTCCCCCTCTGCCTTCCAAAAAAGGAACAGATACTGAAGTTTTGGAGTCACATAGGCTATAATAAAGTATATTAAAAATCCCAACAACCTTTACACTGTGGAGGTGGTCCACTCCAAACTCCATTTGACTGTGCATTGTATGTGCAGAAAATAGTACTTGGTCCAATCAGTGAGAAGGGATCTGTGCCTTTTGGTACATCATCACATGTATAGGTTACTGATGTTTGATAAGCATAGCCAGCTGCTTCAGTGTAACGCCCATTGGCTATGCTTGGAGGTGGTTCACAAGGAATTCCTAGAAATAAATCACACAAATTAGTCAACAGAATTGTGCTGTTACCTTGTTCACCTCAGAAATAGCGAGCCTTGATTTTCAAGTAATTTCATTTAAAATCCAACACATAGCTATTTCTAAGACAAGCTACAGTTACAGATGAGAGTTAGGGATGGTCATTTATTATAGGGAGTCTCAGTTTCAAGAAGAGGTTGACTTTAACTAATATGAGCTAATTCGCACAATAACAGGTATTTTTCAGGGGTCATTCCTCAGGCAGATCCCAAGTAGTTCAAATAAATAACCATTTCCTGTACTGGAAGGTTGATGGCATAGCTGTTTTCAAATGAACTAGCACCATCTGAACACAACCTTACACATGGTAGTAATTTACTTACTTTCACAGAAAGGAAGATCTCTATTCCAGTCAACACCATTATCCTTAATCACACAGGAAATCTCATCAGTTCCACGTAATCGGAATCTAGACAGGTAAAAATTTTTGAAGAGGTCAAACTTAAGAAGTCTCTCATTTCTCCAATACCTACAAACTTTGTTTACAGCTTTTGACACACAGCCAAGAGGGTCATTATTCAATACAATACTGAAGTGTGATTAATACATATATTTATTCCCTCCATCACAGGAGCATTAAAAGAAGTCATCAGAGGTAATACTCTAGTTTTCGCTCTGCAGAATCTCACTAAAAAGCTTAAGCCTTGGTTGATGCAAACAGCAAGCAGAACCCAGGAATCAAATCAAATTTAGCTGCCATTTCATTCGCTCCAGGTGGAATCCAGGAGACATTTCAAGTCGGAACTGGAATGGAACCCACATAAGAAAATTTGCATTTGGTTCAAAACTGGTCTAAACACACACACACACAAAAAAAAAAAAGGATTCATTAACTTCATCAAAATACTTACCCTCCTTCACAAGAAAAAGTAGCTTTTGATCCAAATGTAAGATCCGTCACATTAATAAAACCATGTTCTAAATCTCCTGGATGCTGACACTTTCTCTCTAGGGTGGGGGTAGGGGTAGGTGGGGGAGAAAAAAAAAAGAAAAAATCCGCATCTTTGCAGTTATATACAAAGACTAAGTCTTTGGTATATACTGCTCTTACCATCAGCAGCATTTTTCAAGCTTTGTTTAGATACTACAGAATACTAATTCTCACTTGGAAAACAACTAAAACTGTAAAATTTCAAAGAGAAAAAGCGAAAGATCTCACGTACACATTACCTGTACAGAACTGCTCTATGGGTGACCACTGTAAGTCTTCACCACACGTACGAGTTGGTGATTTTCTGGGGATTCGTATATAGCCTGGCCGGCAAGTGTAAGACACCTCGGTTCCAACAGTGAAGCTCTTCATTGTGTTGAAAGGCTCCTGGAGCTCAGCATACGGCAGCCGATCTGGAGGCGCACAGGTGTCTGTCAGAGTAAGAGGAAAGAAAAAGCAATCCACAATGTTTTCAACAAGAAGAGATACAACGAGATACAACCAGGCCTAGTGGCAGAGAAGCCAGGGTAATTCAGTAGGTTTTAAGGACTCATCAGTATACCAACGAGGTGACATTCTTAACTTATATATTTAATTAGATTTCAACTTTTTAACTTATATTTTAATTGTATCCAATGTCCAACCCCACACTCATACAGGTTACTTAACCATCTGTTTCCTCAAGTTCTCCTTCAGCATTCTACCTGGACCACACGTTTCCTTCCAGTCCATATTTTGTTTGCCTTACCCCTGGAGTTACACACATGATCCGTTCCCGTATGCCCACCCGCAGGGAAGCGCCTATGGAGCTCCCTGCAGGAAAACCCAGCCAGCCGCACTGGCGGGTTGATTCCCTTGCCTAAGGCAGGCAGATCCCCCAGCGGGGTTTAAAACCAGCTACACAACCTGCTCTGGGAGGCCCTGGTTCAGCAGGGGGTAGGACCAGTGATCTCCAGAGGTGCATTCCAACCCTGGCCAGTCTGGGATCCTGGGATCCAACACTGAGCCACAGACCCAGGGACGTTCCGAGGAGCGCTTTGTGCTGAAGACTTAAGACTCCTCCATGCTAGAGGACTCAAACCACCACATTCAAGACCTTGCAATCCAAACGTCAGATCCACCCGGCCTGTGCAAGGCTTCACACGACAGAGCCCATCACCTCCTTCACGCTGCCAATTATCCCCCTTCCCCACCCATTTACGTTACTGTGTGCATTACAAATCGGTAGAGATTTACCAGACGTTTTCTTCACTACGGAAAAAATTTCGACCTCGGGGTCGGAACCAGCAGCTGCCAGCACGGAAGCCAGGACGCCTGTTCCCGCGACACCACCTTTCTCTCACCTTTTCGCCCCAAAACTGCAGGGCAGCCGCCCCGAGAGCTCGCTGGTTCCGCACCGCCGAAAGCCATTTCCCTCTCCCTCCCCACCGCCTCGCCGAGCGGCCGAGCAGGCCCGGGGCCCCCTCAGCACCCCCAGGGCCTCCTCAGCACCCCCGGGGCCCCAGCCCCCTTCTCGCTCCGGGCCGGGAGGCCGCGGGAGCTCGGCGTGCCCCACCAGCCCTTCATCTCACCCCCCGCACCGGCCGTTCCCCCGCCACGGCGGGCCGGGGGGAGCCAGCGCCCGCTCCTCACCCTGAGCCCGCGTTCCACCGAGCCACGGCAGCACCAGCACCAGCAGCAGGCCCGGGCGGCACGGCGGCGCCATGACCGCCACGGCCCCAGCGGGAGCGCCCGCTCCGCGCCCCTCGCTCGGGCCACAGCGCAGACGCAGCGCGGGGCTGGGGCGCAGGCGCGGCCCGCCCCTTCCCTCCGCCGCGGTCGCCATGGCGGGGCCGCTCTGCCCGTCGGGAAGGGCGCGGTGGCGGCGGGGGGGCCGACGCCTCTTCCGCAGCCCTTGGCTTGAGGCTGGGTTTGCCTCTGCGCGGCGGAGGGGCCCCGGCCCGAGGGGTCCGGGCCCTTTCCTGAGCAGAGCCCCCAGAGAGCCGCCCACAACGCCGGCAAAGAGGAAAATCTTCATGTTTAGTTGCCCAGATTAAACACATTTGAACGCCAACAAAGGCAAATTAAAAATAAAGGCGCCTGTGTGCCTGCCCAGGACGAACAGCCGTGTGCAGGGCCACTGCTTTGACAGGCAATCCGAGTGTTAGCAGAGCAGTGTTAAGACTCAAAACTCTAGGCGGACACAAAAGGAGAGACAAAACCTAAGGCAATTACTGGCCCACGTTCAGCTTTTATTAGGTTAAGCATCCATAGAGGAACACCACAAATCAGCACTCCTGGAAGAAAACACAGCAGCGTCCCGTGATGTGGCAGGGCAGAAGTGAACACGGTTGCTGTTAAGACAGTCTTTGGTTTAACAAATTGTGACTTCCATGAATGCATAGGAATGCTTCTGTGGATCTTGCTTATAACAGGGTTTGCAAATAAAGAAAGGAAATGTTCCTCAGATGGCAGCAGCATAGAGGAGTCCCTCAGGCAGCATCTTTACTCTGTGCAGTTTGAGCTTTGTTAGATCCTTACGTCAATCAGTGGGAGCAGAAGGAGCATTAATGCTGAGTTTACTGTAAAGTGCCTTTTTCACAGAGTTTCAGTCTCAGCATGAGCGATGCTTCCATGCAACCTGCAGCAGCTGTGTATGGAGAATGAGTATAGTGCCTGGTTAGTGGCGGCGCAGATGCCCAGCCTAGGAAAAAGATGACAGCCCGGTGTCAAAATTAAGACTTTTCCTGTTTTCACACAGATGCCCAGCAATTACATTGTAACTCAGAGAGGGAGGAAGAGAATTTCTGCAATAGTTTTAAAAGAGGAATTGTCTAAAACCAGCCTTTATAAAAGTAAAAAACAAAAGAGTTAGTGTTTACAGGTGCCATTTTGTAGGCAAAACTGATGACATTCAGAGTGCTGCTAACTGAAAATTTATTATTATCTGCAATAGATTCAGCACAGAAAGATAGAACGTAGATTCACCTGCAGGTAAAAATGACATTGCAGTTAGTGTAAAAGCAAGCAAAAAACCCCAAAGGCACAGTTCAGTGTCCTTTTCTGACGCTACTGCTGTTAAGGTAGCTTTCTAGAGAGCAAGCTCTGCCATAATCCTTACAAAACAAAAGCAGCTTTATGTTAGAAGCAAGGCATAGTCTGGAAGTCTGACCCATGAAGACCGTCTATATTCAGATTATGGAAAAGGAAACACATTGAGGGTGGTGTCAGAAAGAAAAATAGAATGTTTAAAAAACCAGTATGTTTAAAATAATCTCTTCCATCCAGCAAAACAAAGCGTCTTATTAGAAGATTCAGGGGAAGAAGTTTTCTAGTCAAGGTTGCAGCTCTTAACTGATATTTTATGTTGAGGAACATAAATCCATACCTTCTATGGAAGACATGAACACTTCTGGTTCAGAGGGTTTTCATAACTGTGGTTTTCGTATGTATTATAATAGCTAAGTGAATAAGAAGAAATTAGTGAACTGTATTGGTTTGTAAAAGAACACTCATGTTGGTTTTCTCTAAGGAAGAGCGCCTTGAAATAAAACAACCACACCATTGATTCCAGGTTGCTGTGTCTTGTACAGTTTGCAAGTGTGAGCTGAAGATACAGAATTACAAGGCCCAGGCATATTCAGGCAAATATTCCAGGTTTATAAAGTGTATAAAACTTGAGACATGGCAACAAAGGACATGGATGAACATCCAGCAGACTGCTTACCCTTCCTTCTGCTTAGAAATAATTTTCCAGGCAATGCCTGCCCCCAGAACAAGCAGGATAACTGCAGCTGCAGCTCCTGAGAGAGAAGAGCACATATTATTCTCACTGTTGTCAGCACAAGACATAATGAGGCGTATCTTTGAAGTAAGCAGAGGGAAATGGTGCCACAAAGACCACTGTGTAAAGCTGAAAACCTGGCCACAAAAACGTTTCTAATCTACTTACCTAGGCCTACTGAACCAGACTTGCGTGATGCTGAAAGGAAGAGAAAACGAAAAATGAGCGAACTATTCTAGCAAAATACGGTGTTTCTGAATTGTAGATAATCACTTTATTGCTAAAACTTTCACTGCTAAGGCCTACAATACAGGATCTCTTCAAAGCCACACCATTATATTCTTTTCTTTTTTAATACAGAAAGAACATTTGCATGTTTGAAATGCTTTTGCATGTTTCTGTTTGATCTTTGCTTCATGCATATTTCACTCACTCAGTTTACAGGTGGGTACAGGAGGGTCCCAGCTAAAGTCCTCTTGGCACTGAATCTGACTGATGCCTTCCAAAGTGTAACCATCATCACATTCAAGAGTGATGTTAGTCCCAGAGCGATAAGTATTTCCTTTTGTGGCTTTCTTTACACCTTGAACTACTGGGAATATACATCCCATCTCTGAAATTAGAAGTTACAAAAAAAGGACATTTAATGAGAGGGAACATAAAATTTGAGAAATACAACTGTGAGTTAAGACATTGTTCTTGAATCCTTTCTGAATGTAACCAGGAAATAATTTTTATCCTTTCTTTGTGGCTGCAGAAGAGGGTGGGTGTTGCATTCCCACAGTGAATATTTGTACGGATCAGCTACTCCACACTGATATGGCAGATGGAAAATTGTGTGCAGTAGGGATACCTTGGGAGAAGCCTTCCAGAGAGATTTTTCTGATGCTGGGCTAACAAAACGTTTGGAGAAGAAAGGTGTAGCAGTGAAGGATTCTGTGGGAGCTTTATAATCAACTGTCTATAACCCACTTCTAGTCTGTAGAAGTCCCTTGCCTTTCAAAGATGTCACCAGCCATATTATTTATCAAGAATTAATTTATTAAATAGTCCAACCATCTAAGATACTTACACTACTGAGTTCAATGAAGTGAGTCAGTTGCTTAATTTAAGCATCTACTCACCTTTGACAGTCCAAGCCCAAGAATTCTGAAGAAGTTTCTCAGTGGAGACCAAAGGGGTGAGGTCAACATGTGACTTTTACCCTTTGTTTTATGGTTTTTTTTTAGTATTTATTTTTGCTATCACATATAATAGTTGCTAAAGACACTTCAAAACCATGAGAATGTGGAATGTCAGGGAGAGGTTTTCTGTGAGACTGCTTCCTTTAAAGAGCTTCTGACTTATGTAAATAAGCATTTGGTACGTTATTTCCTCTCATTGTTACCCAAGCGCTTTCAACTCTTGAGTCACTGAGGTGAGTACAACTCCACCAAGGAAGTTCCCTGTGTGGTAATGAATTTATTCCAGTGAATGTCCAGTTTTCCACGCAGGAACACTCACACTAGGAATCTTGTGACATTCATGAAATCACCTCTGGTCAGCTTTGCCTGAGGACTGACCTTCCCAGTGAGCTACACAGAAGTGCCAAGTCACAGATACAGAGGCATTTGTCGAGAAGGGAATAATAGTCAGGCTGACACTTAACCTACAAAACACCCATCAGAGGCAACTCCTGTGAACTAATCACTTCCTCTGATTCCTGTTAGTGATAACTGGGGAGTGAGAGACACAAAAAGGGAAGGAAAGGAAAGGGGAAAAGTTGCTACTCTTACTAAAAATGAAAAGCTTTTAATGGAGGGAAATTATTACACAACTCATTTGTGGCAACAAGACCAGAAATGGAAAACATGCAAGAGTTAAAACTGCCTTTCAGAATTGCCTCTATTGTACTCATATCTTCTGACTCTCAGCGTGAGGTTCCCATCCTGCTTCTTTACGATAATATCATACTCTTCCCAAAGAGTACATAAATTCATAATTAACAGATCAAGACTGCCTAACTATGATAGAAAAGTGGTTCCCAAGCAAAATAAGGGGATGGAATTCAGTGTTAGCTGCAGGAGATTTTACTGCTTAGATTTTCTTCCATATGTCTCTCTGAAGATCTAATTTTTTCCAAAGTAAAGAATGTATGTCAGCATGGCTGCATGTCTCCTCAGCCCACTTCTGATTCTGCCACCACGAATTCCAAACAACATGAGCAAATTAAGCACAAACACACCTTTGCACTGAGGAGACTGGCTCCAGGCTCCTGACACTGTGCAGTTGATGAAAGCATTCCCAACAAGTGAATAACCAGGGTTGCAGCTGTAGGATACAGATGCTCCGTAGGAAAAAGTGTCTGAGATGTTGGCTTTGAGCTTCCCGTTGGTAATGTTTGGAGGATGGAGACACTTCACAACTGGAAAGTCAGGGAGATACAAACAACAGTGTTGGCATCAGGATCCTGACGGACTGCCAGAGGGTAGCAAAGGCACCCTACCTTTTGCAGCTTTGATTGTTCCCTTTTAATTTCTCCACCTAGGCTCAACAAACTGATTTTGTAACCCTGTAACTCCATCAGGCTTTGGAAGTGGGTATAAACTCGATCATGTTCTTATCACACATTCTGTAGTAAAAGTCTCAGATTTTGTTCTTATACAAACCTTTCCCTAAGGCAAGTCATGTTAAATGCCCTTTCTTCTTAGCTCTCTGCAACAAAAACACACCTTGACAGACCGGAGGAGGATGGCTCCAGGCTCCAGATTGTGTGCAAGAAATGGATGCTGTCCCAATGAGAGAGAAGCCGGGCTCACAGATGTAGCTTACAGATGTTCCAGGAGTGAAAACTGCTTTTGCCGGGCCACTGAAAGACCCATGGGCGATACCTGTAGGCTTGGAACAGCGCAGCACTAAAAAGAGAGATGTGCCGATCAAAACAGAGCTCATAGAGGCAAGACGGGAAACTTCACCATCATCTCTCATGGTATGTCAGATAAGAAGAGTGGTTAGTTCATATATACAAGTGTGGAATTTCCATTATAAGACCATCTTATTACAACATTTATACACATTCCTTATGGCTGGCAAAGCTGGCCTCAGCTCATTTTTAAGACATTCACACTGAGAAACTGAGGCACCAGATACTGCAGCAATAAGAATGGGAAAAATTAGGATAGATGGATCTTCAGTTCTGAACAACTAGACTCCGGATTCCGCTCACCTCCTAAACATCTTACAACACAGTACCAAGAGTGAGAAGGTCAAAAAAGATAGCCACCCACGGAAGAGATAACACACGCTTTCCTCTTTCACAGAGGAGGAGTGGAGGATCCCATGTGTCCCTAGGCTGGGACTGGGACTTGTGGAGGTCTTTTGGGACATTAGCAGTGCTGCATTCAATTGTGATGATGTCTCCAGGCCTACAGAGAGTTTCTCAGATTGCTTTTTCATTTCCGACTCTTGGGCTCACACAGCCAACTGTGAAGTGAGAGTATAAAGAACCCTTCAGACTGCAAAACTTGAGTGGGGTAGAGTCCACAGAGACCTCATTCTTTTTTTAGTGGTGGAGTTTATTGAAGCAACAGCTTGTTTCAGCAAGTCCTTAGGCAAATATCACTACATGCTGAACACATTTAGAAAGCTGAGACGGTTCAGTGGAAAGAGCACAAACATACCTTCACAGCGAGGAATCGGATGGCTCCAGACTCCATCTGTTGTGCAATGAACAGACTTATTCCCAATGAGAGAGAAGCCGTGTTTGCAGCGGTAGTGCACAAGAGCTCCTACATCAAAAGTGTCTGAGAAACGACTGCTGTGTTCCCCGTTAGGAATGCTTGGAGGAGGCAGACACTTCACTACTGAAAGTGGAAAGGGAGAGAGTGAGAAGGTGATGTTCAATTGTAAAAAAGGTGATAAGAAGACAGTAAAAAGTGCAATTACCCCTCTTCCCTGCAAAAAGCAGGTCAAGTTGGGAGGACGAGTTAGTGTTTAGGAAATCTTTTAACCTACCTGGTTTTGGTTTGGTATCGGGATGATGATAGTGCTCTGCCACTCCATCTAGATGCAGCATTAAGAGTTTAAAATATATATTGGTTGAGCATATACAATACACAACTTTCCCTCATCCTGCCTTTACATTTCCAGCAAAAAATTCACTCCCCTCTGATAGTCAGTGTCCTGCTTTCAAGCCACCAAATTTTCAAACTACCAATTTTCACTTTCAGGAAATGAAGAGAATGTGGATTATTGATTGCAACAAGTAGGGTGAGAAAAGTGCAAATCTTGCTTATACTTACAGCATTACCCAAAACCTGGGTCATCTCCTGTGTGAGAAGAGAGGCATAAATAAAGGAAACAATTTCTGTTTTCTCCTTAAAGTAGTTGGAGCGAACAGGAAAAGTAAAGCTAACTTTGGCTTCAGTGAGTGGGTAGGACCAGTAGGGGAGGAATCTGCAGTGCTAACAAGTGAGAGTGCTGACACTTACCCTGCTCACAGACTGGTATGGGTGGATCCCACGTTTCATCTGCTTGGCACTGGGATGTGCGATGGCCTCGCAAGGTGAAGTCTTTACGACACTTAAAGCTAACAGTATCTTTGTATGTGTAGTGATTTTTAAGAGCAGATACTCTCCCATTCTGGACCTCTGGGACTGGACATACCACCTCTGAAAAATAAATTCATTATCTTAAAGAGGGAGCTATATGTGTGCTGTAATTGATGCATATATAAAGTCCATCATTGACGTGCCACTGCTCAGAGGAGTTTCACAGGCAGTACTTGGAGCCTCACAGGAAAATAATTTCAAGAACTGAGGGCTTTTCAGTTCCTACAGGTACCATAGGTTTACCACATTATTCTATATAAAAACATAGTTTTGTGCCTATAAACAGAATAATGCAAATACATTCCAATAAATATATTAAATGGTGTAGAAATCCTGAAGTCCTTTTAGTCATTCTCATGACTGCTTTACTATACCAAGTTTATGCCTTCCAAAGCAATTACGTCTGAAGGGAAGACTAATTGCAGTGATCAAACCCTGCAAAACAGCCTTGTGGTTTGGGTCACAGTACAGTATTTGGAAGATCCCAGTTCAATTTTACTTAATATCCCACTCTTCTACTGCAAGACACATTTCTTCCTTAATTCATTATTCATGTTTATGAAAGAAAAGGGACACACCCCTGCAGGCATCTCACAACTCTTCAGTCTACCTAACTGTGAAAGATCAAAAGCTACCATCTGGAAGATTTTTAGAAGAAACCATCCAACCAAGCAAAACAAAACAATCCTAGAAGCATATTAGGCTTAAAAAATTTTCTTATTTCTCAAGGTTCTATTTATTTTAAGGAAAGGCCACTTTTTAAATTTAAGGACTTAATTTGGCAATTCTGGGCCAAGTCTAGTGGTGACCTACTTACTCTGACAAATGGGAAGAACACCACTCCATGCAACATCTGGTCCAAAAATCTCACATCGCCTGTGAGACTGTCCAACCAGTCGATGCCTGGAGTTACAAAGAAAGAAATATCAGTTGGTACCGAGTCGTTCAGCTTGGATTTTGTACTCCCATTCTGACACTACTCCCAGAGGTGTCCATCTGCAGCCTCCTCATTCTGGCTGGTCACTGAGGTGTTTCTGTTGGTTTGACACATGGGAAGGAAGGACACCAAGTTCCTTCTTCCTAGATCCAAGAAGAACAGCAATGATCCCAAATTATTCTGGGTTAGATTGGTTAGGTGCTAAATCAGGACTTGGACGCAAGTGATTTCCAAACTGCTGGAGCATCCTTGTGGCACATGCTTGCTTGCACTCTCAGCTCCTGCTGGGTGGCTGTCTGAGAAGGCAGGCTGAAACTGAAGTTTGCAAAATAATCTGTTGAGCTCAGGGAAATCAGGGAAAAATGAGAGACGCTTCTCCCTTTCCCAAGCAGGTAACTATGGCATAACCAGAACCAAAATACAAATTCTGGCTTGCTGTTGGAGAACGGCCATGCAGAGGAGCGGGCTGTGACCTTCTACTGTAAGTTGCCCAACACCAAGCTCAGAAATGGAGTCAGCAAAGGCAGCGTGGGACTCACCCTTCTTCACACGTGTAGCTCACCGTTGACCCAAAAAGGAGATCTGTCAGAACAACAACTCTGCCATTCTTTGGTGTTTCTGGGTATTTACATTGCTTCCCTGGGAAAGAACAAGGCTGAGTTTAAACTCCTCTCTTGCAGTTTTGTAATGCGCTATGAGAAGGTATCTTAAGGATCTGTCCACATTCAGACACCAATAAAGATGTGATTTTAAAAAGACCAATAGCTGCCCAAATTATGTGACTAGTGAAGCCATGTATGAATCATGTTTTAAAGAATTGCTTTAAGAAACCCACAAATGTAACTTAGACTATTTTCAACAACCAACACCAAATTGATTGAGCTATTCACTTTTACAGAACTCTAGCGCTTCAGACCACGTGTGGTTTTTGAGGCAAGTCAGAGTCGGGGGTACTCCAAGGTGACTCATGTATCCCAGCTGGCATCTGTATTGCACAGTGTCCCCGACACGAAACTCCGTCAGATTTTTGTATTCCTCAGTTAGCTCAGCAAAGGTTAAGTTTGGAGGTGCACCACAGCCACCTATCAGGAAAGCAAACACAGGGGATATCAAATAAACAAAGTTGTTTTAAAATGTATGTTGAGTATGCATAGATGAGAGTTTACAAGCAAAACTGAAAACAAAGGGGAAGGACTGAAGGATTCAAAATGTTGGAAACAGTAAAGGAAAGGACAAGTCCTACAGCTTTCAATGGCAGAAATCCCAAGACTGTCCACAAGTCCCATCTTGGAACTACTGTGTACCTGCACAATGGGGAAGAGGGAGGCTCCAGTTTCCTGAGTCAGTGCAGTAAATCGATGCCTCTCCCAGGAGGCTGTAGCCAGGGTCACAGCTGTAATTTACAACCATTCCAGTAGTGAAAACTTCCAGGTCCTGGCTGTTGTGATTTCCTTTTTCAATATTTGGAGGTGAAGGGCATTGCAGCACTAAAGAGAGAGGACAAAACAAAATGACAAAGAGGCACGGACACGTAGCATGCAGGAAGGATGCACGCACAAAGCCTGGAGCAGAGAAGGCTCCGGGGAGACCCTAGAGCAGCTTCCAGTACCTAAAGGGGCCAACAAAAAAGCTGGAGAGGGACTTTTTACAAGGGTGTGTAGTGACAGGACGAAGGGGAATGGCTTTAAACTGAAAGAGGGGAGATTTAGATGAGATATCAGGAGGAAATTCTTTGCTGTGAGGGCGGTGAGGTGCTGGCACAGGGTGCCCAGAGCTGCTGTGGGTGCCCCGTCCCTGGAAGGGTTCAGGACCAGGTTGGACGGGGCTGGGAGCAACCTGGGCTGGTGGCAGGTGTCCCTGCCCGTGGCAGGGGGTGGGAACGAGATGGTCTGTCAGGTCCCTTCCAACCCAAACTGTTCTATGATTCTGTGATCCTATGAAAATTCAGGAAAGACGTGTGACTGTGATGGTCCCCCTTTTCACTATGGGCAACACCATTCACAGCTTACCTTCGCACCGGGGATAAGGGATGCTCCAGGTTCCATTGACCGTACAGTATAGAGCTGTTTTGCCAATAAGAGAATAGCCAGGGTCACAGCTGTAATTTACAGACTTTCCAGGGACGAACACTTTCACATCCTTGCCATCATGCTGGCCGTGGTCAATTGGTGATGGGGAGGGACACAGCCGCTCTACAGGGAAGGAAATCTTCACTGAGAACAGGATGAATGAGCATATGGGTTTTCTGGTTTGTTTTCCTATTTAGCACTAGACAACTGAGTCTAAGTACACGCATGTGGATTTTCACTTTTCTCCCCTTCTTTCCTCCCGTAATCCCTTTGTATCACTGGCATATCCACAAGTGACAAAGGCAGGTGAATGCACCTTCGCACTGAGGGGCAGGGACGCTCCAAGCTCCAGAAGAAGTACAGTTAAGCTGTGCCTCTCCAACAAGAATGTAGCCAGGATCACAGGTGTAGCTCACAGACATGCCGCTGACGAAAACTGCTGTGGCTTGGCCACTGTGCTTTCCATTGGTGATGGCTGGAGGGTGAGAGCACTGCGAGACTGGGGGGAGAGGGCAAAACCATAGTCATGTCACTAGTGAGAAAAAAAGAGGATTATGGAAAAATGAATGACTTGGATCAAAGGAATATTGCAGCTGAGCTGCCAGCCTGTGAGACAGGGAAGTCTCAGACAGGCATCCCTCGGCTGCTGCTCACTGCCACAGTCTATCCAGATGCTTCAACTCTCTCGACTTTGGAGCATTTATTTCTGTGCATTCATCCCCAGGACTGCTGTACGTCCCTGTGTGCACCTTGCCCTGCCTGCAGCCTTGCCGGCGGGGATGACGCCCACGCCCGGCAGAGCCCTACCTCCGCACTGCGGCGGCGGCCCGCTCCACACGCCGTGCTCCCCGTCTGCCGTGGTGCAGAAGATGGAGGACTCCCCAGCCAGCAAGTGGCCCGAGTCGCAGGTGTAGACGACCACGTCCGCGTAGGAGAATGTGTCCATCAGGTGCCCACTGTGTCTCCCGTGGGGGATGTCCGGAGGCGGATCGCAGACGATGCCTGCGGGTGCGTACAAGGTGGCTTTTAGCATCATTGCTGCAGCAGCGCCTGGGGTCTGCAGGACACACACGTTTCCCGGGAAGGGAACCGACGGGGATGAACCCATCTCAGCAGTGATGCTTTTTGTCTTTGCCTTGGAAGATCTTTCCCAAGGAAAGCACCGATCTGAGTCACTTTGTGCCATGTTTGCTTTCGTACCAGTCTGTTCAGCCCCTAACCCAATGTACTTACTCTGGCAGACGGGAACATCGCCGCTCCACCTCACTCGTGGCCCAGAGCTTGAAATCACACAGTGCCGCTGGGACACTCCCACCAGCCTGTGCCTGGGGTCAAACAAAGTCACTTTTGTCACTACAGGACTGTCGTTGAACATTGCATCTCCCACAGCCACCAAGTATTACCTTAGTTGTTGTCTAATACTGCCATTTTAGAGCGATGAACCTTAGCTCATGTGGGGAACTTCCCCCCCAGGTCCCCTCAGCTGGCACAGGCAGCCTCAGGGAGCTGTCATGCCTTCTCCTCTTCCTTCTGCCCTCTAGAAGTGTCCACTTAAATCGCTGGTTTAAGCCAGAGCTTCCAAAATGAAACCTCTTTTCACCTCATATGCTCCACAGAACCAGACTCAGGTAGTCATGCCCTCTAATTGGCACTTAAAAAATTATAAATAAATCCCCTTCTCCAAATTCTTGGTCCAAATATTTGGACTAGAAATCTCAGACTAGAAATAGACCATTGTGAATATGAGAATTGCTGTAGTGCCCAAACTTTTTTAAACTACCCAAAGGATGCTGAGGTTTTCCCTGATCATTTGGATGATTTCTGTTTTCTCTTAGCACCTGAGAACTCCAGTTTCTCCTCCAGCATCACCTTGTGCAGGCAATGCCGGTGTGCTCTGAGCTCAGAGCCACAACCCCTGGTCTCTTTGGGGAGACATGCATTGCCTACGGGTTGCAGGGACAGCAGAAGCATTGCTGATTTCATCTCAGTGAGGAGCAGGAGCTTGGCTGGGGCTCACCCTTCATTGCAGGTGTAATTCACTGTTGATCCGAAGAAGAGATCTGTTGTAATGATAACTCTGCCGTTCTCCGGTTCTCCTGGATGATCACACTTTCTCCCTGGGTAAAAAAAGACCCGATTTTAAGCTTCTTTAACTCAATGCTATAAGAAAAGAGCCACTAATTCTAAGAGTTTTCCCAAACCTCATAAAGGAGGGAACTGAAAAGAAGAATGACAAGGCTTCATTCATCACACTGAAATTTAAACAAACTAAAGTATCTGCAAAACATACGCTTGCAAAACTCCTGGGCTTCAGACCATGTTTGATTTTCAAGACACGTAATAGTTGGTGATATTTGTGGATGTTTCACATATCCAGGCCTACAAGTGTACTTCACAGTCTTCCCAACAGGAAACTCAGTCTGGTTTTTATGTTCCTTGTTTAACTCAGCAAACAATAACGTTGTTGGTGTCCCACAGCCAGCTGCCAAGGAACAAAATGCACATGAAGAATATGTCCTGGCTGTGAAATGCAGCTAAAGAGAAACAAGTGCATTGGTAGGCACTGTTACAAACCCCAGGGTATTAATATCTCTTCTATGTATTCTGACGTTTGCTTACATAAGCTCTTACTTTACGTAGAGAGACACACACCTAATTTATATGCTCTTAAAAAAAAAGTAGACTAAAACAGCCACCCCCACCCCCCAAAAAAACCAAACCAACAAACAGTTTAGCTAGTTTCATGTTTCCACTCTGCACATCCTACACTGGTGCAGCGTGTCGTCTTCAGGCTGTAGAGTGCAGAATTTGCCACTTCAGAAATCAGAACACTCAAGATTGTCTCCTTGCAGGAAACCATGGGCTTTAGCAGTTCACTAGGTTATTCCCAATGCCACCAAAATGCACACAGCTCCTGCATGTGCTGGAAGCACACTTAGACCCAGGGGGGTCTTTGGGTGTGTGGTTTCACCTCCCCCCTCCCCATGCCAATGCTGCAGGTTGGCAGGTTTGCCTGCTCCAGGGTCAGCCGAGCACGGGACGGATGCTCAGCCAGCCACGGGTGCACGGGGAGCTGCAGCTGGCCCCACCTGTGCAGCGTGGGTACGGGCGGCTCCAGCTCCCCGAGGCCGTGCACCAGACAGAGGGGTCTCCGAAGAGGGAGAAGCCGGGCTGGCAGCTGTAGTTCACCGACATGCCGCTGGTGAAGTTTGCCCCAAGCTCTGCGCTGTGTGTGGCATGGGCGATGGTGGGAGGTGCAGGACAAGGCAGCACTGACAGGGCAGGAGCAGAGAATGGCATTTTAGTGATTTTGCCAACAGAGCACAGCTAACATGGCAAGACTGTTGCACCTGAAGCAATGTCAGTGAGGCAGAGAGCATGACCTCAGGGCCCCTCCAGGGCAAGAATGGCCCTAAGCATCCTCCTTCTAAACCACCATGTGCCCGTGCTCACCTGGCTTGCAGGTGGGGACAGCAGGCACCCAACGGCCATCGGGCTGGCACTTGGTTTCATGGCTGCCCTGCAGCATGTAGCCCGGGTGGCACTGGAAGGTGATGCTGGCCCCAGGATGGTACACAGCTCTCTTTCCTCCAGCCACTTCTCCATCCTGCATGCTGGGGCTTGTGCAGGTGATCACTGGAAGTGAAAAGCAGCAGAGCATGGGCTAGGGAAGCGGCTGACAGAGCTGGGGTTTCCCCTTTTGTTTTTGCAAGGTCAAAATCCAGGGAAGGCTGTGCGACCACAATGGTCGCCCTTCTCACTGTGAGTAACAGCACTGACAGCTCACCTTCACAGCGGGGGTAAGGGATGCTCCAGGTTCCAGATGTCAAACAAGAAACGGTTGTTTTCCCAGTGAGGACATACCCCGGGTCACAGTAGTACTTCACTGATGTTCCAGGAATGAACGCTTTGACATCCTTGCTGTCATGCTGGCCATTTTTGATATTTGGAGGGGAAGGACACTGTAGCACTACAAGGAGGGGGAAAAGTCATAACCGGTGAAGAGCTGGTGCCACAAACACCAACTGTGGGGTAAGGCAGCCTTTTAACTTCTTTCTTTCTGTCTGTCTTTCCCATTAACTTTTCCCAAATAACTAGGGCTGTCACTGTTTGAACTATGTTTCCATCCTACCCTCACTTACCTTCCAGCCTTCATGTTTTTTGAGCTTATTGACATCAAGAGTGATCATCTCTCCCTGTTTAGGCATTTACAGTGGTTAGTTTCTATCTGTGGTCCTAAGAGTTTGCTCTGTCCCTTCTGGGTTGTAAACAAGATCAGACACCAGCCTGACTCACTGTTTCTCTGTGGATCCATTTAAAGAGATGAAAGCCCTACAGAACAAGGGTCTGAATCATAGAATTGTTTAGGTTGGAAAAGGCCTTTAGGATCATTGAGCCCAACCATTCACCTCGCACTGCAATTCCACCACTAAACCATGTCCCTACATGCCACATCTACATGTCTTTGAAATACCTCCAGGGATGGTGACTCCACCACGTCCCCGGGCAGCCTGTTCCGATGCCTGAATGGGGATTATCCAGACAGGACGACAGATATGTGTGTGTTTGTCCCTTCCAGTCCTGGAGAGTGGCCTCTTTACCTCCAGTGTGAGGCAGTTGCACCCTGCCAGGTGCACTCACACAGTGGTTCGGAAGGAATCAGCTACCACCCACCACCTCATTTACACTTACTCTTTTCACAGATGGGGACAGGAGGGTCCCATGTGCCCCCAAACTGGCACTGAGACTCTTGAGAGCCCTTCAAGGCATAACCAAAATCACATTCGAAGACAACGATGTCTGCGAGCCTGTACGTGGTCTCCAGCCCAGCCGTTCTTCCGTTCTCGATCTCTGGTCTTTTGCAGCCGGTTGCTGGAAGTGAAGAGCACGAGGCACTGCTGGGGGTATGAAGCCCATCCTGGGTGTGGAGGGACAGTGACCAAGGGCAGTACCTGCTGCTGAACTTTGCCATCACTGTCATGGGCATATCAACATTATTGACTCTTATGCTTACACAAAATACCATTATTCACCTGCTCCTGAGAGTCTGCCCTTACTGAGGACAGAAAGAGAAGTCCACAGAGGCAGATGGAGCTGCTCCTGCCTGTGGGACCTTTGGGCTCTGCCTCTCACTGGAGATCTGGTCTGTAGCGATGAGACCAAGAGCCAAGAAGGAAGACAGGGCCCAAGGAAAGATAAAAAAAGCCAACACAAACACACCTTCACATCGGGGCTGGGGCCGGCTCCACGTTCCCTCAGCTGTACAGCTAATGGAAGTGTTCCCAACGAGGGAGTAGCCGTCCCTGCAGCTGTACTGCACAGTCGAGCCTGGGAGGTGGGTGTCCGAGAGCTGGCCGCTGTGCTTCCCATTGGCGATGCCTGGAGGGGGAGGACATCTCACCTCTGCAAAGGAGAAGGAAAGGCAGATAAGAAATATGGACAGGTCAAGAAAAAAATCTTGAAAAACTCAATCTTCAAAAACCAAAGGCGGAAGACAATTAATCCGATTAAGTTATTTGAAGAAATGTCTGTCATGTTAGGTGTCTTCCTATCCATGGGTGCAGCCCCCACTGCAACCACCAGTCCTTCTGCCACTCACAAGCAAACGTCTCCAGCGGGGATGACGCCCACGCCCGGCAGAGCCCTACCTCCGCACTGCGGCGGCGGCCCGCTCCACACGCCGTGCTCCCCGTCTGCCGTGGTGCAGAAGATGGAGGACTCCCCAGCCAGCAAGTGGCCCGAGTCGCAGGTGTAGACGACCACGTCCGCGTAGGAGAATGTGTCCATCAGGTGCCCACTGTGTCTCCCGTGGGGGATGTCCGGAGGCGGATCGCAGACGATGCCTGCGGGTGCGTACAAGGTGGCTTTTAGCATCATTGCTGCAGCAGCGCCTGGGGTCTGCAGGACACACACGCTTCCCGGGAAGGGAACCGACGGGGATGAACCCATCTCAGCAGTGATGCTTTCTGGACACAGTGACCCAAATTATCCAGAGACAAACCTTGTATGGAAAAAAAAAAATCATATGTGGGAAGGAAAACTTGTGCCCTCCTGTGAATCACTTCCTTGCTGCCCATGTCTGGAGGTGGTGGGACAATTCTTACCTCCCTTTCCATAACCATTGGTGACACATGCAGAGAAAGACTGACCACACCTTTCCTACATGACCGGTGAGAAATACTTATCCCAGTAACAGAGAGTTTAAAATATTAATGGTTTTCCCAGTTCAGACCAGGATAAATAAAAGACCTTTGGAAACATGTTCAGAAGCATCCAAAACCAAAACAGAATGAAAAGAAAAAGGGAAGATTTTACACATACAGTGACTTGACAAATTTGTTGCAATAAAATCTTTGTGTTGAAAGATGTGCCACTCTCTTCCAAGCCATCTCCAAGGACCTTTTGTTGTGGCCTACTTACTTTGGCAGACAGGAGCATCACCACTCCATGAGACATGTGCACCAGAGACCTCGCATGTCCTCTGAGAACCTCCAACCAACTTGTACCTGGAGTCACACAGAAGGATTTATTTATTTACATTAAGGGACTTGAGATTTCTTTACAACCCCTGTAAGAGGCAGCCAAGGATTCTGACTTGGGACATAGCTTCCTTCATGTAAAGCTGAAAATCTGCTTCACTCACTTGGCACTTGAATTCAGCTAGTTGCAAACTCACCCTTCGTTACAAGTGTAATTAACTTTGGACCCGAAGAGGAGGTCTGTCAGGACAACAGCTCTGCCATTCTCCGGATCCCCTGGGTTAGCACATTGTTTCCCTAGAAGGGAATGCCAGCCACCGTTAACCCTCCGCTGCTCACTCACATCCCAGCCAGGGATGCTAACACAGACCAGACTGCATAAGGAAACTCATAAAGCTAGAAAAATGTGGAAATCCAGCCAAGCCTGACACTTCAGGATTTTTAGCACTTGCAGGACTTACTTTTACAGAACTCCAGTGCCACAGACCACGTCCGATTCCTGAGGCATGTAATGACTGGCAGCATCCCTGGGTGCCGGGCGTACCCAGGCCGGCACACGTATTCCACCGTCCTCCCCACGGGAAAGACAGTCTGGTTGCTGTATGGCTTCTTCAGCTCAGCAAACATCAGTCTGGTAGGTGCATTGCAGCCATCTACCAAGAAAGATAAGCCAGCCCAGTTGTTAAAGGAGTCAAAACCAAGCAGATTTGGGAGAGCAGGGAGAAGGTTAAGGGAGAGCAGGGGGAAGGTTAACTTTCCGAGCACTGTTTGAACACTTGCCCTGCTCGCAGACTGGTACAGGTGGCTCCCAGGTGTTATTTAGTTGGCATCGTACCACTCTGTGGCCTCGTAGAACATAGCCTGGCTCACACTCAAAGGCAACGGTGTCCTTGTGTGTGTAGGTAGTCCTAGGAGACACTACTCGCCCATTGCGAACCTGCGGGACAGGACATCTTGCCTCTGGAAAAGAAGTGCCGGTCCTCAAAACAGGCACTTAAACAGTGCCTGTGCAGCTGCAAAGCCACTTAGGGTTGCAATGCCCTTTAAGACACAAGCCTGAAAATAATTTTGCCTTAGATGATGTACTGCCTGCATCCAGCGAAGTCAAACGTTGAAGGAGAGACTCAAGCTGAAAGGTGAGGCTGGAAATGCCGGAGGCGGTGGGGTGGCCCTCCAGCCTCCTCCCCTCTGCCTGGCCTCAGCTGCAAATCAGCCCTCGCAAATCCTGCCCTAGCAGGCACTCAGGCAAGGAGTGGAATTGTCTGGAGGTTTCCTAGCCTTTCTGAATATGAAGCAGTAGAGCTGGGAGGATTGCACTGGAGTTTTTGCGTGTGCACACACAACTCTACCTCCGCACTGCGGGGGGGGCCCACTCCACACGCCGTTTTTCCCATCCTGGGTGGTGCAGTAGATGGAGGGCTCTCCGTGCAGCGGGTACCCAGGGTTGCAGGTGTATGTTACAGATGTGCCATAGTGGAATTCATCCAGCAGCCTGCCTGTGTGCTTCCCATTGGGAATGTCCGGGGGTGGCTTACAGGGGATACCTGCGGAGGTGCAGAACAAGGCTTCTAAATTCAAAAGCAGCACCAAAGTACTTGAAATCCCTCAGTCTGTGGCGCATAAACACCCGTCCTAGAGACAGAGTAACTGCAATGATGTGACCTTCTCGGTGAGGCCTTGTAGGCAGCTGGATCCCATCTCCCTGGCCAGCAATTTCTATGACCGTTAGAAAGCAGACCAGTAAGACAAACCTCTATGGAGGAAACACTTAGATGCTTTATCTTCTTCACTGTTTAAGAAATAAAAAAGGCAATATCTATTTTGCATTGCCTGTGTATAATCCTGATTTTTCAGCTGCACACAGTGCAAAGGCAACGCACAGGCAGCAATCTGTATGTCACCTTAGGTTAACACATACCTGGAGAATCTGTAATATGCTTTAAAATCCCAGAATGTGCCAGTAAATGTTTCTTTCTTCATCACAAACCTGTCACCTAATCAGCAACACTAATAAATCAGCAGAGAAACACCCAGGTGTGATTGCTGAGGTGCAGCACAGCAGCTCTCTGGGTACACACCAGTTGTCTGTACTTGGAGTGAAAGAGAAAGCCCGCAGTTTGGGACTTTGGGATTCCACTTCTGGCCCTCCCAACGAGCTTTGTCCCTCCTTAGGGGTGAGCCTTGCTCTCTCTGAGTCTAACAATAACAACCCTTAAGCTGAATGTTTCCCTTCCTCTCCTGCAACAGGCTTGTGATGTTAGAGACAGGACACCTAAGTACTGCTGAAAAAGCTCCAGCTGAGGCATTGCTTTCTACAATCCATTAAGCTTTGAGACCTTGTACCTTTTCCCAGAACATTTTTGTACGACTTCAAAACCTTCTGATATTTTTCATGCCCACAGAGCAGAGAAATTCCCCGTGAAAGCTTTGATTGGACAGATTTGGCAGTCTCTGCTGGAAAATATTTACCGAATCCATGCACACCCCCGGCGTCGTAAGCTACTTACGCTGACAAGTGGGAATGTCACCACTCCATTCAACACGTCCACCAAAAATCCCACATTGTCTGCTGGCTCGTCCAATTAACCTGTGCCTGGTGTTAAAAGGATTGAACATTCATCCCAGGTCATGTCAGTCTGAGTTACTATCACCTTCCAACCGCCTCGGACAGTGTGAGCAGCCCTGCTGGCAGCAAAGCTGTGGCCCTGAAGAAGTTCCCTTCCTCGCTCTGCCTGACCCGTTTCACACTATATACATGTAAACATAAGATAGCGAACACCTTATGTGTTATATAGGTACAGAACTCCGTACAGTGGCTTCTGTATAGAATCAATTCATTATCAATACATCTATTAATACATCTATTTATTGGGAGTGAATGAATAGGAGGAAAAAGGGGAGACTTACCGAAAATGTCTCTCCCTGCTGTTTTAAGCAATAGCCAAAACCAGGACTTACCCTTCTTCACAGCTGTAGAGCACTGTTGACCCAAACAGGAGATCTGTTAGGAAAACAATTTTCCCATTCACAGGTTCACCAGGATGATTGCATTGTTTTCCTGGGGGAGAAGAAAACCCTCATTTTATGTTTCTGTCTATACCATGGCACAACAGATGCAACAATTACTCCAGTTATCTGTCCACATTTCCAGTTACCCCCCAAATGGGTTTCAAACAGCATAAAGTTACATGGCTTTACTAGTCACATACTATTTGACCACCAGAATAACGTTAAGGTTTTTGCAGCATGGACAGAACCTAGCGCCTATTCCTTCTTGAACAACGGACACCAAATCAAGGAGCTATTCACTTTTACAGAACTCTAGTGCTTCTGACCACACTCCGCTCTCAAGGCATGTAATAGTAGGTGACATTCCTGGGTGTTTAGCATATCCAGGTCGGCAAGTGTATTGCACAGTCTTCCCAACAGAAAAATCAATCTCATTTTTGTGCTCCTCATTTAGCTCAGCAAAGTGTAACCTTGTAGGAGCACCACAACCACCTATTAAAAAAGAAAACAGACGTGAGAATCAGGCAGGACAGGCATGCCGGGTGCAAGCACAGAAAGAACACAGTTATGAGGAAAGGCATTTGGTTTGCTTTGCAAAATAATTTATTTTGATTAATGTAGCCATCATTAAACAAACACAACCTATTTTCCCAAAGGATTCCAGAGGATCTGGTTCTTATTCCCAGGATATACTTAAATCTTCCACTCAGAGGGTTTCACCACATTTTTATAACAAGGTTAGGGGACAGAAAATAGTAGTGTACCTCAAGGCAGCTATGTCACCGTTTACCTGGAAGTACCGGCCTGTTTGAGAACTCCAGGTAATGATGCATTCTATTGCAGATGGGAGCAGGAGGGTCCCAGCTGCCATCCTCCTGGCAGAAGACTTCAGCACTGCCTTGCAGGCTGTAGCCATCATGACACTGAAATGTCACCATTTGCCCAGGTGCAGAGATAAGTCCTTGACCACCAATTTGCCTTCCGTTCTGTACATCTGGATTTATGCAGACAGTCACTGGAAATGGTGATGTGCAGAAGTGATGGGCAAAAGGAGTCGGAACAAAACAAAACAAAAAACGCACAGGCTGTTAATATTGCAACAACAACTTGACATCTCCGTAAACCTCCCCACCCCTGCCTTCACAACAGAAGGGCCTGACATTAATTTGTACCATGCAACACTTTACATGGGATTAACCTTCTCTGAGGATCTGGTTGCAACCGTCAAGGTCTCCCCTGTGCTCAGAGCCACACTAAGAGCTTCTCACCCGAGGGGACAGACCACAGACACACCTTCACAGCGAGGGCTGGGCTGGCTCCAGTTCCCTGATGCTTTGCAAAATGCAACAGGATTTCCAACCAGGTAGTAGCCAGGATCACAGGTGTATGTTACATGCATTCCTGCAGTAAAAAAAGCTTTGCCCTGGCCGTTGTGATTTCCATTGTGGAGCCTTGGAGGCATGGGGCATGGTCGGACTGCAAGAGGGAGACAGAAGGTCCTAAGTCAGCGAGAGAGCAACACGCAAGGGGACGGGAGTTGGTGCGATGCTGCACTGATGGGTTAAAGCCCATCCCGGGGGCGGCTCTGCCTGCACACGCTGTTCCTGCTGCAAGGAGCACCCGGCCGGGCAGGGCTACCCTTGGGGAAGCAGCGGGCACCTGCACTCACCCTTCTCACAGGTGGGCACCGGTGGATCCCAGGTCCCCCCAGGCTGGCACTGAGTCTCATAGCTGCCGTCTGTGGCATAACCAGAGATGCAGTCAAAGTGAAGAGTCTCCCCAGCCTTGTAGGTGCTCTGCAGCCCATAGATCTTCCCGTTCTGCACCTCAGGTATCTCACAGCCGATTGCTGTGGGGAACGTGGACAGCATCCTTTAAACTTCAATGCACGGGCCAGATCCTGCACACACAGCCCTCTCCCTTCTCCTCACCGCTGTAAGCCTGTCTGCACTGTTCCTACGGGACATCCAGTATCCTTTCCGCCAGCCCCACAGCGAGCAATGAAGCATCCACCCACCTTTGCAGCGGGGCAGGGGCTGGCTCCACACCCCTGCCTCCATGCAGTAGATGGACATGTTCCCGACCAGCTCGTAGCCATCCTTGCAGCCATAGTAAACCATTACTCCCCGGGAAAACTTGTTCAAAGTCTGTTCTCTGTGCAGCCCGTTGGCAATGTTCGGTGGCCGAGGGCACATCAGCTCTGGAGGGGGAGACGAAAAGCCCATGAGAGTGTCTGGGACAACCAATGCTTGAGAGACAGCTCAGCTGAAACCTCCTGCACATCAGACATGGGGAAAGGCGAAGGGCAGAGGACTCGCACCTCAGGTACTGCCGGCTCTGCCCTGACAGCCAGCCTTTGGGTGCCCTGTCTCTCCACTGACTTTTCTGTACAAAGAACGTTGAATTGATTCATAGAAATCCAGCTGGTCTGCCCCCGAAGGCTGTGGCACACAACATGCCCCTGCCTGCTCACCTGCGCTGTCACCAGCCGGTTCTCCCTGGGTGTGCTGCAGCCGGGCAGCTGCTGGAGCACTGGGAGGAGGGAGCTGGCTCCGGACACCCCTTTGCACTGGATCTCACATCAAGTAATGTGCCAGTTCCTGGATATATACTGTGTGGTCACCAGCATCCAGCCCCAGCACAAGAGTTATGGCCCATGCAGCCACAGTTATAGAAACACCTAGCTCTGGATTCAGGGATGTAAGCGTATTCCTTACATATTATAAAACTGTATACTTCATTAAAGGTGAATTTAATCCCTCACTGAAGGTCTCAGCGGCAACCCATCAGGGATTCCCCTGTGCTCAAAGCCACACTAGGAGCTTCTCACCCGAGGGGACAGACCACAGACACACCTTCACAGCGAGGGCTGGGCTGGCTCCAGTTCCCTGATGCTCTGCAAAACACAACAGGATTTCCAACCAGGTGGTAGCCAGGATCGCAGGTGTATGTTACACGCATTCCTGCAGTAAAAACTGATTTGCCCTGGCCACTGTGATTTCCATTGGTGATTTCCAGAGGTGGAGGGCATGGTCGGACTGCAAGAGGGAGACAGAAGGTCCTAAGTCAGCGAGAGAGCAACACGCAAGGGGAAGGGAGTTGGTGCGATGCTGCACTGATGGGTTAAAGCCCATCCCGGGGGCGGCTCTGCCTGCACACGCTGTTCCTGCTGCAAGGAGCACCCGGCCGGGCAGGGCTACCCTTGGGGAAGCAGCGGGCACCTGCACTCACCCTTCTCACAGGTGGGCACCGGTGGATCCCAGGTCCCCCCAGGCTGGCACTGAGTCTCATAGCTGCCGTCTGTGGCATAACCAGAGATGCAGTCAAAGTGAAGAGTCTCCCCAGCCTTGTAGGTGCTCTGCAGCCCATAGATCTTCCCGTTCTGCACCTCAGGTATCTCACAGCCGATTGCTGTGGGGAACATGGACAGCATCCTTTAAACTTCAATGCACGGGCCAGATCCTGCACACACAGCCCTCTCCCTTCTCCTCACCGCTGTAAGCCTGTCTGCACTGTTCCTACGGGACACCCAGTATCCTTTCCGCCAGCCCCACAGCGAGCAATGAAGCATCCACCCACCTTTGCAGCGGGGCAGGGGCCGGCTCCACACCCCTGCCTCCATGCAGTAGATGGACATGTTCCCGACCAGCTCGTAGCCATCCTTGCAGCCATAGTATATCGTCAGTCCCCGGGAAAACTTGTTCAAAGTCTGTCCACTGTGCAGCCCGTTGGCAATGTTCGGTGGCCGAGGGCACATCACCTCTGGAAAAGAAAAAGAAATTCCCCGATGAGTCAGGTCTTTGCCATTTTGGGTGCTACTGGGAATGTTTGGGTAATACCAGGGTAATGTCCTGAGCTCTGTTCGGTCTTTGTTACATTTGCTGGACCGAAGTGTTACTTAACTAAAGGTACAGCAGCATTAAGATTACAGTTGCATTGCAGCTGGAGGAAATGACTATTAATAATGACAGTCCCGACAGGAGAGCTGACAGGCATATCGTGGGATTTGGCAGAAGGTGCATGTGGGCATGGAAGCAGCAAGAAGAGCGAGAAGTTATGATTACTTCCCGTTCCAGGAGGAAGATGAAAATGTCCCACATCTGACCAGAAGTGGAGTGACAGAAATCCCCTTGGGCACAGCTGGCCTCTGGCTGCTGACTGTGCTGGGGAGTTTACAGCCTCCTGCTACAGAGCAGCTCAGCCCCAGGGTTAACTTCTCCCCATCTCGCTCAAAGCCCAAGACAGGCCAGGCTGCAGCCATCCCTGTGTCCCACCCCAGATCACTTCTCCCGAGCCATTTGTGTCCCTCAGAGCCAAGCTGGCAGCACTTTGGTTTGAGAAGAGAAGCGAGGAGGACAGACGCATCCCAGCTCTGCTTTCCCACTGAACTTGAGAGGACACAAGAGGAGCTTGGCACCGCGCTGGGACACTTGCCCTTCATGCACACTGGCAGAGGTGGGCTCCATGTGAAGTTGGCTTGGCACGTGCTTGTGTGGGAGCCCTGCAAGGTATACCCTGTGTTGCACACGAAGCTTACGGTGTCCCCAGTCCTGTAGAAAGGGCGAGTAGTGGGTACTCTCTTCCCACGTTGGATGTGTGGGAACGGGCATCGGGTAGCTGGAAAAGGGAGAGAAATAAAACGTTTACCTACACAGCTCTCAAGCTGTTCCTGCCTGTGATGGTCGCTGTGTTGATGGTGTCCGTGCAGCCTGTTATCCCTCAGCAATGGGATGCAGCGGAGGCTGCGGCTGGGATGGCTGCCCCTGGGCTGAGGGACTCCTCCCTGCGCTGCTTGGGGACCCCACTGCTTCCTCAGCTGGCAAGAAATGGGCGTCCAGGATTTCACATCAGTCGCCTGATAAGGTCAAGAGCTTTTCATGGCCCTTCTGCATGCTTCTAACCCACAGGCTGGGAAGCACATCCCCTGGGTCCAATCCAACCCGGGGAAACGTTGGCAGGACCATCCAGGACCAACTTAACTGCAGTCCAGGGATCTGTGCTACCCGGGGCACGTGGCCAGGGTGCACAGCGTGGGCTGGGGTGCTGTGCCACACTACCCATGGCACTGCCGTGACCGTGCAGGAACAGATCCATGCCAGCAAGGGCAAAATGCATCTTACAAGGGACCAGGCTGTGAACCTGCTGGTGTGCTTCCAGGGGTACCTGGGGGCTGTTTGCATTGAACCCCCGCAGAAAGAGAGAGACAGAGAGGCAGGCATGCAGAGAGGCGGCCAAGCAGGCGTTCAGAAACAAACCTGCAGGGAAATAGCTTTTTGTTCACTAGGCAAACATTTGCACTAGATAGGAAAATGTAGAAAGAAGGTAAACAAACGCCTCTCGCTGGTAATATCCTTTGGGTTACTGAGTAAAGGGCCACAGCTCTGTTCCTCCCCGCTGAGCGGCTCTGGTGCAGCCCAGCTCTGGTCTCTGCTGCACCCTTCGCAGCCTTCCCACAGCTCTGAGCCTGGCTCAGCCGAGAGCCGCAGCTCTCTGGCATCAAGCAGCACATGTGAGCAATGACAGCTACTTCCACAAGGCTGGCGAGCCAAATGCACATACATCAGCTGGACATACAGAAAATTAAGTATAACAGAAGTATAACCTTTTTGCAACGTGTTACCTTAGTGATATTTCTTTTTTTTCCCCTTTTTTAAAGAAATATAACCCAACTCTTTGCAGCCACCAATGCTTGACTCCTAGCCTGCCACTGAGCTACCACAGCCTTTGGTCTCCCAAGATGCCAGTGAATAATTAACATGATTGAGGATATAGGGAAGTCTTCTCCATACAGTACCAAAACACTTCTGAAACCTTGCCAGGGCCGCCAGGTCACAGCACCCGTGCTTACAAGATGGGAAGGGGTAAATAAAACCATACTGCAGTGATGGAGCCGATTTCTGTAGGTTTTTTGCTATCCTGTCCCAAACAAAAGGGCATGTCGGGCTACCTGCCAAGCTTTTGTGCCCTCGGGCTTTCAGAGCGAACATCAAACATGCCCAACAGCACAGTCTTGTTTGCCATTTTACTCTCTTGCCTCATTCCAACACATTTCTGTTTATCACAGCAAGTTTCAACTTGACAGAGCTTGAACACAACTTATTACTGGAACAAGCTCCTTGTCTCGCTGCCGTAAGATGCTGTATCCATAACCAGCTTTACTTTGGCAGTTTAAAGACATAGGTCAAGCCCCTTGTTACGAGAAGCTAGATGGGTTATGAAAGATTCTCCATACCCTCCTGCAGCAAGGTTGCAACTCCCTTTCCCCCGGCCACTGAAGGACACAGGGTGGCCCCAGTGCCATCTCAAGAGCCTTCCATCATTCTGTGATGCTCAGGGTCTGGCATGCCAAGATCCACCTGGGACCAGCACAGGGCTCCTACCTACCTCTGCAGGGAAAAGCAAGAGGATCAGCGAGGAGAGGAGCAGTGATGAGGAAGAGGAGGTCCATGGGAGGAAGGTCCCAGAGGTGCAGACCTGCTGGTCTCCCTTACCTTGAGCCCCAGCCGTAGTGGCCAGGAGCAAAGCAGAGCTGCCCAGGAGGTGGAGGGCGAAGGTGAGCACCATGCTCCGGTCCCTGGCGCCGACTGCGGCTCTTGGGAGGCTGTGGGAAGATATGGGCACCCCAGTTCCCCCCACGTGCGGAAGGAGCTGCAGCTGCAGGGCTTCCTAAGGCCACGGGACAGGAACCTGTGGGCTCCTCAGCACAGGGCAGGTGCAGCCACACCACCTCCCCCCTCCCCAAGGGAGGCTGCAGGTCCCACACGCCGCTTCTGCTGCTATTTTTGGCAGGTGAGGGTGGGCCCCTGGGACCCACGGGCATCTGTAAAAAGAGATGTGGGTGTAATTACGGGGGTGCTGTTAGCCAAACTGGGCCCATAGCGGAGAGCATCCTCAGTTAGGGCAAGCGGCCCGGGCTCTGCCCCAAGTCCCCAAGCAGCCCTTCCATGAGCCAGCTGAAGAGGCACAGCTTGGCTTGGCTTGCCTGCCAGGGTGCAGGAAAGGCAGAGCGGGACATTCCCTCCTCCCACACACCTGGAACCAACGGCAGCAGGGACACGTGTGTCCCTTGGGGCCATGGGTGCTCGGAGCAGGAGGCACAGCACACAGCACAGCCACCGACCTGAATCCTCCCAACCCAACCCTGGCTGCTCTGGGACTCATCCATGCCTGCATCATCCCTCGCCGCTGGCTGGAAGAAGAAGAATCCACAGACAGGACTTTTTGATGCAGGAGCAGGTCCCCACCTTGCGCAGCGGGGGATGCTTTCTGAGCCTGAAACAAGCAGCGACACATATTGTCCGAGGCCTTTTATCCCTTTTATTGACAAAGAGCTTCCGATATTTACACATCCAAGATTTACACTTCACAATTTGGAATTGCACTTGATAGTTACACTGAGATTATAAAGTAAAATTACATACAACTCAATTACAAACACTACAGATAAGTCCTCTTCAAGTCAGTTTTGGTGACCGCGCCTGTAAGCTACATCACAGCGCTCACGGTTCCTTTCATTCGGTTGCGGGGAGATCGTTTCAAGCTGATCCCAAATCAGGTGTTAAAACTTTTGGAAAAACCACCCTGGACTATGCAGTAGGAACAATTGTGCCTGGATTAAAATAACAAAACTGAACCCAACACTATGGTACAAGGCTTTACGTTTGTGTTTTGTTCATCTAGTCACTCACGTGGCTTACGGTAAGAGATAGATAAAAATAATGAGCAATCTGCAAGTGCTTGTTCTGCAAGAGTGGCTTCCCAACCCAGCACCTCAGGGTGCCCCAGGGGCAGCTGAGCAGGACCGCACTCTGCTGGGAAGGGAGAACTTTGTGGGTCTATTCTGAACAAGACTAACGTGTTGATGGAAATGGCTGTTTGTGTTTTCCCCTTTAATTAGATGCATGTTCCTATTAACAGGAAAGCACTGGTTAAAAATGCAGAAACAAAAAGTACGTGGTAGGCACATTTCAAATACTTCCCGTTCCCAACTGGGCATCACAAGAAGCTCCCAGACGGGCGATGCACCTCTGCATCAGGCGAAGCCCCAAACCTCAAAATCTTGCTTCACC
Organism: Falco naumanni; assembly: GCF_017639655.2. Taxonomy (NCBI): domain Eukaryota; kingdom Metazoa; phylum Chordata; class Aves; order Falconiformes; family Falconidae; genus Falco; species Falco naumanni. The sequence continues at coordinate 6,748,580 of NC_054070.1, forward strand.
AGCAGCTAAAGGGCCTATTGTCTCAAGCTGGATTCAGGCTTAACAAGTTTAAATCCCATCACAGTTTTTTTTCCCTGATAAACGGGATTCCCAGGAAACCTGCAAATCTTGACTTTATTTTACAAGATGCTACATATCTCTTTAGCATATTAAGTGCTCATTTAGCATGGAGTTAAAACCAGGAAAGGAAGCTAACACCACAATGCATGCTTTCTATCAACCAAACAAATCAAGGGCACTTTGGTTTAGACAACGTGAGGGAGATGCCATCATCTGAGCTGTCCTCATGGCACTGCCAAAGCCTGACTCGGGTTGGGACAAGGCACTTCCCCTCTCCCTACCCCCGCAAACATCCCCAACACAACAACCAGCTAGGTCAGGTGAGACAGGATAGAAACAAAGCACACAAAAGATGTGGGGTTTGCATCCTCTTCGCCACGGAGGAGTAAAGGAAGGCTTTGGTTTGATGTGCACCTGCACCTGCTTTGGGTGCAGCCACCCACCAGTGCTGCTGCCAGCGCAGTGAGAGGCCAAAAACCTGCTTTTCCTCCCCAGCATCACAGCAGCCCCAGGGCATCCCGGTGGGATCCTGCAGTGGGACTAGGGGTGCACAGCACCACCTGGAAAAAGTCTTTTAAGTGCAAATTCAGACAGGGACTCCCTGCATCAGAGCCACCCCAGGCAGGTGGCATTTGAGCGGAAAGTGAAAAGGTTCACAAGCAGCAACTTTCTGATGTTTGGTGGCATCTGCCGAGACAGCTGCAAGTTCTGCATTCGGCACAGGCACCATCTGCTTGTGGACAAGCTCTGTTGCCCCCCAGCACCCACTCAGCTGGGTCCCTCCAGGGGCTGTCAGCCCCCTGAAGGCTTCGGCACTTCTAGAGAAGCGTTGAGTCACTGCGGAGACAGGAAGGGTGTTTCCGCAAAGTACTCACGGAAAAGCCTCAGCGTGATGCAGATAAGTGCCAGGGCAAGATCTTCAGTTGAAGTTTAAAACCAATTTTAGTACGTACAGGAAGAATCAGAATAGCAATTCTTTGTAATAACACTTTAAAATTTTTTTCTCTCTGGTAAAATTACTGGTCTGTAAGGATTGCTATTTGCACAATGGTTCAGGCTCACCTCGAAGTAACGGCTACATCTGTGGTTTTCTGTGAACGTTTTCAATGCTTTCAGTTCTCACAGATAACACCCAGCTTACACATCCTATTTCTGTCAGACAATTTTTATAAGTATGTATCACTCACATGAAGACATTCACCTTTAATCCTCTCAGCAGCAGCAGCAGCACTTTCCACCTCAAGGCACTTAAGAAACACCTGGATCCTGATCAGGACCAGGCACAACATGAGCTTCATGGGGCTGAGAAACTGAACACGTGGAGGTACCCGAAGCGCAGGGTTTTCCTGAGCCTTCTCTACTGCAGCGTGAAGGTCTTTGGCATCGCTACGATTTAACATGAGGATAACTGCACTTGATTTCTGAACAGCGTGGGTGGCAGAAAGCATCTCATCCTAACCCATCCCATCCTATCCCATCCCACCCCATCCCTGCGCATGAGTTGTGTGTCCAACACAGCGCGCAGCTGCTGCGGCTGCAGCCAAAGTGCAAGTGCTTCCCGGGCAGCAGCGCAGGGTCTGGGCTTTGTCATCCAAGGTCTGTGGATTGCTGCTTCAAGGCCAATTTCACAGGATGGAAAAGCAGAGCACTGAGATCAGCGTGATCAAGTCCAACAGGTCTACAGGTGCCTCGCCACTGTACCTGTTCCCTAATCTAGAGGTTCATAATCAGCATTGCCAGGAGGAGGGGGAAGATTCCTACAAGAATCAAATAAGAAACTTCAGTCTTCAAACATATTCAACTACCTCTTCCCTCCCTTGTCCCCTTTACCTTCCCCCCTCCTTTTCACAGCATGATCTTAAAGCAATATGACAGCAGACCCTAGTAGAAGGCTTTTAAGCCTATTTCAAGCAGAACATACAGGAAACAATAACGTAAAGATAGGCAAGATCATGGCACAGAGGTTCAGGAGTACGTATCGCTTACCAGCAATGATCATGTTCGCTCCACCTGGAAAGGAAGCAAGCAAAAATGTGGAACTCGGCACCCGTTCAGCATGGTTATTCATCAAACTACACAACATGCAGTGTCTCAAGCCAGAGCCAAGGCACAAGGAAGACAATTTAAGCACCACACAGAACAGGACCCCTGCACAGCCCAGCTCCACAGATGTTCATCTGTTAAAACCCAGATGGCTTTACCAGGATACGTTTCCACTAGCCTGTGAGTCCATACCACCACCTAATCTCGCTCTTTTGGCACTGGGTTTGAACTGAAGCTGTTTCAGGAATCATTGAAGGCTTACTCCTTAGCAGAACTATGTGATTTGGAGTCACAGAGGAAGGAAAGAACAGGTATTTTGAAGACAGAGAGGAAGTAGCAAGACTAGGCACAGGAGTTAAGTCACCTCTGCATTCAGGGGTAGGTTTGCTCCAGACTCCACGGTATTGCTGATCTGCTTTACAGTGAACAGAAGCTGGTCCAGCAAGGGTGAAGCCATCCTTGCATTTATAGACTACCACCGAGCCATGAACAAAGCGTGTGCCCTTCGTGCCATTGTGCATCCCGTTGTCAATTGTGGGGGGCTCTTCACAGAGAACGTTGGGGAATGTCGGCAAGAGTGGAGACAGAGAGGAGGCAGCAAGACTAGGCACAGGAGTTAAGTCACCTCTGCATTCAGGGGTAGGTTTGCTCCAGACTCCACGGTATTGCTGATCTGCTTTACAGTGAATAGAAGCTGGTCCAGCAAGGGTGAAGCCATCCTTGCATTTATAGACTACCACTGAGCCATGGACAAAGCGTGTGCCCTTCGTGCCATTGTGCATCCCGTTGTCAATTGTGGGGGGCTCTTCACAGAGAATGTTGGGGAATGTCGGCAAGAGTGGATGAGTAGTGCTCCTAACTGGAAAGGTGAAGAGGTGTGTGAGGAGAAGGAGGTACAGCCAAATGTCACGCGTCTAGCAGCAACTGAAAATCCTTTGAGCTTTACTGCTCAGGGCTAGACCTCAGCTACTGCCTGCTAGCCCCAACTTCAGGATCTCACCCCATGAAATGAGCCACTGAAATGCCTTATCAGGCTAGAAGTGTTTCAGCCATTTCTAGTTTCACAAAACACTACACACTGACTTCGTAACACCTCATTTCAGCATTATACCAAATTGAGAGGACAGAGTTCTAGCATCCAATTATCTTTACCTTTTGCTAGTAACTAGAGAAAGAAAACTTTCCTCCTGTGACTGTTTTTTTTTCCCTGTAATCTCTGCTCTTCCCTTGCTCCTGCCACTTTGTCAGCCTAATTTCTGAATCATACCAGAATATTGCACCTAAGGCCTCACCAACACGTGTTAGTATTGAAAGAATGAATTTTACACTTGATTGAATTAATAAGCACAAGGAAGAGCAGCCCAAGTCCACCAGCAAGGCAGCTACACCAGCACAGTCCCAAATCTTAACAGCTCCATGCAGGGTTTTTCCTTCTTACTTTCACAGCGAGGAGGTGCTATATCCCAATCAACTCCGTTCCCGGATACCACACATTTGGCAGAAGACGACCCCTTTAATTCATACCTAAAGAAAGAGAAGTTTAGGGCTTTCTAGAAGACATCCCAGAAAGGGTTCATCCCCTGCCTCCCCGCCACGGTGTGTAGGCAAGGTATTAACCAGAAGTTGCCCCCGCTATGAGATGGGGTCCGGCCATGCCGAAGCCGCTAAATAAGGGCACTAATAAGAGCTGAAGCAGTTCGCTGCATCACCAAGCACACGCGTGTTGCCACACGCTCATCTCACTGAAGTCATGATGTAGAGTTTCACTGGAGACTTGCACTGGGAAACCCAGGAGGGTGTTACTGCCTGTGATCCCCATCTTCTGATCCCCAAGTTGGTGCCTTTTAAGCAGTGATCCACTCACCCAGGCTCACATATGAATGTCACAACGGTCTCAAACAGGAAATTGGCTGCAATCACAGCCCCGTTTGCTAATGTGAGATGAGTGCATTGCTGTCCTAGAGGGAAAGAAAGCAACACGGGAATTACTTCAAACCCAGAGATGGGCACGACCCAGATTTCAGAGTAACATCTCAAGCATGCACAGATCACTCGCACAGTCAGGATGGGAGAGGAACAGAGATACTCACGTATACAGAAGTCTGGCTCTGCAGACCAAGTTCCATCGCTCAGACAAGTGACAACAGATGACTTTCCACTTGCCGTGTCATAACCCGGTTTACACCGATACCTCAATTCAGTTCCAGCAAGAGAGCTGTCACCCACAGTACTTATTAACTCAGCGAAAGAGAAGTGTGGAGCAGGACCACAGGCTAGAAATTGGAGACAAAAGCAAGGTTAGTTACAGAAGGGTCCCCAGAGGGTCTGTAGTAACAATAGCGAACTGCATGTTTTGGAGCACACAGCTTTTTTTTGTTTTGTTTGAATGTTAGTGTCTGGGACACAGTTTACATCCAACCCATTTAGGAAACAGCAGTATACGTCAGTTTGCTTAACTGGAGAAAAGGTGGAGATTGAGCAGCATCTCTGCCTCAGAGGCGCTCCTTCACTGACCAACCCACCGTGCAGGACCTCGACTCAGCTGAGCTCAGAAGCCAAGCATCCCCGACAGGTCTGGAAGCTGGTGAAGCCAGCTTGTCAGGTGTTGCCTCTTCTTTCAGTGCACTTTTGGACCATTTGCTGCTCACAAATAAACAGCTTCAGGTATAAACATGTGACTGGCCTGGGCTGCCGTGCTGAGGATGCATGCCAGCATGCTCTGCAAGGGTGTGACTACAAGTGCACAAGGTTCAGAAGCTGGCACGCTCAACAGCTCTTAGACCTACATCACGGCAATTGCTCAAGGAAATTAATTTGTACTCACTTGGGTCACATGTTGGCAGAGGTGGCTTCCAGGTACTGTCTGCTTCACAAGTCACTATATTGCTACCATTTAATACATGACCAGGATTACACTCAAAGACCACTGTATTTTTGTACGTGTGCTCAGTGCCAAAGCCGGATAACCTTTTCCCATTTTTCACTTCTGGATTTTTACATTTGACCACTGGAAGTGAAGAAAAGACAATAAGAATAAGAAGGAGAAGCCCTGCAGTGACACCAGAGGCATCGTGCGAGAAGCTTACCAAAGAACTGCTGTCCTTTCGCTTTGAGAGAGGCAGGTCCCCAGTGGGGTACAAATGCTCCATGAACAGAGACATCATTAAGAAACTGCACACGTGACAGCTTTGTTTTTCATTTGCAGGAAGCCCTGGGCATGGGTAGGGAGAGGGAGGCTTTCTGTGGGCTGAAGAATCCATTAAACCAAGCCCTGCCTCTCCGCACGACTTGGGAGACCACTGCGTTAGGCTTTTTGGGAATCCTTTTAGACTCAAATCAACCTCCTCACGGCTGGCAGCCCATTGGGCAAGTACAGAGGGAGAGGGATGAGAAACAAGGTCAAAAGAAAAAGGAGAGAAAGAAAGCAGCTACCTTTGCATTCAGGGGCTGGACTGTTCCATATTCCATTAAGGTTATCATTTGTCGTACAGTGAATCGTCTCATTTCCAATAAGAGAAAAACCCTGGTTACATCTGTAGGTTGCAGCCATGCCAAAGGTGAAATCTCTGTTCCCATCGGTGAGCTGCCCATTCTTGATCTCAGGAGGTGGGAAACAGGGAATAACTGCATGAGGAAGCAACAGCAAGAAAATGCAAAAACATTTCCATCAAATATGAAACTAGCTACTAGAAACCAAAAAAAAAAAATAAACCCCCAACTCCCCCTAGGGAAAAAAAAGCTAAAGAAAAAACAGGGAAGCAGCCCTAAAGCAATCATCTCAACCTGAAGTCTTGAATGTGCCTTTAAATTCTGAATGTGTTTCAGGATTTTTTTAAATGCAGAAATGGTAAAATGGCAAAATAGCATCTATCATCCAAGAGGAGATACTACAGAAGTTGCCTTCTTGAGGCAATAAATATGCTCTCACCAAGCAATTTGGGACCCTCACCTACTGGTGATGGCATTTCCTACCTTCATCACTCTAACAAGGATGAGGCCAGCACACCTGTTGTAGCAGCAAACCATCTAAACTAGCAGCAGCCGATGGTCAGGCCCATCCTACAGGATGCTAAAAAAACCCAAATAGCACCAACAGACCTCTTAGCATTTCTCTCCCCTTTGAAAATTGAGATTTTGGCTGTGCAGACATGTCTGAAGGTATCCCAGCCCCGGTCAAGCACAGCTCTTGATAAAAAAAATCAGCAACAGTTGCCTGACAGAAAAGAAACACGAGTGATGCCAGGTCCACGCCAGCCCGGCAGGAAGCTTGCCGTGTGCCTAGGCTGGGCAAGCCCAACAAGCAGCCACATCTCTGCCTGCAGAGCTGCTGCCAACATCCAGAGAGCTGCCTCAGTATTTAATTTTCATTCCCAGCTCACCAAGAGTGCTTGTTTGGGGAGGGGTAAGATGTTAAAGTCTCTTTGAAGGCTAATGTAATTTGCATTAGGTACCAGGCAAAAAGTATCCACCTGCTGTTCCCCAAATTACCATATATATACTGTATTAGCTTTGAGGAAGAGATGTACACAAAACATTTAAGATCTGCTTACTGTCACAGTGTGGAACGCTGCTCCAAGAAACTTCATTGCCGTCAAGTACACATTGTGCAGATGGTGCCCCAACTAATCGGTACCTAAGAAAAGAAAAGGTTGAATCTCTGAAAAAAGTGAAGGACAACTTGGGAAATTCAGCAAGTTGTACAGTTTCTAATGGTATTCTCTGGAGGAGCTGAACCCTAGGGGAGAGTCAGCTAGCCCTCCCATAAAACACTATTTTCTCAGTACCTAAAGAAATGCAAGATATGATGCAGTTAGAGGAAGCTTAATATTTGCACAAGGCTCACAGGAGCGCGGGCGAGACGGCATCCCCACCATCCCCACCCTGGCTCTGTTCAGCCCCGTGCTGTGTGGCCACAGACCCAAATAGCAACTTATTTTCTGAGCAGAGCTAGGTGTCACACTGACCGTACCTTAACCCTCTGCTCCCCTCTGGCCCCGCTCCCAGGACACCACAGCACTCTTTTCCCAAGACCCCTTCGCTAAGACATGGCCAGCCAGACCCATTGCACAACAGCAAATGCTGAATTACTAACGAGCACCGACAGGAAAGGAACAAAACCCTTGGCAAAGCAGCCGAAAAGCAATCTGCAAAGACCATGCTCTCATGCCTAGAAGATCATCTGTTTTGACAGCAACAGCAGGAGACCCCTATGGCTCCCCGCTCCAAACACCTCCAGCCGTGCCCGTGCTCACCAAGGAAAGACCCCCAGCTATTATGAAACTCCGAGTCTCCCATGGGTGCTGTCTCCCCAGTCTCTGCTCTGCCAGCTCACCAGGAGCCTGGCCCAACGCTTACCCTAAGTTACAGGTGAAGTTTATCATCGCCCCGAACAGGAGGTCGGTCGTGTAGTCAAATCCGCCGTTCATGATGTCCGGTGGACCACATGACTTTCCTGGAAGGGCAAAGGTGGTGAAAATTTAGTAAATTGATTACTGCTTATGAAAAAGCCTTTGTCTTCAATTAGGAATTGCTTAACTCGGACAGGGAGCTCAAGGACAACTTGAATGAGCAGCTGGGGTTTGTCCTGAGCCCCCCGAACAAGCAAAATGTGAGCGGGACCACCCAGACACTAATACTGTGTGAGCTGTGTCACGATGGTAACTCCGCTGCGCTCAAGTGTCTGGCCAACGTCCCTGGTGTGTTTTGGTTTTCACTGAGCATAAAGGCAGGCAAGCTCCGGGAGCGGGCCAGCAGCCTCACCGACGGGTGGACCGTGCTGTGCAGGAATTTTCCCAGTTACGAGAAACTCCCAGCACCGGAAAATTAACTCCACCACAGCCAAAACCAGGACACAACCTCTATAAAGCTCTGCAGTAACGAATTGGTGCTTTGCTCCTATTGCTCTGTTATGTTATTATGCACAATAACTAGTACTCTTTCTTTTTACCATATTGCATGCTATTTTCCTTTATTATATTGTAATATAATAAACTGCATTTATTCTTATATTTGATCCGGAATTCATTTTTGCTTGGCATCCAGTCAATCAGCAAAACAGTAAGGGATCAGCATGAGCTTTATTTTATAGCACCATAGTGAAATGCAGGTGCCAGTGCTGTTTGGTGCCATTACAGACTAATTGACCATTTACCAGGCACCTAAATTCCCTCATGAGCAAACAGCGCTTTCAAAACAGATGGAAAAGCCACATTAACTTCTGAGGAACTGGAAATTAAAATACAAATAAAAAGCAAGAAACAGCACAGCTAAAGCTAAGGACAAACTAAAGGAGCCAAGGTTCATGGGCTTACGGAGAAAGGAAACTGATAAAGAGCGAGGCGGGCTCAGGCAGAGGTGGGAAATGGTGTGAAGGAGAAGGGGACAAGGGGGGACCCCCTGATGGCCTTAGGGCCAGTACAGGTGCATTACATGGGGACAATGGACTCCCGCAGCCTTTTCCACACCGTACTTTGTTTCTTTGCAATTATACCATTTACGCTATATCACTAGATTATAAAGTAATTAAGCAGGACAGAGGTCACCTCCCAGAGCCTAACGTCAGCAGGCGGAAGGGCAGCCACCAGCAGACATGCAGCCAAAGCGCTCATCCTCACGTCCCCGAAAAACCACAGCCCAGGCAGCGCCCTGCTCAACGGTGCCGAACCGCCAGCGGGGTCCTGGGTGCAGCAGGACCCCCCTCTGCCACCCCCGGAGCTTGCCACAGGGGAACTCACCGATGCAGAAGTCAGGGTCCCATGACCAGAAGGAGTCGGGGCCACAGGTGACCACGGGGGACTTGCCCCTGGCCGTCGTGTACCCCGGGCGGCAGCTGTACCTCAGCGTGGTCCCGACGGCGTAGGACGGCTCCAGGGGCATGGGGGGCTCCGCGAAGGCAAACCGGGGTGGCTGCCCACACTCACCTGAGGGCAGGGGGTGATGGCTGGGGGGGGGTCGCCTTGGCCCTTCCCCACGCAGCCCCGGCCCCACGCCACCCAGCCCCCTTTCCCAGGCAGGCCCATCCCCACCAAGCCCCTTCCCCAGGCAGCTTTGCCCCCTTCCCCAGGCAGCTTCACCCCCTTCCCCGGGCAGCCCTGCCCCTTCCCCAGGCAGCTTCACCCCACGCACCTTCGCCCCCTCCCCCAGGCAGCCCTGCTCCTTCCCCACGCACCTTCGCCCCCTTCCCCACGCAGTCTTGCCCCCTTCCCACGCAGCCCCGCTCACCCCAGGCGCCAGGCAGCGCCAGCAGCACGGCGCAGAGCCAGAGCAGCGTCATGGCTGCGCGCGGTGCGGGCCCCGGTGCGGGTCCCGGTGCGGGCGCGGATGCCATATGCAGCCCTGAGCCGCAGCACAGCCCTTTCCGGGGCGGGCAGGGGCCGGGCCAGCCCCCGCTTCTTTGCTGCCTCCGCTGCCGCGGTGGGGCTGGGCTCCCGGGGCCGCTCCCTCCGTTACTGAGTAAGGAACGACGCCGCTTACAACCGGGAAAGAGCAAAAGAGGCGGCTGGTGCTGGGCTGGGGGCTCCCCTCGCTCCCCCCGGCAGCGCGGGGGTAAAGCTCTCCCGGCCCGGCCCCTGGCACGGAAGGGTTAATAACCCCTGAGCTCAGCAACCCAGCGCACAGCCTGTGTGTGTCCCGGGAGAGCCACCCCTGCGAGGGGCGCTTACCCCTGCGAGGGGCGCTTACCCCTGCGAGGGGCGCTTACCCCTGCGAGGGGCGCTTACCCCTGCGAGGGGCGCTTACCCCTGCGAGGGATGCCTACCCTTGCTCGGTGTCCCCCGCCCTACCCTTGGTCCTCACCTCGAGGGCAGCCCAGGGTCTTGCCTTGCTGCTGCACCGTGATGTGCCCTCCCCGTGCCTCCTCTTCCCTGCACCTCTCCATCAGTTAGGTGAGGTTCAGGGCATGCTGCGGGTACCACCGCTTGGCACCCCTGGAACAGCCCCTGTTGCCTCCAGCCCCCTGTTCAAAGGGACAATGAAAAGGGGACAGTAAGGGATGGGTGGCTATTGCCTCTCCTCAAAGCAATATCAGGACTGCACCCATCAGCACAAGCCCCCAGAAACACGCTGTGTCCCAGCCCGGTAACAAATACAGTATCAGAATCAGACAACTGCACAGCACCTTTCTGCCCTACCTGTGGCACTGCCTGTCCTTTGCCAGAACATCAATAAACACAATCTGTTGGCAAACACCGATAAAGCAGGAAGGCAATTTTTACAGCTTCTGTATTATCACTGTTGATTTTGCCCCCACGTCAAAACAAACCAAGGAGTACAGGCCCATAAACACCAAGCAGGGAGCAGTCAGCTTAATCCTTGAACTCCTTGCCAGAGCTGCAGCCTGGTACAGGAATACTCGGGGTCAGCTGAGGCAGGGTTATATCTGGAGAGGATCCACACCTTCCCCACACCGCCCCGGTACTGCCCGGGGTGGGGGTGGGGGGGAACGGACTCTGCTCCAGCCCCAGTGCCTTGCCTCTGTCATTGCGGTTCCCAGGAAACACTATCACAGTTCCCAGGAAGGGCCAGGCACATTGCTATGGACATGACAGCAGCAATTATCTGAGCAGCAGCAATTACCTGAGTAGTTGATTACATCCAGCAAAGAATGACATTGCAAAACCATTTCAAGTGCTCTGTGAGAAAGTTTCATTAGTAAATATGAAAAAAAACAACCATCAACCCAATGCCAACCCCAAGCCAGGATGCCATCATTGCTTATTTTGTATTCCTTTTATTTACAAAATGTTTCATTATAAATACTGCAATTGTTGCACTTTTATCTGTATGCTAGTAAAGGAACCTCAGTAAACAAGTACATTTTTTTAAAATACAAGTAGTACCTTTTATAATACAAGTAAATCTTGCAAGACTGTGCAAAGAGTGTGTTTACTTTGAAACTGTTTTCCCAGTGGGAAGAAACATTTACTGACTTTTTTTTAAACCCTCACTTTAAAAGCTACAAAAATAGTTTTGTTATACTAAACCAAACAACAGAGTAGGTATTGAACCACCGTGGAGCTGGATTTGAAGTATGCTTTGGTTTTCCTGCTTCTTTACAAAGAAATTCTTGATTGTGAAATCAGACACTTCAGGTGGCCTTATTGCATGTCAGGCGTCAGCCCTGACAGCGCCAGTGACCCCCCTGCCCTCCCGCCAGCCTCACGCCGATAAGAGCGCTATGGCTGTCGGCATTTATCCTGCAACAGGGAAATGAGCAATTAATTAGGGTTAGTCACCACGTGCTGCAGCCCCTCAGCTTTGCAGCCGCCGGTTTGTGGCCCCATAGCGTGGGTGTCCCCCGTGGGGGTCCCTACCGTTGGGTGCTGGGTGCTGGGGCTGGCACAGGTGTGTGTGGGTTGGCACCGCGCAGACGGGGCAGACGTGGCAGCTGGGGGTGCGGCGGGAGACAAGGTGAGCCAGGGTCCCCTCGCCGGCCAGGGGACACACGGGGCAGCTCGCCCTGTCGCTGTGGACAAGGGAGATGTGCAGCCGGTCGGTGCAGGAGGGGCAGACGGGACCCCACGGGCTGTGAAGAGAGAGCCAAGGGTGAGCCCTGGCGGGTTCGTGTCGGAAAGTGCTCCTCGCCGAGCCACGCCACACAGGCTCTGCCACCCAGGAGAGCTAGTTTCATTAACAGTTTCAAAGTTATGAACTTTTTAAACCCAAACAACTAGCGACTCATGAGTGCAGAACCAAAATGGCTCCTCCAGGGTTAGGGCTAAAAGCAAGTGGAACAAGCACATGAAATCAATGATCACTAAAAAGAAGTTCATACTTAAAAAGGCTAAAGCAGGCAGCTGCACGCCTCAAACCGTGTTTATTTTAACCAAATATTTGTTTGAATTTGCCTCTGCCAGTGATGACTCTTAAGCTTTGTGGGCAACTGCCAAAAAATAAGGGAGGCATAGGGCAGCTCTTTGCTCACCTCATGGCTGCTGTACCCCAAACAAAACAGCCATGCCTGGGGTGGAAAAAGCTCTCGGCAGCTAGGTGAACGGAAGGGTCTCTTACAGCACTCCGGCTCTTTGCTGCTTAACCGAAACCAGAGCTCCTTTGTGGGCCAAAGAAGACGTGAGGCTGAGCCAAGCGAGGGCAGCTGAGGAGCACAAGCTGATTCAGACATACCAAGAAAACTATGCCAGCATCATCCGGATAAACCCCGCACCAGTTTCACCTCTCTGCTTGCAAGCAGGCACTGTGCTTTTCCTCTGATTCAAAGCTATAAGCAAGCGGAACTGACATTTATGTGCCTCCGTCATTTTTTTATTCCAAGCGAAGCGGTTAACTCAGGTTTGAGGATGCTCGGCGCACACCGCGGTGCTCGATGCTGAGAGGAGCTCCCTGCACCGGCCGCATCGCACTCACCTCTCGTCCTGCCGGCGGGGCCTCCCCGGCCGCCCCCCAGGTGTTGCGCTGTCACACTGGCCAAGGTGGGCGCGCAGCCAGTTCTCACAGATGGGGCAGATGTGGTGGCTGCTGTGGAGAAGCATCGCTGAGGTCCTATGTTGAGTCCCTCTAGAGAGACTCAAAAATCACCGTGACGCTCAGCACTGCCAGCTTCCCCAGTACTGAGGTGCCGTCCCAAGCAGGATGGAAACCTGGAGTCAGCTCTACCACAAACCTCCCCCGCTTTGCTAAAAGGGATGAGGTGTTTCTTTGCTTCTCCTGAAACACACTGTTTCATAAATCCGTACCCTCCTTATAGCTAGACCCCCAGTTCCCAGCCTCACCCCACGAAACCTGCAAAGCCAATTACGCCTCCGACGCCTGTTGCTCCCCCAGAGCAGAGGAGGAGCAGAGCGGGCAGCTCGGCATTGGCACGGGAACCCTCCAGGCACTGTGGTGTGCAGCACAACACAGTAAAGGAACAGGAGAAACACGCGCACGTGCGGAATGCCTTTTAAAAGCACTGAAAGAACAAAGCATAAAGATTGCCCAGAGCTCCCTCGTGTTAGGGGAAAAAAGCAGAGCCATTAGTGTTTCAAAAGTAATTAAATGCTGTAATACTAAGCGGAGTGTCAAGACAGGAAAGAGGTGGGAATGAGCAAGGAGGGGTGGAACATCCTTATTTTCTGCTTGAATAAATACAATTCTACTCTACTCTAAAACTACTTATTCAAGGCCACCGTGGCATCCGCGTATTTTTGAGTGGCAGACAGACCTTTCATGGTTCGAGGGCTGCTCCACCTTGCTCCACTCCGAAACAGCTTCTCCTGTGCGGTCACCCCCCAGCACCTCTGCAGCCTGGGCGGGAGAGCTGAGCGCAGAGAGAGAGAGAAGACAGCCTGAACCCAGCTGAAGGCATGGCCCTCCGGGAATGACTGCTGCCCGGCGGAACCGCTTTTCTTCTAAACAGCGCATACCTTCCACTGCCAAAACTGAACTTAAAGGAACCAGAGGAATCCAAACTGCAAATCCTGCCCTATCCGCGCACAGATGCTTTCTCCCCTGCAAGAAGCACCCCTTCCCCCCATTCTGCTCCACGCGGACCCAGGAGCAAATGCCTGGTCGGTCGTGGTACCTCGTGCCCGCTGGGCTCTGGCTGTCCCTGCCGTCGATGCTGGGGATCAAGTAGGTGGGCGGCGTGCCGGGCTGGGTGCTCAGCCAGTCCTCGCAGGTGGCACAGCCGCGGTGCGGGGGCTCGGCGTGGGGGGCCAGGGCGGCGTGCAGCTGCCTCTCGCAGGTGGGACACACGTGGCAACTCGTTGTGTGGCTGCAGATGAGAAAGAAGGGGGAATCCCTCCTGCTGAGCCCCCAGAGCAGCCACCAACACCAAACCCTCCCGTGAAGCAGCTGCTGCCTCTTGGGCGGGCGGCACATCCCTCGCATCGGCAGAGGGCTTGGTGTTTTAGAGTCAAAGACTGCAGGAGGATGTGCAGTCAGGCATGGCAAGGTTTGTAGCTAGAAATAACACCAGGGAGATCCGTGGGAAGAGTGGCACAAGCTTTTGGGCAGACGAACAAGCAAACCTACCAAAAATAGGAACTCCACAGCAAGGGCTGCTTCTCATCATCTGGTCCTTTTGGATGTGTTGGTGGATCCCTTCCCTTCATCTCGTGCTTTTGTAAATCCATATCGTAAGACCTGAAGAGACAGAAAGGAGAACACTCGTAGAATAAAAAGCAACTTAGCAACATGGAAAGACAGTAACAATTGTGCAAATATATACTGAAGGTAATTACCTCAGAGCTTAAAAGGAAATACTCAGTTCTCCTTAGAGAAAGTTATGATTTATAGGGAGTAGCTTAGGCTCACTTACTGGATTTTATTGTCGTTGCACCTCGTGATGATCCCAGCTAGAATTCCAAGGGCTACTAGGAGAACTAACAAACAAAGAAGAAAAAAGAAAAAAAAAACCAACAACAAATAAACCCAACCCAAAATAAACAACAAATTTGGTATGTAATTCCAGAGAAATACTGCAGTTTGGTAAAAGACGGGCTGCAAAATTCTCTGCTCCGGGGCTGCCTGTCACCACACAGAAGCCCCCCCTCAGCCAGAATAACGCACACCCCCCTCTTGTGTCTCTGAACACAAAGCACAGAAACCACGAAGTGTGGTGCCATGCTGAACTTGTTGAGGGTGTGATCCTCATTTATTTAGTGTTTTTATAGACAGCCCCCTTTTGTATTTTAAACGCGTTCACCATTTTTAGTACTTGAACTTTTTCATCACAAGGATGTTCCGAGCTTCACTAATCTCTTATCTTTTGAAGCACGCCAAGCCCTTTTAAAGCAACTTTATCAATTCAAGAGGGACAGGGTGTACAGTTTTTGGTTGGCTTCTTACAATGACTTCTTTGGATTCTTCCATAGTAAGACACAGACAATCTGTCCAGTTGCTTGCAACGCTGCTGCGTTACCCAGCAGCAGAGAAATCCCTGAATCCTGACCAGAGCACTCAGTACCAGGGGTAGCGAAATGAATAACCAAACCCACCAACTCCAGGTATTTAACAGCAAATAACAACTTAGGCTTAGGAAAGTATATTTTCTATTTTAAACTACTTACCAATGCAACTTGGGATGAGGATACTCACTAGAGAAGAAAATAATGAAACACGTTAAAAAAATGAAGCCAACAATGCTGATAACTAAACAAGGAAATTCCTAAGTCTATTCCCACAGAACAACATTATTCAAACCCAGATAACCATAAAGCTGCTGAGAAGACAAAATGCTATAAAACAACCTGTCATCAACTACTACACACATCATTACACGCTGCTGGAGTCCACTGGAGTCCCTCACTCCTCCTCTCTCCACTGAGAGAGCTGAGGTCCGTAGCTCCAGGCTGCTCCACCCTCAGCAACATCCAAATACAGCCAAGATAACGTCAGCGGTTTCTACTGAGCTGCTTGGCTGCACAGAGGGAGTCAAAAATCCTCACCAGCATCAAAAATCCTACCCCGTATCATGTCAGCTGAGAACAGAGAGAAAAGGGGATTAGGACAGGGAGCAAACCTGAGCAGTCCCTTAGAAATGGGAAGATGGACCCACCAAAAGGAATGAAGAAGGCACAACAGGAGCAGAAAACCAACAGCACGTGGAGTGCCCAGTCTGGGTGCAACTACAGCAATTACAAGGACTCTGAGGCTGAATGCCTTTCCTGAATTCTTACCTAGCCAGTAAGGATTCCCTCCTATCTTCTCTTCCGAGGGTTTAGTTTGGTTTGTCGCTGCTGTAGTGCTAACTATAGAGAGAAACAAATAAAGGAAAATGACTCAAAATTATATTTCATATAATTCTCCATTTATACAGAATATATATAATACTTCAGTGAGGAGTAAATGTAGCATGAGCAGGTGGCTTGTGCATCTGTGGCTACAACAGCGAGAGCTGTGGAAGAGTCACACAGGGACCTGCTGGTGACAATACAGCCCTTAAGGACAGAGGGGACCCTGCTGTCCCGCTTGGCCTGGGTGTTGTTGGACATCAGATACAAATCCCTTCTGGGGTTTAGTCCACCAGCTTTGCAATTACTGATACACTTCACACATTGTTAATTAAAATTCTGCTTGTTCCTCTTGGAGAGAAAATGTAAACCTGTGTGCGGCTGTGCTCATGGCGCTCCCAGCAGAGCTGGGCATCGTGCAAAAGCACAGACCTGCCAACCATCGCTGCTGAAAGCAGATGCTGCTCCCCTGGAAACAACGCCTACGGGAATGCTGACCAAACTGGAGCCCTTCCCTTTCTAAGAGCAGGGAATTAGGATTAATTAACTGCACAGCAAGAAAAACTGCTCGAGAACAAGATGATTATCCAGCAATGCCCACCCCTGCATTCGGGAGGAGACCCGCTCCAGACGCCATCGACCTGGTTTTCTGTTGTACAATGAAGAGTTTCATTTCCCACAAGCTGGAGCCCAGGCTCACACATGTACATCACCACCGAGTTGTACGTGAACTCCTCTGTACTGCTGCCGTTATGCATCCCATTGGGAATAGCTGGAGGCGGAGAACAAGAAATAGCTGGGGGAGAAAAAGAAAAAAAACTGAGCAGGTGACCTCTGGGATGCTCTTCTCCACGCTGTGAAAGGAGGAAAACCCAAGGGCCACGTTGCACCCATCACAGGGGCTGAAGCGGGAGCACTGGCCACCCTCTCAGCACCCAGATATCTTCAGGTGCCTCCCAGCCCGCTGTCCTGTGCCCACAGTGCCACGGCAGCCCGAAGGGACACCGAGGCCACGGGGCTGGTCACTGGTGTCCGTCCTTCACGTGCAGAAGGCATCAGCGATGCTCCTGGCTAATCCCTGCTTTCATCACACCAGCTCTCTCCCTAACAGAGATACTGCCCTGACTTCATTTAGTCAAATCAACACCCAGTGCAGTATTTCCGAGTTGGAATATCTGGTATTGCCAGGCAGGCACTGCACAACTTACCCTGACAAGCGGGAAGCTGGCTCCAGCCCACTTTACTTCCCCTTATGGAACAATGGATGATCCGTGACGCTCCCTTCAACGTGTACCTGCAGGGGTGAAAGGCACAACCCAAACGAGTCTGTCGTCACCAAGCCAGAATATGTCACCCCACAGAGGTGCCAAGGACTCGACAGGCAGAGCCCTTCATCCCAGCTCACACACCAGTGGCTCTGGCCAGGTGACTGGGACGCAGTGGGCAGCTTCACACTCACCCACGGTTACAGACCACCTCTGCCCTTGCACCGAACAGGTGATCAGTTGTAATAACTTTGCCATATTCTGGATTTTCTGGAATACCACAAGATTTCCCTAGAAAAGAGTAAGATTATCCTTAGGACACTACAAGGATAGGCAAAAATGCCAGAGACAAACTTTTCATGATAGTATGGCAACGTCAGACCAGGCATCTGATGATATTTCATGCTAAAGGTCATTAAAAAATAGCAATCCTGAAACACAAGCACTTGGAACACAGTGCTGCGGTGCAGCTGTGGGAGGATGCTGGAGCAAATGGAACAGCAAGGAGACACTCACTCCGACACAGCTCGGGAACTTCTGACCAGCTTAAATCATCTAGACACATGCTGGTGGGGAGCTGGGCCGTGGTATTCTCGTAGCCTGGGCGACAAATATACCTCACAGTGACGTTAACAGCATAAAAATTCTTTATTTCATCTTCTTGCGATATTCTAGCGAAGCGCACACGTGGTGGGCTGAGACAGCTACCTAGCAACAACAAAGATGACCAAAGCGTACTGTTACAAAGCAAAAACAACAATATTTTGCATTCAGCTACGTATAAACACATACCCAAGCGATAACGCGCAAGCTGCCCTAAGAATATGAATACCCCAACTTTAAAGAAGGTGATCAGTAATTTGTGTAATTGAAAAATATCCCTAGGTGACTATTTAACGACAAAAGCTTTTAAACGTTAAAATTTGCTCTTTTTCGATCAGTCACAAGTGCAGTGCTTAGCTCCCTTGCCAATTCCACCGATGAAGTGTTTGAGGTGGGGAAGTGCAGGCAGCTCGCACCACGGCGGTTTGCAAAGCCCAGCACCAACCCCCCCCCCCCCCCCCAGTGAACGCTCGCGCCAGCAGCCGCTGTGCCAGCGCTGTGCCACTGTGGTTCTTTCCCGTGCTTCCCCAAGCTGATGATTCATCTTTCTTAACACCCAAACGCCAGTGTGTGGCTCGAACAGACTAAGCCGGGTTAGGAAAATGGGGCTGTAAGAGGTTCTCTGACAAGCAACTTCACCTGGTGTCCCTCTGGATGAGGAAACTTGAAGGAGCGATTGCTAAAGCAGCTCTCCCAGCGGCGTGCATCGCCGAGCAGCTCGTTTCAGAGAAAGTGAAATACTTACGGCCACAGAACTCCGGGAGGTTGGACCACTGGGAGTTTGTAAGGCACTGTATCGTATCTGACAGCAAGGGGCGTTTAACGTAACCCCTATGGCAGCTGTACGTTATTCTGGAGCCGACGCTGAAGCTTCCCTGATGCTTAGAGTCCTCTGGGGGCTCCGCGTGGCTTATGGTTGGCAACGGCCCACAGTCACCTGTGGCAAAATAAACCTGGATTTAGCGGGGCTCCTGCTGCCCTGCGCAGGGCGCAGCACGGATGCACACGCAAAGTCCGCGGGAGAGCACGGCACACGCACCCCTGACACACACTGCGGAGCGGAGCACACACAGGTGAGCACATGCACGCAGAGCACATGCATGCACATGGAGCACACAAACGGGCATGTGCACACATGCACATGGGGTGGGCACAGACACAGGGCACCCACAGAGAGCACACACATGGGGCATGTACACACAGGGCACATATATACATGAAGCACACACACATGGGGCACACGTATACATGGGGCACACACACACAGGGCACACATACACATGGAGCACACACACAGAGCACGCACACACGGGGCACATGCACACACGGGACACACACACTCAGAGCACAGACATGCGGCACATGCACACAGGGCGCACACACACAACACATGGAGTACACACGCACAGGGCACACACACGCACACGGGCACACGCAGGGGTGCCAGGGCTCACCGCGCGGCCCCCACCCCTCCCGTGGACTCACCCCACGCCACGGGCGGCAGCACCAGCAGCACCAGCAGCGCGGGCAGGGGCGAGCGGCGGCGCCCGGAGCCCATCGCTGTGGGGAGCGGAGCGGGACCGGGAGCGGGAGCGGAGCGGAGCGGGCAGCCCGGCACCGCCCGGCCGGCCCCACCCGGGGCTCCGGCCTCCGGCGCGGGGGGAGCGGCCCCGGCAGTGGGACGTACAGCCGGGAGCGGCGCCGCCCCCCGGGCCTGCACCCCCCCGGCTCCCCCTCCCTCCATCCCGTCGCTGGGAAACCTCCCGCGCACCGCCCGTCTGCAGCGCGGGGGGGCTCCGCGGGGGATACAGCGGAGGGGGGGATGCAGCGCGGGGGGGGGATGCAGCGGGGGGGGGGGATGCAGCGCGGGGGGGGGATGCCGCGCGGGGGGGGGATGCAGCGCGGGGGGGGGATGCAGCGCGGGGGGGATGCATAGCGGGGGGGATGCAGCGGGGGGGATGCATAGCGGGGGGGATGCGGGGGGGGGGGATGCAGCGGAGGGGGGATGCAGCGGGGGGGTTGCATAGCGGGGGGGATGCGGGGGGGGGAATGCCGCGCGGGGGGGATGCATCGGGGGGGGGGATGCAGCTGGGGGGGGATGCAGCGAGGCTCTGTGGAGCACAGCCGCGGCCTCAGCCGCTCCTGTGCAAGTCTCTTCTCTGCACCTTCCAGGAAAGACACCAAAGGAAAATAAAATGAAAGAGAAAATACAATTTAAAATAAAATTAATAATAATTATATAGATATATATAAAACCTCAAATAAAATAAACCAAAATAAACCACAAAAAGGGCAGCACATGGGTCTTGCCCGCTCCAGCGGTGAACCCTGCAGCACGCCCCACACCAGGAGCGTACAGCAGGTCCCATGGGTGCCCCAGCGCTGGCCCTGCTGCGTGCAGGACGAGAGCTGCGCCTTCATGGGCGCCTCCTGCCCTCTCTGACAGCATCGGGCCCAGGGAGCCCAGCACGGGGGCACCAACCCCCTGCCAGGCCCCCTCAAACTGCCTTCAAACGTCACCTGCCCGTCCCTGTCCCTAGGAGGAGACCTGGGTGAAGGGAGGTTTTCCTACAAGAAGAGAAGAAGCCGAGGGCCCCCCTCCAGCCCGCGGGGTGCACAGGAGCCCAGAGGGCTGTAAATCAGACCCACCTCAAAGCTGCTAATTGAGCTGCTTCTGCCAACACCTGCGCACAAGACAGGGCAATGGGGATACCAACATTTCCACTGTAACTCTCCTAGTTAAACACAAAACTCCTCGAACGAGAGGCTGTGCTGCCTGCCGAGGTCAGGGGTGTCCTCGGGCATGGCCTGGGCTCTGTGCCCACGGGGGAAAGCAGGGCTGGTCTGGGATCGCTGCCTGGGGATGCGGGAAGAGCCAAAGGAAAGGCTGAGGCGATGATACTGTCAGGATGTGCCACCCCACCCTGAGGAAAGGGCAGCCAGCAGCAGCCTGCCCTTGTTATCCGGGAAACAGTAACGTTTCCACTAAGAAGCTCAAAATCACCCCCACCCCCCTCCCCCCATTTCATTTTCCAATACAATTTAAGTTCCAAGCAGATGTAAGTAACAAAAGCATTTGCAATGAGGCCAAGAGGTGTTTTCTTAAGGGAGGGAATCAAGCAGCTTCGATAACACATTCCTTTAAAAATACTTGTGAACACATTGACAAATCAGGTGGTGATATCTGAGCCACATATTTTTATAGGTCACTGCCCCTCTCAGGTCTGAATTGGGGTGGTGGCTGCAAAATTCAAAAGAAAGTTGCTAACAGGGAAAAAAAAATAATGCTTTAAATGCTGAGGAGTTCTCTTGTAATAGCTCACAGCAGCAAGCTCAGCACGGGCTAGCAAGGTGTTGAGAAGGTTTTGGCAAAGACTTCTTTTAATGTCGAGTCTCCTCTGTTCACCCGTGCATCGGAAGAACCAACTGCTGTAGATTCAACTCTGTGACACCCCCTTGCTAACAGGGTTCAGATTTACCCCTTGAACCAGGCTGCCTAGGAAAGCAGGAGGCACCTCTACCTGCCGAGACCACCAGGCTCAGACCACCCGTCCCCTGTCTCTCTGCCACCCACATCTGCTGTCCCAGTTTGCCCTGTATTGCCCCAGTAACTGACCAGGCACCGAAACCTCCCGCTGAGGCGCTGCCCCAGCAGCTGAGCCCTGCGATTGCCATCCTGCGCCTGCTCAGCTGGAGCTGCCGGGGGGGCTCCGCTTTATCTTGCTCCGACATCCCTTCCCCGTGCTGCAGAAATCAGGCCAAGCAGATGGCAACGGCAGAAGTGGAAGCACGTAGAGCGAGGAGCCTGACCCGTGCTGCTCCATGCCCCTGCGCTGCCAGGCTCCCACTGGAACAGCATGATGTTTCCAGCAACACCAGGGGTTGACCTGCCAGAGCTGCTCTTGGGCTTTCCATGGAAACCTGGCCTCGGCTCCCTGCCCGCTCCCACGAGCTCCTGCCACCCCCGCGCAGGGCAGCAGCCTGGGATGTGGCCCACAGCTCCCAGAGCCTTGCTGGGGCCGACCCCAGGCGCCAGCGGGCTGAGCTGGGAAGCCGGAGCAGAGGGGCTGCAGAGCTCAGGACCAGGGTGGCCAAACAGGATGAAGGCCAATCGCCATCGCTCCAGCTTTCATTTTCAGACCACTTACTAGAAACACATTCCCAAACATTACTGCATACGTTTCCTTCCTTTCTTTCTTTCTTTCCTGTTGTGGCTTTTTTTTTTTAAAAAAAAAACCAAGTTAAACGTGCATAGGAAGCCATTGAGAAAATAAATAGGAATGCTGATAAAGAACTGATCAAATCTGAATATTGCCAAGCTGTGCCTAAAAGCAGATACCTTCTTGAAAAGAGCACAAAATAAGAAAAGGGAACAGCGGGCAGCTGAATTCACAGGTTATCCTTTATAAATGATTATCATTTATTACTAAATGAAAATAAAATCCCAGAAAGGCTTTGGGAGCTTTAGCATTCGGTATAGGACAAAGGTGGTGAGCAGCCAACACCGTAGACTTGACATTTCCAGTCCCTCTGTTGCACTGGGACAGCACCGGAGAGTGCACTTCGCAGTTACTCCTCTGTGTCTGCATGTAGCCTGTGCTCACAGCCTGCAGCGTCACAGAGCTGCCTTCCTCTGTCTGCAAGGCAGAAGTAGCTCCGTTACAGCAGGAGATGAGCAGATATAGCCAGACCATGCGTGGCTGTTATCTTTCATGTAGTCTGAGCAGAAATACAAACTGCAAAGAACTTGTGTCTGATACAAAAAAAAAAGCTTTTGCTAAATCAAGTGCTTAAAGTACTGAAGATAGAAAGATTGTCATTCCATTTAGTGTGCAAAGCAGGATGATTTCCTAAAATAAGTTTACAGTTTTGCAAGATGGGGAAGTCGGTATTTTGCTGTTGGCACAACCCCGCTGGCAGCTGCCGTGGGCGTATCTGTCACTGGCCCAGGCTGCAGCCAGAGATTCCTGGGGTGTGGAGGGAGCAGCTCAGCGGGGCGCTGGGGGTCTCCGACAGTCCGTCCGTCCCGGGAGTCTATTTACAGGGATTGCTTTGCCAGCAGCTCCGTGTTGCTAGCAAAAAAGGAAATCTGTGGTTGTGGAAACACCGAGTCAAACTGGTTGTGACATAACCGAGTTCTGTCAGCAATTCTGCAGAAAGCCTGAGGCGGTTCTGAGAAACTGCAGCTTCCCACCCCCAGCCTGAAAAAAGGCTGGCCTGATCAGTAAGGAATTATAATTGGATTCAGGGTGTAAGGAGAAAATTGCTGAAAAAGGAAAAAATCAGATGGGAGAAGCAGCTATGGGAATTACCCAACTTTTGCGTAAGTAATTTTCAATCTATTTCTTGGAACATTAAAACATCTCACAATTAAAAATATATATTTTGTACATGTAAGGTGGGGCAGACCTGATCGAGCTTATTCTTTGTTATAAAGGGAAGTGTAAGAGTCCTGACAAGTACAACCATTGCGTGGGGCGCCTCAGGAACAGAACGTGGCGCCCTCCTGCACGCCTCCTGCTTACAGCGCTAATTCTCTTTAAAAGATAATGATATACTTAGATCGGCGGGATCCCATTTCACCGCGTGCCTTGTCTACATCTGCAGTGAGATGACGGGAAGAGCAGCACACAACAGTTGTTGTTGTGACTATGCAAGGGAAGTGCAACTGCCACCTGCCAGGGTTTCGTCCACAGGGGGGTCCCTTGGTCATGGTGTCACTGAAGGAGAGCAGCCCCATCACAGATAAACTGCTTCAAAGCTACAGATAAATCTTCCCATGCACTTCCCATCGTGCTTCCCATGGGATGTACACACAGCCTGGGGGAAGGAAACACCCAGGCAAAGACTGGCCCGGCTGTAGTTTCAAAGAGAGTTAAGTTTTCTATTAGAAGATTCTTGCTCAGATTTTTGAAAACCCACCCAGTCTGGGGTGAATTTTAGCATTGCACTGCAGAAAGGCCCAAATCAATTCCTTCTTCAAAGCCTCAAGGCTGGTTTCAGGTGTTGTTCCTTTTCCCCCCACCTCATCCCGTGCTCCAGCCTTCTGGCACCGAGGGACTGGTCTTACAGGACCCAAGTTTTGGGGCAGCGGAGCCAAATTCCTGAAGCACAATGCAAAGTGGCATTTCCCACACTTGAGGCTGCATGTCAAGCTGCTGCTTTGATACGATCTCCTTAAGATGTGCCAAGTATGACAAGAGTAAAAGAAAGAAAAGCCAACAGGAAGAGATCTTTAACTCAATCTTCATTCTGACATTAGATAATAGAGCCGAGTAGAAACTTCTAGGCAGAAACAAAGGATGAAGTTTTCCCCTTTCCTTCCATGTTGTATCATCTAGGATGCTTCTAGCCTTCATTTGCTCCTACTGAGGGCACAACATCACCAAATATTTCCTTTAAAGCCTGCAAAACCCTTCTTGGAGCCCTTTTCATACACTGACACCACTGCCACATCTTTCCTACAGACACTTCCACAAGCGCCCAACCATGCAGCCCCGTTACCCACCTTTAGCCCCACTAGTGAGGTTCTTGGATTCTTTCTTTAGCAGTCCAGTCAAATACCTTGGGCTTTTGGTCCCAGCCACCAGCCTGTCAATGCTAGCAGCTTGGAACAAACCCCGCCTTTGAGAAATGATGGCGCAATGGGGAAAATCCCTCCTGGCCACGCTGGACATACACAGGGGCATTTCTGGACCTGGATTTAACCACCAGCCTCATCACGTTCATGTTACAGCCCTAGGCTGTGCAGATACACGAACAAAACCCACCACCACAGGAGTGACAATTTTTCTGCTGTTGACCCAAGAGATGTGGCTCAGGGATGGGGGAGTCCAGCTTGACCCTGACACCAGAGAAGTGCTTTTCACCAGCCTCCAGCTGGGTAGCGAGACCCTCTGGTGAGCGTTTTGCCTTTATTGCTTACAATTAAATGCTTCTAGTTCCCTCTCAGACATAGTTTCCAACACAGCTGACACTTACCCTTTTGTTATGGGTAAAATAACCTTTTGCAGCGGGTGGGGAACCTGTTGTAGCAGCACTTCTGCCATGTCCAGCTCCTTCTGGCTGCCCACGACCTCACTGATGTGGAACAAGATCAGCATTAGTGACCTCACCGTCGGAACGGGGACAGAAGCCCCAGCACTCTGAAGGTTACGTGGTACAAAGGTATCTCTTGCTTTTCAATGTGGCAAAGATTGAGTTAAATGGAACCTGTAGTAGCACGATGGCAAGGAAACAATTGATAAATGAAAATACGTTTCATAAAAAGCAAAGCTTTTGTAAGAGGAGGAGGTCAGTACAGTCAAAGCCGAGCTTTGAATCAGATGCCCAACCAGTGAAAAATACAAATTATACAGAGAAAAACTATAGAAGAAAAGACTACAACAAAAAAAAAAAAAAAAAAAAAAAAGAAAAAAAGAATCACTCACTTCCACAAAATGATGCAACTTTGGACCGTTTTAAGTTTTCAAAGCAGCCAGCTTGGGGGAGGATGCCAGAGATCCCCGTGTACTTTGGAAGACACATGAATGCTTGGCTGGTCCCAGGAGAATAGTAGCTTTGGGTTTTGTACAGAGGTAGAACAAATCTGAAGGCTGATTTAGCACAATTCCTGGACACTGACGAGAAACATGGGGGCGGGGGGAGAAAACTCCAGGTGTAGGACTGGGAGTAAGCAGGGAGTCCCATTGATGAGTTCCCCTCAGCTCCAAATGAGCCTCCAGGACTGACCTGGTGTCTTGGAGATGGAAGAAGAATGGGAGAAGGAGATGGTATTTTGGAGTGCCTTTTTATAAAGGTTGAGCTTCATTTCCCAGGTCAAAGCCTTCTTAGATAGCTGGATGCCATTTCCACGGGATCCTGAAAGAATGAAAATCACGGTGTGAAATTCATTAAATGGATTTTTCATAGAAATGTGATAAGGAGCAAATTCAGTTGGGAAACGTGGGACTTGATTCAATATAGAATCATTTTGACTCACTTTGGGGAACAGGACTCCTTTCCATTTCTTTTGCTCCTTGTTTGACAGATGTCCTTTTCTCTAGGGTGTAAAGAGCAGGTATTGCTAGGAGCACTATGCTTTTCCCGCACAGACGGTTCATTCCTTACTCACTGTAGCAGCACTGCACTTTTCCTTTTTAAAACTGCAGTATGACTTACACCTGACATGTCCTGTACTAAGCAATCATAATATTTTAGGCCGGTGCATACTAAATACTAAAAATAAACATTAAATTCAGATGAAACCACCTTTGCATTCAGGTGCAGCTCCGCTCCAGACTCCGTTTGTTTTGTCCACACTCGTGCAACGGATGCTCACATTTCCAACGAGCTGGAAGCCAGACTCACAGCTGTAAGTCACGGTTGTGTTGTAAGCGAATTTTTCTACACCTTCACCATCATGCTTTCCGTTGCTAATTTGAGGAGGTGAAGAGCAGGTAATTACTGCAGGAAAGAAGATCAACATGGGTATTGCTAGAAGTTTCAGTAATAATGAAAACGCAAAATTTTTCCTGGGTCCACCTAGGATTCCTGAAGGCAATAAACTTTCTGGACAACTGAGGACAGGTAAATAGCCCTGCCTTCTGTCTCGATTCTCTCTCTTGTTTCTTAAGTGTTCCTGCTGTCATGTCTTTCTCCCCCTCACTCCAAGGCTCACAGAAAATGAACTTGCCATGCCCTGGCTCATGATCCCTTGAAATCTCACCCCATCATCTCCACTGCAAACTTAAAGTCATGAGAAAATATGTTGATCTTGTGGGAACAAAACTGCTGAAATACAGCACCAGCAGCCAAATGGGTGTTTCTCAGCTGCAGTGTTGGTGACAGATCTGCCACACACCACCAACAAAAACAGGGGTGTGAAGGCAGGTTAGACTAGAGGTCAGGATGCAGGATCTACTGGAGCAAAGTCAAAAGTTAAGGTTGGATTAATCTTACATTTGCAAGTTGGAAGTTTACTCCATTCAACATCATTTCCTTTAAGCTGACACTGGATGAAATGACTCCCATCTAATTTGTACCTAAGTGAAAATAGACATGAAAAGAAAAAAATGTGTAACTAGCCAGGAACTGAAAACAATTTCCCCTCCCGGTACCAGCGTGATCAGCAGCATAGAAAAGGCAGTTTTAAAGTGAGCAGATGTGCAGATACACGCTGGTTAACAGGAGAGCTCCTTCACCTTGCCCTCTGCCAGGATCCTTGTTAATCTGCTTTGATTCTCTCCTTTGCCTCGCTGCAGAGCGCATCTTCCATTGCAAAGGCGGGAGAAGCAGCAGCAGGTGGCTAGCGGCGCACGCACTGAATGCCACGCAGCGCTGAGGCTAGCTGTGGATTCCCACACGGATGCTTGGATCTACTGAACCAGGGACTATTTCTCCCTGCCCGCTTCCCGGCAGAGAACGGTGCTGGGCTGCAGGCTGCCGGCACCCGGGTGAGGTGGCAGGTGAGGAGCTCCCTCCTGAGCACACGCAGCATCTCGAAAGGCTGTGGCTCAGCCCCTGCGCTTCGCAGGGTGCTGCATTACCGAGGCTGGTCAGCTGGATCTGCTGAAGTCCCTTGTGCTGGTGGTAGAGGGTGGGGTGCCGGGTGTCCTTCAGTGCCACCTCCTCCCTAGCACGTTGCTTTTGGGTTGTAAGGGCGTAGCTGTGTTGCTAAAGCTTTCCCAGAAAAGCAAGTGCCAGCAGCGTGCTGGCATTACCTTCTCAGCTGCTCTCTGCAAACATTCAAATGCATCCACTGCATGCAGCAGGGACCAGCGAGGGGCAAGAGGCAGCTATGTTTCACTAAAGTGGTTACATCTTGTTCTGACAGGACTGACACCTTCCCCAACCTCTGAACTACACCCTCCTGTTCAAAAAAAAAAATCATCATTTGGACATGATTGATAGTATCCAATCCTGCTTAGATAGGTAACATTATCCCTCCACCCTGATGTATATCTCCAAAAATTAGCTGAAGGCCAGAAGGGTGGGACATGCTGTCATTTCCCTAAAGTCCATCCTAAGGGAACATCTGGAGAAAAAAAACCCTGTTATGTTTGAACAGCTGTGAAGACTGGCAGAACAAGGCAGATGATGCCAGTCAGTTCCTGCTCGGGAGGGAGGAACACTAGCTGGAGTTACAAGAGTTTAATTTTGCAGGTCAGTCCACTGCATATTGGAAGCAGGCAGAAGGCATGAGTCAGCTCACTGAGATGGAAAGTGTGCTTCAGTGCCCTTTTCCAGCTGAACATCACTGAATTTTAAAAAATCCACCATAAAGCCTTATTATTTAATATATCTCAAATATGTTAAGATGAAGCATTTTAAGTAACTTGTTTTGAAGTCTGTCGTTGCAAACTGAGTGTACAACCAGCCCTGCTGGGATATATACCCTGGGGCAGTTCAGTTTCCTTTGGGTGAGTCCTGAAGGAAAAAGCAGCCATAAACTCAGACTCTAGTCCCTTCCCTCCAGCTGTGTCTTATTCCTTCCCAGCCCAAAGCTGTAATTCAAGTATGAAAAGCAGCCGCACGCTCTGCAGTCAGAGCAACGCTGTAGGAGCGGTATATTGTGAAATAGCAGCCCAGCCTGTGCCCACAAGCTCGTTGCACTGGACCGGAGTCTGTATTCCAGCAGCAGCAGCGGTGTACCGGAGCTGGGGGCATGCCCCGCCACTCACCCGTCCTCGCAGAACACCTTCACTCTTGCACCAAACTGCAAATCTGTAAGAACGACCATCCTGCCCGCGGGCAGCGCTCCCGGGTCACCGCAGGATCTCCCTGCCAGGGAACGAGACCAGCGTTAGCAGAACACATGGGGATGGAGAAATAAAAAAGTCTAAATAAGGGACAGGCTTAGAGGGTTGTACCCAAAGGTACCAAAGCGTTTTACTTCACACGTGTCACAATGGAGCTGGCAGGAGCCAGAATCGGCCGCAGGTGAAGGTGTGGGTCCCTGTAAGTGCTCCCCACCCCCAGCAGTAAGCACCTCGCAGGAGGGCAGAGGGGAACAGTTGCAGATATTTCCATCTCAATAGACTGGCAGTAACCTGACTGTGAAAAATGTATTGCTGCCACATCATCTTACATATGGATCCTACAATCCGTATTCCATGGATTTCACCAAGATACATGCTTTGTCTTCATTTTGAAGCTCAGCACTAGAATTGAAAACTGCCATTTGTCCTGTGCATATGCTGTGTCCAGACTCAAACATACTTCCTAACCTGAAAATCCAAACAAATCTGTTTATGCCAGCGGCAAACGAAGGACATTATTGATACTGCTGCTGTTCAGTCTTATATCCAAGAAATATCCACCTTATTTTGTACTGAGCATGTAGCTGTTGGGAAGACAACCAGGCTGCATTTCAGCACGTGGGCTGGCAGCAGCTACCTGACCTGCTTTTTGGCAAGTGGAGAGAGCAGAGCCGAGATACTCACTCCTGCACAGCTCAGCAGCTTCGGACCATGTCAGGTTTTCAAGGCAAGTGCTGGTGGGGGAGCTTTCCGAGGTGTTCTCATAGCCAGGGCGGCAGACGTAGCTCACGTTGGTCCCAACGGGAAAGAAATTAATCCTCGCGTCCGTCTTGGACAGAGCAGCAAACCGCAACCTTGTCGGGGCACCACAGCTCCCTGGAAGTCAAGAAAAGTGGGTCTAGAAGAGCCGCCCGCCGGGAGGCATGCAAAATAAACCTCACAATCACAGAAATGCTCTCGCTACAGCGCTTTTGGAAAGCTCCTCACGTTCATCACAAATTACTTCTGTTTTCTTACCAGGCTGCTCCTCTGCCAAATGCATCTTTGGCAAAGTGCAGGTGACGATGCATTAACCGCGTGGGCAAAGCTCTTAGTAGGAACTCAGAAGCTGCATGCGTGTGCGGTGGGGCATTGCATGCTGCGGCTTCCACAGCTTCTGCCAGCCCGGGGTCGGGAGGCATGGAAGCATCCTGGGCTCCGTCCGACTGAGCCCCTTGCCGACAGGCACGGACCCTGCACCCCTCAGCAGCTCTGACGAGCAGCCGCCAAGGGAAGCGGGTTGGTACGGTGCCAGGAGGGGCCATTGCAGAGCAGCCACCGTAAGGGACAGAAATTTTACAGGCAAGGGAGCTGTGCTTCAGAGAAAGGAGGTATTTACGGCCGCAGGGCTCGGACAGTCTTGACCAGCGTGAACCGGGCAGGCACTTCACCGTGTCCACCTTCCCGGGGATTTTGATGGCGCCTTCGATGCACGTGTACGTCACCATGGATCCAACGGGGAAGATGCTGGTGGGCTCGTCGCTGGATGGTCTGGAGTAGGTCATGTGAGGTGGGGGCCCACAGTCACCTGTGACAGGAGAAGACGTCCTTGAGTGAGGACGCCATCCCCTGGCTCCTTCACCAGCCCCAGTGAGCATCCCAGGAGGGTGGCTGGGCTGGCCCAGGCTTCCCCTCTGGGCAAAGACACTGAGCAGGGCTGCATCCATGAGAGCATCAAGCGATGGGTGTCCAGGCTTGAGGGAGGAGGGTGGTATCACCCCACCAGCCCCCAAGAGCAAAGTGAGAATCAAGCAGGTCTCGCTGGTCCCCGACCTGACACCCCCCCCCCCCCCCCCCCCCCCCCCCCATCCCATGCCCCTGTACTCACCGTGAGCCACAGGCATGCCTAGGAGCCCCAGCAAGGCCAGGAACATCGCGGGGTGACCAGACCCCTGTGCCCTGGTGGGTGCCCCACAGCTTGCAGTGCCTGGGTGCTTCCCCTGTCCTGGTCCTCCAGGCTTCATTGCTGCAGTTGCTGTGCTCTTCTGTGGAGCACCATTGGCTCCAGGGGACTGTTTCTGAAGCTGGGAGGAGATGCAGCAGACGCAGCCAAACTTTGGAAATTGGAAATCTTTCCAGAACCATGGAGCTGAAACCTCCAGTGGGGACACTGAGAGCAGCCGGGGTGGGGGACAACTGTCATCCCTATGCTCAGGTAAAGCCTCCCAGTCCTCCTGCCCAACTATAAGGGTTGGGGGAGTAACTCAACCCTTTTATTTGACCTGAGGCGGGCAGTGAGCACTGCCTAGCACAGTTTTACCAAAACCATATGCTACCAGAGCAGAAAAGACTCCCACTCAGCCCCAGGACGTATCCAGGATAGGAAAATGCCTACTCATTTGCTGGCAGGTAATGCAAACAGTTTTTCCATAAGCAGAATTAGCGAAACAAAAGCTAATAGTATTTTCCTTATTGCTTGTTAATTTTTTCTGGATTGCCTGATTTATTTGTAATTAGGAATGGGTGTGAGTGTGAGCCAATACATCTGTGTACTGACTAATGCTCTGAAATATCCCGTCTGACATCAGTCAGGACTACTAATGCACGCTCCTTGGTACATGTGGGACGTAACACCCAGCTCTTATTCATGCTTATGGGTTTCGAGCCTGGCACAGGGAGATAAGGCACTTTCTGTTTGCAGCCCCAGGTGAGCTCAACGCCGAGGGAAGCGAGGTGCCACACCAGGAAGGTGCAGCCCTGCTCTCCTCGTGGTGCAGGGAGGACAGGAGTGGGTCGGAGCGCCTCTCATTGCAGAGATCCTCACCAGGATGTGGTGAAACACAGGATGTGTTACCAAAGCATCTTTCTGCGTGAAGATGGGAGACACAATCTCTTCCTTGGGTGTGGTGCTTTAGGTTCTAGTAACATTTAAAGCAACTCTAACAACTCGTAACACCATGCATCTGGGAATGATACACTGCTGTAAATCACTCGTGCAGGAGGTGAATGCTCTCCCTTCTCCCACGGAGCCCAGGCACCAGCATGCTGTGCCATGCCCACCGCAGCTCCCTGAGCACCCTGAGGACCAGCCCAGGCTGCCGGGACTCAGCTCTCCATCAGAACCATCATTGGAACTGGAAATCTGCCTAATTTACAGCCAACGTGACAGATTAAGAGATAACCCAGGTTATACCTCCATCTTTATTGTAATCCTGCAGGGAAGGGCGTAATCGCTGCACCACAGGGTGACATAAACTGATCATCATTTATTAAGCAATAAGAATAATCTTTGCTCTCTGATTCTGTACACTTAAACATACAACATCTATTCTTAGCATTTGCTTGCCAGAAATAGGGACGTGGAAGATGACACCAAGAGAGATTGCTGAGCCAGAAACCTGTTGCCTCTTTTGAATCCAGGGATTAAAAAGAAAAAAAAAAACGGTAATAGAAGCCTTTGCAAATGCACTTCTTCTATGTAACCACCCTTAACCAGATGAAGAGCAATCACGAGCTAGATTACAGGAAATCCCATAGCTAAATGCTCACTTCACTACTATTTCTAGATAGAAAAAAATCTGCTAATGCTACGACAGGCTGAGTTCAGTACCGGCAGAGGGTGCAGCATGTGTGCAAAGCACCTGCCGGAAGATTACAGCAAAAGCACCTTCAGACAGAACCGCTGGACATGCGGCTCAGCTAGAAGTTTACTTGTGCGGACGTCAGTGCCCCTTCCCTCGGCTTAGCATGGTTTGTGCAGTGACTCAGAGAAGCTCCATTTAATCTCTTACTGTGCTTCCTAATACATAATGTGAAACAATACATTTGTTAAATAGCGAATCAGGCTTGTCAGATTCAAGGAAGAGAGCAAAGAGCCCTCTATGCTCTAGCATCTAGCACGGCAAAAGCAATCTCCCAAACACTGGTTATTATTCCTCTGGCTATAGGCATGCAAGCATGAACCGTAAACTCA
This sequence comes from Falco naumanni, assembly GCF_017639655.2. NCBI lineage: Eukaryota > Metazoa > Chordata > Aves > Falconiformes > Falconidae > Falco > Falco naumanni. Next base: position 6,780,912 of record NC_054070.1, read on the forward strand.
CCGAGAGCCTTCTTATAGATATTGCAACTACACAAACTGCACGTTCATCAAAGGAAAAGTGATCGTTACAGTGTGTTACAGGACTCACTCGTCCAAGCTTTCTAGTTCCACCTTCAGCTTTTTAATCTCCAGGAAGAGTTTTTGTATTTCCAGCAGGGTTTTCACTTCTGCTATAGGCACACCACATTCAAAGACTGTTTTAATATAATTAATATCTTCACACACATCAGCATCACCTTCTTTCTTCTGTTCAAAAACAAAACAAACAAACCCCAGAAAAAGGCATGTAAGGTTGCACTGCAGCAGGTGGAGAGCCACCCACTCCTCAGCTTTGAGTCCGATCTGCCCCACTCGCCATGCACTGCCCCCAACACAGACTGCATCCCTCATCGGTACAACAAAGCAGGAGCTTTTAAGAAGTTTAAGCAGTTATTTTTCTTATTAGAAGTCAGACAACATCCATTTGGGTACTCAGCTAGACTATGGTACTTACACACTTGGGCAATGGTGTCCAGTTGCCACCCGGCAAGCATGTGGCTGTCCTGGAGCCATCTAAAGACACGTCTCCATCGTCTGAAAAGTGGTACCCATCAAGGCATTCAAAAGCAACTGTCGCATTTGGTTGGTACCACATTTTAGTGTCCGAAGGGCTTTTCAGCTTTCCATTAGCCACTTGTGGTTGTGGACACAGAACTGAAAGGAAAACCCAGCGCAGAAGGCAGCTCAGCAAGCGGGTCAGCATGATGGAGGGAGAAAAACCTACCAAGTTTGTGAAAAATGAGCCAGTGCAGGTGAACTTTAGTCTGGGGAGCTGTGAAACCAAACACTAAAGCCAAGTTACTTCCCCAAGCCCTTCAAGAGGGGAGAGTGAAGGTCAGAGCAGCCTCTGAGAAGTGTTACACACTTGCTGTTTTCTGAGAGCATCTCGGTTCAGGCATCCTTCGTAAGAGTCTGCGGAACCAACACTTGTCAGTAAGAACGTGTGCTGAAGAGTAACGATGGTGTCTCCTGACCTGTCTGCGAGCCTCCTTTACACGGCACCATCGAGAAAAATTCAGCTATTCCCTAGTTAGCATCAGCCTTGGAAGTTTTTTCTTCTACAAAGAGGGGAAGGCACTAGAGGAGCCCCAAGGACAGACACAGCTACACAGTGCTGCACCCCAACCTCCCTGCACCGTCACAGGGCCACCGGCTGTGCCCGGGGCTGGCACCCACCTGGCTGGCAGGTGGGCAGGGGGGGGTGCCAGGCGCCATCGGCCAGGCACCGGCTCTCAGCATCACCATGCAGCATGAAGCCTTCGTCACAGGAGAACCGCACGGCCGCCCCGTAGGGAAACGTGAACCTCTGCGGCGTCATCCTGCCCCTCTCGACTGCGGGCTTGGGGCACCGGACCACTGCGGGAAGAGAGCGGAGCTGGGAGCGCTGCCTTTGCCTGCTGCCCTTCCCAGGGACAACGGCAGCCAGGGCAGGCGGGGCAGAGCCGCTCCGCTGACCGGCCCGTGGCCATCAGCCCAGCAGAGCCGCGCTCTCCTGTTTCCACAGGGATCAGCCCCGGGCCGGAGCTGTCGAGCCAAAGCAGCGGGATCTCCCGGCAGCCCCGCTCGCTTTTCATCTCGCGCTGAGCACTAATATTGCACCCAGGTCCTCCTCCAGTCTGAGCCCGTACGGGAGAAACGCCTCACCCCTGCACTCCGGGGCAGGTCCGCTCCACGCCAGGGTCACCCCGTCGTCGGAGGTGCAGTAGATGGAGTCGTCCCCGATGAGGGACAGACCCTCCGCGCAGCTGTACTTGATTTCTAAGCCGTAGGGGAACTGCTCCTTTCTCAAGCCCGAGTGCTGCCCGTTGGTGACTTTTGGAGGCGGACCACAAACTATGACAGAACAGAGAGAGGAAAAATTAAGATTTTCTTTGTTCAGTCAGAGGGATAGTAGCGCAGGGATATAACAGAAGCCAGTTCCCAACGTTTATACTTAAGGCTGCTCTCCTCAAAAGTCCTCCTCACTGTTCCCAGTTCCCAGACTGGCCCAGCTAACCACACCGAGCTGCCGGCACAGCACAGCCAGTACTGCCACATGTGCCTCCATCCCCTCCCATCAGCCCTTCCCTTCTCCCCTCCTCTTTTCCATGAGAGCTGATCCTGCTTATAAACAGGGTCAGGGAATTGCGGGTCTCATAACCCCCTTGAACAGTCCGCTGAGAAAGGGCTGCAAGTCCCATTACTCAACACATGTAACCAATTTCAGTTCCGATAGAAGATGAAAACATCAAAGCGGTTCAGTGCTGTCACTTGGACCCCTTCTCTTCCCACCACCTTCTCTGAGAAGTGACGCTCAGGTTATGCAGTTTTCTTCCTGCTCTTCCTACCCGCTGCAGAGATGCAATTCCCAGCACCCACCGTGCCCACGCCGTTCACACTCACCGCTGTCGCAGTACGGCACCGGGGGTCTCCACGTCCCGTCGGACCAGCACTGGACCCTCTGGCTGCCCCTTAGCACGTAGCCAGGATCGCACTGAAATTCTGCCTGGTGCCCAAAGGTGTATTCGGCTTTCCTGGGGGTGATCTCTCTCCCGTGCTGGATTGCCGGGCTGGGACACTGCACCTCTGAGGAACACCAACATCAGAAAGAGCTTCTGCGGTTTGGGTCAGAAGGGGAGAGCAGGAGACAGTCACACAGCGAGTGTTTTCCCACCGTGGTGGCTTGCTGACCCAGAAAACTTGCCAGGCTGCCTGTTAATGCTGACAGACACCTCTAACCAGACCTGGCACACTGAGGGATGGTAATTATGTGATAACGACCATTTATTTTGGAAGGCAGAATGAGCCAAGCCCTGTGATTAGCTATGAACTGTGCTGAAGCGATGGTATGTTACTGGCTGCATTGCTGCACCATTGTTTGAACAGATAAATCATCAATGTGAGTTGCAGCTGTTTCCTTTCACCCTCGCTACCCTTCGAACAGCAAAATTATTATTAGCGAGAGCCAAAGCACTGCTCAACACAGTCCTCACGGCAAGCAGCACTGTCTCCACATCATTAAATTCGTGCTTTGTTGGCAAAGCCAAGGAAATGGCAGACTTACTCTGGCAGAGCTTTGGGATTACGGACCACGTGAAATTTTTAAGACAAGTCGTTATCGGAGATACTTCGGGGAGCAAAGTGTACCCGGATCTGCAGAAGTAGGTCACGATTGTTCCAACTGGAAACTCGCGCTGAGGGTTTCGGTCCGCGTGGTCAACAGCCGGAGGGTAGGGACAGTGACCTGGTGCCAGAGCAGGGGACAACACGGACCCTCAGAGCTGGAAGATCTTCCTCAGAGACTCACTGGGGATGAAGCTGAGCCTCTGGGGGAGCCCAGCCTGCCCCCTGGGCAAGGACAGAAACCCCAGCAAGCAGCAAGGGAGAGCAGCGACCCTGAGCATCACTGTGGGATGTGGCGAGGGCAAACTGAAATGGAAAAAAATAACGGTGATGAATTCACCAAAGGATGCGGTGAATCTAATGAGTCTTTATTCTCATATGCTTTAGCATCTCGATGGGTGGACCACGCAGTAAGGTGGGACAGCCCCACCAGGACAGCCCGGCCATGTCACCCAGGGGCGAAGAAAGAGCAGAGGGGAATGCTGCCACCAAAGAGCTCACTGGGGTGCCCACCCTTCAGCCCCTCTCCTGCAAACACTGCCCATGCTTCTAGAAAAATACCAGCAGCCAATTATACCTGGGAGAGAAGGTGAGGAGAAGAGAGATCTGTACATACCGAGGGTGCAGGCGGGCACCCGTGGATGCCATCTGCCACTGCTCAGGCATCGCACAGCTGTGGTGCCACCGACGGGGACATAGCCCGCATCACACTTGAGCGTGGCTGTGCTGCCGTAGGTGAAGTTCTGCGCAGGTTTCAGCTGTCCATGCGTGATATCTGGGACGGGACACTGAACCTCTGTGGATCACCAAAAAACAGGGCTTTGCAGGGGTGTTCTTACCGAGCATAGCTACAGTGGCCAGTGCTCACTGCACCTCTAGTAAGAGAAGACGAGTCAGTTTAACAACTGCAGCAGTGAAGGCAGAGAGATTAGGGGCAATAAGCATGCTTGAGCAGGCGTCATCAGTGCGACTCAAAGCATGCAGCGCTTCCATTGCACACAATCCAACGCTGGTTCTGCCCTTTCCTACTAGCAGTGGCTCCAGCAGGTCACAGTATGACTTACCTGCACACCCAGGGATGGAGTCACACCAGGGTGCTGGCAGCTCACCGCCAGCTTCGCAATATTCCCCAACTAAATAACCTCTGCCACACACGCACATCGCTAGTGTCCCAACAAAAGCTTCTTTGTTCAGCTACATTATCTCCCAGGAGAATTATTTTGGGGTTGGTCACAAAGTGCAATAACAAATTAAACTAAAAGTAGCTGCAGCTGGGATTCCCCGTGCTTGCAATGGGTGCTGGCAGGTCACCAGGACACGGTGCGCCTCTGTTAAAAACGTACCTGGTTCACACCATGGGACAGCAGCACCCACCCCACGCGCTGCCACGCCGGCATCGTGCCGGGGCCTTTGATACCAACACCCATGGAAAGACCATCTCTGTACTCAGATCTATCTTCTCCAGGCTCCAGCTTAGGTATTGGCACCCCTGTTGGTAATGCTTGGATTTGGACTGAGAAGCACCGTGAATTTAAAAAAAAAATATTAAATATTTAAAATAAAATTAAAAAAATAAAATTAATAAAGATAAAAAGAAAAATACAAATACAAAAATGTAAAAGGAACTAAAAAAAAAAAAGGGGGTTTAAAGGCAGTGCTAGCAGCTGGGGGCAGCAGATGCCTTGCAGGGAGGCGCTGGGGTTGCTATGCATGCTGGAGAAGGTTCTCAAAAGGCCTGTTTTTAAAGGAACTGTCAATGTTCAGGCAGAAACTGAGTTATTCCTCTTCCTAGAGACATAATCAGCAAACCCCCACTCCTCCTCTCCTGAAGCCAGCCTGCGGGATGTACGACCAGCTGCCTTCAGCATGTCTGTAGGCTGCCTCAGGGCTCAAGCATCAACCTTGGTCCTGATACCACTCAAACTGCTAACTATAGCCCCCGTAATTAAATCGTAAAACCTATTACCTGTCTAATTGACTTTCCCCATCTTACAGTAAGGTCATCCTCTGACCCTGCGAACATCTCAGCTACCGCATGGATGATGGAGGCAAAGGGTGCTGTGCTCCCTGCACCCAGGTTCTGAACTCCATCCAGACCAGGAGAAATTCTGCAGACGCAGGACCTGGCCCCGGGCTGTCCCGGGGATGAGCTCGAGCCTCTGAGCCAGCTGTACTTAACACGGGTCCCAGGGGTATCCCTACTCCAATTTAAGACTTTTGGAAAGCACTGGGAATTCTGGGTGGCTCTTTGCGAGAAGTGCAGCTAGAGAGGAGAAATGGGCAGCTAGCAGCATCCTTACCAGGACGTCAGGCACAAAGAGGGTAGCAGTGACCCCAGCCAGAGGAAGGTCTGCCGCTGGATTTTACTAACCTGGTTATTACATACATGACCCATAAGCAAAGCTGAGCCACAGAAGCAAGGAAAGCAAGCAGGGGAACGGCACTCACCGCGACTCCCAGACGGCTGCAGCACAAGCAGCAGCACTGCCAGGAGCTGCCCTGGCCGGTGCAGAAACGCTGGCATGGTGCTGGGAGCTGCCGGGTCAGCGCCGTGGGAAGGAGACAGCTACCCCCAGCCGAAAGCCTGCCAGGGAAGGGGAAGCAGCTATGGGAAGTTGGGGACAGGCCAGACGAGCCACGCCACCGCTGTAACCCCCAGCCCTCCTGACCTGCCCAAGGCGAGGGCTGCCCTCCCTGAGCTCTCCAGTAAGGATGTGCCACGGACGGGCACGCTGCTCTGCTCTGCTTCTTCCCCAGTGGGGACAGTGGGAACAAAGCTATTTTACAGCTAGAACCACTCTGCAGCACCCTGGCCTCATTTCTGAGCCCCAGGGAGCTGCTGGTCGGTGCGCTGGGCAGTGCTGCCCATTTACTTTGCCTCTTCACCCCAGGGGCAGGCGGGGGCGGGGGGGGACAGGCAGCTGTGCAACCCCCCCTACACCCCTGCATTGCACTCAGGGAATAGCAGCCCTCCCTGCCTAATGGAGCAATGGTTATTGAAGTGCCTCTTTCCTTTAAAATAGATAGGCTAGGGTTATTAAAAGCCAGACACAGCTGTCTTTACAATTGCAGCTTTATTATAATCTGGTGGTGAAGGAGTACTGAGCACGCATCTTGTGATCAGACAACAGAGCACTTCCCCTTTTACTAGATGTTGCAGGAAAAGAAAAAAAAAAAAGGCCATTCCTTTCTTTGCACTTTTCTTTCCAACAACCACTCTTGGTGCACACCCAGAGATGCACAGGTGGCACCACTGTAGCCTCAGGCACGCCTGTCCTGCTCGGATGGAAACCTGGCATTTTCCATTTGCTAGAAGACAGGCTTTGGCATTTTCTTCATTGTGCGTGCTCTAAAGGTCACAGCTAGTTGGGCAGTTAAGTGCTTGTTCACAGTAATGAATGCAATGGGTATGAGCAGGGCAGTGGGCTATACTGGCTTGCAGCTGAAGGGGTGCAGCAGCTGTGGGGCAAACACGGGCTGGTGGCTCTCAGCAGGTTCATTACAGCGCCTGCTCAGCCCTGACAAAAATTTACTTCTCACTCACTTCCTTTCTAATTGCGCACTCATCAGCATAACAAACATACCTAAATGTAAAGCTTTAAAATGTATAAAGTGATGTCCAAACCTACCCCACCGAGCTCTAACAGAATGAGCCAGAAGTCACTTTCTGACTCCCCAATACGACCAACTGGTCCTTGACTGATTGGTAGATTTGTTCTGGCTACTTAAGTATTAGCACAAATAGCAAAGTCATAAAGAGACCCTCAGTCAGCATGATTATTCAACATGCAAAGAAGACTGTTCGTATGAGACCAGTGACAACAGTCAGCCATATACTGGGGTTTTTAGCTCCTTTTCAAGTTTCTGGATCTCCAGGTACAGTTTCTGCACTTCCAGCAGAGTTTTCAGTTCTGTCAGAGGAACTCCACACTCAAAAGCCTCCCTATTTCGAAGAATCTTCTCACATGTATCACGCTTTTTCTTTAAGAAAACAAAGAGAGAGGGCATGAGACTGCTGCAGGGACCTATGTGTGGAGCATCCCCCTCCTCCTGCAGCCCCCCAGCCAGCCCAGCCCTACCATAACGAAGCATCCACGTTCCTGAAGTCGGACCAGCGCTATTCCAGGCTAGAGACGGGACAAGATACAGACAGAACCTGCGTGGTACTTACACATGTGGGCTTTGGCGTCCAAGTGCCATTAGCTGAGCAGGTGATTTCTGAATTCCTTGAAAGGCGGCCATCAACTCTGCAGTAGAAGGACAGCGTTTCATTCACCTCGTACCATTGTTTACGAGTATAAATCACTAGGTTATCCTGTCCTGAGGGTTGGTAGCATCGAACTGAAAGGAAAAACGCATGCCGAACAATAACGTAAGGGGAGGAGACGGAGGAGAAAATGCCCTGCAAATCCCACCCGTGGCTGGTGATTCAAAGGAGCAGCACCCCTGGCCTGTGCAGACCAGCTGCGGGGCATCAGCCCGGGGCTGGCACCCACCTGGCTGGCAGGTGGGCAGGGGGGGGTGCCAGGTGCCGTCGGCCAGACACCGGCTCTCAGCATCACCGTGCAGCATGAAGCCTTCGTCACAGGAGAACCGCACGGCCGCCCCGTAGGGAAACGTGAACCTCTGCGGCGTCATCCTGCCCCTCTCGACTGCGGGCTTGGGGCACCGGACCACTGCGGGAAGAGAGCGGAGCTGGGAGCGCTGCCTTTGCCTGCTGCCCTTCCCAGGGACAACGGCAGCCAGGGCAGGCGGGGCAGAGCCGCTCCGCTGACCGGCCCGTGGCCATCAGCCCAGCAGAGCCGCGCTCTCCTGTTTCCACAGGGATCAGCCCCGGGCCGGAGCTGTCGAGCCAAAGCAGCGGGATCTCCCGGCAGCCCCGCTCGCTTTTCATCTCGCGTTGAGCGCTAATATTGCACCCAGGTCCTCCTCCAGTCTGAGCCCGTACGGGAGAAACGCCTCACCCCTGCACTCCGGGGCAGGTCCGCTCCACGCCAGGGTCACCCCGTCGTCGGAGGTGCAGTAGATGGAGGCGTCCCCGATGAGGGACAGACCCTCCGCGCAGCTGTATGTCACCTCCGTGCCGTAGGGAAACTGCTCCTTTCTCAAACCTGAATGCTGCCCGTTGGTGACTTTTGGAGGCGGGTCACAGACTGCAGAAGAAAGGGAATTAATACAAAAAGAAACACATAGTTATCACATTCAGGTGAGAATAGAAATTGCTTCTGGCAAACCAGAACAAGGGTTAACGTCATGTTTGTAGTGTGACAAATTCACACCAATTTGCTGCCTGGCTTCTTGCCTCTTACACCAGCTCAAGGCTCCCACTTCTCGCTCAGCTCCCACCTGGGGCACATTTCCAGAGAGGACACCTGAACGCTTTGAGCCCACCAGCCGGTGACGATCGCCCCGTTTCCCTGAAGGCAGGTCACCTACTGATGCTGTTTCTGAATGCTGATGCCCGAGATTCCCTCTCAGCGCTGAGTCACACACACCTTTATCACAGAACGGTAACGGGGGAGCCCAGCTCTCATCAGCCTGGCACTCGGTCAGGTCCTGGCCCCGAAGGACATAGCCCGAATCACACGCCAGCCTCAGCTGCGTCCCCGCGGTGTAGTCATTTTTGCTTTTGTAAACCTCTCTTGCATGAGCAGTATCTGGCTTTGGACAACGAGGTTCTAGAAACAACAGAAAATAAAGGATATCAGGTATTATCAGAAAGAACTCCAGTGAAGATGCTTTCTATGGAGAAGACATTTATCAAGAACATCTGAATCCTGGAAAAAAAAAAAGGTGACTGTCACCCAGCTGCAGGCCTCAATCCTTACTTTGTAAGTCTAGAGTTTCTGCTTCTATGAATCAGGTTTTCCTGAGGCTGTTGGGAAAGGCACATGCTGCAGAGCTGGCTCCATGCCTGACCGAGCGTCCCCTCAGGGCTCAGCACCCCGCACCGTTATCACCCCAGGGACTGCAGCCCCTGCTTTCCCTGCGCTCGGGAGGCTGCCGAGCACCTCACAGGCCGCGTTAGGGCCAGGACAAGGAATGGTCCATGCCCTGATGCCGGTGGCTGCCCTGTGAGGTAGAGAAGGCTCTTTCCTCCTGGCAAGGTTTTCCTGAGCTTTTGGGCTCAGGCCACCTCCAGCAGCTTGCTGACACTGCTGTGGTGCCCCATGATGAGGTTACTCATTTCAGCAGTATCAGTTATTTATGCTGTTGCATTTTCTTTTGGGAGGGGAAATGCATCGAGAACATCCGCTGCTTCCAAGCCTCATGTCAGCAAACCAGCCCCGCTGCCATCCACAGCACAAACCACATCCCCTTCCAGCTGGGTAAATGTCTCCCAGGCTTTTTAGGAACCTGCTAAAGCCTCTAAAACCTCCCACAACCCAATCCTTTGTATCCCACCTCCCCAGACACCAGCGCAGCCCCCTGCCAAAGCCCTGTACTTCTCCCACAGCCATCCTCCAGCAATATAGCAATTTGGCGCTCTCGCTGCCTATTTCTTCCAAGTTAACACATCAGGACTGGATCTGGGGATATACAGCTGCGGAGCAAAATTCTCCTTGGCTACTACTACCATCACCTAAGGCCACATGTAGATTTTTCTGCAAATGCCAGCAGACAGCTACGCTGTACAGAGTGACCCAAACCTGTGCTGTCACCAAGTCAAGATGCTTCACCGCTTCTCACCTACCTGGAACGCACTCTGGTACTGCTGGATCCCACTGACCATCACTCGTACACTGAAGCACGACACTTTTACTATGACCTTTGAAAGCATAGCCACTGTTACATATAATTTCCAGTCTGTCTCCATACACATAATTGTCTTTATCTTCCCACACGTGTAAGGGCCTTCCATTCCTGATGTCTGGGTTTGGGCAACGGATTCCTGGGAAATGCCAAACATCAGCAAGTGTGAATCCACAGCAAAGCCAGCTGGATGACAGCAGAACCATGGTAAACAGAAGGATGAATGCTTTGTAAATCAAAGGTACATCACAACACTAAATCTGCCCCAGCACAGCCCCTGGGCGCTCCTGAGAGATGGGGCATTTGCAAGGCACTCTGCAACTGCAGCCTCCCCTGGGGTGGAGCAGGGGGCCCTCCGCACTGCAATGACTTTTCCCACAGGTTCAAGGGATTAGAAAGCAGAGAGGAAACTCTGTGGCTGGGGAATAAATCAGGGGAGTTCAAGAGTCACAGCAAAGACCAGAGACGCGCCATGCTGGGCACCCAGAGCATCCCCCTTCTCTCCGTGACCCTGCGATCTGCACAACAGCAGACCACGTATAGTTTCTTCATTCAGTAATAATTTTGCCAAATTGCAAAGGTCAGCAAGCCAAAGGAACGTACACTTACTTTCACAAGCAGGTGGAATTTCAGTCCACGTAAAATCCGGCAGACACTTAACGTGCCGCGTGTTTTCTCCCAGGCTGAACTTGTAGCCCTCCCTGCACTCGTAGGTAACCACAGACCCCGCAGGAAAGAGATTGCCGGCAAGTTTTGCTTTAACAGCATTATACACATCTGGAGGGTCCTCACAGCTGCCTAGAAACAAAATACCAATTTAGAGACCTTGCCAGTGATACATCAGCGAGGCCCATAGCGGTTTTTAATGGAAGAGATTGGATCTGGGTAAAAATCGTGGGCTCACACTGTTCGTTCTGAGATGCACTTAATCGTCTGAGCTCAGTAACGCCAAAGAGTGAATGCAAGGGAGACAAACGAAAACGTATGAATCATTTCGGGCTGCATGGTAATTTCCACTGTTGTAATGAGATGTCATTTCTAATAAAGTTTATATTATCTAAGGCTTTACCAACAAACTTTAAAAATATTAAATACAGAAAGGTTCATTTACTCCCTTTGAATTCTACTGAGAAATGCTCACCGGCTTGAACGGGACAAGCCTTTAAGTCTCCATGGCCCCAAGTCACAAATTCCTAAAGTCACCTTAGCGCTGCAGTGAGATCAGCCAAAAAAAAAAAAAAAAAAAAATTAAAAATCCAAAAAGTTAAACCTTGGAGCCATCACTTTCATGACCTACTGTTTTCTTAGATGTGTGGGAATTTCAACGAAGCAAAGCTGCCGGATCAGGCCCGCCACACTTACTGAGCTGGCAGCGCGGCAGCGGAGGGTCCCAGAGGCCATTCTCTTTGCACATGGATGCATCGCTGCCGTTAATGGTGTAGCGGAAGTTACAGTCGAACACGACGGTGTCTCTGAAGGTGTACTCGGGCCGGTACCCGCTCAGCAGCCTCCCGTTCTGCACGCTGGGATGCTCACAGTTAATCACTGCATCAGGGAAACACCATCGCTTAGGAAATCAGCAGTTAGGCTCAAAGAAGGAGATGAAGGTATTGAAAGCATTCTTGGAGCGTAAGATGTGTTCACCCAAAAGGCTGAAAATGACATGACAAGGTAGCGGGCTGATGAGATATTTTTGTCTATCTCACGCCATTTTACAGCATTTTTTTATTTCACACTTTTTATTATGGCAAAGCGTAAAAAGAACATAGGGAAAGCAGCAGGTATCACAGCAGCCTTCTGAATTTTTTGCAGGCATCATGTTTTACACAAGCCGGCAGGTAAGATGCATCGTCTGGTCTGCTGACGCTAATGCAGTCCCCTTCCCCTGTCCCTGCTGACTTGGTGACAGCGAGCAGTCATGGTCCCTCTGATGGGAGCCCCTACTGCTACCAGACTCAGAGGGTCTCATCTGCAAGAGATGATTCCAGCAACGTAAAGGAGACAGATGGCTCCAAGGAAAAAAAGAACCACCTCTAGCAGACGGGGCAGCAGGCAGCAGAGAAGCGGCTACGGCTGGTGCTGCTGCAGTGCCCTGGTGAGCCTGCAAGCACCTTGCCTCGTGCATGGGAGCAGCTCACCTTTGCACTCTGGGGCTGGCTTGTTCCAGACACCATTTAAGTTATCTGTGGTTGTACAGAAGATAGAAGCGTCCCCCACCAGCGAGAAAGGTCTCTCTCCCCTTCTGACACTGTGGCACTGGTAAGTGACGGACGCTCCGTATTCAAAGAGCTCTTTGCCAGCTCCGCTGTGCTTGCCGTTAGCTATTTCTGGAGGGGGTAAACATGGTATTGCTGGGGAAGGGAGGGGGAAACAGTAGAGGGAAGGAAAGAGAGAGAAAGTTTGGAATTAGTTTTGAGCCACAAGTCTGGTATGAAAAAACACGAGGTACTAGAAGGGTCAGAAACTAAGGGCAGGTCTCCAGGGAGCTGCACGGCAGCTCACAGGCAGCAGAGCTCTGACCCGGACACCGAGTGGGTTTGGGATACACCAGTCTTACATGCAGCTGCCTTACTCCCAGATAGTGACTCCATATTTCTGCAGGAATGATGCAGGAAGTAAAACAGAAAGAAAAATATCTTTCCAGACTCCACCATGCATCAAACTGCTGAAATCCTCAGCAGGGGAATGTGACTGCTGCTTTATCCATCCCCTGTAACGTTTAAGCAGTAGATCAGTTAGGGAGCTCCACTTACGCTCGCAGATGGGAATATCTCTGTCCCATGTAACAATCTCGTCTTTAAGCACACAGTGAATCTGGGAATTTCCAATCAGTCTGTACCTGTGTGAAACAGGGGAGAGGGAATTACATCAAGACTGAGTTTGTCAAGCGTTACCTATAACATCACCACCAGGATGGTTTTGGCTTCCTTATCATGATGACAACTGATCAGAAATTTGCCATCAGTGTCATTTTATCAATGATAACCTGGCTTTTGACAAAAGCATTTTTAAAAATGAAAAAAACCTTTTTTGTGGTATCTAAGAAAAGAAGTTGACTTCATCAGCCAGCTGTAGCTATCACTACAGCTCTGAGCTGAGTATTCATATTTTTTCTTCAAAATATACCAAAACATTGGGAATGGTTTAGAAAGGGCCAGGAGAGTGAAGCTGAGTTTGAAAGAACTGCCTCAAAGCGTGAGATTAAGAAAACTCAGTCAGTCTTAAAGCTCTCAGAGGAAAGCTTGAGGGAGATTTCAGTCACAGTCCGCAATTACGTGCGCCAGTAAGGCTTCGGACAGCACACACAGGCTTTAATCTAGAGCAAAAAGACTTGAGAAAGGCCGCTGGGAAGAAGAGGACCCATGCCCAAGTGCTCTGAGCTTACCCCGTGTTGCAGGTGAAGTTCACTGCAGAACCAAAAGTGAACCTCCCTGTCAGGAGGAGTCTGCCGTTGGCCGGCTCGCCAGGGTAGCTGCACAGCTTTGCTGGGGGACAACAGGACTGCAGTTAGTTCTTATTTCAGTTTCTTGAAGACCCAGGAAAATGCAGCAGGAAAGCAGAAGACTCCTCCAACACTGAGCAAGGGCACAGAGCAGAGACCTCTGGATTTCCCCTCCAATCCTAAGTTATTCCACGATACACGATGCTGTTAAGACTTGCATCACGACCCACAGCCAGCCTTTGTGGTCCGAGTGGCATTTTGCAGTGACAGCCTTTCTTCACAGCTAAAGCACTCTCCTACTGCAAGTCTGAAATCCCTTTTTTTTTTGAACCAAGAGCCTGAGCAGAGCATCTCCTGAGCCAGCAACCAAGCACAGCTAGCATCAAAGCAGATCCCAGCTTTTGCCATCATTGCCAGCACTTTGCAGAACACAACTGGTGCTTCACATCGGGTCACTCATCCCCCACCATCCCATGAGGACACTTTGGGGACTGCTCCAACAAAATGAGCCGACAGCATCAGCAAAGAAAAATCTAAATCAAAAGTCAACCCAAAATACACTCACGTGTACAGAACTCCCTTGATCCGTGCCACATATCGTTCACTCCACAAACAAGGGTGCTTCGGGCATTCAGGTTTCTTATGTAACCTGGACGACAGATGTATTCCACCATGGATTTAAAGGGAAACGAGGTAATGCCACGGTATTCCTCTTTGAGTTCTGCGGATGGGAGACGCGGCGGAGCATTGCAGGCACCTACCGAGAGAAACTCCATCAGAAAGGCTATGGGAGGAAGAGCAGTGGGAGATCGGGCCTGATTTACTCTGAAGGTCCAGGTGAGGACACTTCCCTGGCCTTAGAACTCCTTAAAGCTAGAAACAAAGGGAAGCGCAGCCTGTGATGGGATGGCCAAGGCTGGCAGGGACAGGGGAGCTCCTGTTCGCTCCTCACCCCTCACCCAGCAGTTTCTAAAGCTGGTCACAAAGTCCAGATTAACCATTTCCTCTCCCCAGTTAGTAGAAATCATCGCACCCTTTTCAGCTGGAATAATTTCATGTCTGTTTTACAAAGAAAGGAGAAAAAGACAAAGGAAGATGGATTCTGATCACAAAGATTTATAACATCTTGAAGTGCAAAGGCAACGAGGAAAAGAGAAGGATCCAAGCCTTGTGAACCCCAGGAGAAGGATCCCTGTCAAAGGATCTCAGTTTGTCCCGATGGACTCGTTCACTTACTCTGGACAGCCACTATATGAGCAGCAGTGAGGAATAACCCAAGGACAGCAGCTCGATCCCTCTGCCTCCCCAGCTCCAAAGCCAACATCTTTATTCCTCCCTGGAGATCCCACCGGAGTTACCACATTCTTTTTCTATGCCAAATACCTGTAGAAATAGCAGGGCGGGTGTTTATGCTCAGGATAACCACAGCTCATAGGGACAAGTCCTGTTTTTCCATCCCCAAGCAGTTCCTACAGGTGGGGCTGGGGACCAGCAGGATGCTCTGCAAGTGGAGCAGCTGCTCCGCCGGGTCCGCTTCGGCCGCCGGGACCCAGACCAGGCGCAGCGGAGCTGGGCTGCTGCGGCAGAGCTGCCTGTACGAGGGGAAGGCTGGCTCCAGCAGAGCAGACCCAGAGACATCAAAATACAACATAAACAGGACGGAAGACTGTAGATGTTAAGCAATTCCCGTAGGGTTTATTTCACTAGTCTCGTTTATTTGCATTTTTGAGAACACAGCTTTGGATCAAAATTTTAAAATAAAATCTAAAAAAGACAAGAAAAGGCAAAAAAAGACTAACAGCTCCACTCAAACCATAATATAAATATTTTGTAGCTTGTCAAGTTTGACTTAACTCTGTATTGCCAGTGCTACGGTCTCCCCAGCCAACCAGCCAAATTACTGTCTGCGGGGCTGTGAGTTTATCTATGCCTTCTGGAAAAAGTCCTCTGCAATTTATCTTATGGGTAGAACATTTTTGTTTAGTAACAAATCTCTTGGAAGCAAATTCATAGTCAGATGAAATCCTGCTGGAGTCATCAGTACCGTGCCCCGACTATTAATAAATCACAAGCAGAGAGAGAAAGTTTCTCACCAAAAAGACACACCAGTTTTGTGCAAATAACATTAACTGGAGTAAAGCTGTAAAGCACAGATGTCATTCAGGAGACTGAATTGCTTTACAAAATGGAATTGAGGTGCAATTCTGACTACCCTGGCAGCCCTAGAGCTGAGCAAGGGTCCTCTCTGCCTTTGTTATCCAGGATTATCCTTTATGAACCTAAACCCTCCCAACCTTCCGTACACTCCAAATGCCTGGCTTCCTCCTGGAGACGAGTCTGTCTTGACGCTTTCTGCCCCGAACTTAACACTCCCCTTGGCTGTTTCATTCCTCTGGCTTACCTTCAACCCTTATCTTACAGCTCTTGGCTTAAATCGATTTAATTTACTCATCTTAGTGCCTGCTAGAGTTGCAAGAATGCTCTGATCCAGTTCCCAAGAGCAACATTGCCCAAAGTTGCACGGCTCGAAGTTGTCTTACCTGGAGGTCTGGCAGCAGGAGACAGAGACCCGGCGTGTTCGGCTCTTACAAGACAAAGCAATGACTGTCCTCAGCCAGTCCCCTCGGTCCAGGCACCGCCGCGCTGAAGGAGGAGCTACCATACGCCTACATGCTCAGATATGGCTCCATGTAGCAAAGTTTGAATTCTGCAGAGACCAGAGTTGTGCCAGTTGACCCATAAATCATTAACTCCTCCTCTGAGCGAGAGGGAAGTAGTTTATTCAACCCATCAAGTGAAATAATAGAAAACTGAATGCAACCCAGGCAGCTGTTGTAATAGTTTGTCTTTTGTGTGGAGCTGCCAACTCTTGTTGAAACCATCCTTGCTGAGCAGGATGCTGCCTGTTCCACCATGCAGCAACAGCAGCCGGCCAGTGCTGGTCCCCAGGTGATGCCCAGGGACATCCTCGAGAAAGCTGCTTCCCCCAGGGCATGTCAACCATGAGCTCATCCCTTCTTACCTCAAAAGCCTGTGGCCAGTGTTCAAAACATGGTTTCTTCAACCAGCTCCATGTGACCCCATGAAAACAACGCGTGAGGTCGCAGGGAGCATTGCTCAGAGCTGCACCCCTGGGTCCCTGATGGGAACCCAGCTGCTCTTCGTCTCGCTGAGAATTCCTCCCAAATCCAACTGTCACTGGGGGGTCATCTGCCAGTAACCAGAGTTTTGGCAGGAGTTGTAACCACGTAGCCCTTTTGCACTTCGGCTGCACGGCTTCATTGGGGCTTGAATCACCATCAAGAACCTGGCAATGGGCTTTTTACACCCCGCCCCGTGATGCTTCTCACAGGTATGGGTTTGTTTGGCCAGATCTGAGGAGTTTTGCCAGAAAAAAATTACGATGTCCCTACATCCAGCGGATATATTACCTTTCTGAAGTTCACCTAGGTCCAGGCCAAAGTGCAATGAAACAGATTTACTTCTTGCTCTGTAAAAGGCGGCAGAGGGCTGCCTGCCCTTGCCCCACAAGCAGGGGCTTGCTCACAACAGGCTCCTTATTCCTGCCGAGCACACCCTGACCTCCACTAAGTATTTACAAGAATCCAGTTAATCGCAAACACAAACATAGGCTTTCCAGATTTATGTTTTTCCAGATGACTCTAAACAAGCCGATTTGTGTGAGAGAAAAAAAAAAGAAAAAAAAAAAGCGCAGCAGCTTCCCTGCAGGCACTCAGGTTATTTAGCATCTGCGCAGGGTGCTTACGGCCAGGAACATCAGCCGGGGCACAGCCACACTGAGAGCCACCTCCTGCTCTGACGGCTGCTAAACACCCTTAAGGCCACCTTAACCCGCAGTGTGCAGCAAGAGAAACAGGATAAAAGGGGTTTTCCTTTACCAGATCCAAAGTAACTTCTCTTCAGGCTGTGGCTGGTGAGTCCCTTCAGGACCAGCTGGTTTCCAGCTGCAGATGCTGGAAGTCAGAGTGACACTACTTACTCCTCTTGACTTTTTTTTTTTTTTCCCCAGACAAAGAGACGTGCTTTAAAGAAAAAAAAAAGTAAATGTTTTCCTACTCTAACAGCTCCACAGAAAACCTGAAAATCTGAACTCCGATAGTTCCAATAAAAGCACCCTTAAAACTGATGAGGGAAGGGGAACCACAGCAGTAGCTCCAGGGTGCAAGATTCACCATTTCCAACCCAACTCCCAAACAGCCAGGGATGCCTGCCCCCCCCCTGCAGAACCCTCTTCCTCCAAACGCTTTCCAGAGACTCCCCAAATTCATCATTATCTCACAAAACCAACACACAACAGATAGTTACAGCAAACAATAACGGAAAATAGTAGAGGAAACTAGATCTATATTTTTTTTAAAATATCTTTATTGTAAATAAATGCTGATGGGATATTTATGCTCACATGCACAGAGTACACAAGCTACGACACAAGTTTACAGACACTGCATTTTTTTAAAAAAAAATCTAAAAAAAAAAACATTAGAAAGCAGTAGTGTAGCAAAATTGCAAGTAGATGCACAACATCCACCTCGCTAAACACTAAACACAGAGATGCGGTTTGCAACCAGCGTTCAGAGGCAGAGGAGCAGCGGGAGAGGCGGAGGGGGCACGGGCACCCTTCAGGGGATGACGGGCGAGGGTTTGGGACATACCCCTGGGGCAGGCAGCTCCCGGGAGTGCTGGCAGTGCCTCTCCTCCCATGGCTGCTCCTCAGCTGGGTGTCCCTGTCACCCACTGCGGCGCTGCGGGAAGGGGATGCCTTGCGGAGGTGGCAGCTCTAATGTGACAGGCAGCGCACACACACTCAAGGTACCTGGGCTGGCTTTAAGCTTTTCTTCCCCCCTCACATTCCAATTTTCCCCACTGCTGGCAGCGGAGATGGAAGAAGTGTTGCCCAAGTGGTCATTTTTCTCTGCAATGACCAATAACGCTGATGGGCCGGTCCCTGGACCACGGCTCAGGGACAGCGATGCAGGTCCCGTGGGTGGCCCTGCCACTGCTCGCTGAAGGTGACAGCGGCCACCACCACCACCTCTGCTGCTAGAACAGATGGAGAGAGAGTCAGGGAAATACAGAAAAAACCCTGACTCGGGCTTGGTGCCTTTGTAAGGATTGCACCCCACGTCTGCACCTCCAGCTTCACCACCTTGACCCGCCCAGGCCAAGACAGCAGCTCTGGTCCGACTGACAGCACAAGCTGCTGCTGATCCTCAGGTCAGGTACATTGTGCAATTGCTGTTTATTCTGGGGTATTTGCCTGCACGGTGCCAAGAAAATCAGGTGATTTCAAGGAAAAACCTGGCACAGGGACCTGCTGGGGAGATGCGTGGGCTTGCTGGCGTCACCCCAGCCCCGCCGCCCCCGGGAGCTCAGCAGGACCCTAGGACCTGCCACATCAGGTATGATCCACCCCCACGATGATCACAAATCTGCTGCTGCTCTGCTCTAGACACATGTATTTACACCTTTTGAAAGTTAAAACGCAGGAGGAAAAAGCTATAGTTAGGCTTTAATTAAAGCACTGAGGCACAAATGCTGCCGTCTGCAGAGAGGGCTGAGAGGCTCCATCCCACGACCCAGCAGACCACAGCTAAAGCGGGACCCACTTGGCAGGAATAAGCGACCCACAGTCAGCGATCCAAAGCTGCACACCCGCTTTTTAGCGCCGATTTAAAAAAAAATTATGACTGCCAACGTATTAGCAGCTACATTCATTAATCCTGGCAGGTAAAAATACATATTTTTGTCTCCTTACAACCAGTAACTACTCAATGAGACAAAGACAATTAACTCCTTAGCAAAGTATTACAGCATAATGTGCGTAAACATCCTACAGTACATCTCTACGCCCTTTTTACCCCCCAAGTGGGAGGTTTCTCTGTCGGAGCAGCCAGCCCCATGCGGTGCGGGTTTGTGCGTTTTAACATTACTGGAGGGTGACAGCGAGTAGTACCACACAACAGGCTCTAAATGTCTTCAACATTTTTTCCTCTTCCCCACCCCCCACTCCCACACACCCCCCCAGCTTATTTCTAAGCACTGTAAGATTTAAAACCAAAGAACAGACGGCATTGCTCTTGCCGAGGGCTGCAGCAAACACCGGTGGGAACAGCCTGAGGAGCAAAAGTAATAAAACTCAGTTTCTCACACAGTGAATTTCGTCCCTCTGTGGCAGAACTCCTTTAGATCAACACACACATCTGTTCCTCAGAAATCCTAAAGGCTCAGGATTAGTGCCTGGGCTTTCACCATGGCCCCCTCGGTCTCAGCTTTATCAAATTAAAGTGCTGGGAGTGTCTACAACAACTGGGTTTGAGCTCAAAATCCCCAGGCTGCCGAGCTCCGCCACAGCACTGACATTTCTCAAACATGGGTCCCTGCTGTGGGTAGGGCCAACATTCATTTTACACGTTTAAAATAAGCAACCTGGGTCCCAGAAGCTGCTCCTATAAATCCTGGAGTCAATTGGGAACAGCAGGTGCAGAACAGCCTCCTGCTTCGTACCCAAATGCTCCTTTCTGCACCCGACCTGGGGATTTTGCCCTTACTGAAGGAATGGCAGGATTAGGATAAAACGGAGTTTGGCAAAACACAAGTCAAGGCTCATGAGAAAAAACTGTAAATTTGGGGTTTTGGGGGGGTTTAAGTAACACAGCCGTCACGGGAGCTGCGCCGCAGGGGAGTTTCACCATTTAATACACAACACTAAAGCAGCTCAAATGCTATTTAAGGCAGCGTTATACACCAGCAACATTCACAGCTTATTCGTAAGCAAGTCTAAAATCTTGTTGTGGGGCTAAAATTTGGTACGTTAAAAAGACAATTGGTAAAAATCATGTGCTTCTTGCAAACCCCACACACGCAGCCCTGCTGCTCCCGGACACTGAGCAAAGCAATGCTCCGGTCTTCTGTTGTAATAGATAAAAACATCCACAAACCCCAGGAAAAACAAGCAAGAGGATGCAGCTTAGCTCAGGGGACAAAGCTGAAGCAGGACTTGATGCAGATTCAAGAGCCCTGGTAGCTACGCTGCTTCCAGAGAGGGAGAGGAGGATTTTTTTATTCCCTTCTGCCCCTCGCAGGAGGTGTCTGGCAGGATTTGCTGAGCTGACAAGCGCCCTGTGTTCCAAAAGCCTTCCCAGAGCAAAAGATCAGGCTGGGATGGGGGGATGCAAACCAGCAGCTGTGGAAGCCAGGCCAAATGATACCTGGGCTCTTTCACTGGTTAAACACCACAAAAACTGTGTTTGACCTTGGAAACGGTAACAGTTAAATAAAAACTTGGGGATTTGGTCTGATAACGTCTTCCAAAGAAAAGCTGCTTCAGCCAGTAGGAAGATGACCATTTTGTCCCCACATACTCTGAGGTTAACTTCGCCACCTAACCAGGGGGAAAGACGTGGGACACCAACGCTCCAGTAAAGCCCAGGGATGCGTTAGCTCACTTAAAAGCAGGGTTGAAAAATCTGCATAACACATTTTCTCCAGTCTCACGGACAGACATTGCAGCATTCAGTAAGAAAAAGAGACAGAGAGACAAAAAAAAAACCAAACACATTTCAGAGGAGATTACTGGCCAAAGCGGCGCGCGGCTCACTGTGCTCTGGGGATGCTCGAGTCCCAGCCGCAGGGCTCTTCCCAGCCACGGAAATCCCAGCCGAGTCCGAGATGAAAGCAGAAACCTCTACACCGTTAAACCAGCCATCCTCTACAAATTGAAGAGATAAATGGCACAGGTTACACCGAGGATAAGTCAGGCGATGGTAAAGCAGGGGACAACAGAGCTCAGCTCAGTGCAGGGACAGACACTTTGCAGCAGCCAGAGGCGGGTGAATCCAACCAGGTCCAGAGTTGTTCTACATGACCGTAACCACCAGAGGATTTACTTATTTACTTCTACCTGAGCAAATAATTAGCTGCTTCACACTTTGCATCATCCTTTAACCTCTGGCAAAGCTTGGCACAAAGGGTTTCCCAGCCCCAGCCCGAGACCATGCGAGTCCAGCTTTGCTGGAGCATCTCGCAGGACGGCAGGCAATAACGAAGCAGCCTGGCTACTCGGGGTTACTCGCTTTTATTTATCTTCTCCAGAGGAAAATACACTCTAACCAGAACCAAACTATGAAACATTAATCATTTTGCACATTAGCCACAATAAATACTTAGTAGTTTTGTTAGAACTCCTTCCACTGCCTCGCCAAGGACCCAACAGACAACACTCAGCTCTGTACAAGCAAATTATATATTTATGAAGGCACAATCACACAAGTTAAAATCCGACAGCCAGGAGTTCTTACAGCTGATCACACAACGTCCCAGGGCGCAGAAAATGCTCAGAGGGGCTGCAGCCACGCCGACCCCCTGCCCGCTCTGCTCAGCACAGCGACGTGTAAATCAATCCCTGGCATCAGTCTGGTTGCACAACCCGCGCTGTTTTGCAACAAAAAAATAAATGGCACAGCTACGGAGCCAGCGTGCTGACAATGAACAGCGGGCATCAACACTTCCAATTCAAGAGTCAGGAAATCCAGACCCTAAATAGTCTCTATTTGCAATTAAAAAAAAAAAAAAAATATCTCAACAGCCTTCCTGACAATTACACTTAAAGTAACCACTATCAGAGGTAATCCGTAACAGCCGCTCACATGCTGCTTGCTCAAGCAAAACACCAGCACGAAGGAGGAAGGAGGTTTGGATTGGAATCAAGGAAGTTGGACCAAATTACCTTCATTTATCTGCAAACCCTCCTAGGAAGTCCGCATTAGTCGTTTAAACATAAGAGAAAGAAACACTTGAAGGGCAGCGTTAGAAAAGCAGCTTTGCCAAGCTGGTACACGCGTTCATTTTCTAAACACACAGCTCTTTTCGGCTCAGGGTAAAGACAAATCCAAAGGGGGAAAGATTTGATTTTTAGCCTATGGATAATTTTTCTCTCATTTGATTCTAGGTTATTACTCCGTACAGGAACAACTGTTTATCACATTTATCACAAGCTCCCCCAGCTCAGGTTCTTTCTCCTTCTCCCCTCATCCCAACATTGAGGCCTCTGAAACCCAGGGAGACAGGCAACCTCAGGCGAAACGCTCCCCATTTGCGTTGCTGCTGGTCAGACCATTCCCAGCTCGGCCATCCCGACGTGGGAGATGCTCTACAGCAACATCTGAGCTCGATGCCTTGTGCGCTGCTGCAGCTTTGGCAGGACAGGCAGTAAAACTCGGCAGCGTTATTAAAAACGCTGTCACAAACTGGAGAACAGGGCACAGAGGCATGTAACTTCAGGATCAGTCCCACGCCTTCGCATCCTACGACATGGGTGTAGCAGCAGGTGACGGAGAACGAGCAGCCGCACCGAGGAAATTGTTGGAAGAGCTTAACATTGAAGACGGCGTGCGATTAAGTAAAATAATGCACATCCCAATGTGCAAATGCGTTCAGGCAGGAGTTTCTCAAGCCTGAAGGAAGTGGGCAGAGGTAGGAGCTGCACCTTCCTCGCCTGGAAGAGATGAGCTGCACCCTACGGCAGCGAGACCCGCGCCCCACCACCACAGGGACCACCCTGTCACCGCCAAAGGGGAGCGAGCCCCCCCCCCCCAGCCCCGTGTCCCCTGTAACACCTCACCTCTGGGGACAGAACCAGCTACCGCTTCGCTTCCTTTGCGCTAAACCAGCTCTCCCTTGGATGCCAGAGCACCAGGAGCGAGAGGATTTGCCCCAAGCCCCAGGGCAGCGGGGCAGAGGGAGCAGAGCTTTGCTGAGAGCAGCAGCAGCTCAGCACCCACCCCCGCAGCCCACACGCAGTGACCCAAAGCCTCCGAGGACGCAGCTTGTGCCACCTCGGAGCCCACCCTTAGGCACCACCACCCTTGGGTGCTCCCCAGTACAGCCCACTGCTCCTGCAGGGAAGACCCCCGTGCCCCCAAAGGGGGGCTGGAAGCAGCTGGGTGCTGCAGGTCACCCAGGCGTGCAGGGATGAGCACAGCACCGCATGCAGGATGCGGCACGGGGGCTGCAGGAGCAACACGCTGCAAGAGCCAGCCCACAGCCCCGTGGTGCAGGGACCTGCTGTGCCCCCAGCCGCAGCACCCGAACTGCAAAAAGCTTTTTACAAGACAAAACCCATCAGCGTTTGGATGAGGCAAAACACCCAATAAGCCAAGCGAGGGGTGGCCGTGGGGTCTGTCACAGCTACCGGCAGAGCAGGGGTGCGGGGCCAGCAGGAGCACGGTGAAGTGGGGGCACCCCTGGCCCTCCTGCACGGGGCAGCAGGCAAGGTCTCATCCCAGCCCCTCACTCGGAGGCAGGGAGGGAAGCCGAGGTTTCACGGGCGATGCAGGCTGCTGGCTCCCTGGGGAGGGGACACACAAGGACACGTTCTCTCCTCAGGGTGGGAGCAAGGCAGTCCTCTCTTCGT
The DNA here is from genome assembly GCF_017639655.2 of Falco naumanni. NCBI lineage: Eukaryota > Metazoa > Chordata > Aves > Falconiformes > Falconidae > Falco > Falco naumanni. The sequence goes on from NC_054070.1 coordinate 6,804,680, forward strand.
CTCCATCTAAAGATGCCTCCAAGGACCGTGACAGTGAGGACTCAGTGACAACTGCCACCCATGCAGAGGGGTTTTTCCACCCAGCTGCTTCCCAAGCACACACACAACCCACCCGGCTCCCTCACGCCACGGGGAACCGGGGCTGAGCAGCACCGCTCCCACCGAGGCCACGATCCAATGACTCCTGCAAAACCCCTGTGAGCAGTAACGTCACCACACCGCATCCCTGGCAGAGAGGAGACGCACGCGGCACCCAGCGCTGCTCAGTACGAGCCACACGGCTCAGCCCAGCAGGGCCAGTGCAGCACCATCCCACGTCCTGGTCCAGGGATGGAGCAAGCTCAGCATGAAACACACTTTCGTGGGCAGCCAGCACCAGCACAACGCACCAGTCAGTCCAGCCCGAGCCCCTGGGTCAGCGGGCTCAGGCTGGTAACAATATTCCCCCCCTTGAGCTTATTATAGAGCAAAAGACCCCCTTCCACTCCATGCATTTGTCTTTCCCCAAAGCAGTTTCCATGCAACGTTAATCAAGAGAAGTCCTACTTACTAAACCAAAAGAGAGTACACACCAGCTGCTCTCAGTGGTACTCACAGGCAAGCATTTCCCCCTTGAGGCTGCAAAGGAAAAAGAAACAGCACAGGATAGCTCGTAGTGCATTTTAAAGGAGACTTTAAAATAATAGTAAAAGCAGCAAAGCAAACGAGGAAAGAAGTGAAGCGGCCCCGAAGATTTCATGTTAGGGAGCTCAGGGCAGGCTTGTATCGCAGCAGGAGCCGATACAAGGCACGGACATCGCGCCGTCGCTGCTCGCCAGCCCCACAGCCCAGGGTTTACTGAACACTCCTTCACCCCAGAGCATCAGCGCTTCGGCGTGACGCTTACGAAGGGTACAACATCCCTTTGGGGCTGCCCCGCTGCAGACCCCCACCAGTGAAGATGCCGGGCGGTCAGGGGGCTCTCCAGGGGCTCTGCACCCACCGCTGCTGGGGGGCAAACCCACACCACCACAAAGCCCTGCCTGGTTCGGTTCCCACCAGAGCCCTGGGATTTTGGGGATGCTCCAGCATCACGCTGCAGCAACGTTCACCTCTGTTGCATCGCCCCGTCTCCTACCCTCTGGCCACTTACTCTACAAACAGGCAGGAGCAGGGCTCACTGAATAGCTTAGAAAACATTAAAAATAAAATAATCTTGGCTACTTTAGAGGTTAAAGAGCTGTAACAATGGCTGTCTCTGCACAGGGGGGCCAGCCAAGACCTCCCCAAATCCCCCCCCAGCTCTTCTCTGCCTCCCCTGACAGGCAGTGGTGTGCAGCCTGCTACGCCTGTGCTCTCCCAGGCACAGAAAACCTCCTGATTTAGCAAAGAAACAATTTTAAATGAGCAAAGAAACAAACAGGGCTTCCCCTCCAACACTGAGGAGGGCCTACGGGCTTTTAAGCCCGAAGAAACACCAAGCACCAAAACCCAAACTGCTTCCACCTGGGCACCCAAAGAGCCCAAACTTTGTTCAACAAGCTGCTGACATCGGGATCCAAAGGGAAACAGGCTCCAGCAAAATCACGCAAAGATTTCCTACCAAGTCGCTCTGGGGCTGGAGCAACACTTGGCTGCAGTATCAAGTTAGGACAAAGAAGGTATTTGTAACTCTTTACAATCAGGTGGTTTTTTACCAGAAAGCAAGATATTACCCAGAATTAACCACCCTGCCAAAACCCTACTGCACTGATGGAGACTCGCCTGCATAAAGCCTGATGGCGAAAGCCTCTGGCACCGCTATTCTAGTTTAACGGGGCAACTTCTGGGGTTTGGGGGTTATTTTTGTGGGGTTCTTTGTTGGTTTGTTGTTGTTGTGGTTCTTTTTTTAAGGGAGTCTAATCCAGACCAATTTTCATGCAGAGACGGTGTTCAAGATCCTGGGAAGGGTCTGTGTGTCAGGGAGGACCACCGACAGCCGCAGGTGATGGTGGGGAGGGGGAGCACAGGGAAGGTACCACCTGGACACCCACTTGCAGCTGCGGCTGGTTGGCCCCATCTTGAGCTTCCAGGGATGGGAAAGGCCCCAGCAGGTCAAGAGGTTTGCTCCCAACGCTGAAATGTCGCGGGCGCTTTACCGTGTCCGCGCTGGCCCGCGGCGTAAAGCTGTTTCTTCTCATCCTTACAGGGGTTTGGCTGGCGGGAAGGTTGTTCTGATCCCAGACGGAGGGTATCATAAGGAATGAAAAGGGGAACCAGAGTTTATTAAAACCAAACCGCACACCAGCACACACCTCCGGCATCCCCCCGCCACAGGCACTGCCAAGCTCCCGGCAGCCGGGGCCGCGGGCACCAGCACTCGGTGCCTTCCCCAGCTGAGCACCAGCGATGGGAAACCCCTGCTCTGTCAGCTAACCTGGCTCTGAGTCCGCTGAAAAGTCTGCTTTTTTAGCAGTTTTACTTCCTTTTTAATTTTTTTGCTTAAGCAGCTCTGTTAGGGTTTTTTTGTTAGTTTGTTTTGGGGTTTTATTTTCTTTTTTTTTTTTTTCTCCCTGCGATCAATTTAGGGGGAAAAAAATAATAAGCAAACAGAAAAACTTTCCCGTCTTTGTATTTCTTCTCCCTCAAAGCAGCCACGTTGCCCAAAAAAGCAAAGAACAGCAAAAACAGACTCCAACTTCTCCAAGCACACAGCAACGACTCCAACGCAGGCATCGCACACAAGTTGCGAAGCGATAAATGCCTGACTGGAACCATCAGCATGGGACCAGCCACGAAAACCTGGCCAAACATCCTCAGCTCAGCATCTTGCAGTCAACTGGATTGAGCTCCACAAACCCTCCAGCCACAGATGCAGCTTCGCCACCCCCTTGCTGGCGGTGCCTCGGCACAGGGACAAAAAAATCAACATCTCCCAGGCCAGCAGCCAAGAGCTCTTTATAAAATACAGCGACAAGAGGCAGCTAAAAGCCTAGATGTGCCAAAGGAACTTACAAGGTGGTGCGTGTGGGTTTTCCGTGAGCTAGCACAGCAGAGCTGGTTTGTGCTCTTTAACTGGGGGAGCTAATTACAGGCAGTCGCTCAGTGGCATTTGCCGGCACGTCGGTCCCCTCTGCAAAATGGTGTTTGCAGAAGCAAATGCCCAGAACAGCAGCAACTTGCACAGATTTGGCAGGTGGGTATGTGCTTTGCTGCACCAGGTGGATGGCTGAACAGGTTTTTAAGTCTTGGGAGAGACAGGATTTCATAAATAACGCCAGCCAGAGCCCGAAGATCGGCAGCGCAGGGGCAGCAGATCGGACCCGTCCCCGTCCCCTCCGATAGATACATCATCCAGGCACCCCGTCGGCTCGCCTTGCACCCAACGCTCGTCTCTGCGGATTTCTTGTGTGTTTTACAAGGGAAGGATCCTCCGCTCCTCCCAGCCACCGGCACAGCAGCCAGCCCAGCCCCCCCAAGGCTGCCGAGAGCCCCCCAAGAACCCCCCCAGAGGCAGCCTTACCCCAGCCACAGCTTTAGAGGGAGGACGCTCATCAAGACACTGAGAAAACTCGCTTCAAACATTGTGGCGAGTCTTTTTGAAATTATCACAATTAATAAAACAATCATCAACAAATACATCATGGAAAACTGAGCACCAGACCTGGAATTTAAATCCTACATCCTCAATTTGCCCATTCTGCTTCCTACAACAGCTCGGAAAAATACCTCCCCCCTGCCTGGGACACAGGCTAATTCAGCCCAGAATTAATTCTGCTTTGGGGGATTAGTTCTGAAGCAAGCCCTTCTGATCACTGAAAGCAATCGGTCATCTCCAGCAGGTATTTGAGAGTGTTTCAGTTTAGTTATTTATTTTTGAAAAGGGAAAAAGCCCGAGCTGGGCAGCAAGACTTACTGAGTTCAGCGAGGGTTTGTCGCGGTGCGTGTTCACTGCTTCCACGTTCAGATTAATCATCTCCACTTTACAGCCTTTATAAAAAGCAGTGAGAAGTTTATACGGGGAAGGGTAATTTATTAAATAGCCGGTTTTGTTTTTTTTTTTAAATATAGATTATGTTTTTTTTATATAAAACAGCTCATAAATAAACAGTTCACCCTATTAACAGAATTTTACACTTTAAAAAACCCCAACTTTTCGGCATTAACCTTCAGCACTAGAGTGCAGCCCTGTGTTACGTGGGCTACAGGGCTCTCCAGAGGAGCCACTGGTAACTGGCTGAGCCCCAGAGCCACATGTAAGTCCGGAGGCACAAGCAGCCGTCACCGGTGGGTGACACCCACAGACAGGAACACCCCCGCACTCCCACATCTCTCCCACTGTTCCCCCCAACTCCCCCTTTTTATACATTAAAAGTATTTATATATTAACCTGTACGCTGGAACCTTCATACACGTTAAAAATACTACAAGCAGCTTTTCTAGCACGTTGGGTTGGTGCCGCACATGGACACAAACCTGCCCATCAGGTTTGCACGCACACAAACCGGGACCCAAAATAATAAAAATCAAGAAAAAAAAAATTAAAAGACAATATTTACCGTATGCAACAGGCGTGAGCTTGAGAATGGTGTGGAGGGGGCAGCGCAGGTAGGGCAGCTCATCTAGGGCAGAGGGAGGTGTTACGGGGGGTGTTAGGGCTGCGCCGGGGATGCCCCCACCAGCCACCCCCCCTCACCCCAGGATTCAGGTGGGAACATTCCGCACAGCACCCCACCAGCACCCCGTGGGGTGCCACAGCCCCCCCAGCCTGACGGGATGGTCCCCACCATTCCCAACGCACAGAGCCAGCCAGAGGAAACCTCTCCAGCAGCACACGGGTGGGAAAGCCCCACAGCAGTTTTAAATTAAAACCTGAGAAGTTTATTAACTTTATTAAAAGTTTTATTAAACTCCAGTGCCACCCACTGGAGCTCCACATAGGAGCTGGCAGCAGACTGGAACCAGCTTCCAGGAGGTATGCAGTGCAAGGGATGAGCATCTCTCAGAGATGCAACACTACTGCCAACCCTTCCAGGCTACTGATGCACCAAAAAACACTTTTTCTTTACATAATCTGTAGGAGACTATTTTTAATCTAAGCGCTACTTGTGAAAACAGCCCCAGAAACAACGGCTGAGCAGGAAAGCAGCAGCGCACGCATCTGCATTTCTCACAAAGAGAGCTCCTTGCACCACTGAAACCCAATGGTTAAAGCATTTTGGCAATTTTTTCTTTTTTTTAAGCAGCTCTTCCGTTCTGAAAAATCAAAACAGTCATTAAAAGCCACCCTCCCACAAGCTCTGTATAGGAAGCAGTGAGAGAAGCCAGCCCCTAACATCATGCATTTATTTTTGTACCTGCACTCTTGTCGAGAAAATAAGCCAACAGGCACCTCATAACCGCCTGGTGGGAGATAACGAGGACGTTGCCTTGCCGTTCTAGCTCCATAATTACCGGCTCCAGGCGCTGGACCAAGTCCTGGTAGGACTGAAAAAGAAAACAGGAATTTTTCAAGGGGTTCTGTAAACAGAGGCTTGAAGCAGAAGTAGTAATAAACACAGTTTCACATCCAAGGAAAATATCAGTTAAAATACCAAGACACAGAGGTTACGGATGATCCGGTAAACACAGGGAAAAAAAAGCAAAGAGCAGAAGGTGAAGTTTAATGTCAGCAACCCTCAGATTACAGGAGGATTCAGATTACTGTTAATTCTTAACGAGCGCGGTAGGAAAAACAAATAAAATAGTAAATTATGTGTTTAAACAGGGCTGTGAAGTAAAACCAGAAATGACTCCACACCACACCCACAATCATTTTCTTCCCAAGATTCCCAAAATGATTCCCAAGGCCTCGGCCAAGCCAGGATGCAGAAACCCCTCAGTGTCCGAGCGGAGCATCAAGGGACTAGGCAACGGCCCAATTAATGGATTGAAAGGCATCACCTGCACACCACAATAAAGGAAAACAATAAACCTTCCCTCAGAGAGAACTGGGGATCCTGATGTTTTCAGTTTCTCACATAAATACTGGCAGAAGAAGTTAAAATTAAGTCTTTTCTACACAGACATTATTTGTTTTTACGGGCACTGTATCTTATCGTTATTTCGTAAGGGTCTTCACCTCGCCTCCAGGATAGCGATAAAGGTATTTCTCTTGGTCCCTCAACGCAAACTCATCCGGATACTTGGCTTCAATTTCTGCATAGGTCATTTCTTCACATACCCCCTGAGGGCAGAAGAACTTGTTAGCACACACTTCCTCGCAACAGAGGCGCAGCAATGCAACAGGAAGATGAGGAAAAGCAAGTGGCCGAGCTCAGCGATCCCTCTGCGTGACAAAAACGCCCGGTGCCGTAGCTGGCACAGCCACACGCTCAGCACCTGCGTCCCGCGCACCCAGGGTGCTTTGAAGAGGGTGGGCTTTTGGGTTTATTTCCAAACCCCTGTTTGCCCGGGATGAAAACAAGAGTTCACTTGCAGAGCAACAACCCTGCAGTTTCTTTTGCCGGAAAGAACTAGAGCAGGACCAGTAATCGCTGCACGCCCAGGGCTGCGTGACACATGCTTGGGATGCTCCGTTTTCTTTCTCCGCACCAGCTGGACACGCTCACAGCGAGGGGTAGCAGCTCCTGGCATCGCCACCACCATGACACCAAGCCACCCTAAACCTCACAGTGGTGGCTGGAGTACGTTATCCACCCACACGGTTCAAAGCCAACAGGAAATAGGCGATTTGCTTGGGATAAATTTGTTTTCAAACCTTAATTTTCCATCTAGAACAGCTAAAGGCTTTAATCAGCATTTCACTCACCGCATCGATCTCATTGAGAATCTTCCACTGCTCGTACATGACCCCCAGGGACTCAGCCGTCTGGATCGTCCTTTTCAGCTGGCTCGTCCACACCTTCAGGTCAACAATTTCTTGCTCTTCAATGAACTTCTTAAGCGCCTGAGCAAACTGGAAAAAAAGCCAGGAGAGGTGAGGAGGGAGCAGGAGCTGCTGCTATGGTCAAAAGCATCATTTCAGGGGCTGTGGCTGTCGCGGCAAGATCCAGCTGCGGGGCTGCCCCTCGCCAGAGTCGGATGCAGAGCCTGGCTCTGACCCTGGTCACACAACACGTTACAAATACAGCGACCCAGGTGCTGCCAAACACATACCTGCTTCCCACGCGGTGACAGACCAGAATCCCCACCAATCTTGCCAACAAGATTATATTCACTCTCACCATGTCGGCAAAGGTAGATGGTACGCGGCTGGACATGAATGTTCATTAGGTAATAGACGATTTTACTCTGGATGTAATCTTGGACTCTGTTTACTAGGAACCGCTGTCCCACATTGATCACTTTAATGAAGGAAAGATCTCTGGAGTCAACATAAAATAAGAACACCCACACGACTGGTTTTAAAAACGAAGCACGTGTATTGCGGGTGTAATCTAGCTCTTTATCCTCTAGTAAAGGCATCAGCACTACCACTGGGTCACTCCAGCGGCCAGAAGAGACACTGAGCTGCCGTGCCTGAACAAGGAGCTGCATTACACTGTGGTACACTAGAGAAAAATCCTTTCACATCACTTGGGACCCAAGGATATCACCTTCACACAAGCAATGGCGCTTTGAGAGAGCAGAGAGCTGATGCCTTCTAGCATCCTGAGCCAGAGAACAGCAGCGACAAAGCAAAGCAGCTCATGTGGGCAAGGAGAAAACGCACCCCCGGGCTTTGCTTACTTGTCGTAGGCATCGGGATCAAGAGGCTGGTAAGTGACCTTGTAGCACTCGATCCTCTTCAGGAAATCATCCATCACATTCTCCCTGTTTCTCTCCGGGTAGTCAGGGCTGGAAACTTTCACCTCCTGATCAACAGACAGCGCCGCTTTGTGAGAGCTAAGCAAACTCAACCGGGAACAAATGCAACCCTGAATAACATTATTCTTCCGTTTTGAAACAAATACGCGTTGTTTAACGCTGCCCTGTGGAAAAACCTGCTCCTGGAGAGGAAACAAAGGGTGACTCTGAAGGCGCTGAAGGGCTTGGCCCTGCGACAGACACAGCTGGCTCGCTCCTAGCTGTCCCCGCAAGCCGCTCGCTGCCTGCCTTCCCTCGGCAAGAAATCACGCTTCAAGGTCAAACACTCCTCCGCTTCATTCAGTTTCCAGGTTCTCACATAACTAACTGTATTTAGCTTTTCTAAGCCTGCAAACCTCAGCTGCTTCTTTCCAAGGTGAAACATAAGCGCAAGGCATTTGCAGGCATTCCTGTAAGCTAGCATAGCTGGTGACCTTGCACCGAGCACCCGAGCTCGCACCGTAAGCGCTGGCAGCAGAGCCTGGAAAATGTGGCACGCACCAGGATATTGGCAGCAATGACTTCTGGATCGTCACAGACAGACTCCACAAAAAACACCTGCAAAGGAGGGAAGGAAGCAGATTTCAGAGAGTCGAGAATGCTGAGCCAAAACTCGAGAGCTCCTGCCCCAGGGAGCAGCAGCATCCCTCAGTGCAGCAACTCCAACCACAAATTAAATACAGCAGCATTACCTTGAAAGCATTTTCTTTAGCAAAATTTAAGATCAGGTCCCGTCTTTCTCGAGTTGTGTTGGTCGCATCAAACACCTACCAGAAAGGGAGCAAGCAGCAATGAGCAAGTTTATCTAAGGCTTTTAAAGTAGCCCCAAATCATTTGGGATGACAGCCAGGTCCCCAAACGCCCTGGGCAGCTTTGAACTACCCAGATGGAAAGCCATGCTTAGTCCAGGGAAGTCTTACAGCTATTTGCCCGCACTCCTCCAGGAGATAAGCCTTCACATCTTCTAGTGCCACTAAGGCACATCGTCTGCAGGAGAGAAACAGGTATTGTCAGAGCTGATGGATTCAGACGGCTTCTGCACCACCAAGCAGAGATTTAAATACCTTTTCTTCCTGCCTCCCCCCTGCACCTTACCAAGAGCCCCAGGGGCTCTGCAGAGACCACAAGGCATCTGTGTCTATAAGCTGCTGCATCGCCAGGCGCTGGCAGCCCCTGCTCTGTGCCAGCCCGAGGCCAAGCACACATTGCCCATGCACAGCCCCTCTGGCAGGACCCCCACACTGGCTACACCACCCCCACCCCTGGTTTCCTGGGCGTTAATTTAATTCTGTGCCCCTCAGACACAAAGCCTGCCAGGACCCGAGACTAACCAAACCACCACGGCTCGATGCAGTCCCCTGACCCCGACTCACTTGCGGATTTCCATGGCTTCTTTGTTATCGTGCCTGAAGAAGTCATAGGACTTGTAGGACTTCACCGCTTCCCGGCGATACACTCCTAAATTAAACACTTCACACACACAAAAGACGAGGGCGTGAGACCGACAGCATTTGGCCGACAACTCCTGCAGCGGGGCGAGCTGGCAGCCCCCCCCACGCACCTTTGGTGGGCACCCCGATCCAGTTGAGGTAGCGGGTGAGCTTCTTGGACACGTATGTCTTGCCGCGGGCGGGCAAGCCGATCATCACAATCAGCGTCGGCGAGTTGGTCATGTAGGAAGCCCATGCTGCAAGAAAAAGCCAAGAGCGTCAGCAGTGTGGCCGAGCATCCCAGAGCAAAAAGCAAACCCCACAGTCAAGGTGGCCCCCGCGCAGTGCTAACCCATCTCCCGGGTGGGCAGCCGGCCACCGTGCCCTGGGGACAAGCTCGCTGCCATGGCCCTGCAGGTAATGGCCCGCTTTGAGCCCGGCTGTTCGATGGGCTCCACAGCACCAGCTAATGAGGCTAATGAGGCTAATGAGGTGGGTCAGCAGCGGTGCCTGGCCGTGCCTAATGGGGCTGACAGGTGGCTTTCAGCATCGCAAATATTTGCCATTCGGCCAGAAGCTGTCAAGGGCAAAAGAAAGATGTTTTTAGCAAAGCAGTCACGTTCTGTCGGAAAACTGCCCAAGCGAGCGCAGAAAACACCCGGGAAGCAGCAGGTTTTGGGGGGGGTGGGGTGGCTGATGGCAGCACCCCCAGCTCTAAGGGGGGCAGGAGCGGGGTGTGCAGCCACTGGTTACCAGCCCCCTTGAAAAAAATCCTGCTTTCTTTTCAAGTCCTACGGGGACCTGGTCCAGCGCTGCCCCCGAGATGAGCGCAGGGTGCGCGGGATGGGAACGCGTGCTACGGCTTCGTTAAGATAACGCGCACCGTTATCTCCCTCATTATATATAATTATTCCTCTTGTAAATAGATGAAGGGCACATCCCCTCCCCGGGCCAGGGGTACTCACAGCACTTCTTGTCGCCGCCGCGCAGAGCCCCGGCCCTGCCCCGGGGGGGGGGCCGCCGTGCCGGGGCGCCGCCGACATGGCTCCGCGCTGCCGCGCCACATGCAAATGAGATGCAAACCGCGCTCTACGTCACGCCGCGCTATGCAAACGAGCCGGGCGCCCGGCGCGGCGCGCTCCGCTCTCCCCCCGCCTTTCAGCGCCGCGAGCCGGCGGCACTGTGATTGGCTGCGGGCCGGCCAATGGCGGGGAGGTTCTCGCGAGAGTGGGCGGGAGCGGCGGAGCGGAAGCGGAAGCGGGAGGCGGCCGGTGGGGAGGCGGTGGCGGCGCGGGGCGGCCCCGCCGAGGATGCTGCGGCTGCGCTGCAAGGCCCGGAGCGGCACCCACCCGCTGCCCGGCCTCACGGCCCACTCCCGCCTCCGCGACATGCAGGCCGCCCTGGCCGCCCTCACCGGCGTCCCCGTCCCGGCCCAGCGCCTCCTTCTCGGTTTCCCGCCGCGGAGCCTGGACCTCAGCGACGGCGAGCGGCGGCTGGGCGACCTCGGGATCCACTCGGGTGAGGGCCGGGCCCGGGCCCGGGCCTGGGCCTGGGCGAGGGGGGCGGGCACCGGCGCTTTGTGGCCTCAGCTGCCCCGCCGGCTGCAATTACCGTAATTAAAAGAGGCTGCGGCCCAGCACGCCCCTCAGCAGCCGGCTGTCGGGCCGGTTCCTCCTTCCGGGCCAGCTGTCCACACCCGGCTCGGGAGGGGCTGCTGCTCGCCGGTGGTGGCTTTGCCCGCGTCCCGGGGGGCCGGAGGCAAACGCGCGGGGCTGGCAGGGGCCAGGGACCCGGGAGGTGCCAGGTGAGTAAGCCCGAGTCGCCGTGTCCGCTCCATCGGTGTGTTGCGGTGCTGCCGGCCGCCTGGGCTGGGGCTGCGTTCCGTCAGGGTGCCGTGCTGCCGGGAGAGCGCCAGTGTCATCCCTAAATCCCACCTGCGTATTTCAATTCTCCCTCGTTCTGTTGTTTGACAGGTGACACGCTGATAGTTGAAGAGGATACGTCCAAACCCAAGACTGACTCACCTGTAGTTGCAAAAAGAACGATGTCTAACTCGGTTAGGGAAGCTGTGCCTGTGCTGGCAAGGAGGGTTGTACCGGCAGATAACTCCTGTCTCTTCACCAGTGTGTACTATGTGGTGGAGGGAGGTGTTTACGACCCGGGTTGCGCTCCAGAGATGCGCAGTCTTATAGCCCAAATAGTAGCGAGCGACCCCGAATCATACTGTGAGGCAGTTCTAGGGAAAACTAACAGGGAGTATTGTGACTGGATCAGAAGAGAAGAGACTTGGGGAGGAGCCATCGAAGTGTCCATTTTATCCAAATTCTACCAGTGCGAAATCTGCGTGGTGGATACGCAGACAGTCAGAATCGACCGTTTTGGGGAAGATGCCGGTTACACTAAGCGGGTCCTTTTAATTTATGATGGGATTCATTATGATCCACTTGAGCGTAAAATCCCTGACTCGGACATTCCTCCCCAGACAATTTTCTCCACGGCTGATGATATTGTTCTTGCACAAGCATTGGAATTGGCAGACGAAGCCAGACGGAAGAGGCAGTTTACCGATGTGAATCACTTCACGCTGAGGTGCATGGTGTGCCAGAAGGGACTAACTGGACAAGTGGAAGCCAGAGAACACGCCAAGGAGACCGGACACACCAACTTCGGCGAAGTCTGACATCGACATGAGGATGGTTACATCGACTACCTCACTGATCCAGAATAAAATTCTGGATTTCCAGATAAGCTGTATGTAATCATAAAATTCCGTTCACAAAGCTTGAAAAGCATATTAACTTAATGATGGCCAAGATGCACAGGTTTGCTATAGTTAGTGACTTTTCCGATGGATTTGGAATAGGTATCTTCTCGCATGCTAATTTATAGTACTTTGGCAGGTGGTATACACTGGCAGCTAAAACCTGATTTCTAAAATAATCTCACTCTGTCTGTGATCTGAGCAGACATACAAAATCAGGCTTGTTCAACAGTCGTGTAAAATCCAGCCTCAAAGTTGCTGAATTGATCTCTCTGTATTATGTTTTCAGGGTAATTAAACTAGTTGAAGGGTTTGAGAAACACACGTATCAGCATTACTTATACTAAGAGTTAGGCTGCGCACACGAGCAAGTCTTGCAAGGGAAACTGCTCATTTGGTGCGTGGTTTTTAATGGAAAGAGAATCTCCAAAGCTGCCCTATACTATGTTACCATCAGAAGTAGACTGTATTGTTTGTGTGAAGTCATGGCTTTAGAGAAAGAAATGGCCTCTAAGCTTTAAGATAGCCTACTTTAATGAGTAGATGGTTAAGTGTTGAATAAACTTATTAATCCTCCGTAGGTAGTTTTTAGTTGCTTGAAAAATAACTATCAACGCCCCACCCCCCTGGTGTTTACACTGCATCAGAACTTAGGCATGTTTCTTGAAATACTTTGGATTCTTCCTCATAATAGTATCTGAAATTCTGGCAAGAGGGAAATACAGTAGTTAGGCAAGTGACTTAATTTACATCTGTTAAATACATTTAAGCAGACTTTACTTGGGTATAGCTGATATCACGGTCACAATGTTACTAAGCTGTACCGGATTCCAAATACTGAAAATTAGCACTTTAAGGTGGTATAGTTCTCACTCTTCGCTGGTAAAAAGTTTTGCCCTCTTGAGAAGGACAGAGTGCTAACCCAGAAGGGAGGCTTGAAGTTTTTTCATCTGCATTCTGCCTTAATGTGTTTGATTTGTCACCGATGACTGTTCAGTAGCAAGACTTTAATTCTGATAATGAAGGGTGCAGTTGAATTTTCAGAGCAAAATAAGCTACGTAAACTGCCCTACTTTTCGTACTGTTCAGAATCGGGGAAGCTGAAATGGGTTTAATATATCTTACCTCACAGCAGGGTTGTGAGGCTTAACAGTAAGTGCTTTTGAGGTCTTTTAAAAGGTGCTGTAAAGGTGCATATTACTGAAGGGGATTTTTTTTTTTTCTTTGTTGAAATGCCTGCAACACATACTTGTTTTACTGAATTTAAAAATATTTTTAGCCTGCTCTTCTGATGCTGTTTTTTGTTACCTTCCTTGCACTCTTACAAATGGGGAGCAAGAATGCACATCTTCAGACTGAGGCAGAAAGAAACCCACTCTCCAAGTGGAACCTAAGACCTAGTTTTAAAAGCTTCCATTTGTTAAGGCATCTGGCCAAACTCCTGGTGCAGCAAAACCTTCTTTTCTCTAAAAAACACCTTTCACTGAAGTTCTCAGCAGAGGTTCCCAATTGGACCTTGACATACAAGAGGGTCTTACTGAAGAAGGAACATAATTACATAAGAGCTTTGCTGAATTGAGGCATGAATAATTAAACATAAAGAATAGGATCACCCAGAGTACTATGGACCAGGTTTCTTTTAAATTCAGTATTAAAATACGCATTAGCACTGTTGGGAGCTCCCTATAGAGAGCCGCTTAGCTCCCAGTGTTAAATCCCACTTTGCTTTTAGCTTATCATTAGAAAAAAGAAAAAAAAACACAAAAAAACCCTGACATTAAAATCAGCCTTCTGGACGCTGATGTTTATAAACCTAAAGAAATACCTGACAGTTCAAAGGAACTTGAAGATTACACTGTGTTATAACTACTTGAGATGAAATGCTGTCTAGGAATGAGACCAAGAGACTGTCAACCCTAAGTTGTACTCTCAGCTTTCACACTGAAGCGGTGAGATGCCTTGGACAAGGAGCTGATCCTCACCACTTACCACCTGTAACATGGACATAATACCTACCTCAGAGAGGTGTACAAGACACCTTTGGGTGTCTTTGAAGCAGAAGTGAAAGATACGTATTTATTGTCTGCCATGTTTGCAAATGCATCGACTTTAGGGGAGCAACACTTAGATTTTAGCTTTGTAACCTGGATGGATTTCTGAAAGTGTGTATAAAAATTTTTTTGGTATTTCTCAGTTGCAGTAGTTTTAAAATTAGCTTTATTTAATCCAGAGCATTTAGCTTGGCTACATCACATTTGCATTGGAAATCTGCTAACAGATAATCAGCTCCGTTTGAAGGGGGATGTGTCAATGTCACTGCTTGGATGTTTTCTTTTGTTGCCTAGAAAATAAAATCTCTTTGGTTAAAAAATGTCGACTGAACTGCTGTAATTCATCTTTGTAAAAGTTGATAGTGTTACACACTGGCAAACTTTCAAAGAACAAGTAACCTGTGGTACTGACCATGAGTTGGAAAACCTTATCTGATCCTCCTCAACTCTCCCAAACAGAAAGTACCTACATTATTTAAAATGTAAGATATGGATACATTTAAAGTACACCTCTGTTTCTTTTTTAAATGTAAATATGAGGGGTTTTTTAAGTACCTTTCAACCAGCGTTTGCCTGCCCTTAATGATACAGTTATGGAAGCATCAGAAAAATGATGTCCTGGTACTATTAGGATCAACCTCTGAACAACATTTCAGTGATACATTTGTACTGAACTGTTACTAATTGTACAGCAAGATGTGAGTTACAAGTATTTTGGAATAGGTGTCGTGGGACACGGGCTCAGGTATGGGAGGGGATAGCGTCACATGTCCAGAACAATCCAGAAAGCCTGTGAGGTACAGGCTAATGTCCATCCCATTGCTCCTGTTCCCATACAAATTTAAAATAAGCATTAAATTCCTTGCTGAATGCTTCAGCACAGAGGTCAGTAACTAAACAGGCCCTGGAAACAAGTTTGCCTTGGAGGTACACTTGCCAAAAGCTGGGTTCTTGGTATTGTTTTACCAATCTCCATAGTTCTGGATTTTCAGTTACATAAAGAATTCTAGTTTCCTGGTGCCGCTCTGGCTGTTTCACCAGCACTCAATTCCTTCTTTAATTAAAGAAGAGCCTAGCACGCTCTAATCACGTGGCCTTTCGCAGATGTGTTCTGTTGTATGAAGAGATACGCGCCATCTCGTGCTTATAACAGCACTTTAAAAGCTTGTCCGAGTTTACGTGTTGAGCAGATGTCGAGCAAGGACTTTCACCGATGTAGGCAGCCCGTGTTCCCACTGCAGTAAAACCAGTGGCGTTGGCAAATGTTTCTAGAAATCTTCGTTCCCAATGTAATCCGGTGGTATAGTGTTCTGGCTTGCGTATCATCGGTGCAGACCAGTCGGTATAACATATTTCCTGAAACACGTGCCCTGAATTGCAAAATTGTTGATGCACCAATAAACGTGACTGATGCATGCATACTTGTTCCGTGTAGTCTGTGCCTCCAGTCTTGAATTTCAGGTTTGTGCTCTATTTGCTGTTGTTCACCAATACGTTTCCTAGGTCTTCCCATCTATGCAACGCAGCCTTTGAGCAGTTAGTGTCAACTTTCCCCTCTCATTCCCTTTTTTCCCCTTTGACTCTAAGAGACAGTCACAGCCGGAGAGGGACGTTGCCTCCCAACCTGTTCAGGATGATGCTTCTTCACTTTCAACTTGTTCAACAATAACTTTCTTTTTTAACAGTAAAATGTTTTCTCTGTGTAATTAGAGCCAGCTTATCAAAAGGAACAACTGTAAAGAGAGTTTTCCATAACTCCAGAACCTTTTATGCATTTAAGCATATAAATTACTAAGTAGACAGACTTTAGGAAGATTTGGGTTCATGGATGCAAGTGCCTGAAAGACCGGTCTTGGGAACAGATCAGTAACATTCTGAAGTTTCTGAAGAACAAACTGAATTCCTTAGTTCTAGATAAACTTTACTTAAAAAGAGCAATTGCTGGGGAAAGGGCTGAGAAAAGGAACATCTTACATGGTACAGAATCAGTATCTTAAATCTGCACCTTTTCAGGCGCATGGTCGCAGCAGAGGCATCTTGTGACAGTCTGAGGACAGCATCTCCTGTGCCCGTCCTGCTTTTTCTAGAGACCTGTTCAAAACTAACAGAGCTGCAACCATCATCCGCCCTGGGCAACGAAGCTGCCGTGAAACTGTGCTGGCAGCACCGTGCTCATTTTTACAAGCATTTTTGACCTAGGCAGCGTTATCTGTTTGCCCTTCTCGACCTTTATGGAAGCAGAAGTGAGGGGACAGGCATGAACAAAGAAAATGCAGAATTTCTCTGCTGATGGCCTTAAGCACAGAAATCCACGTATGGATGGAGCCTTTGGGAAATCAGAGTGACACAGAACTGCTGAAGCGTCTGCGTTTGGCAGATTTCACTGGCCGCAGCGCAGGGGACGGCTCTGACTCCTGTCCCATGCAGACCCACCCGTGGGTAAGCCCTGCAAACCTCTCACCAGCAAGGAAACTTTCTAATAAGAGGAACAAAAAGTTTTCAGCTTGCTATTTTGAAAATCACAGCTCTTTATCATACTAATTAAATGCCTGCTTGCATTTTAAAAATCAGACTACACATCCGGCTGTAAAACTGCCCCCGGGTTTTGCTCCGCTGTGGACTGGGCAGAATGAAAGTACTTCAAACTGGCTGAAATCAATATTGCTCTTTCACTGCGTGAGTCTGAGCACCAAGAATGCTTCCCCTAACAAAATAGGGGAGCTGATAATATCAGCTCATCCAAGATTGCAGTGTCCTTGTCTATTATTTTTAATTAAAGCCTTGGGGGAAATGTTGGGAACTGCATTATACCTTGAGAGCCGACTTCTCATTTCTGACGCTGAGTTCACGCTAACCAAGCTGTGGCAAGAGATCACCTGGGTTCTCTACCTCTTTTCTGTAAAACAGGGATAATAAATAGGGATCCTTGCTCAGTTCACAGCCATATTAAGATTTAATTATTTCTCTAGACTTCTGTGTAATGCTACCTGTTAACTACCTGGTGTTTTTCATAACCGATTTGTCAGCATACATGCTGTACATACAATTTGCTGTAAGGAAAGTGTCCTACAGAGTCAAATAAGCCTCATTACGCTAACAGGCACCTTATCGGTGACGCCGTACGGATGCATTTCCCTCCGGGCCGGGACTGAATCATTTATGTTCTTTTGTTTATGAACAGGGTGAGGCACAGCGGGTCTGTTAACATGCCCAAGTCCTTTCACGGCATTGTGTAGTTTTCTCTGCATCATTTGACTACTCGCATACACTTCATACTGTATATATGAAGTCACACTTTATTTTGGGTTGTTGCTATTTATATTCGTTTGAGGAAGAGGAACGTGGAAAAAGAACAGGTTCTTTCTGGGCATCTGATTCAGAGAACTCAAGACTTCTCATCATGGATTGTGACATTTTCCTGACCTACACAGAGCCCTGCAGGCAGCAAGTGCTGCCTGCTCTATTGCACAGATTTAAGCCCTTGTGTTATCAGCACGGAGCTCTCAGGACACACTTGCCTTGTCCTGGAGCGGTTGCTCCTTCACACTGTTTGCACACAGAATAAGAAACCAGCTCTGGGTTTGGTTTGCTCCCTCTCTTAAAGCAGGCTCAGAACTAAGTGCAACTCAGCAAAACCCACGTGAAGCTGACTCTGCCTACACTGCTGCTCCATCCAGCACGACACCCGCTAACACTTCCAGGAGCGCTTGGGCTCAGCCCTGCGCCCAGCTCGGCAGCCGCAGCTGCTGCAATGCTCAGGCAGCGGCTGGGACCGGTGCCACTGCTCCGAACGTGCCATGTTTGCATCTCTTACCTCTGCTGCAGGCCAGCGTGGGAGAGCAGGGCTGGCTAGGGCTCCCAGGATCCTCTGGCTTGGTGATTTGCTCCTCAGCACACATGTTCCCTTTTGTAACTGGGCTCATCTGGGGCTCAGCAGGGCTGGTAGCAACCTCCCTGCTTCCTGGCTCATCTGCTTTCTCTCCATCCTGCCATGGCTTTAATTAACTGATGTTTCCACTTCCCTGTTCTGTGTAGCAGGGAACACATGTTGCAATACACCCTTTTTCACAAAAAAAAAAAAAAAAAAAGCCCCACTGAAGCATGAAAACTTGGATTAATCTGGTGGCTGTACCAGTTGTAGAGGTTTGCTGCAAGGTTTCTGCTTGAATATTTATAGTTATTCAGCGAGGAGCACCTTGCAGAGCAGATACAAGTCTATACTGTGGGTGTGAGGGGGGAGCAATGGGCTAACTGCTGGGGTTTTAATAAAAGACCCTAAAGTTGGGGGTCCTGTAACAAGCTACTGCAGTTCTTCCGCTGCACCACCTGGGCAGACTGGGTGCTGGCAGCACCCCATGCTGCAGATGGAATAACTGGGCTCTTCTTTGCCTTCCCCCCGCCAAGAGAGGCAGCATCCTCACCCTCGGACGGGGGATGCTGCTGAAGGAAATGCCCAGGCAGCAGTTTCTGGGATGGTGTCTGTGTGGGCGAGGAGGGCAGCTGAGGTGGAGTGCAATGGATGTCTCGGGGGCTTTAGCTTTACCCAGGCTCGAGGACTCAAGCTGCCCAGTGAAGGAGTTCCCAGCATTAAAGCCAGGGAATGAACCTGCGGGGGAGCTCAGCGCCTGCAGGGAAAGGTGCTGGAGGGGTGCAGGGGAGCTGCACGTTGGCAGCTGGTCAGTACATGCGGAACGAGCCCCAGAGCCATGCTGACCTGGGCACCCCCTGCTCCAGCACGTAGATAAAGCTCAGTGGTGAAGATTCCCTTCTAAAATGGCTTTCCACCCGTCTTTACAAGAACCTCGTTACGGAGGCGGAAAACCTTTGGTCTCTGGGAAAGCTTTGGTGATATGCAAGTATGTACCTGTTCCAGCAACGATCTGTGGTTTTTTTAGAGCCAAGAAGGAGCCGGGTCCTGCCCTGAGCTGAGGGACCTCGTGCACAAAACCACCTAAGAGAATAAACCTGTTGTGGGGTAATGCGTTCAGCAGCACATGGTGCAAACGCCCAGCAAAGGACTTAATTACTATGTACAAAGGCGCTTTGGTCAGGGCTGCGCGTTCGGCTCCTCCAAGTGTCAGCGAGCAGCTATGCGGCAGAACAGGATGTCGGATTAAGGAGTCTCCCGTGAAACCCATGCTGAGGACATCAGAGGACACCAGCCGGAGCAGGGAAGTGAGTGAGCTGGGTGGTACCGAGCAGAGCTGCCCGCAGCCTCCCGGGCACTGGATGCCGGCGCTGCCACCCGCCTCTGCCTGCGCCTCTGCCTGCGCCTCTGCCTGCGCCTCTGCCTGCGCCTCTGCCTGCGCCTCTGCCTGCACTGCGCTGGCTCAGAGCAACGCTGCGAGAGAGCACGGCACACAGCGACCCGGCCGCTTTGGGTCAGAACACAAAGGGCTTTAGGGGCTCGGCAATGCTGTGACCCCAGCCCGGAGCAGTAGGAAAGCTCCTTGCGTGGGTGCAAGATGAATTTCTCTCAGCCTGGTGCAGCAGGCTGCAGGTGAGGGGCTGGGGGCTCGCCTGCGAGTACCTTCTGAGCACCTACACAGCCTTATCTCCGCTGGGGAGGCGAGTTAATGTGTAACCCAGCTCTGTTTGGTTAGCCCAGAAAAGCAAAGAAGTTCTGGGATAGGCACGGCTGGGACAAGGATTTGGGCAGCGTGGAACGACAAACGTCCTGGTAAAAAAAGAAAAAAAAAATTAATAATCTATATTCCTTCTTGTCCTTCGCTTTCTGCCCTTTTTCTGCTGAAAAGGCTGTGGGAGAGGGGCTGAGCACCCTGTCCGGGTGGGACGCGGAGCTGTGGGTTATGGACATGCTTTGCTTTGGAAGGGGAAAGTGTGGCGGAGCTGTCATGGGAGGTGGCACCAGGAAAGATGGACGAGGTGGTTTGAAGGTGGCGGCGGGAGGAAAGCTGGGGAGGCTGGAAAAACTTGTGCTCAGGGCAGCAAACAGCCCGGGCGACTGCTACGTGCACTCGGTTTACTTGTTTAAGCAGGAGGAACTACGGCTCTGCCACCATCGTCCCCTTTCACCCTGCGGTGGGATCCGTCCCGCTGTGCTGCTGCTGGGACGGTACCAGCAAACAGGGTTTTGCTTTATTTTATGTTCCGAGCCACCAGGGCAAAGCCCTTTGCCAGCAGCTGTAAAGGCAGAGGGGGTACGGCTGCTCTGCCTTCGACAGCAAAAACACCGAGGTTCTGTAACGTCGCTGGAGAGCTGCGACAGGGTGCTTGTAGTAGTACCGGGCTTAAAAGAAAGTAGCCTCTTCATATAAAGCAATTAGCATTAATTGCTACCCAGCACCTCTTTGATGTTTGAAGGCTCAGGGAGCTTTGTAAAGGACAGTTACGGCAGCTGTCACAAAAGTTGTGTGAACTGGCATTTTATTTTAGATAAAAAATAGCTCCTTCTAAAAATATTTTCAGTGGGGAAAGATATACACCCCACTGAAAAACAGCTTTTGAAGTACAATCTCTTTTAATTTCAACGTTCAGTCTTATTTTTAGTTTGTGGCTGGACCGCCGTGTTATTCAGCGAAAAGAAGGAACTGTAAAATCTTTATGAATCATAAGAACTCAGGGGTTTCAGCACTGATTTTTCCCCCTTTCCTGGGTCGGATGACCGCATTAGAGCCATAATCTCATCAGAGAACTAGTGGGCAGGAAAATTAAGTGCTTGTTTCTACGTAGATCCTCTCCAGCGCCTGACGAGCTCCGGGCTGAACTTTGCCTCCCTATGAGCTGGGGCTCGCGGGTGCCAAAGCCTTGGCAGCTGCTTTGCATTTTTGCAAACGCTGTTTGAACGAGAGCAAATTATTTTTTTTTTCCAATGGACAATCCTCAGGGAGAAATGAGCTCTGTTGAGACCCCTAATTAGAGCTGGGCCAGGCTGCTGCTCTGCCGCCCGGGCAGCCACCTTGCACCGCGGACGCTGGCTCCCACCAGCTGCAGGCGTCAAGTCTGAGCAAGACTTTCACATCCCCAGCAGTGTTTTTCCCTCTCACACTTGTGCGGCAGGGTGGAAGGCAGTGAGGAGCATTGCAGCAATGCGATGGAGCATTGAGCAAGCAGGCGGTAGCCTCCTGCTGCTGAGAAGTAGATCCAGATTGCACGTTGCAAACGTTCAGGTGCACAGCAAAACCACGCGGCTTGCAAAAGCCTAAAAAACCCCAAACTGAGTGGGGGTCTCTGCTTCCTGACAGCGAAAACCTCTGGCTGTAAAGTTATCTGAATTCAAAGAATCAAGGGTACTGTTGTTCCAAAGCCACCACTTACTGCAACGTAATTTAAACAGTAAATAATGCAAAGCTGAGACTGAAATATTAAACTCCGCCTGCGCGGAAGGATTAGATCTGTCAGGGCGTGGGTGTTGAAATCTGATTTTTGTGGCATATTCCAATTACAAAGGACTTCTTTCAGGGTCTAACACTCTGAACAAGCAGCCAGTTCTGCTCACTTATCACTAGATCTAATTCCCTGATCCTGCTACAAGAAAAAAAAAAAAAAAGAAGCAGCAGTGTGCTGCTGCACGCCATGGCCAGGTTACAGCACAAAGGGCTCCTCTGTCTTCTGACCAGCAAATCCTCTTGCGTGGGTCCGTGTGTGTTGGGGGTGGGGGGGTTGTTTTGCTCTTTTCAGCCTCCGCAGCCCAGATCTCCTTTGCTGAAGAATGGGTGGTGAGCACGAAGAAATCACGTAATTGGTGGTGTCAGTAAATTTTGGAAGCTTAATGCTTCACATCCAGAAGTAATTACGCCTTTTGTAGGCTGCTCAGCCTGTCCCCGCAGGCAGCAGAGCTCTCTAGGCCATGCACCCTGCAAGCATAACTGTCCCCTCGGCCACCCGGGACCCTGCCCTGGGAAGGTCTCGCTGCTGGGAACCCTGCTGCAGGTTGTCAGGCAGCACGTTCAGGTGCCACCCGCGCTGGGGACACAGGCTGCGTTCAGAGCAGCAGCAGGGATGCGTTGCTACGAGCAGAGCGGGATATTGGGGTGCTGCTTGCGATACCCCCAGGGCGGCTGGAGACACAGCACAGCGCTGCCCTGCTCCGTGCCAGCTATGCCAGGCATGTGCCCAAACACATGCCCAAACACACCCCGGCGTGCCCCACAGGTATGGGGGCACCTCCCCACGGCCACCACACCTCCGTGGCCCCTGAGGAAGGGTGGCAGGGGAAGCTCTTTGCCAGGAGGAAGGTCCTGGCAGAGCAAAGCTGTGACTAAGCAGCATTTCAGGGCAGCATGTTCAGAAGTTCAAGAGCACTTCAGCTGCACGGCTGGCAGGGGTGGAGGGAGGAGGTCCCACCAGGCAGAGCTGGGCTGGGGCTTGCATTAGGACGGCATCAGTGCTGTTGAGCTCCGAGGCCGAGCTGGGCTTACAGCTTTTCCTACACTCAGGAACCACCTTATGCACTCCTCCGAGATGATTAAATAACCACCAGCATGGATGGGCTGTGGATGGACGGTCTGGCGCTTAACCTATTTCCAGTTCTATTGGGGAAAACTTTGGTTCCAAGGACGCTTTAAAAAAGCCCAGCTGCCCCTTCTCCTGAGGAAGCAGCCCAAGACGAAGCAGGTTTGCAGCCATCCAGCAGCTTCACAGCCTGCCTGCCCTCCCTCCAGCTGCGCCAGCGTGCCTGCATCTCCCCAGGGGGGTCTCGCAGCTTAATGCCTCTCCTTTCTTCTGCTTCAGCTGGGATATTGCCCCCCGTGCCAGACGCCAGGACAGCCTGTGATATGCCTAGGAAGGAGCTGGGGATGGCTGGCTGCAACTCTGGCAGCTGTGACAGCATGGTCAGCACAGCCTCCAACCACTCGCAGCGTGTAAGTAACCCTGTTGTGCCCAGTCCGGGCATGGCAGGGGCTCAACTTGCCCCTCTTGGCAGCTGAGGAAGGATTTTGGTCAGATCTCCGCTCGCACCCGCTCGCCGTTGCTGCTTTAGAAGCACCCGGGGGCTCTGAGACAGCACAAAGACTAAATTAATTCTTGCCCCAAAGCACTCCCAGGCTTTCAGTCCTGCCACATGTGTGGCAGCGATCATGAGCCTTTGCTCCTGCAAGGTTTCCCCTGGGAAATGGTACTGAGAGCCCAGCGGCTCCTGTGTTGCCCAAAGATGCAGAGGCAAATAGCGCAGGCACTGGGCAGGAGGAGCCGGGTGAGCTCCCCCGGGAGGGATCAGACCAGTCAGATAACCGGGTCAGACTGGCTCCAACAAGGGTGACTTCACCTGGAAAAGACAACAAGCCATACTCCTCCCGGCTGGCAAGAGATTAATTTCATAGTTAAGACAGAGATGAGTTTGGACCATGGGTGCAGATGTGTAATTTTTCACTATCTGTCCATTAAAGCTTGTTTGTCTCCAAACACTGATTCCAAGATTGATGGGCTAATTACATCCTGTCTGACTTGGAGCATAATTGATATGTGTAAGTGGAACACTCAACCCTGAACAGGTTTTCCATTTGATGTATTGCAAACCAGAACCAAACCCTCTGAAATTTATTAGGGATGGAAAAACTGGTTGCAATATTGCATGGTAAAACATTTGGGTAAGTGTCTCTCTGCAAAACAACTCCACCTGGGACAATTTCTCCTCCATGCTTGTTGATCTGATGCACACTCCATCCTTTCCTGCATTTCAGTTTTTTCACGATATATTGCATGTATCACCTTGTAACTTGGCACTTCCACAGCAATCTTGTCTCATGATACTTGAAATACAACAAAAATTAAACAGGGTCTTGCTGGGGTATGAATGAGAGAACAAGGAGAGGGACCACCACCCGCAGATAAGCCTTCAGTATTTATGATGTGTAGGCAAGCTTTTGAGATTCAGGCGTCTGTACCTATAGACCATCCATGTTCCCCATCTGCTCATATTTCAAATTAAGGAACTAAAAGGTAGAGGCTGAGCTCCCAAGTTAAGAATAACCTATCTTCTGATGCTCACAGTATAATTATATATATATATATAAATTTTATTTTTATATATATATATTTAAGACCATTTTTATGTCTGTGGGGTTTTTTTAGAAGTTGTCTAGTTTTCTGTAGCTTTAAGTACCAGTTTTTAAATAGCCACAGGCCAAGTCTCCTGGCCATTAGCTGTCACAGGTCTCCTCTTAACGGCCAGGGCTATAAATAATAATACACCTCTTTTTCCTACTGCACTATTTTTTTTTACTTTTTTTTTTTTTTTTTTTCAAGAGTGATAACAGTTACGACTACTTATCTGTGGAAGAAAAAGAGTGTTTGATGTTCTTAGAAGAAACTATCGGCTCACTGGATGCAGAAGCAGACAGCGGGGTCTCTACTGATGAGACTGACTACGTGGAGCCCTCCAAGCTGCCTGGGACGTGGCTCAGGAGAGACTCCAGTGCGCAGGGTAAGCTGGGAACCCCTGCTCCAGCCTTTGTTTGCAAAGGGACTTTCTTGCTGGGGTGCATTCCCTTGGCAGGCAGGGAAGGGGCATCGCCCCAGTTTCATGCAGGTAGTAAGTGAAGCCAACTTGTTTTCATCACTCCGTGGTGAGCGGTGGCTAGAGGCAGAAGATAGGCAGGGCACCGGTGGCATTTTCCCAGTTCTCACGTGCAGGAGCTGCTGGCAGCTGTCGAGCGAGACCAGCAGAACTGCAGGGCAGAGCATCTTTGCTCATGCTCCAAACAGGCTTACACAGCTTGACAAGGTTCCTCCTTCACCAGGTGCTTTGTCACATCCAAAGTACCTGGCTTCCTGGGCAGTGACGGTGTATTCACTGGAGCCGGGGTGAGCTCCGGGTGCGGGTGCTCTGCTGTGGCTGCGCGGGCTTGGCAGGCGGGAAGGAGGGTGCCCCGTGCCCACGTGCAGAACGGTGCGTGACTTCATCTCTCTTTGCCTAGATATGGAAAACGGGGCTCCCCCTCCGAGTGCAGGTCAGCAGCGTGCAGCTGAACAGAAGAGTGCTAAGAGCATCTCTGCCTTCTCCAGCTCGGCTCCAGCAGCAGCTCCAAGCCCCGGCTATTCCAGTCTTCCAAGGAGCATCACTGTAGCAAACGGAGCTTCTGACAACAAAGCAACGGTCTGCACAAGGGGGGACCCAGTGCCAGTAGATAAATCTTCACAGGAGATGGCCAAGGAGGACAGGTTTGACCATGTCAACACAAAACACCAGATGAAGTCCCTGGAATCTTTGATTATCCAGCCTCCAGATCCCTTCCAGGATGATCAGGTGAGCCACGAGTGGTCATGTAGCAATTGCTCTGATGCCAAGAAGGAAACAGGCAAGGAGACCAAGACTTGGACTTCATGGAATCAGTCAGAGAAATCCAGATTGGAAGAGGCCCCTCAGGACCCTGATGCCAAGCGCGGGCCTCCAACTGCCCCCAAACCACGAAAACTGCCACCAAACATTATCCTGAAAACCAGCAAAACCAGCCAAGTGCCACTTGCAACGGAGCCCAGCCAGAAGGTAAAAGCAGCGCCTCCGTCCTCGGCCAGCTCTCAGCGCGGCTCAGCCAGCGATGCTGCTGCCGAAAAGCTGAATTCAGGGCACCTCGACCCCAAGGAGAGGGAGAAAGCCCGACGGGAGGCACTGGAGAAGCTTGGACTGTCGCAGGACAGGAGGGAGCCCAGTGCCCACCTTCAACCTACTGTGCATCCCCACCCAAGGGAGATGCCCTTGCCCATCCCCGCGGAGCCCGAGGCAGGCTGCGGGGCAGCGGAGAGGTCAGTGCCAGGTATTCGGCCGATGACCTTCAAATCCAACACCCTGGAACGCTCCGGCGTGGGGCTGAGCAGCTATATAGCCAGCACCAAGGAGCAGAGCGTCAAGACCAGCAGCTCCTTGGGCAAGATGTCCTTCATCGAGCGGCTCGCCCCAAGCTTCCTCAGGAGCAGCCGCCCCCGGCCAGCATCCCTCGGAGAGGGGAAGGACTTTGCTGGTCTGAAGGAGCCCAGGCAGACAGAGCAGGAGAAGAGCAGCAAGCGGCGATCCCACCCTCTGCAGAGCTTCCCCAAGCCCCCCCGCTCCTGCATCAGTGTCAAGATTTCCCCCAAGGGCTCAACAGATGAGAACCGGCGAGAGGCGCTGAAGAAGCTCGGTCTGCTGAAGGAATAGCTCTGTGGGTGGCAGGGCTGCTGGAAAAGGGGCTCTTCACCCCCGACCCAGGCGCCTTCACTGCCTGTCCCCAGGCAGCACAGCCAGAAGTGCCTTCTGCTGTCATCTCCTGGCCCAGCATCTTGGGAGAGGTACCACAAGAGGTATTTGGAGCAAATAAAGTAACACCCTCTGTACATAGTATTTGTATATAGCAGGTGTATATGAGCTATTTATATAAAGCATCACTCAGCACGTGGACGGGGCATGCTCCTCTACAAAGTCTTTAATGCATTTGGGGATTCTTTGGAACAGGGAAGCCGTGGAATTGGGAGCTTGGCTTATTTTAAAAGGCGTTGCCTGTGGATAAAACGTCTCTGGGAAGAACTGCAGGACTTTGCAGCTCCTTCAGGATTTTATGGGGTTTCTTTGTTAATTTTATCAAAGTCTCTGAGGCCTGAGCACTCACTTGCCCCATGCAAGTGCCTCCCCAAAGCCACCACTGCCACGTATACTGTGGGACCAACGGGCACCGACCGGAGCAGGCTCAGCAACGCTCCCCATGCACGAGTGCTCCTCGTACAGTGCCTGCAGGTGAGAGGAAAGGGCTGCAGACATCCCACCGCCTCCCCTGCTGGACTGCTCTCACATCCAGCCCTGACAATCTGGATATAGCACTTGGAAGAGGCACAAACACCCACATTCCTCATGAAGTGACAGCTAAGAAGCGACAGACACACCAAGTGTGCTGGTGGCAGACCCAGAACTGCTGCCCAAAAGGAGGGATGCAAGTCTCAGACAACACCATTTCATCCCCTTTCAAACTCTTCCTGCATCTTTCAGGCCCAGCTGATGCTGCCAACGTTTATGCTGCACACCTTTTACAACGGAGGTGGTTTATTTCTGTAATAAACTTGTATATGATCAGAAAATGACTGTGTAGTATGGATTTATGTTGCAGTTAAAGCTCAGGCAAAGCTCAATCAGGACTTCTAACCTTCAGCATGTCTTGATTTGAGAAGGGTGAGTGACCCAGGCAGCAGCCGGGCATTGAAGATGGTGAGGTCTGAACCAGAGACTTGGCTCTCCTGCAACCCAGACCCACACGAAATGGGGTTTTGTGAAAGTGTTTCCAGCACAGTCAGCAGATGCACGGCACTGCCAGACTGGGGTGGGTGACATGGGACCTGCCGCTGCTCCAGTCGATCCCTTCCAACTTGCACCATCTCCCAGGTCTGTGGGGACAGCTACCACAGCAGCTGCGTTAGTTGAAAAGCCACACTAACAGCTTAGCTTCAAAGGATAAAATAATTTCCTTCACCAAAAAAAATAATCTTTCATGCAATTCTGGCTTTCAGTGATGGACACCTAGAGAGTCTGCGCTAGTGTGAGGGCGGTGAGGTGCTGGCACAGGGTGCCCAGAGCAGCTGTGGGTGCCCCATCCCTGGAAGGGTTCAGGACCAGGTTGGACGGGGCTGGGAGCAACCTGGGCTGGTGGCAGGTGTCCCTGCCCGTGGCAGGGGGTGGCACTGGGTGGTCTCTAGGGTCCCTTCCAACCCAAATCATTCTGTGTTTCCATAACCATAATAAAGCGAGCACCTTTGCTCCTAATAGACAATTTAATTTCAAAGCTAAGGTTAGGCTTTCTCTAGAAAGAGGGGCTGACCCATGGAGGCAATTGCACTAAACAATTTACTGACATTAATTAACTGCATGCAGCATTAAGATAAAGTTGCACTCAATCGTTTTCATCACAATAAGCTTTTCAAGACAGTGTTGTGAATACTAAACAGGCTCGTACTGACAAAACCCAGAGCTGGGCTTTAATTCCTCTCCAAACAGGCATCAGTGGAGCTTTGGTTTCACACACAAAAGGGAAGGGCATCCTTCTGCAAAAGCTGCCTCATTTCACAAACCCCCACATAAAAAAAAAATTTAAAAATACCACTGACCCATGTAAAGAATCCAAGGAATGCAAGAAAACGATGTCCACTTAGCTACACTTCATGAAAGCAGGGAAATGCTTGTTTGTAGTTAAGCAATTACCTAAATGAGTTTGGGGCTGGCCAGCAGTATGCAGACCTGTACATCAGGGAGGAAGCTAGAAGTCACATCAGCTAAGGTCTGACCGAAAACTCAGCACGTTGCTCAGCAAACACCGTGTTTCGTGTACCGTGGCTCCAAAAAGGAGAAGGAACCTGGAAGGTTAACTGCCCCAACCCGAGCCCAGTGCCCCATTCCAAGCCCGGAGCCAGGTCGGCAGTAGCCAGGCAGGACTGGGAAGCCACCACGGCCACACGCCGTGGGCAATAACCGGCACAGGGATGGATGTAACCCTGGCACAGCTGGGGAGGCAGCTCTGCCACATGCCGGCAGCGTCGCCAGCGGTTTAAGGGGCTCGGGAAGGAGCTGGGCAGGATTAAGGTTTCTTGCCCCGGAGCCGAGCAGGGCGCAGACAGTGCCGGTGCGCCAGGAGCGAGCCTGTCCCAGTACGAGGGGGTCATAATGAACATGGCCAGAACTGATGCTCCCACTGTGCAGCCTGGTCCGTGTGGCTTTGGGAAGGTGGCCCTGGGCTAACACACGGCCAAAGAGCGAGGGGGCTGCTCTGTGCTTACACACGGGGGGCTGACATCCCCCCCCGTCCTGTCCCCTCCTCCCCAGCTGCCTGTGTGTGCCCAGGGCAGGGGCCACCCTGGCTGAAGCAGGAGGCAGAATGAGCACTTTGCTTTGAGGAAGCCACTCCCAGATGCTGCAAAAAGCTCCGCGGAGCTGAGAGGTGACTGTGCTCCCCTGTGAGAGCAGGATCCGTCCATCAGCAGCAGGGCTTGACTCTGGGTGGCACCAAGCAGTCATGTGTCTGCTCTTGCGTAAGGTCCCAGCCCAGGAGTCACACAGCCCGCAGGGATAAACACCTTCGTTTCTAATGGCTGCAAACATATCTAGCCTGTAAAATGTCATATTTTGTTTGCAGGACTAAACAGCAACGCCTGGTTTTGGAACGGGGCTTGCCCGTGGTGAGTGATTCAACCCAGAGGACCCAGCAGCAGCACTTCAGCCCCTGGAAAGGCACAGACCTGGAGTTGTTCCCAGAGGAATGACCCTGATCTCCTGTGGCTGTTCTTTTAATTTGTTCTTTTTTGTTTCCATTTCATACCAACCAGGCCACATGCACAACTCCTGCTCATGAGCATCACTCCACCATATCGTAGCTTAATAAGCAATCTCTGGAAGTGAGGTTTGTGCTGTGAAGTCTGACCAAAGCTTAGCTGTCACACTTGACATGCATGTTACACTGAAGTACTCCCTGGTTTTGACTAAAGCCAAGATTTGGAAGGGAATCATTTGCTTCCAAAACAATCTGGTTTTAAGAGAAGTTAAGGTTCTGTTCAGGCCAAAAATACTTTGGGAAATACCTGAATGCTCTCCTCCTTCCTCATAAGATAAACAAGGTGAGCTTACCTATGAGGCTGCAACAGCCATAGATCTGTATTATGCGAGTGATGTGCAGTAAGAGAAAGCATTAAGTAGCATAACACTGGGATCAGCAGTGGGTAAAACGGAGTGGCCAGAGGAGAGGAGCATGTGGATGAAAATGCACCATTGCATGAAAATGTAAGAGCTTCAGGGGGCTGACCCCCTCCCTCAGAGCTTAATCTCTCTCTCCCCTCATTTATACTGTGCTCTGGCTCTTTAAAATCAATCATTTGCACTTGAAAGTGCACAGCCCGAGGAGCACAGCGCTGGGTGGGAACCCCTCCTGCTGCCTGTCTGCACATCAGGCCGGCTGAAGCCTGCCAGTTCACGCAGGCAGCACTAGCTGTTCCCCCCTTTTTGCTTGCAGGAGGAGCCGGGAAGCAGCATCACTCACAGCAGCCCTGCACCTTCAGTCACGCAGATAACTGCCCCCCAGCCTTGGCCCGCTGCAGCACTCTCTCTGTGCCAGGCAGCAAAGGACCACAGGGAGCAAAGCTCTCCTGCTCTGATGCAACCCAGAACCCAGAGACTCAAAAAAGAGATTTACCTCTGCTCGAGCCCAGCCGCATCCCTCAGTAGCGGAATCTCCAGTGACAAGTGCCCCTGGGATCCCCACCATCACCTGGTGGAGGAGCAACCAAACCAGCCCCAGTCTGCAGCCCAGCAGGAGCCCAGGCAAGCTGAGGAGCCTCTTTTATAAGGGGAAAAGCTGGTGGGCAGTCAGATGGGCTATCAGCCCACTGGTACTGACACAGCTGGTGTGAGGACTGGCAGAGATAGCAGCCCTCCTCGCAAAGAGGCAAGGGAAAGGCTGCTCCTGCCTGTTGGTGGTGTCTGGGGGCCCTGGGAGGTGGGCATGGGAACAGCAAGAACAGAAACAAAATGTACCTCCATGTTCAGCCAGACTCCAGCCGAGTTCCTGGGCTCTTGTCTCCGAAAGCAGACTTTGTACTACTTAATTCTGTGCTTAATTTGCTTGTTTTGTGCCTGGAAGGCAAAATCACAGCAGACCCCAGCTAAAAAAAGAATAGCAATGAAGAAAGATCATAATATTGCAGAAGTAGCCTGAAGAGTTGGTAGATGTACCCTCAGTGGCTTAATGCAGATTATACAGACTGTATTTATGCGGTGCAACGGAAAAGACCCAAAGAAAACACTCAGCTTTGCATTTTGCATGGACTATTCATCTACTTCTTAACTATCAGTCCCATGCCGGCTGAGACATATCATTTCCATGTCTACATGAGCCTGTCAAGACCTACTGTTCCAATTAAAAGCATTCTTGCACACATCTTTCATTACAAAGATCAAATTCTGGAGAAGTGGTTTGTTAAATTCTGGTGGTATCAAAGGATGCCGGCTGTGCTGGGCCACAGCCTCCAGGAGAAACTGGTCATCTTAATAACAGGCTTGGTCACTGTGCAGCAGCTTCAGTGTGGGCATCAGCAGGGAGCCTTGGGGCTGGATTTCTGTGGGAGGTCGGGAAGGTGGGTCGGTTACTGCTGACCCATCACCTCTCCAGCTGGAGAGCATCAAACCTGGGCTGTGAGAGCCAGGGTCCCGCTGGAGTCACCCCAGCTCTGTGGGAGGGGACTGTAGATGTCTGCGGGTTTTCAACCACGTTCCACAGGGGGGGTGGGCAATAACCGGTAGCTGAGGCTCTGCCCTTTCCCTGCTTACATGCAGATGGACAAAAGGACCCTCCCCAACTCCAATGACTCCAGTATAAAGGAGGGATAAATTATGCCTCTCTCTCTGCTTCATAAACTCACCAGGATAATCCCCATGCTTTGCCTGATCCACCCATTTCTCGCCCGTTTGGTGCTTTGTGTTGGTGTTTACAGTAACATGTGGCAAGTGGAGATGTGGAGAGTGTTCCTGTGCCGGTGCAATGGCACAGCCTGTTCCCCAGCCACCACAAACGACCACACAAGGAGGAAGGCAATGGGACTTAGACCCTGGGTCTGTGCAGGACCTCAGGGTGGGAACTCATCCAGCTTGGTGCTGTGTTTAACACAACAGACTGCTGCTTCAGCAGCAATGCCGTAATCCCTGTAGGCATGCTGAAAACCTGCAAGCCTTTTGGTGGTTAGAAAACTAAGGCTTTGTAGAGTCAGGCACAGTAGATGTGCTGCTGGGATTCAGCTTGTGTCACCCTGTCCCAGGTCTCTGCGCTCCAAGGCCAGTCACAGAGCTGAGCCCAGCCTGTTCATCAGCCCCGAGCATCACAGAGCATCCCTCCAATTACACCAACCACCCGAGGCAAGCCCTGGTCCTTTACAGTTCTTAATAATGAAAAAACAGTGTGGCAGACTCTCAAGGATCGGAGCAACATTCCCTGAAAATTGGTGTCCTCCTAACTCCCCTCAGCCGATGTACAGAGCTGCCCCGTCATCCTAAAACATGACCATGCAGTCGGTGTCCTTAGGTGAATCTGGGTTCTGCTCGGGTCAACACCAGGAGTGGCCCGGGTGATGCCTGTCCATGCCCAGGTCAGCTTCATGCAGGATGTGATGCTGGGTTTCTCTCCATTACCTTTTTTTCCTGTTCTTTGTTTCTACTGGAATTTTAAAAGGAAAAAAGGCAGCCGCACCCCCAGACCTTGTCACTGCTTCTCCCACGTGTG
Organism: Falco naumanni; assembly: GCF_017639655.2. Classification (NCBI taxonomy): domain Eukaryota; kingdom Metazoa; phylum Chordata; class Aves; order Falconiformes; family Falconidae; genus Falco; species Falco naumanni. The sequence goes on from NC_054070.1 coordinate 6,836,907, forward strand.
CGGTGCTCAGGACCAGAGAACAAATGTCCTGCAGATACAGAAAAGCCAGACAGCAAAGATGAGCTCCACCAAATGCATTCAAACCTTTTACTGCTGACTCCTGCTGTGTTCGAATGACCAGGGTTTTCCTGGTCTGGGTTTGTTGTGCTTTACTTGCCAGTGATGCAAATTTACCTAATACCTTCAAACCAAACTAGATCCACTGTTCCTCATTGCTGCGCTTAAAACCCATGCACTGGCTCTGCCACAGCCGCCACCGCTTCAGCCCCGGTGCAGGGCAGAGGTGTGAGGCTGTTCCTGCTCCCGAGACCTCAGCTGTTCTTTGTTTCCGAATACCTTTAACTTGGAAGTCCAGCAAGAGCCAGAAAGGGTCACTGTTGCTCCCTGCACAGGGGTTTGTGATGACATATTGGCTTGTTCCAAAAGCACCGCGCTGGCTCGAGTTTAATCATCAACTCCTGCAGGCACTGCAGAGCAAGCAGGGGTTGTTACGATTTATTAATAAAGACTCTGACTGCAGACAAGCTGTGCTGCGATGCTGACAGCAGCCCTGACAACTGCCCACTGGTAAAACACGTGGGGCCAGAGCTCCGGCGCGATGCCCGGTGCTGCCCTGTGCCCACCACGCTGCTTGCAGGGAAGAGACTCACCGGCCAGTGCGTGTCCGTTATAGGAAGGACAAGGAATTTCCTTAACAACCATAGCCCAGAAGAACAAACTCTGTTACTTGCCTGAAAGTTAACTCTCCTTTAGCAGTAGGAGAAGGTGCCAGGTGGTGGTACTCCCTCAGGAGGGGTCCTTTCCCTGTGCTGCCATCACTGTTACCCTGCTGGAGCCTTCCTCCTCGCTGCTACCTGCCTGCTGCTCCCAGCTGCTTTGTAAACGATGCTGAGAAAACGGCCCTTGTTGCTTCTGCCCCTGCTGAATTTATTTGGGTTTTTTTGTTTAAAAGAGGTGAGGTCCCCAGATGTCCCTGCTCACGAAGCTGGGGTCAGCTTGGGACACCTGGGGACCTCGTGCAGAGACCAAGACAAGCATTCCCAGCCCGGATGGGTGAGGAAGCAGTGCACTGTGGTGCCGTGGGTAAGGCTGCTTGTTACTACCCCTTAAAATCATCTCTGTCAGAGGCAATCTGCCTCCACCCAAAATATCTTGCCATCTCATTGCTCCTCAGAGCAACTCGACATGTAGTACCTGGCCCAACTGGCTCCTCTCAGGAGAGCCCGTCTGACAGCATCCCGCTGCGCCTCTCGCTGCCTTTGATCCCTCCCTGCTGCCACAGGAGGTCCCCTCCTAACTCACGGCGCTGCCTGCCCTGCATTGCCTGTTTCTCCTAATTCTCCAGCCATCCTGCTCCTTTCTGTCTGCACATGGGCTATGGCATTTGCTGGGGGACGTAGCAATTCCAAGCTGCATTCATCACCTTTCATAAGAAGCCCAGGGGATGCCAGACCCCCCCAGCTCGCTATCCTTGGACATCGCAGGGGTTGCACAAAACCTTCTGTCCCCAGGCAGCAAGCCAGTGGGGTCTGGCATCCCCCAGCAGCAAGCTGGCAGCATGCAGCAACCAGCACGAGTGGCACGGTGATGGGGAAGGGGACAGTCAGCCCCAGCAGTGACACTCCATGAGACCGTGCACTCCCCGTGGCTGTGTTTAACCAGCTGGTAGCAGGATGCTGCTGCTGCTCTGCCTTCAACCCCTCCTGCCAGGCTGGGCTTCCCCAGCATCCTTCCCTCCCTTCCAGATGTGCTTTTCTTACAGCTGCTGGCTGAGCCACGTGTGCCCCTTTCAGTAACGTGAAGAAAATACATAGGTTCCACCCCGTACCCAGAGAGTTCTGGAAGTGGCATCCAAATGAAAAAAGAGCAGAGTAACTCCCTAGAAGAGCCATTTTCCAGCTGTGGCCTGGGGACTGCTGGGTGTCCCCCCACTAATGGATACATGAGAAAATGAACAAAAGGTGGCTCAGCCCGTTGCTTGCACACTGGGGGCTACAGGGCAGGAGGTCCAGCCTGCTCCGTGGGCAAACTCTGCAGCTCTGAAGAGGAAAACAGCCTCTTTACTCAGCTTTAAAAAATAGATGTGAACAGCAGAGATGGTGGATGAAGCTGGGAAACAAGCCGGCTGAGCTGTGGCAGCCTGGATCACCGAGCCCTGGGGATGAGTAGGGACTCTTGGCTGTCCCCCTCCCTGGCAGACCCTCACTCCTCCTCTTGGCCCATCCTCTGTGTAGATCCTTCATGCGAATCCATGTCACCAGCTCGGGATGTGCAGCAGGTGACAGGCTGAGACACTGACACAGGGTGGCAGTGGGTGCCCAGGGAGCGCAGCCCCCGCAGGGCTGGGGTGCTTTTGGTGCAGGAACACCTCCAATGGGACTGGGAGAAACGCTGCAACGGATGCTGCTGAGGGGGGATTTCCACTCCAGGAGCCTGTAGATGCAAGAGGGGTTGCTGCTGGCAGCACCAACAGGTTGCTCTCCCTTGGGCTGCGGTGGGATCAAGCCCCCACCATACCCGCAAGGTAAACAATAAATAATGCCTAGGGATGGTCCTTCCCTGGGGGCTGGGGCTGGCAGGGATGGGGACAAGGCACAGCTGCCCATGCTTACACAGCAGAGGGAACTTCACCTTTCCCAGGGCTAATGTCGTAAAAATAATTTAGGAAAAGAGGAAAAAAAAAAGCAGGATACACAGTAATTAACCTAGTACCACAGTTAAAATGAATTATTAACATTGCTGTGGAGGCAGAGAGGCTTTGCCTTATAGGAAACAATAAAACAATTAAGAGAACAACCTTTGAGCAGACAGAATACTTCCCAAGCCCTGGGCACTGATTTGCCCCCCCCAGACCCTTTGGTGCATCTCCAGAGCCAAGGGCTGCCCAGGGTGGCCGCAGGTCCCCCCAGTGCTCGGTCCACACTCAACCACCCTCCATGGGCATCAGCTTCATCCCAGTTGTCCCCAAGGGGAGGACAGCTGGGGTGACCAAGCTGTTGGAGACCCCTCTTGCCCCAGGATGAGGTTTTTCTGCATGTCAAGGACAAGGACCACTAGCTCAGCTCTGGTCCTCAGCTCACCCTTGCAAACCCCTCTCTGCCTCGCAGAAGCAGCATCAGCTCTGCTTCTTCTTTGGGCCCTTGAAGGCAAATCCACAGAGGCAACTCTGAACCCTGACGGAAGGAGCTGCACCCCAACCCATCAGCTTACCCTTCAGCATCGCTCGGCAGGGTCTCACCGGAGAGGGGGTTTGTCAGGGGTTTCAGACTGAACATTTTAGTCACATTTGCAGAATGGAGAAATTGCACCGAGTAGTCTTTGGGGTTTCCCATCATCCTTTTATATATCACATTTTATTGCTAACACAAGAGCAATCCTATTGCTTTCTGCTGGTGTGGTAATAAATGTCCTTAGATTAATCCTGCTGAAGTCTAATCAATATTGGGAAATTTATTGCACAGGTTTGCTACAAAATAACAATTACTGCTTGGAATAGAAGTAATCTTATAAAGATAAAGAAAGCAAAACTGCTTAACGGGGATTTATTTTCACCCAGGAAGATTCCAAAGTGCTTCAATGATTGACTTACACAAAACACAACCTGTCTTCAAAGCGTGCCCGCGTACACGGCGGGGAAGAGCAGGACCTTCGGACCCTGCCAGCACACCACCGGGTCAGAGCAAAGTCGTTTCTCTCCACTCTCCTGTGAGCACCCTGAGCCACTTCTCAGACAGCGAGAGGTGTCCTGCAAACCCTGCAGATACACAGAGTGCTGGGACCAGCCCAGGGTGTTCCCAAAAATGCCACAAGGAGACATATTTTTTTCCCCACTGATCGCTTTTCTTTGAAGGAAAACCAAACCAAAGTCCCTTGCAATAGCACAACTGTCACTGTGCCTACATCGTTTTGAAATAATGATCACCACGTCTACCCTTCTCTCCCTGGAGGTTGTTTGGTTGATGCAAAAGAGGAATTGTGTGTGTGTGCATGAACAGACTGCCCTTAGTTAGATAGATTAGATCTCCAGATCCTGCCAGACAAGGAGTGTGGCCATCACCCCAGAACAGGCAGTAACTGCTCGCGATGAACACGCCTCAAACGTGCCTGGGTTTTGGCCGTACCTGTGCGGAGCTCTGGGTTTGGTGCTGGGTGACAGTGCATTCCCTGGGGCAATGCAACCCACCAGCTGACAGATTTTGGTTAAAATGCAGCAAGATTAAATTTAGAGAGAAAGTAATCCCCCCAAAATGACAATTTAGTGAGCGAGCTTAGGTAATTTCAGGTAAACCCCCTTTTTTTTATTATACATACATAAAATGTATGTTTTATAAAAAACATTTTTGTTTTAGTGAGACACCGCCCTGATTTCCCACCTCTGATGCATTCAGCTGCTGGGCCACTTGGCTCAGCCAGGTTGTGCTGCAACGAGCTGACACAATCCCACTAAAGGGGGAAACGAGAATGGAGCTGCCTTCCTGGAAAACCAGCAGGAATGGAGCAAACGAGAATGGAGCTGCCTTCCTGGGAATCACCGCAGGAACGCGTGCAAGCCCTTACCACTGTGGGGCTGGGCTGGTTCATGCTTCTGGGGGAACACAGAAGCCGGGGGAGCCCACCCGTGCCCCGAGCTCCCCAGGACCAGCTCCTCTCCGCTCCCAGACCTCGCAGAGGGACTGTCACACCAGGGGAGAAAACGGCAGCGAGAGTCACAGGATGACTCTGTGGGCTGAAGCCCTACATGCAGGGACCGGCAGTCCAAGAAAACAAACAGAGAAACAAGCCAAGCCTTAAGCTGGAGCCTAAAAATCCATTTTACAGAGCTGCAGAGAGTTACCAGAGCTTTGCTGGTTATGAAGGTGATGTCCTTGTGGAAAAGGCACCTGAGCACTCTCTGCAGTGCAAAGCAGGTGTTACAGGGAAGAGAAAGACCAGGCTAAAGACATGTATTTGTTGGTTAAGCAGCACTTGTAGCAGTGTGGCATTATCACTTGCATCGTCTTCATTGCAGGGCTGGTTTTATAACAGACTCTGAAGGAGAAACCATCTTTTAGTCCTCTCTTCATAAAGAGCATGGGATCAAAAGACAGGCGTGAGTGACATAAGCATTCAGGTTCATTCAAACCGCAGAAGTTTGAGGAAACATTCACAAAGTTCTTACTTTATGTGAAGTTCTGTCTGGAAGTGGTTCACGGCAAATGGCATTTTACTACTGTTGTTTAGAGACAGTTGCTTCAAGTTAAAATTTTGCAGGGTGTCTGTAAAGCAGGGGAATTCCTCTCAAATTCTTGCAATTTCTGCTCCTGGCCTCTTCGCTTCTCCTGCTTCCCCTTCCATGATGTCACCCGCATCATTAGAGGGGTAAAACCGACCAATTTTGGGTTCCATACTCAGTACAGTGGCGGCACCTCTCCTATTGCTGTGAGTATTTTGACCATCTCCAATTTGCTCAGCAAGGCACATCTAGACTTCAGAAAATTTTTACTGTGTCCAGTTTTAAACTCTGGGCATCAATATATTAAAAAAAATAATTAAACCTCAAGAACCGAGCAAAGACTAACTGAACTGCAAGCTGCAAAACAGACTTTGTTAAACTAACTGCAAACAGGAGCAGGAGAAAATTTCCAGCAACAGAAGCATCGCAATCTAAGGTAGGTGATCCTCAATTTGCCCTTAAAATACTGCATGTTTGGAGTACAATGCTATTGTACAGCAATTATATGAGCTAATTTGTTGATTTTACCTACGATACATAACAGATCTGAAATTTAAAGTAATTATTTTTATAGCAATACTTGTTAATGGACTGATGCTGGAGAGAATTTAACACATTAATGCCAGCCCAGAATACATCCTACTTAGGGAAAAAAAAAATAATAATCAAAAAGCCTCATTCAGATGCTAACGTGAACAACAGGATCACATCAGCTGGGCTAGCACAGGATGAAGTTTTGGCCTCCAGCTGGCAAACTAGCAACTGCTTCAGTGCTTTCAGCATGCCTGGACTTCTCCCCACATCCCTAGCCCCAAAATGAGGAAAAGAGGGAGTGCACTGGCTCAGCTGGAGTGATGTACATCAGAAAAGATTAAAAGAGCATAGGGATAATGTTTTTCCTGATTTCTGGCTGTAAATTAAGAGTGTTCAACTCTTCCAGGGCGTTCTTGTTAGCTCCTCTTTGCTTCAAGTCCTCCAGACTGGTGGGCATTATGGCACTGAATAAAAATCACCATTTTTCAAGTCACCTGTCCAGTGGCCATGAGGAAACTCCACCGAAGCCACTGCCCAGTGTCAAGCTAAACAGAGCTGGGGTGATGCGAACGCCTTCCTTACTGTTTGTTGAGGACCCATAAAGCTGCTTTCTGCAGGCAGATGTGGTCAGCCAGCTGTGCACAGATGCACACGCATCTCCACAGCAAAGCTGCCTCCACAACCTTGTACACGGGGGGGGGGGGAAGGGAGGGGAACCTGCATGAAGAGGATGCCGTGCAGCTGCACCACCGCAATGCTTCAGCCTGCACTGAAAAGGGAAGGGAGCGTTTCTGCAGCCCCGTCCCATGCTTGCCATCAGTGGAGCAACAGCCAAGGGAGAGCTGGATGGGAGCTGAGTTTGCAAGCTGGGAGTTCACAGCTGGGGGGGATGCATTTTGTCCCCAGCACAGGGCGTGCAAGGCACAGCAAGTGCCTGGTGCAAGGGCTGAGCCCACCTCCCACTCCCCTGCGGCACAAAGGGGTGGAGGGTGGGCAAGCAGCGGGGTCCCGCGGGCATCCAGCCCAGGGTGCTGGGGCCAGCAGTCGCTGGCAGGACTCAGCTCAGCACCATGGTGGGTGGGAGGAAGGCTCCCTGCAGCACTGAGCCCGTGTCGTTTCCTTGTTCATATTTCCTGAACGCTTTGAAGTGATTCCAATGCGCTAACGAGTATGAAATAAACCACGTGATTTGCGCCTACCATGGTTTTAACTGCAGTGGGGGTGAGGCAAATCTTAAACAAAGAATTTGAGTAGGGACTCTTTAGGATAAAACACTGCAGTAATCAACAGTCAATTTTTAACTCAAACAAGGAAGTCATTCCTGTTTGAAACAGAGACGCTTGAACACTGCTGCTATTCAGATCTGAAAGTGGCTAACAACAACCTGTAGGAAGATAAATTGCAGGGAAGAAAAGGAAGGAAGAAAGGTAATTGGCGTGTGGCAGGAGATGGTTAAGGATGTTGGCATTCCTGAGAAGTGCACCATTGCCTGTTTTTCCTTGAGTTGAATAAAAACCCCAAGACCGAAGAAAAGAAAAGAAATGGCTGGGTGCCACCGGCCTGCAGGCTGGCCAAGGTGGCAGGGCAGGACCAGGCGCCGTGTTGCTGCTGGCTGCCCGGTGCCGCGTTTGGCAGCCCCCGAAGCAATCCTGAGCGGCTCCGTACAGGCAGGCACCCGTGCCGCCGCAGTGCCGGGATTGCCGCTGGCTCGCTGTGGTGCTGGGCTCGGCTGCAGCACTGCCACGCATCCCTCGCCACTGCCATAATGCCTTTGGTAACCGTCCTACCCACACAACGGAGGCTCTGCCGCAGGGGTGCGAGAGCTGCAAAGCGCTGTCAGCACTTCTTTTCCTTTTTGGAATTCCCTTATCTCGGGGTTAAGCCCTGGCACGGGCTGGGAGCCACCAGGGACACAGGGGCTCTGCGCCGCGTGACCACCAGAGCAACCCAGCTGCTTTACCTCGGCAGATCCCAGCCCCAATCTCTCTTTTCTGTTTGATATCACAGACATCAGAAAAATTCCTAATTTTTGAAGTTTGCCAAGTGAAAATTCGTGAAGGCTGGACATGGCGGTTCTCTTTCTCTTAGCAGCCCTGCTGCAAGGTGAGTCACAAAGAGACCAAGTCTCCAGGCACCTACACTGACAGGAATAGGCAAAGCTGGAGCTGGGGACACGGGTACATCCCTGGCTAAATCCTCACTCAAACACTAGGCACCTCCACCTGCAAAATGGAAATTGGCCAAACCTCCCCACCCTCTAGAAGTCTGCAGAGAGCTAGCAAAGGCACAGCAAGGGCCAGGGAGGAGAATCCCAGCTCCGTATTGCTCACGCTGCAGACAGCCACTTGTGCCTGGCAATGCATCTGCAGGGAGGAGAAAGTTGCCAGATGAGGCAGAATGCACAAATGCCAAAGATTATTCTTAGATGCTAACAGCTGCCCTTGACATTTAACCCCAGGCAGGACTGTCAGGGCTGGTAGGGTTGTGGGGCATCGAGGGTCTCCCCATCTATGCTGCAGCACGGGACAGTGGCTCTGCACCACCAGATCCTCCAGTGGATCATGTGGGACACAAGGAAGGTAACACACCAGATCCAAAACAAACTCTGAACCTTCTGAGCCAGATGTCCTGCCGGTGCCACTCATAATCACGGCCCTGGCTTGAAGGAGCTGTGCTGGCTTTTGCCAAGCGAGGGTCTGGTTGTCTCCGAGTAACCAACAACTTCCGCTTCCTCCTTTCCCCCAAAGAGCCAGTTTCAAGCACCTTGTACGGATCCAAGTTTTTGCCAGGTGAGGTTGGAGGATCGGTCACCCATCAGTGCTTCTACTCCATCACGCAAGCCAACAAACACGACCGAAAATATTGGTGCAAACTCGCAAGAAACAGGGTTTGCTACACCGTTATTTCTACAACCGGCTACACCTCAAAAGACCATGAGGGGCGAGTGTCTCTCAAGGACATCCCCCAGAACGGCACCTTCATGGTGACGATGACAGGGCTGAAGAAGAGCGACACGGGGACCTACCGATGTGGCATCGGCACCTCCAACAGCGACCTGTACGTCAGCCTGAACCTGACGGTTGTGGCAGGTAGGACGTGGCTGGGGGGAGGGGATGCTCTGCGCTGCCAGCGGCTCGGCTTTCAGGGAGCGGGTTGGGGCCGGACGCTGGAGCATCCACGCGCAGCAGCTGTATCAACTATTTCTATCCCTTAACCAGGTATTTGCAAGGGTGGGTATAAAAGTACCTGGATTTGGCCAAATGAGCCACTAATAGATGTGAAAGGGAACTCTCCTGCCTGGCCCGGGACTGCACGCGGACAGTGCCTGCTGTGCTCTCTCCTGCAGATGCCGGGGTGCTAGGGCCGATCGACCTCATCCAGGGGGAGCTCCGTGGCTCTGTCATGGTCCTGTGCCCACCCAGGGACACCCAAGGTGGCAAGAAGAGGTTCTGGTGCAAATTGGGCAGAACCAGCTGCGCTCTCATAGCTGACACCGATGGCTACGTGGGCAAGAGTCACGAAGGACGAATCTCTATCACCCCTCAGGAGAGCTCTGGAGCTTTCAAAATCTTGATAAATGACTTAAAAAAGGAAGATTCGGGGCTGTACAGGTGCGGGACAGGCAGGCTTAGCAGCCAGAACAGCCCACGGGTGGTGGCTCTGCAGGTGACCACAGGTAGGACGGGGCGCAGGGGGCTGTGCAGGTGCCTCACAGCCCTGGATGAGGAGCATGAAATGCTAACGCAGCCCTCTCCATCCTGCAGCCTCCACTCTTCCCAAGAGACCAAAATTTCTCAGCGGCACGGTCGGAGGCTCACTGTCCTTGAAGTGCCACTATGATCCCCAGGGGAGCTACGAGAAGAAGTATTTGTGCAGGTGGAAGGAAGCTAGCTGCTCACTGCTCGTGGATGCGGATGGGTTTGTGCACGAGTCCTATGAAGGGCGAATACAAATAGCCAGCAGCGACCTGGAAAATGGGTCTTACACAGTGGTGATGAGGCACCTGAGAGAGGAGGATGCAGGATGGTACTGGTGCGGGGCTAAAAACGGGCACACAGAGCACACATCCTCTGTGAAGCTGCTCATCCAGAAGGGTAGGTGGTGGGATGGCTTGGAACACGATAAATCCTCCCCCTTTTTTTAAATTACTCTTTCCTCTACCCCTTCACAGACACGATAATAGACTCTCCTCTGTACTCCGCATAAATACTACAATGTTATGAGAAACATCAGCTATACATTTCACCTTGAAGCTATTGGCACATAACTGAGGTGGTGGTAGAGGTTTCCAGAGGCAGGGATGTAAGCTGAGATTTCAAAGCAAATTTGAGTTATATTATTGATTATTTATGAAGCAAACCCCTAGCACACGCCATCCTGATCCTAGCAAGTGCAGCACAGAGGTGTGCTTAGCTCTGGAGAGAAGCTGCAGGTTATCTTGCAGGTTTAGAAACTGCAGCATGTAAATACACAGATGTATGTAACTGTTCAGCTGACAGAGACAGAAATAGTGGGGTTTAAGTATGAGCGTTTGCCAAGTATTAATGGATTTTCATTAGTACTCCCAAGCTGCTTTCTATAAGATTCAAAGGAAAACAGAAACGCTTGGGTTTGGTCATATGATGCGGCATATTTTTTCATGCTGAGATGCAAGGTGAAATGCGTAAATCTTTGGTAAATTTAATATGTTGCCTCTGCAAAAAGATGGATGTTCAAGCCTCAAATTAATTTCCTCCATAGAAATCTGCTCTTCACAAGACCTAGAAACATCCACTCTTGTGCAACCCTCTTTATCAAGCCTGGCCACCCACAGCACGCCCACGCAGAGGAGCATCACAGGCCTGACGTACACAACGGGCACCGTCACAGAGAGCACCAGCACCCTGCTGCCCACTGCCCCCCCCAGCACCTTTGTAACCTCCCCAGGCAAAATCTATCGCAAGAGGTAAGTTCACGGCCACAGTTCTCGTTGGCACTAACTTGGTGCTTTACAACCCGTCTGCCTCTTTCCCAGGGCCGTACACAGGCTGCGCACAGGTTGCAAGTTGAAAACACCGATAAGAAACATTAGCAGTTAGAGAAGCAGAAGGCAAGGTTATCTCATGTCCATCTGTGGTGCGTATCTTTGACTTTGTCTCTAAATCTGGTGCTGCCCACTCCTCTAGATCAGATGCCAGAGCCAATAGATGTCCTCCTCTCTGTTTTTCTTTGCTCAGTGTGGAGACAGGACATCAGGAAGCATCAGGCTTGAGCAAGAAAGCTGCTCAATCTGTAGCTGCAGACATTATCCAAGCCCCCCTAGGCAGCCAGTAACCTGGGTGGCGTTTGGGTGCTCTGCATTGCGTAAGGAGCTGTCTTTGGACAAGGTTATTAATCAAAGCACTGTGAGCTTTTTTGGCCAGTAATTATTGCATGGCACCTCTCTACAGCAAGCCCTGTGGCTCACCCCTCTGCAAGTGGTTTCCCCAGTAAATTTACTTTTGGTGCTTCCTGCTACAGAGCAAGCTGCGAGCAGCTCTTACACCTTTCACCCCAGCCATGGCCACCATCCAGCCTGGTGTGATTTGCATATGCAGATGTACAGATGCATCCGATCTTGCAGTATCAGTCATCACTGAAAATAAACCACAAAGTCCACAAATCCAGTTCAATATCCTGAGGGGCTCCAAGCACCTCAGAGCTCTCATCTGCCCCGGTGACCCACAGCACCAGAAGTACCATCCTCCCCGTCCACAGCCTCCCCCAAGCCGTACCTCCCCACCATCCGGCCAGAAAGAGAAGGGGAGAGCGCGTTACCAACCACAAATCTTGCTCCTGCGTAAAGGGTCAGATTTTGCCCCATTCCTGGCAAATTTGTGGAGCTCTGATAGCATTTATCTCTTTTTTTGCTGAGATGGCACATAGTTACCCTCCAACAGCTTGAGGGCCTACAACAACTCACAAAGCAAGTGCATGAGCCTTGCTTGTGAACCTCTATCATGAAAATAGCTCGTTTTCCCTTGGGGAGGTGGGGGGCACTAGTTCAGCTGGCAGCTTAAACCAGCACACAGAGCAGAAGCAGCTGTAGAAATTACTTCCTCATAAGCCAAGCTCCAGATCAAATGATTTCATCTCTACTTGACGTTGTTGACTGTTCTACTCTGATCCAGAGTTTATAACTCCTTTAAAACCTTTGGTGTAAAACCAACAGCCTGCATTAAGGTACCTCAGCCACCCTGTGGCTGAATCAAAATCCGATTTAATTCCGGTGGTTCATCTTTCCAGCTCATCAGGTGAATCACGCCTGCTCCCAGTTGTGTTACCAGCTCTCATTTCACTGATTTTCATCACTATCGCTATTCTCACCCTGACCAAAATGAAGTTTCAAAAGGAGACAGGTAAGTTGGCCAGGCAACACCTTTGGGGTTGCGGTTGGTGTTTTGCAGTGGCTTTGCTTGTGATTTCCAAGAGTTGGAGTCGGACCCACGGAAGTTTCCATCTCTAAGACACGCATCCATTCTGCAGCCACTGCAGCCCAAAAGTGCAACTTTACTTGCAAGCAAGCAATGCCCTAGAAAAGTTGGGGTTTTTTGTTTAATATGCTTAAACAAAAAGCGAATGAAGGAAATGGAAATTCTGAAGTCCTGCTGAAAGCAAGGTTGAGGTTTTGCATATAGAAGATTTATGGCTCTGTAAGCACTCCGAAATCCTGAAGTATAAAGGGCAGGGACCTGTACAGCACGAGCGGCTAAGTGCTGGGTGGCTTCTTGGGGCCAAATCCAGCCCACTCAGCACAAAGCTGACAAAGTCTTGCCCCAGACCTCCTTGCTAACAACTGATTTTCAAAAATACATGCATGTATCTTATTCTATAACATATTGTGACCTTAGAGATAAAATTAGGGACAAAAGCCTTCAGCCACAACAGCACTGAGTGGAAATAACAATAATAATTTTTCACGAGAATGAAACTGGGAAACAATGGGTCTAATCTGGTGTCTGCTGTGACATGCTGGTACATTTAAACAGGCATTACAGGAGGTGTTCCCTCCATTGCGTGTGTCTGGGTTTGTTTTTAAGGAGAAGAAAGCCGCGCCATGGGAAACATGGAAGGAGCACCGGCACGGGCTGGTCAGAGCCCTGAAAAAGAGCAAACGATGGAGGAAACCCCAAGTCCAGAAAAAGTGCACGAATGCAGGACAGACTGGCAAACATGGGTGTCTTCTGGAACTGGCACTGCAAGTGTTATTTGCCTTGGTAGAAGAGAATAAAAACAAATTTTAAGCAAAGGATTTGCAGCTTAGTATGTCGATAACCTCCATAGTTTAGACACCAGATTTGCAACCCAGGAATTACGATCCCACAGTCCAGGATTTATGTTCTGATGCCAAACTACTGTATTTATTCCTTACCAAGAAATGTTGAGCCACACATTTCAAAAGCCTTGGATTAAATCCTATATGAGATTTATAAATTTTTATAGGGTTGATTATAATTTTTGCTTACGCATAGTAAACATGTTATCGCTCTTCCTCCTTGCTTGTTTCAATAAAGTCTGATTGCTTATGACCTCTTGCAATACTACACAGGAGCAATTCTTGTTCACTGTGTTGCAATCACATCAAATTTTTTTTGTCCTACTTGAGCAGGATAATCTATGCTATCCTTGGAAGAATCAGGATGACCAACTTACCTGTAAAAGTCTGTGTCTTCTGGCAAAATATAAGAACAGTGGGCCTGTCTTGGAGTATTCATACTCTTTAGATAGAAGCTTTTGTGGAAAACATGTCCGCAAATATTTTGAAGTATATCCAGTTCAAGGAAATTTGTATCAGTGTAAAGTACTCTTCTCCATCAGAAAAAAAAAAAGTAAAATTAATCAAATGGTGGAATAGTGGTTCAAAAATGGGTGATGGCATTTTGTATTCTCATTACAATGCACTTTGATCCAAACTCTGATCATACAAGCAGCTGAAAATATTTTTAAGTCAGATAATTGCAGAGGGAAACAAGTGATTGTGACCATTTGCATCCTCTGGAACGAGCAGCCACCTCTGCGCCCAGTACTGAGCCTACACTCGTAATTCTTTTCCTATTTCAAACATCCACTGACTCGATTAGAAGCAGATCTACAGACATCACGTTTTTAAAGCTGTTCAGAGAATACATCACAGACGTCAAAAGAAGCCTTCAGAGTGGCTATAAAACCAAGGCCATAAAGGTTCCTGTCTAGAACATTTTGTGATACAACTTGCTAAAACTACGCAAATCTTATTGCTGTTGGAGAGATTTTACTTTATAAAAAGAACAGCTGTACGAAGTGTTCTTGCAGTCCAAAATAGAAAGAATGGAAAGACTAAAACACAGGCCCCCCCCTAAAACCTTGAAAATAAACAACATTCTGTGAAACACTTTAAAAACGAGACCATAAACCAGTAGCTGTTAATTGTGCCTTGTGTTTCTCCATGCCTGGTTCGGGGTGCAGCCCAGGATAAATCTCCTCTTCGGCTGAGCAGGAGGTTGCCTCCAGAAGTCCCCTCCCTAGCTTTCTGGTGTCAGCACTCCCTGGAATATCAGACCCATTTAAAACATCAACTTTGGCATGAAAATGGAAACACCCATAAAATTGCTTGTAAAAATATTGTAGAGAGGCAATGCCAGATCATAGCTGCTGTTCTGTTTTGTTGTTGTTTTTGGTTGGTTTTTTTTTTCAGCAACCCTACAGGGGAAAAAAGAACTTTTCAAGTGACTGATGAAGACTTGAGGCAGAACCCCCTTCCACCAAAGCCCCCAAGTACATGAGTTTGGAATTTTCCCTAGGGAAAGCCAAGACATGGCTATAAACTGCAAAGCGCCCGGCACCACTTGTTGCTCAGAAGTCAAACAGCCCGTTTTAAGAGCCAAACCCCACAGGCTGCCCCAACGTCACTTGCTACATGGTTTACACAAGAAAGAATAAAATAAAGCACCTCTAATCAAGCTATTTGTGTGCAACCCTGACCGTCTTTTTCAGAGGCTGAGGACTCCGAGGGAAAGGTGAAGCTGGGGAGGGGGCGTGGGAAGGAAGGACCATCGTGGCTGTAGGTTTGCTCAGTGCTAGGCAAAAGATGAGGGTTTTCTGGTTTTTTTTAAAAAAAAATCCTTATCCATTAGGTTATTTTGCAACACGTAAACTGTATCTGACTTCAGTCTACCACAGACACCCAAATTCTCAAGTGCTGTTTTTCCTCCACCTCTTCTGCAAGACCATCCACAGCTTCAAAATCAAGTTGTTTCAGCCCAAACGCAGCCCAGACCCTAGCAGCAGCTTTGGTTGGTATGCTTCAGGTTACAAGCAACCTGTGCTTTGGCCAGAAAAAAAACCACCAAGCTAAGAGCTGTTTGTTTTCTGGAGATGCCAAAGTGCTTTGGAATCTGTGACTTGGCAGGAGGATGCTTCCTCATCTGTTAAACCAACAGATTGGATTTACCAGAAACCATAAGGGTGGGGACAAGGGCTTGGTTAAAGAAACTGTTCATCCACCTGGGACTAACATTTCTTCCTTGAGATGCACAAGCGGTTGCAGGTCCCCATGGCTGGTTTCTGCCAGGACCCCCTCTGCCCCGTGGTCGTGCCGCCTTCCCCCTGCACAGCCCCGGCTCTGTAACACGCACCTCTGTGCAACTGCAGGATGGAGACATGGTGAGCGGGGAAGGTGACATGCTGGCACCCAGAGGAGAGGCGCCTGGGGAGCAGGAGGTGTAGGAAAGCAAACACACCTGTGCCTATTGTGGCCAAGCAAGAACAAGTCTGTGCCAGAGAACAAGTAATGCCAGCGGTGGCCAGAGAAGCAGCACAGGTGGGAAGGACATGGCTTGCAGGGGGATCAGCGTTTGCTCCCATCTGGGAGAGATGGTGACTGTTCTCTCGGTTCAAGATCCCCACCAGGCCACCCTGTGCAAGAACAGCAACAGCCTTCACCTCCAAAGCTCCTTCCTCACCTCTAAAGCGGCACATTCATGGGAAGAAAGGAGCTCAGCACCCTTAGCCAGAGAAAAGGTACTTCAAATGCTGGCTTAAGATCTGACAAATTTGTCAAACATCCCAAATCCAGGCCAGGATCTCGCTGCTCTCAGGCACAGTGAGAACACTTGGAGCTGCTGTCCTCTTTAAGCTCATCCACTCTCACTGAGAGTGGGTGAGAAAAGCTTCGTATGACCCCCTAGTCAGAAGAAATTACTGCTTTTGCATCATTAGTACAAGGTAAAGCAAGTTAATGATTCATCCCACACAATACAAATACACCTTCATCTTCACTAATTGTACTTTCTCACAGGATCTCATTTCTGACAACCCCACAGTTCACAGGGAATTTGTGTCTGGGCCCCTGACATGCCTACAGCAGGAGAGCAAAGAAACGAGGCTGAAAGGTGGCAGAAAAACTCCTGTTAATCATTTTTCATTTTAAAGAGCTTACAATGTTCTTGGTCTGTAGAGACAAGACCAACCCTTGCCCAGCCAGACTCCTGCTCTTCCCACAGGGCTGAGGGGACCCAAAGAGGCTGGAGAGAGAAGGGAAGGGAGACAGACCTGCTCTTCCAGCACAGCCAACCAGGGTTTTCTTAGGGACACTGGCTTCCAAAAAATGTGCAACAGCTTAAAAAAACCTCCACAAACCACCTGGGTTTATCCATCTTTTCCCTACAAAGCCATTCCACTCTTGGTTGGAAGTATCACAAGATCAGGAGCCAGGTCAGTCCTTGCAGCAAGGGGCTGTCCTGCCCAGGACAATAAGAAATGAAATCAGAGCTCAAGGGTGATGTTGCAATGCCAACAAAGAGGAGGGGGCTGGCTGGACACTTGCATACCCAGACTGGGACCCCATCAGGCTCCCCAGTGTCTTTGGGCCAGGTGTAGGGACCCATCTTCAAACCAAGGAGTCACAACTGCCCTCGCTGCCCGAGCAGAAAGCCACCTCAGAGGTACCCACCTCCCAGCAGAAGACCTTCCACGGACCTGACCCCACACAGCGCTGGCCTCCTTCCCAAAGGAGACAGAGGTGCCCCGGACCGTGTCTGGGAGCCCACCCTTGGGTGGCTGTTGTGCAACGGCAGCGTGTAATCAGAAGGTAAATAACAGCGTGCACCCTCAAAGCACCAGCAGAGCTGCATGGGCATTGGCTTCCCTGCCCTCACGTGGGGTGGTGCTCACCTGCCAGAGTTTTTGGATGCTATTCCTTTAAGGCACAACAGGTGGAAATGCAGGGCTAGAGGTACAAGGAGTATTTAAAACAGCCTGACACAGCCAGAGCCTGTGTCCGGCTGTGGCAGGGAGGCAGGACACTCACAGAAGGTCCTGGGCTGGGCCACCGAGACACCAGCAAACCCAGGAGCGTTCTGGCTGAAAGGAAAAGCAAGTACAAAACAGTCTGCAGAAGTAGCTCGGAGTGTAAGTAATGCCTCTTCGTTGTCTTTCTGAAATGCAAAATCTTTTGTGCTACCACTTTGAGGTGGGGAAGGAGAAGAATGAAAGTCTTGAGACACTTCTAAGGACTCCTCCTCGCACACGTGGGGAGGGAAGCAGCAGCTCCGCACCAGCAGCGAGTAGGTGTGCAGGTCTTGCTGGTGGGGAGGCTGATTTCTGTTAAAAGAAGGTCAGAGGCATAGGATCAAGCCAATGATGTTTATATTTTCTATTCTGCAGTCAATTTTTAATCTTTCTTTTCTGGAAAAATGTTAATTATCATTACAGTGTTTGCATTAAATTTGAAGGTAGAAAATAAAAAATGTTAGTAAATATTGTTGTAGTAATCTAAACTGTTGCAACTCCATCTGTGATCATTCCAGTCTTCTGAACCACAACATGGAGATAGTTGTCGGGATGCAGGTTTTGAAATTTAAGAAAAGAATTGCTGCAGTTACGTTCTAAATGAGCTCTGAAGAGCTATCAAGTTTGCACAGTGGAAAGGAAGATAAATGGATACTGGAGCGTAAGCAAAGGGGATATATGCGAAATAAAAAAGAGATGAAATAAGAGGAAGCTGGCAGACTCCTTTCACGCTTAGGCCAGCAGCAAAGGGGTGGCTTTCTGCACACCTGAATTCTTATTCTTCAGAGGAAACATTCACATCGGACTTTTAATATTTTTCATCCAAAGTACAGAGAGATACCACCTCCTTGTAGCCACCGTGCTGCTGTTAGTGACACATGTGCTGGCACTACCCACCCGCCCAGCAGCTGTCACTGTACAGACCGTGGCTGCACTGTGAGTTCCTGCAGTATGAGTAGTGTTAGACTAGAAAAATAGTTGAACAGCATCAAAGTTTGTTTCACTTTCCAGACCAAGAGACAAACAAAAAGCAAGACACAAGTGAACCGTGACACTCTTATCTGAAAAGCAACAAGTTGGTGCACAGGGCATCTAACAGCTTAAAAGATAAAATTATGTCACAAGGTAGGGTATGGTATATACCGCACAGCTTCAAGGGACGTAACATTAGGCCAGCAGCACTATCTCAGCAGGAATTTCAGACACTGCCATGAGGGCTGCCTGATCATTCTTTTTTCATTTGTTTTCCAGAACATATTGCTCATGGGACAATATTTAAATGGCACTTACAAGTATTCTTAGCTAGGAGTGTCACAAGCACTGCAGAAATTCCTAAAAACTGTGATTTCTTAGTAAACCCTGATAATCTTCAGTAAGATCTGCCTAGCTGTTTCTACCCACTGCACCACAAAATTAGCATCTCCTATTTATTCGGTCCATACTGTAAAGGAGGCATCTTTCTAGCAATTCTTCCACAGGTGCTTGACAAAGATTCTGACCAGGAAAGCTGCTTGCCTGAATATAAGAAGGTGAGATTTTTTGTAATAGTAGATACTAGAAGTGCTTATCTACTTTATATTGTTTCAACAATAAATTGTGCATTTTAATAATCTCATAATATTCAAGCTGTTACTCCAAAATTGGAGCACATAGGCACCTCTCAAGTTCGGAACGTGAAAGACTTCTTTTCTGTATGTGTTTAGGTCAGCTTGATCTTTTATCTTCAAGTTGATTGCTTGTTCAGAGCTCCATGAAAATGGAGTGGATTGGTGGCTTTTCCCCGTCCCACTACAGCAAATAAAACTTGCAGTAAGGTGATCTATGCAGCCATCTCAATGGGCAGGGTAAAGGTGTAGATAGCCCCAGTTCTGTGCAGCGAGAAGGCTGTTGCTGTGCTCTTCTTCCAGGCACAGAAGTCATCAGCTCCTCCATAAACCACCCCTAGCACATGTGCCAGTGCTGCTCCTCACAGCATAACCCCTGATGCTGCTGCTCAGCACTGCCTGTCTCTTCAACAGTTTGCATCTGTCCAGCTTTGTGGCATTAGTGGGCTTTGCTTCAAAAGGCTTTGAAGGAAAAAATTTCTATGTATTACCCCATTCTATGCGTTATTATTTCTCAAATACTTGAATAACAGTAAACACTCCACAGAACAGGAGGACTCCTAGGCTAGAATTACAAGTGTGACAACTGAATCCTCATGTTTCATTGATCCCATGGCTCGACCTTGACGCCGGTCATTGCCAAGAGCAATAGTTAATAGCTAATGGATTGGACCGCTCTGATCCCTGGCAAGCTGCATTAGGAGCATCCTGGTTTCTCAAGAGCCCAGCCTTGCAGCTGAGTCAGCAGAATTTGGGAACTGAACTCTGGTATTTCATACCCAGCAAGAGCAGCTGCTTTGCTGGGGTTTGCGTAACTCCGAGCTCAGGTCCTGATCTCTTTCAAATCCTTATAAATCCGAAGATATTGCTGAGAGAGATATGACTGAGTCACAGAAGCACCGTAGAAGCCCAGGTCCTGCAACGAATGGGATTTAGAAGAGCTAACCTGGTCAGAGAGCACTTTCTGCTGGAAACCAGAAAATACTATCTTAAAATTTAGATGCATCTAGCGCTGGAGGGGAAGGTGATGTTCCCAAGCCAGGCCGACCCTGCAGTGCTTTCAGCATGGAGGGATCTGAGGAAGCGTCCAAGTCGACTGAGAAACCCAGTCCCGGGAGGTCTCACACCACAGTGACCTGCCTCCCACCACCCTGCAAAAGCACCACCAGCCACTTCTGTGGATGGAGAAACACTGAAGATGTGGTCCATGTAAGCAAGAGAGACTGACTGTGGGTCTAACCCCCCCGGAGCTTTACGTACAGCATTCAGATTTCTTTGTCACTCAGTGGAGGTGTAACGCAGCAAGGTTTAAGAGCACAGCAATGTACCAAATCGAAACAGAGAGCGTTCTCCATTTTCAAGATGATACAAAGACAACAAAACCATTTAGCTGTCCTGAGTTGGAAAGCAAGAAAAAAGGTCATTATGTTGCAGAGGACCTTGTAATTTTTCCATTTGCATGGCTGCTCACACCAAACCCACGCTGCGGGGGGTCCGTGTCTCACCCAGCACTAACCAGCACATGCACACACCAAGGTCTCATGCATGTCGGTGGTAGGAAGAAACACGACAAAATCCAAATTATGCAAGCGTGTTACAAGTTGTAATGAGTTTTAACCTGTCGCTATAGTATAGATATTTGGGTTTCATTTATGCTTGAACCCTTTCCAGGTTTCACATGCACTCACACACCCCCACGGGCGCTCTGGGTGGGGGTTTCAGCAGCCCTTTCCTGGGCTCACAGTCACAAATACAGCAACTAAGCATGGAAATAGGCAACTAGGAGAAAGTTAATGCCATTTACCTGGCAATGGCTATTTCTCCTGTCTTAAAGCATATTAAAACTAAATGTTTTGATTTGTTAGTATCAGTCTTGCTAATGATTATCCTATCCTGTTCTGTTCTGGTTTGGGGTGATATAATTCTTTGAAATCCCTGTTGCATTGCACACACAAACACAGCAGCATTCTGCAAACAGCTGGAGAGCATCGAGCCACCCCTGCCTGGCAGAGCATCCCAGACAAGACAATGCCATTGCCCTCACCTTGGTGACACTGGTGTCCAGAGGCCAGAGTTCAGAATGGAAAGCTCATGCACCAACGTGCAAACTCCCAGCTCCTGAATTCAGCTGGAATACTGATTTTGTGCTCTGAAACCTTCAAAACCTGTCAGATCAGGTCAGGGAAGGAAGCCAGCAGCGTTGGTGATGCAAAATGAAAGTAAATACACAAAACCAAGATTTGGATTGTAGCTTAAAAAAAAAACCCAAAACCAAACATAAAAACAAAGAAAGAGGAGTACAGCCACAGCTGGTAGTAATCCAAAGGCAGCCGACTTGCAACACAGACTTTGCAAACACCAGACACACACGTTCACGTGGCACAAAGCTTTCCCCACAGCTGCTTCTCTGCCAGCCCTGCACAACGAGGGGAGATGGGGGGAACTACTGCAAAGTTTTAATCCCCCCTTGCCATCACCTATCAAAATGTTTTAAACTAACCACCGGGACGGCTCGCCAGCCTGCGGCAACTGGCCCAACAGCGTGGGCGAGCTGAAGGCCAAAACGCCAACAGGGGTGGCTGCCGAGCACGTTGCCAGCACCTCGCACCCACGGCTTCTTTGCCCAGTGCTGCAGAGGAGCTTCTTGGAGACACCATCCCGGCAGGGATAACTGGGCACCCTCCCAACCAGTCCATTGCACTGCCTTGCAGACAGTTTCTCACTAGGTTTCCTAATGCATCAGGTTTAAGACAGCAGCATCGTTGCTTGCATAGACACACGTGGCACAGATCCTGTTTCCCCCAGCCTCTGTGATCCCTCCTGCCTGGCGGCTCTGGTGCTCCGATGGCCATGCCAAGTGGGCTGTGGGCACCAACCCGCAGTGTCATGCACATCGGCTACCAGACAAGGTCCTGGCAACCCGTCCTGCTGCAATGTGCTAGGATGAGGTTTTCCCTGCAGAAGAGGTTTCCAGTGTCCCTCTGTCCGTGGGCATACCATGGTCTCATGTGCCCAGTCCTTCTTGCTCCAAGAGCCATCCGAGATCCAATGCAGGCACCTGGACACGCAGGTCAGTGCCTGCAAGAAGGGGAAGCAGGAGATGTGGACAAGAGCAGAAGGGGAACCCAATGTGACATCAGATCCCAACCCAGCCACGTCACCCAGCCCCCAGGCAAAACCAGTGCAGGAGCATCAGCCACCTGCAAAGTCAGTGCAAGTGCTCCCATATGGGGTGACCAAAGGCAGCTGGAAAGTTTTGGGAGCACTGCATAAGCTTCATGCTTTGTGACAACCACCAGACCCCACCTGGACTTAGGGAAACCTTCCTCTGAAGCCACTGGTGCTGCCGGAGTCAGAAAGCACATACTGATACGGTTGTGCATCTGTATATAAAGCCCAAAATGAATCCTTATCTCCACTGCCAGCTCCAGGAATCATTTCACCAATGCAGCAGCAAAGGAGCACTGGGCTTTTTCCCCTCTCCCTACTCCTTGAAAGTTAGGATAGACCGGTGAGAAGCTGCAGCAGAGTGGCAGAAGTACAGGCTGGGCACAGGCGCTTCACCCTCTCCAGCACACTCACGATAAGCTTGTTTCCCAGCCGCTCTGGAGATGGCATACATGGCATTTCCCTCTGGTTTCAAGCCTCTCGACTCTTCTACAGCCCCCTGCAAACCTCTGCTGTCCCGTCTCCTCTGTCCTTTCAATTCCCCCTCCATCTGCAGAAGCACGAACACAAATCGCTTGCACAGTCACTTACTTGCGCTCCCTTTCATATGAGCTCAGCAGCCTTTTCTCTTCCCTGCAGCTCTGAGGTTTAGACCTTGAGCTCTGACTAGAGGCAGCACATCCAGCAGCAAAAGTTCTTTGAAAGCAAGGACCAACAGCTTGATGAAAGTCTCCTCCAGCAACTCAAACAGCTCTTGCCTGATGCAGAGTGACCTGCAAAGCCCATTTGCACCATTTTTGCAAGCTAGGAAGTGCCGCTGCCCCAGCACAACACGGACCTGGGAGCAGGAGGGGGTTTCCAGCCACCCAGCTCCGTGGATGATCAGCGTGACAGTTCAGCACAGATTTTTACATAACTGGTAGCTGGGCTGGCTCAGGCTTGCTGTACGTGGGAGTTTTCTCCATTCATTCAGTGACTGGGGGAAGGTTTTCACAGCATTTGAGGAAACAAGACTAGGGGCAACTCAGAGCTGCAGATGCTGGTCATGTGAGCACGCAAGAATCGCTGCTCTTGTGCAGGCACAAGTGCACATGTCCTCAGAGATAGAAGGGCAAAAATTCTTTCCTGCTCTAACATGCAGACGAAGACCCTGATGCCAGCACTCTTGCATGCATCTTTCTTGACACAGATATATCTTTGTTTCAAAAAAAAAAAAAAAAAAAAAGGTCTTGGTGACCCTTCCCTACCTGACAAGATGATGTTGTCTGTAACCCTGAAGTAGCCATTTGCTTTGGGAATGAATCAGACTAACCAATTATTCAAATTTTGCCAAGAAGGGGAAAGCTGAACTGGGATGCTGCCTTCACTGGAGGGCAGAGAGGTGACCATTAGCCAGAGGAACTGCTCTTAGCACGGGGCAAATATCAAGGCCCTTTTTGTGCCATGTTGTTTGCTTTCTACAGAATATGTTATGTTTGTCTTGCTGGCTCCTTCTGGGATGTGTATGAAAGAGCATTTTTCATGCTCAGTGAGTTAATTATTAGCCCTGGACAAGTGACCACTGAGCAATTATAAATCACAATACAAGGAAGAAAGAACAACAGAACACCATTCATCTTAACACGGAAATAAGCCTTTTTCTTCTACCAGGAATTACCCTTAATAAAATCGTGTCACTTGACGCCTTGAAATCAAATTCCTCTACGTTTTTATAAAGGCTTTCTTTGGCACCCAGCATTTATCTGGCACTTGGGTAGGCAGGCAGGCAGCAGCCATGCTCAGGTAACGCACATTTCCACCACCAAACCCACTGGCACACATGGTTCAGGCTGAAGAAAACAGTTCAGTGAATTAAGAGCTTCAGCTTCCTCTGGCCATCACTCAGCCCAGAACAAGGGGAAGGTCAGAAATATTCATCCTGAAGACTATGGACACGTTTCCAGAGACAGGCGGTTGGGTTTGGCATGCCCCAGTAACCATCACTGAGCCCTGGCCAAGGGTTAATGGTGGCACAGAAGGTTTGGGTGGCTGTACAGGTGCGACAGGGCTTTACTGGGTGTAAGTCTGACTCTTGGAGGGGTGGGCGCAAGCGGTAAATCCTTGCATCTCACCAACTTTAGCAGCAGTTGGAGAAAGAAAGAAAAAAAAAAAAAAGAGGTAATATTACCCTTTCTCTCTTTTGCATGTCCTTGAGGAGACCAGGGAAATAAAGAACAGTAATTAAACACTGGCTCAGACAGGAACTCTGCTTGATGACGAGGAAGAAATTTTTACAGTGAGGTTGGCAAGACACTGGCACCATTGCCCAGAGCAGCTGTGGGTGCCCCATCCCTGGAAGGGTTCAAGGCCAGGTTGAACAGGACTTGGAGCAACCTGGGCTGGTGGCAGGTGTCCCTGCCCATGGCAGGGGGCTTGGACTAGTTGACCTTCAAATGTCCTTTCCAAACCAAGCCATTCTGTCAGAGCAGCTTTTCCTAAGGAGTGGTTTTGGCACCCAGGCTCACAAGTGAACAAGCCTTCCTTTCACTGTGTGGACAACACTGAAAGAAAATATGACCCCAGCTATTAAACAATTAAAAGCAGCAATATCTCCTGGCAAGGGCCAAGTGAGCAGTTGAGCTCCGGATTGCTCCCTGACCCTCATGCCTGCCAGGGCTCAGTGGCTTTTGGACCATTTTTGGACTTCAGCCTTGCCATGGGCTGATCTGGCTTACAAGTGTAAAACCAGATACCACTTCTGATTCTGAATCAAGTTTCTTCTGGTTTGGCCAAAATTGCTTTTTATGCTGTGCACACCGCTGCTGCTGCCTGCCCAAGGGACATTGCCAGAGCAGAGCGCCCCAGGGACAGATATGTTGGTGGCTTGCAGGCATTGCGTTAACCAAGTTCGTCATAAGAACAGCTCCCCTCGATTTACAGAAGGGGAGACTGGTGTTGGCATGAGACCCACGGGCAGTCGTGATGCCATGCAGCAACACAGGCAAGCGCAGTGTTTTCAGCTCCCTCTTCCCCATGCAACTGCTGGGCAGAAGGGATTAAACGCTATATTCTCTCTAGCTCAAGTAGCCACAGCCCTGGTATCCTCCAGGCATGAGGTGATTAGATTACTTGATCAGTTAACTTAATCATTTCGCAAGTGTGATTTTTTTCACCAATGTCTGTGCCTTTTCCAGGGAATGCAAGAAAAATGCCTGCACTGGCATTCGTCTTGCTGCTCGCCTTCCTCCCAGCTGAAACTGTAAGCGGCAGATACAACCCCAAGGCAGCAAGTAAGTGTAACCTGCGTGGGACACAGGTCCTGTGGGTGGCCTAAGACCAGAGGTGGCATCACTAAGGGGGGGAAGCAGGATTCAGGGTATCCCTACCCCATCGCTGCCATGGGACCTTTTGGACCACAGGATGCTGCAGAGCCCTGGGTCCGTGCTTGCACCAGTACCCCTGCCCTGCAGCCCGCTGGGGCTCGTGGCACAGCTGATGTTTACAGCCAGCGTGTTTTCCTCTTGCAGTCTCCAGCCCTGTGGTGGGCCCACAGCAGGTATATGGTCTGCTCAACGGGTCGGTTACCATCAAATGCTTCTACCCTCCCACCAGCGTGAACAGGCACGACAGAAAGTATTGGTGTAGGGAATCGGCCACGGGCTGCATAACTGTTGTCTCCACCAACGGCTACACTGCTCCAGGCTACCAAGGCAGAGTCTCCATCACCAACTACCCGCAGGCAGAACACTTCCAGATTAACATCTCTGCGCTTACAGCAGCAGACACAGGCACCTACCAGTGTGGCATTGGTATCAATGGCAGAGGGCTCTCCCACAAAGTCAGTCTGGATGTTTCTGAAGGTAATCATTTTGGGGGCTCTCGAAAGTATTATTTTCTTTAACTTTTCCCCCCTCTTTTTAATCAGGCTCCACAGATAGTCTGTCCAGTGTCTAAGAACTCAAGATGTTCCATGCATTCAGGAAAAAGCAGTTTTCATTTTCCCCTGTTTACAGAATGAATTTTTTGATCAAAAATCTGGCATAAAATCAGATTAACTAAGCCTTATCTCAAGGTCACAAACACTGCTTAAAAACTGCTGACCTCTCCCAGCCACTAAAATTTAGGGAGATGCAGTCGGAGGGCAGAGCTGCCCATCACTCTGATGTGATCACCCCAGCCCACGGCTGAGGCTGTGCAAGCCAAGCCTGTGCACAAGTCCACGAGGGCACAGTGTGCAGGATGGCACCTCACCACCGGGCAAGGCTCAGGGTGCAGAGCATGGTGCAAACTCGTGGCACGGTCCTCAGCAAGAAGGCTTTGGGACAAACCACACTACGAAGTGGGCAGTGGTACAGCAGAGACCTCAGTCCTGAAGTATGCGAGAAGCATGGGATGCAGCTGGGTGGACGGTGCTCTGGCCAGGAGTGGCATGTGGTCATGAAATACAGGAAAGCAGGGAGAAACCCCGTGCATAAAAAAAAAGCCTTCAGAGCTGCCCACGGTTACTGACGGAACAGGCAGCAGACCCTAACCGGTGTCTCTGTACGCACAGGGCCACACATACCCGAGGGAGCAGAGCTCTTCTATGTGAAGCTGCACAGCAGCGTGACCATGTCCTGCAGCTTTGGGAATAACAGCGCGAGCATGAGGAAATTCTTGTGCAAGATGGAGAAAACCAGCTGCCATACCATCGTCGATAGCAGTGGTGACGTTGACAAGGACTACATAGGGCGAGTTCTGCTGAGCAACGAGGAGCTTCCAGGCTCCTTCAGCATCGTGATAACTCAGATGGGCTGGGAAGACTCTGGCTTGTACCTGTGTGGGGTTGGCGTCTATGGGGAACAAGGAGAAACAAAGCAACTGGACGTGCACGTCTATGAGGGTAAGCACACTCTTCCCAGTGTTTTTTTTCCTTTCATCTCTTTTCTTTTTAGGAGTACCACTAGCAGTTTCACTTTATTTAACAAGAATTTGAATTTCCCTTCGCAGAGTGCTATGAGCCTATCCTCTTATCTCAAACACTTTTCTGTTGATTTAACTATATGTGATGTACTACTACCGTCACTACTAAAGCTTGTATTAAGACTTAACCTTCCCAACAGCAGCTAACACTCTTCCCCAGTCTGGCTAGCCCAGGACTCCAGAAGACAAACTCTGCCCCCCAGTTTGAGACAAGCAAACTGTCTCTTCAAGTCTTGATTCCTTAAATGCCCAAACGACAGATTGAGAAAGGAGATCTACCCTTCCTCCAGCAAAGGGAGCAAAACTGAAATGTCAGTACGTGATGGCAACCACCCAGTGAATTCGGGTTAAAGCAAAGGCCTGACAGACACTTTAGGGCCAATTTCTAACAATGCTAGGACAGCCTTCTGCCATCTGCACCCCTGAGCTTCCCCTAGCTGTGCTTCAGCTCTGATAGAACTTATTCCCTCGGGAGGATGCCACATGGACAAGTTAAATGTGTACAGATGCTCATTACATTTTTTTTATCTCCAGAGGCAAACTCTCCCCAAAGAACGCTCACAGTAACTGCAGTAAAAGGAGGTTCCGCAACTTTTCAATACAACTATATACCTATCAAAAAGTCCTCAGAGAAGTACTGGTGCAAGTGGAGAAACAACGGGTGTGCTCGGATCATAGACACCTCTGGGTTTGTGTCGGGCTTGTATGAAGGAAGAGTGGCCATGTACGACAGCCCAGTGAACTACACGGTCACCATCATCCTGAACCAGCTGAAGGAGAGTGACAAAGGCTATTACTGGTGCATGACAGATGAGGAGAAGGAGCAGCAATCATCAGCTGAGCTGAAGATCATTGAAGGTACGGGCTCGCGAGTTGGTGGTTTGCTGCCTGCTCAGGAGGTACAAAACCTCCCAAGCACCCAAGGGAGCAGATCTGGCTCTTCGGGAAGAGGTGCGAGATGCAACTCTGAACTTTCATCCCATAAGGTGAAACGTTGTACCAATCCCCCCACCCCACCTCATTAGCTTTAAAATGGAAACACAAGGTTTCAGTTTTATGGGAAAGTGTTCACAAAAGTTTCTCACGAAGTGCTTAAGCCTTGCAAACCCTGTGTCCACACACACACATTCGCCCAGAGGTGCATATAAAGCATCTTTAACGTTAACTCAGCTTTGTAAGGAGCGCTCTCCCTCAGAGGGACATCCCCCGATTCACCATCTCTAGCAGCACCGCTGCCTGCCAGCTACCCTTCCCACCACAGAAGCCACTAACGTCAGCCTTGATGTTCTCTTTGCCCTTGCAGGAGAACCTGGGCTGCAGGGAAAGAAGGAAGTGGAGGCACGCGTGGGTTCACGGGTTGATTTAACTTGCTCTTATGGATGCAAGTACTACTCCTACCAGAAGTACTGGTGCAAGTGGAGCAGCACCAGCTGCACCCCCATGCTTGCTACTGACCAAAGTCAGCCGGGGCCAGACGTTACCTGTGACACTGACAACAAGACTGTTATCCTGAGCTTCAACTCGGTGGCAAAGACAGACGAGGGGTGGTACTGGTGTGGAGTGAAGCGCAACGGCCTCCTTGGGGAAACCATGGCAGTGCACCTGTGGGTGACTGAAGGTGAGCTCCGAGGCGGGGGCAGGCAGGGGGCTTTCCTGCTTCTCAGGGCTGGGAAGGATGCTGCTGTCTGCTGAGACAAACGTCCTCCCCATGGCCACTAGGCTGCAGCACCTCAAAACAGAAGCGTTGTCACCCAGGCAGCCTCCCAGGCTCAGCGCTGAGATCACCCTGACTTGGCACAACTCGTAGATGTTTTCATCTACACGTTGGGTTTTGCTTCCCCGTCGTAAAAAAAAAAACAAAAAACAAACAAAAACCCAAAAAACCACCAGTCCAAAAATCCTTTACGTCCACACCATTTTAACTTTTTAACTCTGTCCTGACAAATTATTGCTATTCCAATTTGTAATTAGTGAATTATGTAAAATAGCGTTTTGCTTAAGCAACGTCTGACACCTGTCAGGTGAAGGACTGCATGTAGTTCAGAGACATCTCACTCCAAGGAGCTCATTATCTTAATAAACAGGAAAGCAGCAGGGAGCAGGAAAGCACAGACTATCACCAGCAATAAGGGGCCTAGTCTCAGCTTCAGCGCAATATTTTGGATTTTTTTTTTTTTTTTCCACAAAGAGGAACAGTTAGAAGCAGAGGAAAAAGCATAGCACTAGATATCCCACAGGCAACCGTGCTAAGTGGATGGTGGTCAAATCAGAACCAGAGAGAAACAGCCTCACTTCAGTGCCTTTGGTGGGCAGAATTAAAAGCAAACCAAGTATTCAGAATTTGTTCTGGAAATGTTAGAGGCAGAACTTGGAAATGCAAGTCTTTTGGAAAAGTATACAGGTAGAGAGAGCCCGCTTGAGGTTTTTGCAATAAATTACTTGGAATGAGATTATTTCAGCTCTCTAAACCCCATCTTAAGGAGCCCCTCAGGTACAGCCAAACCCCACCTCAGTTCCACATAATGCCCCATTTGTTTCTGCGTTACCCCTCCACGCTGCTGCTCACGTGCCTTCCTTCCCTAGACGCGGGAAGCAGCACCAACCGCAACCTGGATGCTGACCCGGAGCTCCTGAATGTTGACCCCCCCGGCCACACCAAGAGTGACTTCATTCCCCAAGAGCGAGCCTCCAGCGATGCTGGGGTGCCAAGCGCAGATGCCTCAGGAAGGTTAGTTCCCTCCAAGCCTCTGTCACGTATCATTTTTGCGAGGTCTGCCTTAACCCATTATTGGTACTCTGCACGTGCAAAACAAATTCTTGTCCCCACAGAACTTAGTGCAAAACACCACAGGAAAAGAAGAAAATTGTTACAACAAAAGGGAAGATGACTTGAAATTAATCTCTAGCTTGAGAAAATACAGTCCTAGAAGGGAACAATTAGAGATTCCAGGTACAGAAAAACCAATTGAAAACACTTCTGTCAAGATTAGAGAGCTTTCCCTCACACATTTATAACCAAACTGCTGATGTAGCTGTTTTTGGCACAATGTCTGTCCTACATTTTTATTTGTTTTTTGATTTTATGTGCTAGGATCCAGTTGGTTGATTAAATTGCATCATGCTCACTCAGATTTACCATCCTATACAGATTTTAGACTGCTGGACATTCATATACATTATTCAGTCTTGAATAATTAGAGAAAATGCTTCTCAGTTTAGTGATCTATCTTTCCCTCCATTCCAGCTCTGAGCAAAGCCATGGCCCCAGTGCACTTGTTTTAAGTTTGAGCTGTGCTGGTGCCGTGCTCCTGATCCTTGTGGTAGCTTTCGTCATTTTTAAATACCGGCAGCTGAAGAGATCTGGTGAGTCCCTGCCTTTTCTAGTCTCTCAAGAAATATCAGCAATATTAAGACAGAGGCGATACCCTGAGCATCCCATAGTCTCTGCTGGGATGAGCTGCTCCCACGCCGAACGATGGGCGGAGAAGGGACCCTGCTGCTCCCACGCCGAGCGATGGGCAGAGAAGGGACCCTGCTGCTCCCACGCCGAGCGATGGGCAGAGAAGGGACCCTGCTGCTCCCACGCCGAGCGATGGGCAGAGAAGGGACCCTGCTGCTCCCACTAACCCCATCCCTACAGCTCCAGCACACAGGGTGTCTGGGCTGAGACAGAGACCACCCCTCCACAGGCTTTGCGCGTTGCGCTGCATGGTGCCCCCTTGCACAGGTGCCGATGCACTTGCACCAACGCTGAGCAAGCACCCGAGCTATTCATCTCCTCCCTCTTAACAGACCTGGTGTCCGTTGGGAGCTACAGGACGAACATCAGCATGTCAGACTTCGGAAGCGTGAAGGAGTACAGCGCAACAAATAACACCTGCGTGCAAGAGAGCCAGGAGACACGGATAGGAGAGGACGGTAGGTTTCCAACCCATGGACTGCTCTCCAGCCCCAGGGCAAGGGGTGCCGGGGAGAGCTTTGCAGCAGGACCCCACAAAAGCCACAGAAATACCTGCCCACTGATGGCCCCCCAGCCTGACCCCTCCCTTCATCTCCCTGCAGAGCTCATCACCGCCGCAGCCCCCCCGGAAAGCACGGCCGAGACAAAGAAGGCAAAACGGGTAAGAGGAGGCAGGAGGGAGCCCACTGACCTGGGAGACACCACCACAGTCCTGCAGCCTCTGCCAAAGGAGCTGCCTTTGGCCCAGGGGCCTTATTTATACCCAGGTGTTCTCCATCCTACCTGGATCCAGCCACCTGCTGCAGATCAGCCTCGGGGGTGGGGTGGGGTGGGGTGGGGTGGGGTGGGGGGTGGGTGGGTGGGTGGGTGGTTAACCCCTTCCTGACCCCATGGTTTAGCAGAGACAATAATAGCAGTCGCCTCATGTCAAACAGTACCCTGACTCAGCCCCAGGGAAGCATCAGAAGGTCGGAATGGGGTTGTTACCATCAGTATGAAACACTGGGATGAGCAGATGGCCAGAAGCCAGAGCGCATCCCACCTCCCAGCCTTGCCCCCACGTGGGCTGTGGGTCAGGGGGCAGAGGGAGGTCTCTGCCATTGCAAGGGCTGTGACTTGCTCCCGCGGCCCCTGCCTTGCCCTGCCTTCCCTTGCCTCCCCTCCCCTTGGCTAAGATCATGGTCAAGTGGCATGACTGAAGGTGCCAGACACAAGCCCTTCTTTTTAAAAGCCCCTGACCAAAGGCGATGTGCAGGAGTTGTAAGTGCCGAGAGCTGAACCAAGGCAATAAGGGAACTGTCAGGAGACAAGTAAAACCTGGCAGCTTTAGGACAGGTGAACTGGGTGCCAACACGCAGGGACAGGCATGCTACGGAGTCCCAAACCTGCAAACATGCAGGATCTTCCTGGTGCTCAGCAAAGCCACGATACCCTTGCATCAGTACCGGTGTGACCCGCTGGATTGTCCCACTCATCCAGTCTGCCCATGTCATCCCGAGAAGCTCACAGCCCACTGAACGCTGCCCTTTCCACCGCCACGTGCTGCTGTCCGTCCCCGGCCACGTAACAGTGTCCTCCTGTCCTTCCCCAGAGCTCCAAGGAGGATGCTGACCTCGCCTACTCCACCTTCCTCCTCACCGCCAGCAGCAAGGCGCAGGGCGGCACTGGGGGGGACAGCACTGCCCTGGCTGTGCCCCCCCCGGCCTGGGAGGACCAGATCTGAAGGCGAGAGACTGAGGCAGCAGCAACTGGGACCAGCTCTACCTCGAGGATCAGAGCAAGACACCAGCCAGCAGCGCTGTCTATTGCTACCACGCTTTGCTATAGCTTGACCTTTTTTTGCTTAAATGCAGCTTCGAGCGGTGATTTGGGAGGAATCGTTGGATGCCAAGCGGGGTGGCTGGGCTGGAGGCGTGGGTCTGAGCGAGCAGGTGGGACTGGGAAACGGCAGGAGCCCCAGTGGCTTAACCCCCCGACACCCCCAGCCCCACCAACACCCTTCTAACACGGTGGGCTCTCAGAGGCCGGAAGGCACATTTTTTAAAATTCTCATTTTCTTTCAAAGGCAGCTGGAAAACCCTCTAGACCAGCGTCTCATGCTTTCGATTCCTCTAAGCTTGCTCATCCAGAGGGCAGTACCCGCAGACCAGACATGGTCTGAAGTGGTTTTATGCACAAACAATAAAGAATAGCACTGGCTTTCAGCAGACGAGGGGGACTCGTGGGTCCGTGGGAGGGCACGGAGGGAGCACACCCAAAGAAGCACAGTAAGGGTGCATTTGGGGGGGGGGGTGTGGGGTGTTTGTGTGTGTGTGTGCGGCTTTCCTCTCCTTTTACTGCAGGATTGCAGCATCACATCTGGTGTTGCAAATGGCACAGGATGGTAGAAGAAACCCACAATTAATGGAGATAAACCAGAAATGTTTTGAGTAATGTTTCACATATGCACTTCCATCAAGAGCAGGAATTGATCGCAGCATGACAAAAGCAATCAGGAGAGACTCCAGGACCTTGGGACAACTAGGTGAGGGATCAGGAGTACAAGGAGTGTTCTCCTCTATCCTTCCAGTTGCAGGGAATGATGAGGGAAGAAACAAGAAGAGCCAGCGGCTCAATACCTGGCTCCGAGCCTGGTGTCACCAGCAGAATTTGGGGTTTTTTTGATCATGGGTTGGTTTACACGACATCAGGCCTGCTGGCAACCAACAGGGTACACCTCTCTCAAAAGGGGGAAAAGGATCTTTGCACAGGAGTTAGCAGGGCTCGTTGCAAGAGCTTTAAACCAGATTTGAAGATGGAAAAGGGTAAAATCAGGGTTACTAGAGACAAGCCTGGGGGTGGCACGCGAGTGTTTGAGGACAGTGTGCTAGCGAGAGCCTTCTGTCTGCCATCTCAGTGGAGGTAGGGGACGGAGATCCATGCAGCAGCAAAGACACAAGGGTTATTGATGTGTTACAAACCACAGAAGCACCTCAGAATGGTCATGTAGGAATTAGGGGTTCTCCCCCGAGAAAGGCAGTGGGATCAGCAGCCCAGCAGAAGCGCATCTGCACCGATGCACGGTGCACGGGCAACAGGCAGGAGGAGCCGAAAGCCGTTGTGCAGCAGGAAAACCAAAATGTCATGGAAACATGGTGGGATGACTCACACAAACGGAGTGCTGCAATGGATGGCTACAGACACTTCAGAAGAGCTAGGCAAGGGAGGAGAGGTGCTGGGGTAACCCTGCCCCTTAGGGAGTGTTCTTGATTGTCTGGTGCTTAACGATAGGGTTGAATATTTACGGGCAAGAATCAGTGGGAAGGCCAGCAAGGCAGATATCATGGTGGGAGTCTGTTATAGACCACCCAACCAGGATGAAGAGGCAGACAAGCTATTCTATAAGCAGCTGGGAGAGGTCTCACGAGCGCTAGCCCCTGCTCTCAGGGGAGACTCCAGCCCACCAGATGGCTGCTGGAAATAAAACACAGCGGAGAGGAAACAGTCTCGGAGGTTCCTGGAGTGTCCGTCTGTGCTCAGCACTGGTGAGGCTGCACCTCAGATGCTCTGTTCGGCTGTGGGTCCCTCACTGCAAGAAAGACATTGAGGGGCTGGAGCGTGTCCGGAGACGGGCAACGGGGCTGGTGCAGGGGCTGGACCATAAGTCTGGTGAGGAACAGCTGAGGGAACTGGGGGTGTTCAGCCAGGAGAGGAGGAGAATGGGGGGGGGGGACCTGTGACCCCTCTCTCCAACTGCCTGACAGGGGCTGTAGCAAGGCGGGGGTCGGTCTCTTCTCCCAAGTGACAAGCACTAGGATGAGACGAAATGGCCTCAAGTTGCACCAAGGGTGGTTTAGATTAAATATGAGGAAAAAAAACCTCTTCACCAAAAGGCTTGTCAAGCATCAGAACAGGCTGCGCAGGGATGTGGTGCAGTCAGCATCCCTGGAGGTGTTGAAATGACATGTAGATGTGGCACTCAGGGACATGGGTTAGTGGTGGCCTTGGCAGTGCTGGGTTGATGGCTGGACTGGACGATCTTTAAGGCTTTTTCCAACCTAAACACTTCTATGAT
Organism: Falco naumanni; assembly: GCF_017639655.2. Taxonomy (NCBI): domain Eukaryota; kingdom Metazoa; phylum Chordata; class Aves; order Falconiformes; family Falconidae; genus Falco; species Falco naumanni. The sequence goes on from NC_054070.1 coordinate 6,871,166, forward strand.
TCTGTGAATCATATGATATGATACATATGACATATGTACAACATATATACATATGATACATACACACATATGGCAACCTGTTATCACCCTGTAGAGCTGATTAGGTGGTAGACACCAGTGTTCACTGGCACTGTGTCCATCTGCACAGTACAGACCAACCTCCCCAGAGCAGCTGAACCAACAATCTCCCCTTTCTGACCTGGAGGCAGAACAGCCGAGCCCAAACCGTGCTCCTCTGCCACGAAGCCACCCCACTAAGGGTGGACTTGAAAACCCACCCTTTGCTTCATAAGCCTGAGCCACACATCACTCACACATTTTCCCTGGCTGACTTCATGTTTCTCCAGGCAGAAACGAGGATGACTGTAATTAAATGTTGTCTCTTGGTCTTATTTTTGAGAGTGGATGACTAAACAGAGAAAGGCACTTTATGGATGCACGGATTTCCAAACAGCAGCACGACACTGCTGTCTGTCAGCAAGACGCTGGTTCGGAAGGCTGAATACCCCGCAGGTAAGGCAACATAGGAAGCAGCAATCATGAAGAAGTTGTGACAAAGCAGAGAAGCAATTTTCCCTGAATGGGCTGGGCTGGTTCCTGCCTGGCAAAGAGAGGGGCTGCAGAGGTGTCCGACAGGGACAGAGCTGTTTGGGAGAGAAGGGGCAGAAACTGCACAGATAAATTCAAATTCCTGAACCTGTGCTGCTTACGTGCAGCTCTGATAGCAAGCCATAAAACAGAGAGAATGAAGAGCATCACCCTGGCTAGTGTCTGACCTGACAGTGTTGCAGTAAGACCACAAGTATATTTCTGTTCTAGTAAAATATTAGCTACACTTTAAAATGAAAGCAGGATGGTAGCTCAGCAGGGTGCCAGGCAGTGCCTGTTTACATTAATCTACAGATGCTGAGTTTTCATAAAGGATAAAAATCCAATTATTCCTGAATTATGGACCCGCCCCCAGTAAGTACTGGGTTCGCTGTGAGAGGTCGGGCAGCAGCTCCAACTGTACCTGTGTTCTCGGGGCTGCTCTCACATCCCCAGTGCCATAGTCAGCACCGACAGCAGGGCGAGGACCCCAGGCAGAAGGGTATAGCTCATCTGCCCCATCTCCTAGGCTGCACCCCCTCGGCAGCGTGGTGGGAAGGGGCTTGGGTATTGGAAAAGGTGCGGAGGGGCCAGGACAGGTCTGTGCCCGCCCGGAGTTGCTGGAAATAGTGCAATAGAGAAGGCGTGCGCTGGGGAAGTGTCCCCAGGGGTGAGCAGTCATGAAGCTGCAGGAGAAGGCTAAGGTTTGGAAATTTCTGAGAGGAGAAAACCCCTTTTGTTCTCCCTTGGCGTATCTGCTTCCTCTTCAGCCTGCCTGCCGGCATCCTTTTCACAGCTCCGCTCCTCCCGGGAGAGGTGCAGGGGTTGAGAAACATGGGTGAGCTGAGCATCGTGCCAGCAGGCTCTGCCTGCGCCCCTCAGCCCTGGCAGCTGCCTGCAGCTCCTGCTCCTCCCCACCGCTGCCACCTCCATCTGGCACCTCGTTTCCAAAGGGGCACAGCCCTGGGCTGCTGCCGTGCCTTGCGGTAGGTGGGAAAGTGGAAAGTTACTGTTCTCCATGAAAACAGTAAAACATGCACGGAATGAGGCACGCAACACTGCACAGTGTATGATCAGTGAACTACGATCAGTAACAACAATTGTGACAGCGTAAGCTGGGGATGCTGAGTAAAACCCACACTTCTTACTCAAGCTGTGACCCAAAGCCCACCACAATCAATGGAAAGGTCTGGGACCCCATCAAGTAACCCCATCTCCTTCACCAGACTTTGCCGAACGTGCTGACTGATGTCCTTTGGTCAGTGACGAGCTGCTCTATCTCATTGCATCACCACTTCACTCCTAATGCTTTTTCTTCAACATAAAATCATGGTACATGCAAGATACTCTGTCATTCTTCAACAGTTGATTTCAAAGGTGGTGGTGTTGAAAGATCAGCTGTCATGAGCACTGGCAGAGCATGGAGGGATGTATTCACCCATTCATGCCCTGGCATCAGGACAAGTGAAAGTCACGTTGAAAAAAACCATGAGAAATTAAGAGAATCAAAGCCCTGAAAGCTTTTCTTTGGCATACACAAATATTTGAGGAAGGATAGAGAGCAATCTAGAGCTTTGCTTTCAAAGTGAAACACCATATCCTGCTCAGCGTGACGGTGAGCTCACCCAGACAGGTCACCCACCAGGCCTTTTTGGGAAGGGACAAGGACTGTCCCTCCTCCTCTGCACCCCGAGGAAAGGCGCAGTGCCCACCAGACTGACACAAGGCTCTGGCAAGGCTGGTTTGCTGCTGGAGGTCTTGACCAGGGTCCACCTGTGATGGGGATGAAACCAAAGCAGTAACTAGGTTCTCTTTGAGGACACAAGGACTTTATTCCTTAACAACAAAATCCTGGTAAAGACCCTCCTCTGCAGCTAAAGCCTTCCCTGTGTCACCTCTGCAGCATCATTACAAATTGCCTGAGCTGGAAACAACCAGCGCTCCGTCCGCCCTGGCTGCTGCTGTTTGGCCATACCCAGGGGCAGGAAAGGGAGAGCTGGAGATTTGGGCTGTCCCATGGGGGCAGAGGTGCTGGGAAGAGGTTTGTGCAAGCCTCAGGGATTCAGACCTAGAGCGACGATATGGCCCTAACAGCGGTGAGAGCTGCTCAGAGCCAGGGGAGGGCATGCAGTGCCCCGGTTGTGCTCATGCCAACACAGCTGGCAAGAGTTTTGGCGCACCTTGCTCGGCTTAGTTGCTTCCTAGAGCAAAACGCAGCAAGTCAGAGATCTGCCCTCTGGCCTTACTCAGGCTTTACCCTAATGAAAGCAGCAGTAAGACCTTATCACTTGAAATGCTACCAGGGACATAAGCGTCTGACTGCTCTGGCTTGTGCTAATAAGCAGCATTTAGCTGGCCCCTGACACCAGGAGTGCGTAACACCTCCTGGCTGCATGAAGAGATGACTTGGATGGTCTTGGTTAATTTACGAACACGTTAGACCTCTGCCATGGTCAGATGCTACAGCGATGTTGTGTATTAACACCTTGTGGGAAAACACAGTGGAAAAGGGATTTACAGCATGCAGAACCAATGGGTACCAGCAATGTGTGTGCAGCTAAAAAAGTCCAAAATGGGTGAAAACAGACCAGAGCTGTACATAATGCACAATAAAAATGGCCTCAGGGACAAGCTGGGGTGATTTAGTGCCACTCAGGTCTCAACTTTGGTGTCTGTGGCATGCCAGGAACGATGCATCACCTCTGGGATGCTGGCGGTACCATGAGTGACAGTATCTGCTACAAAGAGCACCACGGTGAATTTAGAAAGTTTTGCCAACAGAAAACTTATAATTCCTCAGAATTCTGACAGACAGACTCAGAACAGTTTCAAGTGGGGTTTATTTACAGTAATTGTAACAGACTTCCACAAAACTTACTGCTGTCAGTAAATTACAATGCATACAAGAACCCTTTACTCTTCAGCGACCACATATCTTGCATAGAAACTTTTCTTTTACTGATAAGGCAGAAAATACCATGTCAAAAGGAAATGCAGGTCTGCTAGAACCTATTCTTGAAAGCATTTCTCAGACTGTGCACCTTGCTTCAGCCAGATCAGTCAGCAGCAGCAGCCACATAAGACTGAGGCCAGATTCATGAGCCTTGCTCCACAGCATTAACTACACCAGGGTCATTCCAGCAGGCACTCAGCACTCATGAATATACATTCCCTATACAAAAATTGTATAATTTAAACAATACTTCAATGAAATGATCACAGCTTAGTCTGCTAGCAAGAGAAACGCTTTTAGATTTACCCTTGGAGGGCATCCTTTGATAGAAGTCAGCTAAGCGAGAGCTGTGCTGATGTGATCGGACTCGCTATTTCCATATCAATGCAGGGCTCTGATGCGCTCGCCCATTACCTGGCGAGTGAAACACTCGGTGCTTGCCTGAACACAGCTGTGAGCAGTGAGAAACTGAACCAAAACAGAACATGATTTTCCCACTGACCACCGGTGTGAGCAATGTCCCAGCAGCTTCGCTAGCCCCAGCCGTCCGTGGGTCATTAACGCCTTCTGCTCTCTAACGAGATTTCTCCATCCAGTCTAGTAGGATGTCCAGCTCGCCCAGGGATTTAATTGCTGCAGATGTGACGTTCAGCTGAAATGATATCGAGGAACAGGTTGTAAGCAAAGGTAGCGAGTACAAGCTAACGTAAAGAGAATCTGAATATCTGTGTTAATTACTAGGCTTAGTTATCAACTTACCCCTTCATAGTTGGCAAGTATTTGCTTAAACTTCTCAGGGGATTCCTGTCCACATGTGCATTTGTTTTGCTCATGCTAGAAAAAGAAGATAGAATTCATTAGTTCAGAGGGTTAATTTTTGAAAGTAGGAGACCACTTTCTAATTATGCTGGAAAGTACTGTGTAGACAGGGACCTCGTTAAGCTGCGGAAAGGGCTGCAGGTCCTTAACTCAGACGCCAGCTAAGAACAGTTTATTTTGACAGACAGAGGGACAGGATAAATATTGTTCTTCAGAACTAATGTGGGAGTTTGCTGATGAGTGGGCAAGTGTAACAATTTCTGAGCAGATACATGTACTCTTCTGATCACGCTTCTTTGTACTCTCGCTGAAACCATTTTTATCAATAATGATGTTGTAACTTTATAAAATGTTTAGGTTTATCTATATACCAAGTACAGACAGATAAAACTAAACGGTAGCAATACTCAAGACTTACACACTGCCCAAGTTTCCTCTTCAGGCTGAGGAAGGAGTTGGCTATGCTGCTGATTTTTCGGTTCACATATGAATCTTCGGTCTTGCAGTGTTTGAAAACTTTGTCCACGTAGAAGTTCAAAAGGTGATGGATGATGCAGCATCTATCTGAAGACTTAAGGAATATATTTCATTTTTAAACGGTCCTCCAAAGTGCTATAAACCTGTAGTCACCAACCTTTCTGCCCTTCTCTAGAATAAACTATCTGTAACACCAAGCACAGGAGCTGAGCACAGCAGGATGTTTGGATTCATATAAAGCTTTTTCAATGATGACTGATGTAATCTGATAATATGTATGGGAAATTATTTTAGACTGATTTTCAGGAGAGCCATCTTCAGCACGTCTCACTTAGTCAGCAAAATAAATAGCTGATATTGTAGCTGGCTGACACCTGAAACAGTGACCCACATCTAGTGCTTCAGAGTGTAAGAGAGCCACAAAATACTTATTTGTAATATATCTCACCTCCCAAGATCACATTCATCTGCTTTCGGATTCTTTAATTGCTTTCCACCCAAATCCTGATTCACCTTACTATGCCTTCACGGACAGAGGCGGTGGGAAGCCGCAGCTAAAGCTCCCGTAAGTGGAGCATCATATGCAACAACACACACAAAAATCTCTGCCCACTATTTCTGGAAAGCCAGTCAGGGCGAAAGCCCTGTGCGCTGCAGCCTGCCGCAGGGCAGGAACCGGCAGTGGGACACCCACCTCTTCTCGCATACGTGATCCGCATCACTTTATCCTCCCTGACCTGCTCGGCATCTGCATTTTGCAGGAACTTAGACAAAGTGATGGTACAGAACAACTTCCCCAAATGCCCTGAGCTGATACACCTCATGACTGCTGTTAGGATGCTAGCTGGGCAAAATTATTCAGAGAAAAACTAGAGATGAGGTAAGGACACACCTACCTTAACCTTGTGCAGGGAGTGCGGGTACGACAAGATGCTCAGGGTCCTGATGGGATCTCTGGCTTGCTGCACAGAGAAGACAGAGCTGGTGATGTACGTGCTGGCTCCAGAGGGGCTTCGGGAGCAGCTGACCACAAAGCTTCCCCAGCTCCACAAGAGCCCCGAGCAATACTTACGATGTTGGCTTTAATTGCGGTGAAACCAGACCTAATCTCGGTCATGCTCACTGAGACCCTGCAGGGTCCAAAGTGGAAGATTTTGTGCCCAGCTGTCAGCGTCAAATGCAACCAGCACGACACGGAGAGGAGGCAGGGGAACAAGTGGGATCCCTTCATGCTGCTGCAGATGCAAGCACAGCCGGCTGCCTGGGAGACCTGCTCAAGGAAGATAATATCGCCTCGCTATCTTTTCTAACTAACACAGTTGTGATGCTTACGAAAATATACTTATTTTATATAGCACTTGCACATGTCTATTAAAAAAACACACTAACTAGTATCTCTTACGTGTTTCTTTTGTATTCCCCATGTGCAAGAGAAAAAAAATCAAATAAACCCGAATATTTAATAGAAGATCCCAAAAGAAGGAAAAAAAACCCCCACACCAAAACCAAAAACCAGTAAAAGATTGCATGTAAATGGACAAAGTACTTTTGAAAAATTTTCATGAGAAAAATACATACAGATAAATTAAATTTTTAAGTCTGCTGACAGAAGCAGCAGGAGGTAACTGTGAGTGAAAGCAGATCACCAAAGTCTGATCACAAAAGAAAATGCTTTCCCTCAGAAATAGCATACATCAAATGCAAGCTCTGTTAGCAATGAAAATTAAGGTTATTAATAAAACAAAAAAAAACTTTCAGAGATACATAATGGGAATACAAGGAAGCACACACAAACACATAGAGCAAAAGGATAAAATCAACATCTTACCTTGTTCTTTGATGTGGGTTCACCGGTCTCGCTGATGCCTGACCTGAAGAGCTCTGAAGACGGTGTTTTTATCCAGGTATCAGGAGGAAATAACTCTTGGATTAACTTTTGGGATTTTTCTTGCTTTTCCCAGCATGTATTTCCCTTTGTAATTTACTGAATTAATTAGCTAGTGAAAGGGACCAACTCTTTCACCCACAGGTGTTTCCCTAACCTATGGAGGCGGGAAATCTTGGCATTGCTGTATCATTTTTCATTCGGGAAGAGGGATGTGACCAAAAGGAGGGACCATCATGGGAGTTACATTCCCAAAATGCTGAGCTGGAGGGCTCCCCCCGGCACGGAGCCACGCTGCCAAGTCCCTCCTGGAGATGGGCTGTTCCCTGCTCATCACAGAGGCGCTGGGATGTGGGAAGCCGCATGGCATCACCCCTTGGGATGCCAGTGGTCCAAACACCCCAGGGTTTCTGGCAAACAGACGAAGTGGCATTACTCAGAAAGCTGGCAAGGTCTTTCTCCATCACTGTCCTGGCACATGGGGCCTTCACACTACGGGGAGGCTCTCAGGCTTGCTCCTCAGGTGGTTGGGTGCTTATCTCCATCGGCACATCCCTGGTGTTTGGAGACCGAAGATGTGCAGGTATGAGATGGTAGGGCTTTGGGATGACACAGCTCCCACCTCGGTGCCAGAAGTCACATTGTTTTCGGGAGCACAGGTGACTTGGGTGAGCATTCCGCACAGCCCAAAGCTATCGCCTTGCAGAAGGGCAGAAATTTCACTCAAACCTTTAAAAGACCACCAGCCCAGAGGCAGCGGGGGCGTTCTACCTGCCAGCAAAGACCTGGACCACACAGGCTATGGTCACCCTGCCACAGGCATTAGCTGCTGAGCAAAACTGATGCAGCCAAGGTCCTTGAGCGAACCAGGTATGTTCTCATACCAACATTTCAGATCCAGGCTGTCCCCAAGGAACTAGGGTTTGCCAGCTGGGGCATGTTGTCACATGAAAGTGGCAGTACTGGTGCAAAAGGCAGGCTGGTTCACCACGCTGTTGGCTCTGAAGTTAGTTTGGTTGCTTCTGTAACCCCTCTGGAGGTAGCTCAGTTCAGTCTACAAGCAAAAATGAGCAGTCAAAAAAACTTCTTGGGCTCCCTGTACCCAGAAGGGAAAGTCAGAGGGACTTGGAGGGCATGGAGGTGGAGAAGGCACCCCTTTAACCTCACAGCCAACCTCTGGGGCAGCCACAATGCTCCGGGCGAGAGCAGCAGCCTGACCGTGTGCCTGTAGCAACGCAGGTGTATCTTGTGTGCCGCTGCCTGTGGGCCAGGGCTGTTCTACAAAGTTTTGCTGGGTGAGTAATTCATTGATAACCAAGCTCAATCTTGAGCATATATCAGTCATCAGGGGAGGACTAAACAAATAGATTTTATGCCCAGGCTAGTCATAGTATTGCATTCAGTATTGCTGAAACGACCTCAAATACACCAAACATGCCTCCTCCTTCATCCCTGTAAGGCAGCCAAAAGGCAGGTCCAAATCTGCAGCAGGTTGCATTTGCCCTTGCTGAGGTGTCGGAGGGCTCCTCAGCAGCACAAGGCTGCTACTCTCTGCCTTCCTCTCCCAATTCCCAGCTGCTGCCTCTAATTGCAGTAAAAGTTTTGCTTGGAGCAGAGGAAGAGGCACCGGCACCGTTCCCAGGCAGCCTGGTGCACACCCAGCCTCGGTGAGGAAATGGGCAAAGAGGCAATAAGTTCTTACTTAATTATGTAAATTAGAGATGAGAAGAAGGGATTTTTAATATTTTTTTTTTCTCCTTTTGGTAACTGAATTGACACTCAAGGCAGGTCAACCAAATGCCAGCAGGCAAGAAACAGTCATGGGCTAAAGATTGCCAGCCAGGCTGGTGGAGGAAAGATGCCGGGATGCTGTGGGACCAGGAGTGAAATGTTGTGTATTATCAGGATCCAGGGCCTTGCTCATTCCAGACTCTGCGTTGTCCTGGGGCGTCCTGTGGCCCCTCTGTCCTGCTGCTGCCCTCTTGTGAAGCACCCTCCCTGCAAGGGCAAGGAGGAGAAGAACCGCATGAGAGTGGGGGAGACAGTCCAGACAGGTTTCTAGTTTTGTTTTTTAAGTCTGTGTGCAATGATGGTAATGGATTGTCCCAAGTGCCGGACCTGGGGGAGGTCCGAAACCCTGGCTTTTTGGAGCAGATGGGATGGCATCAGCAGGGACCTCAGTACGTGTTGGACCAAGTCCAAATGGAAGCCAGTCACCCCAGCTTGGCTTTCCCCAGAGCCTGCCTGAGGGAGGCTCTCGCCTACCTGCCAGCTACAGCAATATGAAAATAGCCTCAATAAAACAGCAAGCCTTTTCCCATATGCTCTGGGAAGGAAGAGGAAAAGGAGAAACAGGGATTTCTGAAGCACAGTAGAGTGACGATGCAGATGAGCTCAGACAGTAAAATGGGAACGGACTCCCCCAGGCGCTCCCAGAATAATTCAGCCTTTCGCATACTGCGGCGCTGGGGTGCGTGCTGGGAGCAGGGAAGTGGTCCTCTCCCCGGGAATCCTTCCAGGCAACTCCCAGCTAATGGCAGAGGTCTCCTCCCTCAGGATTTTACAGTAGGCACGTTGTGACAGGGCACACTGAAAGTAGTTGCAACCCAAATAACAAGCAAAGGCAGCATAGAGGGTTGTTAGCTATCTGCCACCGTGGTAAGGAATTAAAAAATAAGCCACGTGTATCATTAGCTTATCTGAGAAATCATTTTTACAAAGTCCGTGGTGAGGAGCACAGCTCCTGCATGTCTCACATCAACTCAAAAAGGCACAAAAGGGGCCAAAGGGAAGATCCCAAGTGCAACCTCTTGGACCACCCCAGCTCTCAGCATCTCCAACCGCTGCCAGGACCGATGCTCAGCCTCACCCTGCCAAGCAGGCGGCCAAATCACCACCACCGCGCAGAGCTGGCGTGGCTGCTGTGGTGATGGAAACATCTCAGTAACAGCAGAAAGCACCAGACTGCTGCAGGCAAATGGCTCCTTGAAATGACTAACAAAGCAGATGTTCCTGGAGAGCCTGGGAGCGTGACAGGAGACAAGATACCTACTCACCGATGGCCGGGTACGTCAGGGAAATTCAGCAGCAGCTCCCAGCCCTGCTCCAGCATCGGGGCTGAGCCATGCCCTGTGCACCCCACTTACTGTGAGTCACCGCAGTCCTGCTTGGCATCATCCAGCACTGACCCAGTATTATTAATTTCACATATCAAAAAGATTTTGGCTTATCCTAAAAAAAAAAAAAATCCTTAAAAAAAAAAATAATCAGGCTGTTCTGATCTGAAGGAGCCACGCTGTTAAGAACTGACCACAGACACGTTAACTAGGTTTCCAGTAAAGTGTTTCAGAGTGATAATGTACCAGTTTCAATAGTGCATTTCAATGTAGTTTCATGCTGTAAGAAGATCTGATAATACTTCACAGACCATTCTTGGTTTGCCATTCTTTGTCATTACTCATTTTTCACAGCAGCTTTAGGTACACCAGTGTTTCAGATATGAGGTTGATAATGGTTTGTGCACAGGTCCCCAGAACTAGACAATGTGAATGACAGAAATGCCTCCAGTCATTTTAATAGACAAAAAGTCGAGACTTAATAACCAAATCCAGCAAAAATATCTGGACTCAGCAACTCTTTCTGACATCCTTCAGGAAAAGATCTGCAAAAACAGATTCAGCCACCCGAAACAAAAATGCTTGTAGGCTTTTACATCTCTCCTGGTAGTACTGTAGCTTACCAAAACCCCTGCCAAGGAACGTAATTCTGCTTCCACCAGCAGAGGAAAATGTTTCCACTTGGTTTTTATGCAGTGGAGTAATTTCTGAGATACTTGCAGTGGTGTAAATCATCAGACAGCCCTGCCTTAATCATAGCCGGGTGCTAATGGGAAGATTGACTGCAGCAGTGGTGCTGTGCTGCAGCTCTGAGTAGTTCCCAGCACCTGAAACACCAGAGGTTTAATTGTCACACAGTCACCTGGCCCTCCCCTCCAGAGCCCATTTCAAACCTCGTTTGGACAAGTGCCCGTCCCGCACCATCCTCTCCAAACCCAGGGATTCACACCGGCACCCAGCTGGGTGTCACCCGCCCCGGCGTCACTCTTTCCATTAGCTTCTGCACGGACACGCTTTGCTCTTCGTGACGGAAATGTGTTCCACGGCTGCCAGCGTCCTCTCCTAGCTTCTGAAAATCTGGCCGCTCTTCACCATCTTAATTAGCGCAGTTCATTATCGTCAGAAACCAGGGGCTGGTTACCCAGCAGGCTTGCCAGCCCTGCTGCTTGCGCAGCCCCAGCTCTGCAGTGCTGCTGACAAAATTAAAAATCTCTTTTCCTCAGTAAACTCTCCCAGGACTTCAGGATAGCCTGGGAGAGTGTCCTGCACCCTGAGACAATGCCTGAATCATCCTGATTTGGGACATTGCCCACAACTGTCCCTCTGGAGCTGCTTTTGCCATTTTCTGTTACCTGTAGCCCAGCCCAGGGTGTCCCCAGTGCACAGCTCATCAGAAAGGGGACAGAGCCACCTCCCCAGGAGCATCCCTCCAGTGCTGTGGGTGGCCCTGGGATCACTCTGTCCTCGCTAGATGTCCTCGACTGGGTCATGGTCAGCTCCCGGCTGCGCAGGGTTGCGCGTCATAGAAAATGACAGTGCCTCAGCCACCGCCTTCATGGAGCAGATGCGACACATCTGTGTGACTCACCAATGGCAGTGCTGCCACCAAGCCAGGATTTCACCCAAAGAGGGTAAAGAAAAATGCAAAAAAGAGTGCCTTTTTTGTTTCCTCCCCCCCCCCCCCCCCCCCCCCCAGTAAGATTCACCTTTGTGGAAGGGGAAAAGTGTGGTGGAGGATCTCATACACCGACATAGCTGTTCTGTAGAAAATCATCAACTTAGTCACCGGGGGTGGGGTGGGGGGGTGTTGAAGGTTAAATACTTGCTTCTCCTTTTTTGATAAAATGTGAAGCGTGTTTTAGTTATCATAAATGGCATCTTCCCCAAAGGGAAATGCACATGTCAGGTCTCTACAGGTTGATAATACAGCTAAAGAGCAGCTTCTACTCACTTGACTTCAACTGTCCGGCAGCTGGTTTCAACAGCCACCTCCGTGTTCTCAGCAAAGTGTGTCTTCAAAAAGTGGTGGGTCCAGCCAAAGCGCCGCTGTGCTCAAACCCAGGCAGGTGCACAAGCGGTGTGTGATGCTAAGGACCAGCCCAGGGGAGCTCAGCGCATTCCTGCTAAATTCAGGAACTGGCTGGAGAATCAAATTGCTCTTGGGGAAATTCCCACCCCCCCAAAACTGCAACAGCTCAGGAGTTATCGGAACGGTTCAGCAGCCCACGGCTTGGGCACGTGACTCTCTTGTGATCATTTCAGCAAGATCTCCCAGGCAGGGTGAATTTCAATGGTTTGAGTTTTTTCTTCTTTTCCCCACCAATGTTAAGGAAATTTTCTATCTCAGCAAAATTTGAGGTGTAGTTCCCTGAAAAACACTGCCCTGCCATTGAAGACAAACAGAAGCATCCACAAGAGAATGATGTAAAGCCCAACGCACATGCCAAAACGTGCGCTGGTCTCCAAACGTGCATATATTTCACAGACTCACATCTGCCAACGGAATTAAACACAGGCTGATTGAACGAGGCTTTCTCAGTTTCCAGGAGGTTTCATAAGCTTTTTGATGTGGGCATCTGACATATTAGCAATTGGGCTTCTCTAAGCAAACATAATGCTAATGTATAGAAAATGCTGAAGTACAATGAAGATTTCAAGCTGCCTAAGAAGCGCTGGCCTGCGAGGCTGCTGGGAGGACCAGCAGTTCACAGAGAAACAAATCTTTCTTGAAAGGTTTTTCTGCAGGACAGAGCTATGATCACTGACTAAGAAAAATGCCCAAGCCTATCAAATTTCCACTTCCAAAACCCACAAGTAGCCCCCACGCACATCTTCCCTGTAGAATATAGATTGTTTACTATGCTTGCTTCTAATTTATTTTTTTCCCTCTCTTGCAATTAGTACTACAATCATAATTCTCATTACCAGCCATGGTGATGCTTCGCTTGTTGCTGCAGTCCTGGGGGGCTCCCATGGACACTGGGTTACGCTGTTGATGGAGCAAGGTGGCCCCTTGGAAAGTGGGCATCTAAAAGAAAGAGACATGAGACAGAGGACCAGAGAGGAGACACAAATTTGCCACATTTGAAGAAAACAGCTCATTCCAAGGATAGGGATTTTCCATAGTGAGCCTGAGGATCTCCAGCTGAAGCCCGTGGATGGTGCCGCAACTCTAGAAGAGTTTGTGCAGGCAGTTCTGGGGTGCTGTTCCCCACCAACGGGCTCTTCTTCAGAAAAGGCTTGCTAATGTTTAGAAAACTAAAGCTGAAGTTCTTTACTTGGAAAATTCAAATGAACAGTCCCAGAAAACGGCAGCAGTTCCCAGGCACTCTCAGCAGCACGCGGAGATACAGAGTCACACAGAACGGCACGTGCGTGGTTATTGGGGGAACCATCTGCGCTCCCGGGTCACAAAGTGCAGCCAGGGCACGAGAGATGCTTCGTGCCAAAATACCAAACTATGTCCACCTCCTGCAAAGCTTCAGGCTTTGGATGGCCTGGCTTTTCACATAATCACAGCGATGCCCTGGAGGGAAGAGAAACACCCATCATGTAGGCTGCCACTGCCACGGAGAGTGATGCCACCGAGAGCGATGCCACCGGCAACACTGGCACCGAGAGCGATGCCACGGGCAGTGCTGGCACCGAGAGCGATGCCACCAGCAACACTGGCACCGAGAGCGATGCCACGGGCAGTGCTGGCACCGAGAGCGATGCCACCAGCAACACTGGCACTGAGAGCGATGCCACCGGCAGTGCTGGCACCGGGCGCCAGGCAGCAGCGTAGCCAGTACCAGACCCTGCTCTGCTGAAGTGCATGTCCCTCTCGCCCGGCTCTCCTGTTCCTCCCATCCTTATTTTTGGAAGGACTAAAAACCGATGGGATAGCAAAAGTCACACAGAGCGTTTTTTACAGCACCTGGGCTTGGCCTGAGGTTTGAGCCAGCGAGCGAGCCGGCTGTCCCACACAGCGCTCGGGTTTGCCCGGGAGCACCAAATGTGCTGATGGTGCAGGCAATAAATGATGCCTAATAGAGGAGAAACTGAGTGCTCGCTGCTATCAGCTCCATTTTTAAATTATCTGGGGAGCAAATGAATCACTCCAATAGCCAGTCAGCACTGTCATAGATTTAGCTTTCACCAAAACTGAAACTTATGTTTCAGTAAATTCACTGTGGATTCTGTACATAACCCAGCTCTTAAACTCAGGTTTCGGTTTTGGCTGGGTTAATATTGCCTTGGGTACATATTAACTCGGGACTTGAATCAGTCTCAATTTCACAACCATGAGGGGCCAAATCTGGTTTCGCTGGCGCTGGAGGCATGTGAACCCACACGGAGGCACCCCGGGAGCCCTGCCTGCTCCAGCCCCAGCCCGAGGGCAGAGAGGGACTGGAGGGGAAAGACAGCAAAAAGGGCTCTTGCTGCCAAGTCACAGCCGCTCGGCTCCCTGCTCCCTCCCTTATTTGATAATACGTGGCCTGTGGAAATGAGCAAAAACCAGGCAAAGTGGCACCAAATCCCCTGGAGCAGGCATGAGGACAAGCCCACGCTGGGAAGTCTCCTGCGCTGTTCTCCCACCTCCTGTTTGCTTAATTCCTTCCATCCAGGCTGGCCTGGCAGAGGTGCATCCCTCCCCGCGCTGGAGCCGCACAGCCGCCCCCCAGCTCATCCAGCAAGGCGGCTTAATGAAGGACACTACCACTCGCCTAACGAGGAGCAACGCAGAGCTCAGGCACCACAAACAGTGCCCCAAGCAAAAGTCCTGGGGGGCAAAACCGTCAGGGCGCCCGGGGAGGATTTAGGGGGTGCAAGCTGCCCCGTGAGCGGTAGCTGCGGGGTAAGAGCACGGTCTGCCCGGACTGATCAGGATGATTTCTCCCCTGAGCTCTGCAGGGTGGCTGGAGGAGAAGCTGGGAGGGAAAAGCGCTGTCTTCTGGTAAATTCAAGGTGCTGCGCAGGAGGTGTGCGGGCAGAGCCACCGCTGCCGTGAGCACGCCCTGCAAGGGGCCATGCACAGCACCCGATCCCCCACGGAAACAGCTTCGGCCCCGGGATGAGCAGGAGCTGCCACGCGGCTGCCCCAGGGCTCCGCCAGCCTCCCCGGGACACAACCCCACGCACCAGGTGCGTACTGAGACCTGCGTGTCCCCAGAGCCCCAAAGGGTTTGTCCCACCCCAAGCCTTGCACTGTCCTCAGTGGCAGGAGAGCCCCCTCTTTCACCATCCATCACAGCCACCGTTTGCTTCTGGGTATAAATTCCCGGAAAATCATGCTATGAGGCAAGGTTAATTTGTCCAGAGGTTTATCCTGTTATCAGCCCCCCCGTACAGCTCTGCCCTGGCCCCAGCACACACGGGGAGCACCGGCGTGTCCGTGGGACATCAGCGTTCCTACCGCAGCCCGGGCAGACCCATGCAAGCAGGACGAGCCCTCTGCTAACCAGAGCACCCTCTCAGCTCGGTGGAAAACTGAAGACTCAGTCACCTGCTGCACATTCCCCCACTGCACAAAGAAATCAGCAAAATCCCTTAAATCAGGGGCTTTGCCAGGTTGTAACTCTTACATTTGACTATATTTTCAGCAAACACACTGCCAGGCTCTTCCAAGGAGCAGGTGATGAACTGCCAGTCTCCTTTCCTGACAAGCAGCGGACAGCTAGCAGGGGAAGTTCACTCCAGATCCTTCTTCTTTTTTTTTTTTTCTTTTCTTTTTTTTTTTCTTTTTTTTTTCTCTTTTTTTTTCTTTTTTTTTCTTTTTTTTTTTTTTGTAATACCATTTTCAGTGAAAGGGGGTTTCCACCATCCAGGTTCATCTCCCACTTCCTAGTTACAGCCCTCAAAAGCTAATGGAAAGCAATAAGCAAAAAGGGACATAAGAGCCTGATCCCATTACTGAAGGAAACCTTCCTCAGACTTCCACAAAAAGATAAATCCTGGGCAAATTGCCGAAGAAGTGCAGTGAGACCGGTGCTGAGCAGGAGCGGAGCAGACAGCCCAGCTCCCATGGAGGGAAGCAGGTGTTACCCCCGGGCACAATGACATCTCAGTAATAGCTTTTCAGTTACTGAATTCTACTGCTTTCATAACTCAAGTTCACATTTGCTTTGGGTCTCTGTAATTAGGATACCTTGCAGGAGAAACAGCCAGTTTGTATCACTCCCTGTAAAAAAAAAAAAAAAAAAAAAGAAAAGAAAAAGAGAGAGAAAACAGAAGGGAGATCTGAACACAGAGGTAGAAAATCTAAACAAAATACGTAAACCTCTTTGAAACCTCCAAAAAGCACATCTGATGGATCATTTTTTAATCAAAAAATCTCTGCTTACGTAGGCGAAGTCAAACTATGATCATTCTTTCCCCGCCTACCTGTGGCACAGCCCGAGGCGCACCCTCTGCTGAGGCTGTTAATTAGAAATTCCTCAACTTAAAATAAACAGATTCACCGAGAGGAAAAAACTTCTAGTAATTCTGTTTTATTGCTTTTTCACTGAAAGGGCAGTGGTGTCAGCAAGAGCCTCCGGGCTGACAATTCTGGGAATTTGCATCACGAAACTTGTTCACTTTGGCGTCTGGGGGGGTTCTGAGATGCCAGGTCCAAGTGCAGCCACCGCTGTCACTTCGCTGGTTAAGTAACGCACCAGCTCAGACCCCGGCTTCAGCCTGTACAGAACGGGGAGTCCCAGGACTCATGGTGTTATCACACTAATGATTTCGGAGCAGAAAGCCACAGCGGGGGCACGCAGGGAAATCCCCAGGCAGCGCCGGAGATGCTGCAGCATCCCTCACGGCACCGGGGATGACCCGCCATCACGTGCCGTCACGTGCGGCATCGCCAGTTGCGGCATGTGCTTATCTGCGTGTTGCAGAGTGGAAAAGAAAACCCGGGATTTCTCAACCCACAGCATGAGCTGCTGGGCACCGTACAAAAAAAAAAAAAAACAACAAAAAACCACCCCGAAACTCCACTGCGTGAGTGACCCAGCGTGGTGTTTGGCTTCAGGCCGAGGGTCCTGCTGCTGATGTGGAAAGTGAGTGAAGATGCCTCTGTAATCCACCCCGACGGTCACGTTACACTTCCGAGCAACTGGTTTGCATTATCTGATTTCTCAAACCATGATAAACAGTTCCTGTCTTACGACCATTCATAACTATAAATAGTTTGGATTTGTATTATTGGTCAGAGTGTCGATGCTAAATCATGAAAGACAATATTGACCAGAAGATCCACACAGCCCAGTAAAACCAAAACTAGGAAAAAGAAACTCATCAAAACAGCACTTGTGAAATGACCTGTTCAAGACAGGGGTTGCTCAAAACTGCCTCTGTAGAATGTTAAAAAAAAAATAAATAAAAAGGCAGTGCAAGAGATATTTGGGTGAGTCAAAATGGACCATGTATTCAGGATTTTTTTGCCTACTTTTACCTTCTTAACTTCCCTGCAAACGAACTCATCTGAGATAGCTTCATTAGAATCATAGAAGTGTTTAGGTTGGAAAAAGCCTTAAAGATCGTCCAGTCCAGCCATCAACCCAGCACTGCCAAGGCCACCACTAACCCATGTCCCTGAGTGCCACATCTACATGTCATTTCAACACCTCCAGGGATGCTGACTGCACCACATCCCTGCGCAGCCTGTTCTGATGCTTGACAAGCCTTTTGATGAAGAGGTTTTTTTTTCCTCATATTTAATCTAAACCACCCTTGGTGCAACTTGAGGCCATTTCGTCTCATCCTAGTGCTTGTCACTTGGGAGAAGAGACCGACCCCCGCCTTGCTACAGCCCCTGTCAGGCAGTTGGAGAGAGGGGTCAGGTCCCCCCCCCCTTCTCCTCCTCTCCTGGCTGAACACCCCCGGTTCCCTCAGCTGTTCCTCACCAGACTTATGGTCCAGCCCCTGCACCAGCCCCGTTGCCCATCTCCGGACACGCTCCAGCCCCTCAATGTCTTTCTTGCAGTGAGGGACCCACAGCCGAACAGGGCATCTGAGGTGCAGCCTCACCAGGGCTGAGCACAGGGGGACCATCACTGCCCTGGTCCTGCTGGCCACACTGTTTCAGGTACAAGCCAGGATGCTGTTGGCCTCCTTGGCCACCTGGGCACACTTCTGGCTCATGTTTAGCCGGCCACCAACCAGCCCCTCCAGGCCCTTTTCCTCCAGGCAGCTTTCCAGCCCCTCTGCCCCAAGCCCGTGGCGGTGCATCCTCCCTGCTAGCTTGGAGCACACGCTCCCCACTCCCTGAAATGCCAGCGCCGAGATCTCATCAGTGTCTACATGGTCAGAAACAGGACGGGACAGTGAGCATAAGAATATCCCTGCCAACAACTTATTTCAGGAGAAAAGAAAAAGAGAAGAAAGGTAATAACACCTCTGTTTGTATCCGGTCCCTTGCAGAGGGGTGAGGGCAGCATCCTTCACCTGGCGGATGGCCCGATCCTGCTCCAATGGGCTCCTTAGAAGACCCAGCAACAAGAGGGTATTGCAGCAGCACCACCCTCACCCACAGCTCCGCACACCCCCCGCAGAGTGGCTTGAAATGGCAAAGTATACGCAACCTGGGGGAAAAAAGCACAACTCGCTCTTCTGAGTTGGCAGAGGGCACCCTGAAGTCCCAGGGCAGGATATTAAATAGGGATGTTCTTCTCTAGCTGCTTTATAGGCTGCTGTGGACTTGCAAATATTGGGAGTTTTATGTATGCAAATAAAAAAGTACAAATATTTCTCAGTTAAGTTAATCACAAAAACACTGACTCTACAGATGGGAGGAACTCACCATTACTCGATGCTTTTATGTGATGATTCCAGCTTCATTTAGATCAAATGGAAGTTCTGGACCTGCTAAGAATTTTTATGTAAGGGTCTTTCTATGTCATATTATAAGTCACATTAGAGGTCACAGTAATGTCTTCTGTTCATGATTAGTAACCGATTTCTGGACACTTAGATGTTACAAGACAAAAAAAATGAAATTACTTAAATTTCCAAAGAGTAATTTGGGATTTACCTGTTGAGGTCAATATGAATCACATTGCAAATTTTGACAAGGCTGCTACAAAGCAGGTTTCCAGAAGTGAAAAATCTGATGTCATGCATTGCCAGCACAAAAAATTCTTGAGAAAAAAAAAAAAAAAAAGGCATCCACTTTATGCTTCACCCATCAGGAACTGTTAGTCATCAGTGATGGGGCCGCTGAGAGAGCATTGCTTCAAAACTGCTCTTCACACAAGGTGAATAAAAGGCCACCAAGTCTCCACTTCCCCCAGAGCATCACTGGCCGCAGATGTCCCAGATCTGAAGGGATGAGAAATGGGAAATTTTTGAAAAGGAAAGAAAGAAACACACCATTATGATAGCCTGGAAACCTGGGGGATCCTCCAAGCTCTATCTAGAACAGATAGTGCTTAAAATGCACAATGTTTCTTTGTCTGAAAGCAATGGCAGAGACCAAGAAGGAAAAAAAAAATCAAAAAAATAAAAAAGTAAAAACTTGCTCACATAATAGCTTGCCAACATAAGCAAGGCTACACACATAGGCAGCCCCTTTTAACAAGAACCATGAGATGCCACCCGGCTCCAGAGGACAGGACCCCTGAAGACCCCCGAGCCCCAGCCCTGCACGTGCAGGGTCAGCCAGCACAGGTTGCTCAGGACCATGTCCAGGACCAACCTTTCCTCCTGGCACACTGTGGGGGAAAAGCATTTCCCTCGATGCCTCTGTTTTACAGCAGAAACATAATTCTGCTGTCCTGCTGAGCATCTCCTGTGAACCTGCCGCTCTTAGAAGTTTGTGGGAGGTGGGGTAAAAATGTGTGAATGGCTTTTGAGTAACACGCTTTCCTTCCTGAAATGATCTTCTTGGCAAACATGAAAGCTGTTTCCTAAAGGTTTAGAAATACACCCACATCCCCCGGACACTCTTTAGGAAAAGGTGCTTTATTCATTCATGCAACCACTCCGTAGTACTTGCAGAGTCAATGCCTTTCCACAGCAGTAAGCAAGAATGAGTCAGAGTGAAACTGCACCGTCAAGATCTCTGACACGGCAAAGGAAATACAGGTAAACAGAGCAGAGTATCATCCGTGCGCAGGCTAGAGTTTCCTTTGTGGAATGGACACATCTGGCTTACGCTCGTACCAAAAAAAAACCACAAAAAAATAAACGCAAAAAAAAAAACCAGGTTCCAAAACAAGGAGGAGGGAATTGCACAAGGCAGAGAACTGCTCTGCACACTCTGGATGTCAAAGTGAAATGACTTCATGGGGACCCACAGGTTGTTCAAAATAAGAGAAGGTTAGAAACGAGCAGGCAGGAAGGAAGGAGGGCTCCCGGTGCCGTGCTGGAGGGGATTCCCGTGTGCCCAAAGCCCCTTTGCTTAGCATCCCACAAAAATACCGGCACCTAAACCTACTGCTGAGGATGAGGAGTGACCACTCCGCTGCAGGGGAGCCGGTTTGCAGAGCCCAGGGCTGCATCCTCCACCGAAGGGCATGGGTTTAGCTCCGGGCTTCGGTCCAGGGCTGCATGCAGCCCTGCTCCAGGGCACTGGCTCCTGACAGCATCGCACCTGCTGACCTCACCACATCAGTTTTGGTGCCCTGATGACACTGCACCAGCCAGCCAAGTCTGGCAGTGAAGCTTTCTTGACCCGTGGCAGATTTGAGTTAAGCTAAAGGGTGCAAAAAACTCTCCCAGGGTGGGAGCCAAGGGGGAAAGCAGGGAAAGGTGGGATCCTACCAGGGGAATGGGTCAGGTTTAAAACTACTTGGTTTTGTCTGAGCCACCTGCTGCCGCTCGCTCTGCTCCTTTCTCATAGCTTCTGTTGGCAGTCAAGAGGAAAAAACACCTGGCTGCGTTAGGGCAGGGGAAGAAAGGACGGCGACCAGATCCGCTGTGATTCAGATGAACTAGTGTGCCTGCAGTGATTCACCGGGACCAGGCTTCCTCATCTCCTCAGAAAGAGGCAACATCAACAACAAAAGGAAAACAAATCAGAACACAAAACCCCAGATCGTTTCTGCCTCCAACCCTTTGATTACTAATATTTCATCCCCTTCACTCTTACTCATACATACGTTCACCGAACATGCCTCTCTCTTTCTCCTAAAAATAAAATTTCCAAAATCTAAATACATGGAAACCAACACTTGGCATTTTCCAGCTTTTTTTTTTTTTTTAACAAGTTCCTTCACAGAGGTTTGCAAATTCAACTTAGAAGAAATTCAGTTCGGTGAATGAAATGAAAAGTGATTTGTCCAAAGCAATGCATTGCAGGCAGCCTGGGAAAAGCACACTAGTTCAAGATAACACGGGAGCTTTCAGGGAAAATCCTCCAATTTCAGGAAAGCTGAACTCATCTCCACTTTCTCCTTCTTGGATTTTCACATTTGTCAGTGAAATCTTTATCACAAGGAAGCAGGGGCGAGTGTACTTGTATATATAGAATAAGAGCAGGGAAACGGAAAAGGAGATGTCAGAGATGGTAGTTTTATCAGAGCTGGGACAATAAGGCTCAGCTAAGCCAGTACACCCAGTTCACGGAGTCACCGCTGGGTTGCTTGGATGAGGCTCGTGTCCATCTCTAGGAAATGAAATCGGATTAAATAACCAGAAACACAACTATTTGTGACTCGCTTATACACTTTAACACCACTCACCGATGTGGACGTAGTAGCTCCCACGGCACAAACCCTGTGCCGGGTGAGCAGCCAGGCAGCCGAGCACCAGCCCTGAGGGCCCTGAGCATCCCCAGCCGGGCTGGGCTCCTCCGCTCCATCCCAGCACCCCACAGAACTAATCCTGTTAGCGGTCAGACACACCACCAGCTGCAGTTCGGGAGCACAGCCTTTGAGCATGCTGAAGGCAGGGAGAATCCACACCAACTTCAGCAGATGTGTGCATTAACTGGAAAAAAAACAAAACAAAACAAAAAGTTAACATTTATTATGTGTATTCTCAGTATTGCATTAGAATGCCAAAGAAGGAGACGGTGTGTTATTAGAGGTTCATCAAAAGCAATGCTGCTGAATTATGCATGATGCTGGGGATCCTAAGGGCAGGTTTGATACAAAGCTTTAAAAATAGAAACACTTTTTTTTCCCCTGACAGTAGGGCATTCATCTGAAAATAAAAAGTCATGGTGAGAATGCAGAAGTAACCTCACACACAGCACCTTTTCTTCTTTGCATTGTATCTGAAGCTTTCCTCTTTAGCCACATTTAAATTTACAAGAAGCAAGCAATGAAAAAAAAATGCAGAGTCTAAGCACAAAAGATTTGATGGGGTGTGAGGAGAGGAGGGGGGTCGAGAGAACAGGAAACCCAAGTTGACGGGAAACCCAAGTGACATTTGGTTTTAATGAATGACTTAAAACCCCAATATTGCTCGCCAGGAAATGGGGAGAGGAAATTGAGCGATGTTTTGAGAGTATAAATTAGGGGCTCCATCAAGGTGAAGGCTGCAGATCTGCTCTTTACCCTCCTGTGAAATTCAGCTGAGAGCTGGACCAAGAGGCAAGCAGCCCATCTCCGCAGCATGCAAACCTGCCCAGCCCTGCTCCTGCTGCTCCTGGCTGCCAGCGCCCTGCCTGCCAGGTGCTCGCCCACCGAGCCCAGCTGCCTCCACTTCTCGGAGCTCCTGCCTGCAAAGCTCAAAGAGCTGAGGATGAAGTTTGAGGAAATTAAGGATTATTTTGTAAGTATAATCCTGCTAGTCTCTTCTTCTCGTTTTATTTTTTTGTTGTTGTTGTTTTGGTTTGTTGGGGTTTTTTTTGCAAAGTTCAGTGATTTGGATGAGGAGGAAGACAGCTTCCTCTTGGCAGAAACGATTTGGTTGTGTATTGCATTACGGGCTGGTGGGGGTGAGCAAGAGAAGTTGGGTTTCATTGCTCGCTGAGAGACAATGTGCAAAGGCTTTCTTCCTAGTTTCAATCACAATGAGCTCGAGATTTCATAATGAATCTTTGTGAGCCTGACTGGCCAGGCTTCCCCCCAAGTGTTGCAGATGAAAGTATTCACTGAATTTATAGGTAGGAAATCGTCCCTTCTGCAGGGTGACCCAGGTCCAGCCTCGCTGAAGTCAATGCTAGAAGAAAAGGGAAATCTTTTGCTACAGACTTTTTCTTTGAAACAACCACAAAAGCCTGAACATGATGTTTTATGACTAGAGAAACGCTGCAGTAACTAGCACTTGCTTCAGTGCCTGTGGGAGGTCACTGCTTTGCACAGCTGCTAGCAGGACCCCGGGGCTGCTGAGGAAGCAGTACGAGATCTACTCAGAGCACCTGGTGCACCAGGACTGATAGAGATGGTTGGTCGCATCTTTTGTTACTATTTTAACATCAGGTTGTTTTAGCAATAAAACAAGACAGTTCTCCAGATCCAACCTTAGGCTAACGTCCTGGCTTGCATTTATTATCAAACAAACACAGCCAAGACTTTAGATTTCAAGCTTGCTGTAGATCTCCCAGTTAATGTTGGGAAGGAATATTGTTAGCCTCTCAGGAAAGCTTTTAAGTAACTCGGTGCCATGGGGTGACGCTTTGGGTGTTGCCAGCCCACCCCACCGCAGCTCTCTGGGCTGCCAGAGCTGACGGTGCCACAGGGGTGCTGCAAGAACAAACACCCTCCGCAGATCCCTTCTCCCCCATTGACCGGAGACTTACAGGGATAAGGAAACCAGGGCGATTAAACCCTCCTGCCCGGGGCAGCTGGCGGGCAGACAGGCTGGGGGGGAGGGGTACCTCGCCCCAGGGGCTGCCCTGAGTTTGACACCCATCTGAGGAGGGATGCGGTTTGCATCAGCGCTCTTACACAAACACCCTTTGCAGGAGTTGCACAGGAATGAAATCAAGGGCAGGGAAGTCTGTGATTTTGTTACCTTGCTGCCTCGACTGAGCGGTGGTTGCACTGCAAGGTCCCCAACCCGAGCAGTGGTGACTCCTGTGCCTGGCGTCACCGCGCTGTGCACGCAGGTGGGCTGGCTGCTCTTTGCCTTTGCTTCAGCCGGACCGTCAATGCAAAGCAGCGAAACGACCGTTTGGCAAAGGCAAAGGGAGAAGTGTTGACGGCCCGACTAAAGCTCACGTTTCCATTGCATCCTTCCACAGCAATCGAAAGATGATGAACTCAGCATCCAGCTGCTCAGCTCTGAACTGCTAGATGAATTTAAGGTAAGAGTGATAACTCTCATCTAAGTCCCTTATCCTTCTTCATCCCTTGGCCAGTGTTTTGTAAGAAAGGAAGCAGATAGGAAATCAGGGCATTTCCCAATGTCACACAAGGTCAGTTCTCCAGCCCAGCAGTGACACGTGCGTCTGTGGCAGGGCTGACGCATGGTTCTCCCCACATTGCAGCCGCAGCCAGCAGTGCTGTCATGCTGCAAGTGCTTTGACCACCAGCACGATTTTGATTTTTAAAAACACCCACACACACCGGCACTGGTGGCTGGCCCCAACACAGTTACCTCCTCTCACCCCAGGGGACCTTTGGCTGCCAGTCAGTGTCGGAGATGATGCGGTTCTACATGGAGGAGGTGCTGCCCAGCGCCATGAGGACCAGCACGCACCACCAGCAGAGCATGGGCGACCTGGGCAACCTGCTGCTCAGCCTGAAGGCGACAATGAGGCGCTGTGTGAGTGGGGCTCAGTCATGGGGGTGGGGATGACACCAGTGCAGGGTCAGTCTCAGACCAGCAGCAGTGTGGGGAGTGGGTGCTGGGTGTTCCCAGGAGCAGGGGGTAGAAGCATGGGTATCAGGGTGGTGTAGAGGAGCAGGGCTGTGGGCTGGTAGCCCCTATAAGGATGGGGGTTCTCCTAGCCTTGGCTCTCCAGGCTTTCATCAGTTAAATAACGATGCTCAGAGACTCTGTTCACTTATTTGCAGCCAGCCTCACCTGACAGAGTCTGGCTGAGGCGATAAGGGGAGGGAGGGCAGAGGGTCCGTCCCTTACCTGGGTGCTGGAGCAGCGCGGCTCGGTGCTGATGCCTCCTGAACCCACGCCTGGGGTGGCCGTGACCCCATCGCCTGCTGCAGGCTGAGTCAGACGGGACAAACCCTGCCTGGGGCAGGGCGCACCGCAGGGCTGCCCTCACCCAGGGCTGGCTGCGAGGGGCACGGGGCTGGGAAAGGGTTCAGGATCCATGCCTCAGATCACGCCAGGCTCCTTTCATCAGTGCACGGTGCAAAGCAGCCATAGTTACTGCCCCAGCGAGCCCCATGGCCGCATGGGGGGAAGGGGAAGGTGGAGACTGGTGGGGCGGCAGTGACGAGGGGCAGGAGGAGGGGAGAGTTGCTGCCACACACCCCGGGAAGGAAACCTGTGTGGTTGAAGCCGTTGCTCTTGTCTTTTTGCAGCACAGATTCTTCACGTGCGAGAAGAGGAGCAAAACCATAAAGCACATTAAGGAGACATTCAGTAAGGTGAGGTCGCCGTTCGCGTGGCTGTGCGGAGGTGGGAGGGACCCGCTGTCCCAGTAGATTTTGCTGCTGGCTTCAACTTAGGACAGAGAACAGAACATGAAAAAAATCTGTAATGATATGAGTAACTAAGGCAGAGGAATCCAGAGCGCGATGCTTGAAGGAGCAGCCGCGGGTTCCCCAGAGGGGTGGGTAGAGAAGCTGGAGGTGCCGGTGGAAGCACAGTGTGTCTAGCGATCGCGCATCACCTAGGGCGGCACGCTCAGGCTTCAATGGGCTCTGCTCTCACCTGCAGATGAACGAGAACGGAATCTACAAAGCCATGGGAGAGTTTGACATCTTCATCAACTACATCGAAGAGTACCTGCTGATGAAGAGAAGGAAGTGAGAACCCCTACGGGGCTGCACCTTTCACACAAAATCCTGCTGATTGTTTCAGAAACCACTTTAGGCTGCAAGAGCTCACGAGAGCTTAAGTTATCTTAGGGTTCAAGCCAAGAATTACAGGTCAATAACTTCCAGATTAATGTTGTATTTAAAAGGGTCTGTTTAAACAACTGAATTTAATATTTATTACTTATAATACCTCAGTGTTTATGTTTACAATATGTTTTGAAGAAAAGTGTGATGAGTTTGTAAATACTATTTATTGTTCAATGTTTTAATACTGGTTTTAGTAGTGCTATTTTATTCATAGCTTCTAAACACCCAAAGCAGGGTTCTTCTGGGGGGCAGATAATGAGCAGAGCTTATCCTGAGTCCAATTTCACTGAGCACAGTCACCTGAGCAGGAGCAATTCCAGCTCTGAGTTCAACAAACTTTAATTTTAAGCAAATGAGAGCTCTCCTCATGCTCTATCCCTCTATTTATTTATGCAATCAAATGTCTTTATGCATAACCATGTCACTGTCTGTCACAAGTTCTGCAGCTGGAACGAGGCTCTGAAATATTCAAAATTATTCCATGGCTTTGCACTGAGCAAAACAATCGTAAACGTAACCACGGGCATTTTTTTCTCGTGTGCATGAAAAGCAATGTGGGGGAGGACCCGCACTCCTGCGAACCACGTGCAATCATGGTACAGCAGCAGATCAGTTAACCCCACACCTCTAGTCTTCAGCCTATATACTAGTCCAGGTTAAAGAAAAGTAAAAAAAGAAAATAGCAGTAAGAATGAAATGTTTGGTTCTAATAGAACTTGGCTTAAATGTTGCTAATGACTGACTTCCAGAGCTGCTGGGTCGGCCACTCTGCACTTTCTAAAGTTAATCTTACTATTCTCCAGTCTTTGATTGGGTGTTGTTGTTGTTGTTAGTTTTTCTTTTAGAAGATAGAGGGTATTTAATTAACCACCATTTTAAGGTGGCATGGGTAATTTGCATTCAAATACATGAAGCTGCGTGCAGCACTGACAATATTGGATGCTGAGCCAGAGGAAATCGCCAAAACCCAGAGGCATTTGCTTCTAATATTTAGAAGTATTAGGGCACGAATATGATGAAACACTGTCAGTTTGTTGTTTGCTTTGTAAGTTACCACTGAAAAGAGGCTATTTATACTTGATTTATTCTATTTGTACATTTATGGTGACAGAGGGGCATTCCTGCTGGCAGCCTGCCCACACGGGAACTGGTTATCCCGGAGCAAGGGCAGCCCCAAAGCGGGAACGCTGCTCCGTGTGTCGCTCCTGCTGAACGCAATCAGGTGTGTGGGCTCAAGGGCAGCGTGGCAGCCAAACACTGTAACATCTAATTTATGCTTCTTACCAGGACACATTAAGCTCCTGTTGAGCCCACTCTGTACTTGTTTTTCCACCAAACGCCTGGATTTCGGTGTTGTAGGAGAAGCAAGGACAGCCTCAGAACTGCAGCAAGAGCCCAGAGTGGTTCCACTCCTGGGGAGGTCACGCTGACGGGGGGCACCGTGCCTTGGCCACGGCTTCTGTCAATGTGTGAACTTTTGCATGGTTATCTGTATGAAAAGAAATCTTCTATTTTTGCTAATAAAGACTTCCTAATGAATACAGCCTCTGTTCTGTTCTTGCAAGTTGTTAACAGGGTTGTAAATCAGCACCAGCGCATAGCTGCTGTGCCCAGTGTCACCAGGCTGGTCACACAGATCCAGGCGAGGAGGACCACCGAGGGTGCGTTGCAGGCATTAATGACCAGGGAAGTGAGAAGACCTGAAGTCCTCACATTTAAACACAAATTTCTGACGAAATACCTGCCAGTGATTTCTTACAGTAGAGAAACACGGGCCCCACAGTACTCCATGGGTCACTCCAGCCTCTAACTCTAGCAAGTGTTTCAGCCATTGCCCTTTTCAGAGCAGCATTTACAGTCACATAACTCATTATGTGCCAAAAAGTCATCGCTAATCACCAGGGTTCAGCATCCCTGTGCCTCCCTTCCCCTGGTTTACAGGAGAGAGCACTGCTGCCTCTGTTTATCTACTGGGATGTTTTTAACTTCACATCTGCTCTCAGTCAGAGGCGGCCTTGATCCTAGATCAGACAGTAGACACTAGCTAAAAGCTAGAATAACATAAATTAACAACAGAACCGCTTGCTTGTCCTCAGGCTGGGGATTATGTACCTATGCACATGGATCCGTATGCACAGCAGCTGAATCCTGAACAAAACCGAGCTGGCACGCACGTGGGAATTAACAGCTCTGTTACTAATAAACCCGGAATTCAACCAGTGTCACCATTTCCAAACTCCAGCTCCCACCGACAGCCCGGGGCGGCTGCTGGCAGGTACTCACCTGGCCACGTTCCTGTTTCACTTTGGAGCCTCTTTTGCTTTCACTGCTCTTAGCCCTTGCCTTGCAAGTCCGGCAGACTCCAGGTGTTGCTTGGCAGCTGGGGTTCCTTTCCTAACTGCATTAGAAATGAAAAAAAATATATCAGGTAATATGATAATTTCTATACATCTGTTCCTGCCCAGACTTCAGTCCGGTGTTGGCCAGTGGAATTGCTGAATTTGCCCCAAAAGACTGTGTTCTCAGTAAAACCTGCACTTAGGGGCACTGCTCAAAGCTTCACCCCAGGCAGAGCTGGTCCACACGCTCCCCTGACCCTTCTGCACCTATTTTCCTCCCTTTTACATAACTTTTCTTCCCTAGAGAGGCAGGGAAGAGCTCTCAGGTCAAGGCAGGAGCCCCAGGACCCTTGTGAGCGACACTGGTGCCAGGACCCTGTTCTGTGCGGAGAAAAGGGCAGCATCAGCTCAGCTGTGGTGAGTTTTTCAGTAAAGCTCAGTCACTCTGGTTAAAGTAACCACAGGAAAGAAGCAAAGGGGATGCCTCTTGCTGTATAAAGGTTTCCAGTTGCCTGATGCTACAGAAGTCATCTGAATCAGAAGAAAACGGAGGCAAAGCAAGTCAGCAATCTGGACGGATCAGCTGCCTGCTGGCAGGGACATGCGTGGGAGGGGAGCTAGCACGACAGGGAGATGCAGCTCCGCTCCTCCAAAACTGGGCTGGGAATCTGGAGGGGCTGCAGAAAGGAGCCGTGGGGGTCCCAGCCAGGGACACGGGTTCACTGGGGGGAGCGAGGAACAGGAGCCTGCGGACACATAGTGCTAGATCACCGTGCAAGCCATGTGCAAAGAAGTCCATGCCATTTGTCACCACAACACAGGCATGCCTGTATCATGATGCAGATCTGGTGGGCAAAGTCATGCAGACACACCTCTGACTAAACATACTGTCCCAGTCTCTGCTGGGATGGAGTTTGTTTTCTTCTTAGTAGCTGGTGCAGTGCTGTGGTTTGGATTTGCTGTGGGAACAAGGTTGATGGGACACATGGGTTTAGCTGTTGCTGGGTGATGTTTGTACTAAGTCAAGGACTTTTCCGTTCCTTGGGCCCTGGCAGCGAGAGGGCTGGAGGGACACAGGGAATGGGGAGGGGACACAGCCAGGACAGCTGACCCGAACTGGCTATTCCATACCATACGGCGTCATGCTGAGTATATAAACTGGGGGAAGAAGGAAGGGGGGACACCCGGCATTATGGTATTTGTCTTCCCCAAGTAACCATTATGCATGCTAGAGCCCAGCTTCCCTGGGATGGCTGAGCACCTGCCTGCCCATGGGAAGTGGGGAATTAATTCCTTCCTTTGCCTTGCCTGCAAGCGCAGCTTTTGTTTTACCTATTAAACTGTTCTTATCTCAACCCTCGAGTTTTACATTCCTTTCCAATTCTCCTCCCCACACCTCTGGGTGCCAGGGGAGTGAGCAAGCAGCTGTGTGGTTCTTGGTTACCAGCCAGGGTTAAAATACGACATGTATGTATCATCCCCAAGACGTTTTAGGAAGGGTGTTCTGGAAATCCCAGCAGAAGCAGTCTGGGCAACCAAAGACAGCATCTACCATGGAGAGATGACGTCTCCAGTGGAGGAGCAATTGCCGTGATTCATTTCTGGCTGTGCCCTCATGCAGCCTTTTCCCATTGCTAGACCAGCCCCGTCCACAGCAGTGCCTCCTTGCCAGGACATGCCACTTGGGTAGCCTGCAGAGCTGAGACCCAAGACACCATTAAAGTCATCTGGGTGACTCACAATACCTACCTCATACCAGAATCACAGCACCAGCATCACCCAGCCCCCTGCTCACAGCATCTCGCCAGCCTGCACCCTGACCTGGCAGCAGCTCTGCAGACTCCCTTGGGTCCCAACGTCAACTAACGCATGCCAAAAACATCTACGTTTTGGGGGGGAAATGACAGAAACCCCTCTTTTGCTATGGCAGCATGACGCTCTGTGCACGCAGCGGGTGAGCTGAGCCAAGAGCTGGCATGCTGCTTCTGCTGTGATAAGGCCCCAGCATCCCTCCACAAAACGCAACAAGACAGTGCCCCCCTGCACACTTCTTCCACGTGCAGCCTTCTGCTGCTCCTGCAATGCTGGAGCTGCTGCAATGGGGTGGCTGCGTGCCCCAGCACGGCGCGTTATCCCCATCGCTTAGTGCTGATGTAGTTCCTGCGAATCTCAGTGTCAGTCTGGCTGTTACAGTAACAGCACAAGACTGTCACATAGATCGGAGGTGGTGGTTTTCTGGTTTTTTTTATCCCACAGAAAGAAATGGTTTCCTGGCTGGGTATCTTCTTCCGGATCGCTCAGCCCACTGCCTGCTCAGCAGCTCGGTACCTGGGAGCCCGAGTTACTCGCCCGCCCTGGGCTGAGGGGGCTGCCTGCCCACCCAGGCTGAGCTCCTCACCTGGCCAAACGCTGTGCCCCGACCAGTGCCAGAGACATTCCCGTATGGCGCAGGCTGCATGGGGTTAAGTCACTTTTGGGGTTAAAAAAAAAAAATACAATAAAGGTTCAAATATTATACCCTAGAGGAAAAGGACTGGGGATTTGGTCTAAATACAGAGAACGGAGGATTATCAGACCTGCAGCTCCCAAGGGGTGGTTGCGCTGCTTTTGAAGAGCAGTCACCATCAGGCCAGAAGCGACCCTGCTGGGAACAGCATGGCCAATCCAGCCCATTATAACATAGCCAATACTACGTAAAAAAATCCCATTTCTCCCTCCCAGCATGCCCCATCGGTCAGTGCCACTGGTGCTGCTGCCTTCAGAGAGTAACACCAAAACCCACAGCTAATTTCCATTTTCCTCTTTAGAAAGTCCAGTCGGTCTCACCCAGCGCAAGCTCCAGCTGCGGCTGAAGCCCCCTGTTTCCGACAGCCCGGTGCGGGGCTCAGCGGCACAGCACCGGCAGACAGGGACAGACAAACCACTGCGGCCAGCAAAGTCCAGGCTTGCCTAACCGCGCCACCACGCAGGCAGGGGGTTTCATGGTGAAACCGGCTGAGCCGCAGCGGGTGAATCATTGCCAGCGAGCGCCGGAGCAGGCGTGGTGCCAATTGTCCCCACTGCCCGCAGCGTGGCATTTGCAAGATGCTGCAGTGCAGGCAGTCACTAACTCCTTCCACTTCCCACCCCCAACCCACCCCCTTTGGAAGGAATCCCAGCTCACAGGAAGGTGCAACACCCAGCCAGAAAGAAGAAAGTGTGGATGCTGGGTTTGCACATGGAAAAAATGGTTTCACAAGTGCTTTAGTTTCATTGCTGCAACTTGTACACAAGCACACGCAGACAAAACTCCTGAGGGCTGGAGAAGTGCCCGAGCATCAGCTGCTCCCT
The DNA here is from genome assembly GCF_017639655.2 of Falco naumanni. Taxonomy (NCBI): domain Eukaryota; kingdom Metazoa; phylum Chordata; class Aves; order Falconiformes; family Falconidae; genus Falco; species Falco naumanni. Next base: position 6,902,566 of record NC_054070.1, read on the forward strand.
GGTACACAAGGAAGTTTCACTTCAAATAAGGAACATGCCAAAAGCGGCAACACACATGAGCATCTGCTGCCTGAAGGAGCCGTTTCTTCTGCTTTTTCTTTTTTTCCCTGCAGAAACTTTCCTGAAAGCCGTAAGCACCTGGTGCTGGGCAGTAGGTACCTGTTGTCCCTCCTCCGTCAGCTCCTGTTGGGCAGCACGGGGAGGGTGGGTGAGCTGATCCCACCTGCACCCACGGGACTGTCTCCTGATCACAGCAGGGCACACATAGACGGCTCCTCTCGTGGGCTGGGCATGAGGAACAAAACCCCACTGGCCTCTACCTTGTGACAGGAGAAAAAAAATGTGTCCCAGCATGAGGAAAATGAGCACCTTCCCTGGAACCCTTCAGCTTCCTGAAGGGAGGCTTTTCAAGGTTCAAGGACCTGGCTTTTCATGAGACGAGGGACCATAAACACCAAAGCAAACCAAGCAAACTCCGTTTTAACTATTTTTACATTGCAAAAGCTTTCAGAACTTTCCTGATTTAGGTTGTGGTTACAGTTAATGCCTGTTATTTAACCGGCGGTACCGCTCAGCCCCACGCAGCTCGTGCCTCTCCCGTGCCCTAGATTTTAGCAGCGTGTGACTGAAACTGGGGGTTTTGTAATGAAAGAGGTCAGGTGGAGCAGGCAGAGCGGGGCAGCATGCCCCGGCGGGGCACACGCCTTACCCAAGGGGAGCAGGGGAAGCAGGCACGGCCCCGGCTTCACAGCCTGCCACTTTCTTATCTCGGCTGCGCCTGAGTGGCGAGAGCCTGACTAATACCTGGTACGAGAGGGCACAGGATTACTAAAGCCAGGGGCGTGATGCCACCAGCACCTCGCTCGCCACAGCCACACTTCTGGGTGCTTGGGGACCTGGTTTCTGGGAAGGGTTCATCTCCATCTCCTGGGGCCAGCATCCCGTGGAGCCATTGGGGTACAGCTGGACGGCAGGACAGCAGCCCTGAGCATCCCTTCGAACCCAGGGCACTGGCGCATCCCACCCTTCCCCGTGGGGCTGCACTCCCAGCAGCTCAGCAAGTGAGATGTGAGCCCCACACCTATTCATCTGTGCTCTGGCGTTACCCGTAATGGGGAGGAGCAGCAGCTCTGGCTGTCTCATAGCAAGAGGCACGCAGAGGCGTGTGTTTTGCACCGTGGTATGGGGTCTGGCACACGTGGGGCTGCCCTGACCTGGCTGTCAGCATTGCCAGGAGCCTTTTTGGTCTCAGCATCAGTGGGGGTGGCAAGCAGTGCTCCCACAGGGATCACACGCGAGGCTGATGAGTGGCTGCTCTTGCTTTCAAGGAGCAACAACAGTTGCTCAGTAAGTGCAGGCAGGTGCTGGCAGCATCCGTCCTGCCTGTGCCCCTCGCTGGGGACAGAGCCCAGGGTCTGCATGCAGCAGCGTGAGAGCCCTGCAGAGCTATAGGTTATATAGGAAGAGGCCTCACTCCTCAGGGAAGACAAACAACCGTTCAACTGTCACTTTGTCCCCTGCAAAAGCCCAGCCATCAGTTTTGTGCCGCCTTTGAAGTTCAAGGGCAGATTATTTGGGAGGAAGGATTTCACCACCTGCCACGACTTCAATGTTTCCTCTCTACCACTGCTCAGCAGTTTGCCCCAGCCCTTTTCTGAGCTCTGCAGGTTCCTGCCACAAAATCATCTACTCTCCAACAGCATGGGAAGATCATAAAAAAGAAGTATAGGTTAAAATACGCTCCCTGCCAAAAAGAGCCCTGAACAACAAACAAGCACGCTGATGGTGGGTGAGGCCCTGCCCCCAGCCATTGCCACCCTGCTCCACTAGTCAGGGTCCAGCATCCCAGTGCAGAGCTTCAGGAGCACCCACCTCTTCTCTCCCGGTGCAGCACCAGGACAGCGATGGGAAGCCGGACTGAGCAGCCCCAGGGCTGCAGCCCACGCTGCCCATCACCGACCCTCTGGGTTATACACGTGGAGACGAGCAACCCAGCAGGATGCATCTGAGGCAGGTGGAGGAGATGCACAAACCTGGAGGAAGCGTCGTACCACTTCTGCTGCTGCCACGGATGCTGTTGAGAACAGAGAGCGAATTACAAACAGAACTGCTAAAAGAGGCTATGGGGTAAGCAAAGCCAAGCAATTCCTCCGGTTGTACCCGCAGCTGGTGAACGGGGGGGTTGTGTGAGACCACGGAGACATTTGGGAGCGAACAAGCTGGTTCTCAGAAAGGTGCCTGTTTTCAGCGAAGCTCCTTTCCCATGGGGCACACTGGCCTCTGCCGCCAGCCAAGCCCCCAGCGCGCCCCACCGCCCGGCAAGACACCGAGCACCTTCCATCTGCATCTCCTCCGCACGCAGGCGGTTTCGCAATGACTAAGGGCTGGTTACCCTCAGCAATACAGAGACCCGCAGCAGGCTGGAGAAGCAGCCACCTAACAGGAACAGTAGCCGCTTGCCTTCCTCCCTTGCGCTAAATCGCTTTATCCTGATACATCCTGAGGCTTCAGGGAGGATTCAGGTCCTGATACTGAAACTCAGCCCCGAGGTGGTTCACAAGTCGCCTGTCGGAGTGCGAAGCGGCAGACTGACAATGCAATGCCACAGACATGCGTGAACCTCGCGGTATTTTGGGGTCTTATCCCAACTGGCGATCTGTCGGTTTGTGAGAGTGCGGTAGAGATGCACCAACTCACTCTTGGGGTTATTAGATGGTGAGGCAGAGGAAGGAAGGGAATTTGTTGACTTGGTTCCCATCCATACTGGCTCTTTGGATGCTTAAATCAGAGCCCTTCCTTGGGCTTTCTGATCGAAGAGGAGATGGAGATTCCAGCCTCCAATGCAGGGAGAAAACAGTTTGGTACGGGTGCCAATTCAGCAGTTTAACCCAGCCAGTTCTCATTTTCTACCCTCTGCCTTCTGTAATTCGTTGATTTTTGCCTCTTGGCAGGGTCTCTCCACCATTTCATCACACCCTGAAGCAAAAAAATAGTTGGTTTTCCTCCAGACAATGGAGCTGGACTACAAGGTTCCTTTTCTGGCAGCAGTGCCAATTTGCTTTTTCCCTGAGCTGAAACTTCATTTCCTGAATCTTTTGCAACGCTGACCCCAGCTGCTGCGCTTGGCACATCTCGCACACCCTGTCCATAACCTGCTCCAGCTTCCCACTGCCGGGTCAGCCAGAGTCGCTCTGACTCTCAGCGCAGTGGGGAACCTGTCCTGGCTGGAAAAGGTGCTGCAGAAGTCCAGAGCAGGATTCCTGTGGACCTGTTCTAGCCTAATAGGACAAGTTCTGGAGAACATCTTACTGTTAGTAGTGAAAAGTACTTTTTGTTCCTGAGCACCTTACTTTTACAGCTGGGTTTAAATCATCAGCCACCACTGCCTGTCATTCTACAGTCAGCACCAGCAGCCCTCAGCAGGATTGCTCTAACCCTGGGTTCAAGCAAGCCTGATGCTAATGGGTCCTTTACCAGTCTGGTATTTTTGAGCATTAAGCAATTCAGCAAAAAAGCACGGCTCATCCCAAGCTCCACAGCAGGAAATCCTGATGACCTTCTGGTGCACCAGATCCCGATTCTTAGAAAAATACAACCATCATCTGCTATTTCACGGCAAGTTTTGTTTTTCAAATTGTATGGCTTACCAGTACAATTTGTCCCTGGGGTCCAAACCAACCTAGGAGTGAAATGCAACCTAAGTCAAAGCCTACTTGGCCAACAGGAGATGGCAGTTAGCTTCCACTCGATCTACAGCAGGCTGGCAAGTACGGATATGGGTGTAAAAACATCTACTCTCAGTCATAATCCTTGTCATCAGAAAACTAAGGGCACTAGCAAAATAGCAACTGTGCCCAACTGCTCAGTGCTCCTCTAGTCTCAATTGCACAACGTGTCTTCCTGTCCCAGGCATCCACGCGGGCCCCGAGGACAGTTTGTCCCTCTGGGGTTGTCCAGGGTTGACCAACCCTGTGGGAGTGCAGCAAACGGCCGCTGCAGCCCCGGCTCGAGGAGGGGGAGATGCAGCGCTGCCAGCTCCCGGGGCCTCCCCTCTGCCCTTGCAAGAGCAGCAGCTACTTCTCACATCGACAGACTAGGAAACGGAGATCGTCGTGATTCATCTCTCAGGTAGCAGCAAACACTGATGATCTACCTGGAGCAGAGCCAGACTTTTGATTAAAACCAATCCCTCTGATAGTGAGAAATAGATATTTTTTTTTCCTTAGCAGGAAGTTTGCTACTAAAAATAAGAAGGTGGGGTGAGGAGAGAGGGTTTATTTTCCTACTAACTACTAAAAATTAAAAATGTTGTGGTAAATCTTTCACATATTCCTTCAGAGTCAGCAGGTCACACGTACAGTCCCTTGATTTTGTGTGAAGTGTTGGGCAGCTACGTCACAGCACATACGTACATGGATTATGTGGTGAACGAGGATGCGAAAAGGTTACCTTAAGTCAAAATTCAAGTTGAATTCTGCAGCTTCAGCTCCAAACCGAGGCACTACTATCGGCACAAACCATATCCCTTCTTCAGCATCTGCACAGCATGGGATGCAGCTGGATTCCCGCGAGATTTCATTTGCAACTGTGAAAGGATGCCCGTCCGATGGGGGGGCAGCGCAGGGAGGGGGGAGGGCTGTGGGGGCGAGCACCCCTCAGCCAGGGCTCCCCGCAGACCGAGCTCTGTCCTCAGCCTGCTCCAGATACCAGCTGTGGAGATGATCCTGTCCAAAACCTGAGTCCGAGCCATGGCGGGAGGCTTCTAGGACGTGGCTAAAACAAAGCCAGCGTCATGGGAGCAAGGGCAAAGTCAGCGCAGGGAAGAGGCAGCGAAGTCATAAGCCAAATGCACAAGAGGACAACAGTCCTGAACACTCCCAGGAGACCTTAAATGAGGTTCAGAGGCAAGGCCTGGATGGTGGGGAGCCTCAAGAAGGAAGCTGCATGCTGCTTCTGGGTCATTTTGCATGGACCCAGGCATCTTCTGTGTCTAGAGCTACAAGATACAGCCTTTGAGGCCCAGGGATGCCCTTTGCTGTCTCCCTGTGACATTTCTCCACAGCTGCAAGCCCAGGGTGCCAGGAGAACACTTTGGAGGAGGACTGTATGAGAAGGCACTGGGGAAGGTGTTCAGCTAGAGGTCCTGGTTCTGGGAAGGAGCAGGAGCGATGGCCAAGGAGCCTGCTGCTGCAGGACGAGGGGACACTGAGGCACATTTTGGTGGAAGCTGAGCCGGGGGGTCCCTTGGGCCGGGCTGCGGGGAAGCACTTGTGCCTGCACTGCCAAGGCGGTGACACCGGAGCAGCCTCTGTTCGTCATTGTCACCCAAGGGCACTGACAGTCATCACCAGATCCAGAGGGTGGATGTGGGATTGCGTTGGCTGCATCACCACTCCTGGTTTCCAGTTAGGCTTGAAGTATTTTCAGAAAGAGTTAGCAAGAGAGCCGAGCCTCTCACATGCATGTCTCATTGCTCTTTATCTTGGCGGCTCATCTTCAGCTTCTACTTGAAATCAGCCATTTCTTCTCTTAAGTCAAGCAAAGGCCAGGATGAACCGGGTGACTTCAGTACAGGTGTACGTACAGAGATTGCAGGGGTGTTATGTGCCAGCTGGCGCTACCAAGGAGGAAATTAGCACCATCACAAATTCAGTTCTGGTCAACTCCCTCCTCTTGCCAAATTACTTGTAGTTTCAGAGCATCTCTGCTGCAAAAAGTGTGAAAAGAAAAAAGCACACAGGCTGGCGGAGCTGCTCAGCATCACAGCACCCAGTGCCCTGCGCCCCCCACCAGCCGCCCCAGCATCGCAGCATCCTCACCCCCACGGGAGCCCTCCCGGCTGCAGAGACAAACCGCAGATTCCCCAGGGGAGCGAGCTCCGCTGCGGCAAATCCTGGGGGAAGCAGAGCAGCAAACCTGCTTTTCCCCCATGGGGATGCACCTCTGCCAGCCCAGCAGCGAGTGCTGCTGCCCGCGCGGGAGCTTCGGAGCTGGGGCTGGCACGGGCAGCGTGGGGGCTGCAAAACCCCTCTGCTAAACGGGGCCGAGGGAACTGGAAACAGCAGTGTGAAATGGCAACAGCAGCAGTACTTAGCTGGGTCACAAGGTAACGTGGGATCCCCCCAGCTCGCAAGGCTCAGCTAGATCCTGTGTGAGGACCCAACCCTGCACCAGATCACTGGAGAGCCCAGGATACCTGCATCACGGGTATGGGGGGGCACACAAACTCGGGGGGTGTGGGGTGTGTGTGCATTGAGTGCTTATAAATCCAAACCTGCTTCAACAGCCCCAGCCCTGCCCAGAGCATCCCCACACTGATGCTGCCCCATGTCCCCAGGTTTCCATACTCCGCTCCCACAGCAGCTAGCAGGGCTTGCAAAGGGTCGTGCCCACCACCTCTCGCATGTCCCAGGTCAGCGCCTGATGCAAAGATTTTATATCCTGGCTCTCCTTTGAGTGTTTTTTCCCAAGCACCACGTGTAGCATCAGTGTCATCTCCCCCAGACAACACTGGATTCCCTCACACCGCTTTTCTTCACCCTTACCTGATACCGGCAAGCAAATGGCACCGAGCATTCCCCTGCTCACAGCTGCCCTCTCCTCTGTTCTTCACCCTATTTATTTACAGCACTTCATGAGCAAATCTAAAAATTTTGCTTTCAAACCTGAAGCAACAAAATATTGCTCTGCGTGAGTAATTCTCTGTTCTCACCCGACGCCCACACTGACCCAGCTATTCCTTTTAGTATCAACAACTTTACAGAAAACAGACCTCTGTTTTTATCCACCTCACCAGCCACTGTGAAAGCAGTGACAGAAAGGAAGAGTCTGGCGTGCGGCAGCGAGCGCACAGCCCCTCTGACAAGGGATTTCTGCCGGGACGGGAGGGAGAAGCAGAGGGTGCAGGGGGGTGACACTGTACCCACCCCAGGGCTGGGACACACAGGAGAACCCGGGGAGCTGCAGTAGGACCACCCCCAGGAGACCTTTCTCCACTGCCGGCTTCAATACCAGTGCCAAAATGGGGGGGAGGGGGTGTCGCCATGCAGCCCCCAGAGCAATCCTGCAGTACAGGCAGCTGGGTGGCCATTGGCGCCCGCTCTCCTCTGCTCTTCCCTCCCCGAACAGACAGAAAACATTTCAAGCCGCAAATCTTCCCACTGGAGTTGAGATTTGTGTCAGTGAGCACTGTGATTTCCAGAACAAGCTCTCAGCAATAAAGGAAACCTGAACCCCCCCCCAAGACAACCTCAAGGTTTTATTACTAGGATTACATTTGTTTAGAAAATCTCTTTTTTTTTTTTTTCCAAAACGTTGAACCTGCGCAAGCTCATCAGACCTAACGGCAGCTGTGGGCTGAGCCCCCGGAAAAATCTGTCTGAGCTTCTCACCTCGCAGTGCCGTGCGTATTTGTACAGTCCACATTTCCACTTTGGTAGAGCAAGCGGCATCGTGCAAACAGACACGATTTACTGTTAGGCTTTTAGGTATTAGCTCACTGTTTTGGAACTTGGCAGCTAAAGAAACGACTCCTCCCTGCTTGGCTTTTGCAAGGGGGATCGGAGGAGGTCACCAAAGCTCCTCTTCTTGTCCATCTCCAGCTCCCACCTCGCAACAGCTCTGTGGGATTTGATTTCATTCCTTCCCGCCCCATTGTGCAGCAGCATCCCGCAGCAGCATCCATCCCGCAGCAGCATATCTTGGAGCAGCCCACGTACCCCCAGGAACAGGACAAACGCTCCTGAGCCTTCCCTGCTCAAGTGCTACACGGTCAGAGCCGCCACTGCTCACACCCCAGTCACCTTCTTACCTGTTCTACCTCTGGCACCTTCTTACGCCAAACGGCAAGGTGCCACCCTGCACCCTCCATCCGAGAGGCACAGCCTTGCAGTTCAGGCAAAGATGGGACCTCGGGTTTGAGGTCTTGTGCCAGCCGCCCAGCACAGTGCAGGGACCCCACAGCTCCAGCCTCTCCTGCCTCCGTTACACCCACGGGGGGAGGGGAGACGGCACCTCGACAGCCCATCCTGGTTTACAGCCCCCAGCCCATAACTGCAGCTCAGCATCATTTACACCTTGAAATAACACGACACGGAATTCCAGCCCGATTCCTTCCCCCACCCGCTGGACAGCGAGGGAGCATCCCAGGCGCTCAGCTCCAGGGCCCATCAGCTGCAGAGCCAGACACGGCACTGCCTAAAGGCGACCAGGCTGCTCGGCCACAAAACCCAACGCTGGGCTTGTTCTGCCCTGTCCAGCCCGCGGGCAACCGCGAGCTATGGCAGCGTAAAAGTCTCAGGGACAGAGCACCAGAGGTGATACGGGATGCTCAGGGTGAGGGGTGCCACAAGGCCAGGCTGGGTCCAGCGGTGCACCCCGCATCCCACGGATCGCACCGGCAAACTTGCCCTAACCCTTGCTCTTCACCGCCCGCACAAGGACAGCGCGTCAGGTTTTGCAAATGCCTTTAAAGCACCATGAAGAGATGCAGCCTACCAGGCGTTTCTAAGACAACTCAAATGTTTCCTCCTGACAGATACAACATCGAGCCGTTTGCCAGACACCAGCACGTAAAAAAGTGCTTGTTTAAGCATTTTTAAGTGCAAAGGGGTGGGTTTGCACCAAGCAGAGGCAGCTCCGAGTTCCACTTTCAGCCTCTCACGTTACACTTTGTGCAAACGCCGCTGCACAGTGGTAAGTGTTTTGCTAACTTCTTGAAAAGACAAAAGTTTTTCAGTCAGTGCATCTCCAAACCACAACATGTGCCGACAGTTGTACCGTGCTGCTGGCCCAGGGCTGCGGCTGGAATCAGCCACGTGGGACCTGCAGGGCTGCCGTGGGGAAACTCCATCCAGGCTGCTGCTCCTGCACGCATCCCTCCTGGCAGCACCCTGCACGGGGCTCAGCTGAACCCCATATGCAATGGAGGGGGGGAAGAAAATAGAAAAAACAACACAGGTTGACAAAAAGCAGAGCAAGCCTCTTGTAATCCTGATTTCAAGGTCACCAGCAGCTGAGGCGTGGGAAGAAACTTGGGACTCCCAGGGCCAGAAGACTCGCAAGAAGGGACAGAGCTGTGTACCACCCCGGGACCCGCAGCTTCTGGATGAGGTTGAAGCTCCAGGTCCTTCAAGGGCTGATGCTGTCCCGTCCCCCTCCCCACTACCACTTGCACATCAGTTCCTGTCCCTGAACCTCAAAATTTGCCCTGGGTAAGCTGAAGGGAAACATTTCCACAGCAGCAGCAAGAGCTCGCCGGGCTGACTTCAGAGGAGACACGTGAAGCAGAGGCAGGAAGGAAAAAGCAGGACCCACAGGACAGTCTGTCTGTCCAGCGGGACCCACGGACACCGGGCAGCCCGGCAGGGCAGGCAGGTCTCACCAGCACCAACGCAGAATCCTCCCAGGCCAAGCGATGCTCGAAGCGGTGGCTTTGATGAGCTGCTCAGCACCGGGGCGATGCTGGGGAAGCCCCCGGGACCAGCCCCACTCTGCCCTTAGCACCGGGGGTCTCACACGAACAGCTGGACACAGCGCTGGGGTCTGGTGCAGCACCCCAAACCCAACGGCACAGGAGTGAGCACTGGAGAAGATTCAGACTGAATTTCACCCAAATGTAGATTGAAAATACCTCTGGGGGCTCCTGCAGCCTGTTGCATCCCATCAATCCCATTAAAACCAGCAAGAGGCAGCACAAGAGCCAGGGGTGATGATGTGGTTTGAGCAAAGGAGCCCCCAGTAACTGGGGGGAGCATTGGGGTACCCCCTCCAGCTCACCATGGCTGGTCCAAAACCTGCATCCTCTGCACCACAGCCCGCCTGCAGCCAACCTGCATCGTAGGGTGCACATCCCACCCCACATTTCTGTATCCCTAAAAGCCCAGAGGTACCAAGACCCTCTCCAGCAGGGTAGGAAAGGTTGGGAAACCCCCCCCGGCCCGCAAGTCCCCTTCCCACGCCCCCATCCCCAGCACTTACTGTCCCATCCCGGAGCACCAGCTGCTTCGCCCCAGGGATCTTGTGTGGTTCCAAGGTACCCAAGTGCCGCAGGCGAAGCAAAATCCCGCAGCCGGGTCAGCGGAGAGGTTTCGGCAGCTCTGGCAGCGGCACCGCAAGGCTCATTCAGCCAGTGCTGTTGGAAAATACAGCTCCATCGGCCGGAGCAAAAATTACCCCAGCTCCATGCATGAAATAATGAAACAAATAATCAGATAAAGCCTTCGGTGCCACGCACTCGGAGCCCTCCTGCTCCGCCGATTGGCAAAGCTCGTGGGCAGCGCTCTCGTACTCCCACCTGCCCAGCGCTCAGCTCAGGGACCACAAACTCACCCAGGGAGATGCTTGGGGGTCCCCAGCCTGGGCTCAGAGCCTGGTCCTGAGTCCCCCAGGGAAAAGCCCCACACGGGGGAAGCAGAGAAGTGATGGCTTGGAGTCAAACAACCTACCAGGACCCGTCCGAGCCCCTCCACAGCCCCCGCTGCTGCACCTGCATGCCCCGTGCTGCCCACCCCAGCAGCCCCCCACTGCTGCCCCACCAGCAGTAGCAGGAGGAGGGTGAGCAGGGTGAGGAAGGCATCTGGGGATCTCGCCACTTCCTCCCCTCCCGCAAACACTGCAGCCGACGCTGGTACAAGCAACGGCAGCAGCTCCCAGCACCCCCGCAGCCATAAACCCCAGCACCGCACCCACTGCGCACCCCGGGGCTGCCAGCCCAGAGGTGACAGCGGGGACCCGGCACGGCCGGCGGCAGCCCCGGTCCCCAAGGCCACGCGTGGTCCAGCACCCACAGCCAGGCTGCCATGCTGGATGCGCAGTTCCCCCTGCCGGTGCCCGGGCACAGCACCCACGGCCACGGGTCCCACGTCCCCGAAGCCCCAGCCAGGAGGGGCACACATGCTGGGGAGGCAAGTAACTGCAGCGGCCGGGACAGCCACAGCCACGAGGTCTCGAGCGCCTGTCCCCAGGCAAAGGGACTTTGCAAGGACCAAAATGTTGCGTCCTCAGAGAACAACCTGGGGGAGCTCAGCCTCTTGGGTGGAAAAAAAGCAATTTCAAGACATCAGGAGAGCGGCCGCCCAGCCTGGAGCACCGGGGTGTTTCTTTGCAGCCACGCAAGCAAGGAAGAGAGACTGGGTGACGCATTAAGTGTCTTTAATCCAAGGGACTGAAGAGCAGACCAGGAAGATTAGTATAAGCCAACAGACAAAAATTTAAAAAAAAAAAAAGGGATAAAAATTGTTTTTTAAAACAAATTAAAATTCCATACAGTGTCTAAAAGATCACCTAAAAACTAAACATTGCTTAAAAAAATTTTTTTCCCCATTCAAACACATTTAACGCAGTGAAACGTTGTGACAAATAATAATAATAATAATAATAATTCATGGACTAAAGACTTCAGAGCAGCCGTCCTGCTCCCAGGAGTGGAGGAGCATTGCCAGCCCCCCGGACCCCCAGCCCCGGGGGGGGGGGAGGGGGGGGGGCAGTGCTGCTGTCCCAGCTTGAGCTACGGCCCCGTGCCTTTTCCACCCCGCTCCACGCAGGACAGCATCTCCCCCAGGGCTGGGGGAGCGGGCAGAGGCGGCCGGGAAGCATCTGCTCCCCACGTCCCTGCAGAGCGGGGTAAAACAGGGGGCACTGGCCTCCTGCTCGCCCTGTTTCCCCCCCCCCCCCAACACTGCCCACCCCTGAGGTCAGAACTGGATTCCAGGCACAGGTACAGACTGCGGTGGCCACGGCGGGGGGGGGGGGCTGGGGGCCACACGCAGCTGCTCGCCCACGGACACGACACACACCCCACGCACAGACAGACAGTGACACAGACGGTGCTGGCGGGGAGCCCTGCGTGCCGCCCGGTAGAGGCAAGGCTTCCAGGCTGGGGAGGGAGGGGGGTTGGCTTTTGGCTACCGTGCTTTAAAAGCAGCAGTTTTCCAGCCAGCAAAGCAGCATGGCAGCCACAGGGACCCCCCCCCCCCCCTTCCCCACACCAGCCCTGCCACACACAGCAGGACGGGGGAGCAGGCAGCTCTCCTTCCCCACCCCCCTAACCCATTCCCAAGCCCGAAGCCCATCCTTAGCCAGCATCCACACCAGGAACACACTGTCTGGCTTTCAGCTCTACAGTAGTTTTTAAAAAATATTTATATGTTATATACCCTAAAAAGGTCACCACAGGAATTTCCATGTCTTTGGAAGGAAGGAAAAAAGAAAAAAATCAAAACCATTTCACGAAAGAAAAAAAAAAAATCCAATTACCAGCGGCGTTCACCTACAGGACAAAACCCCTGGCCGCAGCGTGTGGATCTGACGGGGGAATCTTACCGCCTGCTCCAGCAAGGTCAGAAACACAGGTGAGTAGCTAAAAATAACTAGTCTGGTATAAATGTCTGAATTCCATGCGCTTGATATAACAGTCTGTCTCTTTTTGTCTTTTTTCTTAAAAAATATATATATATAGTTATTGCTTTCTCAAGGGCCGGCGGGCGCGGGGCACCCTCAGTGGGGGAGCGCGGCAGGCTCGGTGGGGTTTGCTTTCTTCCGCCTCTTCATCAGCAAAGGGTTCGAGGAATCTTCGATTTTCTTGATCTTGATTTGTTCATAGTCCACTCGCATGGTGGCCAGCGCGCTCGTCATCTCCTCCTGCGGGCAGGAGGCACAGGCAGCGCCGTCAGCAACGCCCCGCGCAGGCACAGCCCGCAGTCCCCCGGGACCCCCAGGGTGGCTGTCCCCCCTCCGAGCTCCCACAGGGACAAACTGCTGCAGGGGCTGAGGGTCACACCGCCAATTTTTCCAGCCCTGTCCTGAGCACAGATCTCCCCGGGAGCCAGCACCCTCGCACCCAGCCCGAATTTGCCCCGTTTGTGATGAGAAGGCAGAAGCGGACAGTGCCCAGCTGGCACCCGGGGCTCAGAGCGTTTCAGAGAGCAACAGAGGGAGGTTTTACCTTCACGTCCTCCCACAGATCCTTCTCCTCTTTCAGCACGCGGCTGGTGTGCAGCGGGGTCTGCGGCACCTGCATGGATTGCTGCCAAGAGCAGAGGAGTGTGAGCTGGGAGCCGCAGGCATCCCACCCCTGCCCCATCCCCATCCCCATCCCACCCTGCTGCCTCATCAACCCCGCACTCACCATGATCCAGGGGTGGTTCATGAACTCCGTTATCGTCATACGCTGGGTCGGGTCAGTCTTCAGCAGGTTGCGTATCAGCTGCTTAACTGGAAGGGTTTGGGCAGGGCTGAGCGTTAGTGGGTCCCAGGGGGCTCTCCCCATGCTCCAACCCGAGCCAGTGGCCCCACGGTGCCTGCATGCACCTCCTGTCCCCTCCGTGCCACAGAACTCATCCTGGTCAAACCCTTCAGCCAAAGCCTCTCCAGCAAAGAGGCGAAGCTGCAGCATCACTGGGAGGTGACCCACGCTTTCCCCCAGCCCTCGCAGCGCTGCTGGACACAGGGCTGGCCCCGATGGGAAACCTCAGCCTGGGGACAAGCCATCGCAGGCACCACATTTACCTTCCTCCGATACTTCGGACCATTCTGGATTGGGAAACTCGTACTGGCCCATTCGGATTCGCTTCTTCATGCCAGGTGAGATGGCCAGGCCGTGGTTGGAGTAGAAAGGGGGGTACCCACACAGCCTGCACCAGGGGAGGGAGCAAAGAGTCAGTGTGTTGCCCCAAAAGCCCCCCAGCAGCGCCTGTGGGGCACGGGGCAGTGCCAGGAGCAGGAGCAGCGCAGCTGGGAAAGGCTCAGCCCCACCAGCCAGCAAACGAGCTCAGAAGCTGCATCCCCGCTTCTGACCCTGGCAGGACGGCGAGGGACCTGTCGGACTTACAGAATGTACATGATGACACCGAGGGACCACATGTCACAGGACTTGTCGTACTTCTCCGGGCCCAGCACCTCCGGGGCTGGTAAAGAGAGAAACAAAGTCCTGAGTCAAAGCGGCAGCGCCCGGTGAGAGGGACGTGACCATCCCACGGAGCTGCCCAAGAGCCGCCTGCAGCTCCGCACAGTCCCGGCAGCCCCGCTCAGAGCAGCGCCAGCGCTGCTGCACGGGCACCGGCACGGCCACGCAGGCAGCAGAGGCAGCAGCGGTGCAGGGTGGTGCCACCTTGCAGCCCCGAGCATGATGCAGGGGAGGCTGCAGCACGGGGGTGCAACGTATTGGCCGCACGCACCAATGCCACGCTCATCGCAGCCCACCGAGGGGTGGCATGCAACCCCTGCACGCACCAGGGAGCTGCAAACCTGCACCCAAAGCAGCCCCCAGCCCCAGGCATCCCAGACAGGGCTCGCCCCCAACACCACGCAGGAGCTGAGGCTCCAGGCTGGATGCAGAGGTGATGGGCTGCACGTGGCACCTTCCAAAGCCCCCGGCTCTGCCCTCCAGCCCTGCAAACCTGCAAGCTCAGGACCCCCAGCCACTTACCCACATAGTATGGCGTGTAACACGGAGTGGCCAAGGAGTTGTGCGTGGTGGTTTCTTTAGCAAAGCCAAAGTCCGTGAGTTTTAGCACAGCATTGGGCCTTTTGGAGGTGTACAAGAGGTTTTCCGGCTGTGAAAACACAGGGAAGAAGTGAGCAGAAGAGCCGGAGCAGCCTCAGCATTGCCACAGGCCAAGCGGGGCTCGGCATCGCTGGGTGAGCGTGCAGCACGTACCTTCACATCCCGGTGCGCAATGTTGATCGAGTGCAGGTACTGAATGGCTTCCCCAATGCTCTTCATTATCTCTGAAGCCTCTGAAGCAGCAAAACAAAATACATCAGAAGCGTTTGTAAGCAAGATAAAATGAGCACCATTCCCTGGGTCAGTCTGCCGACCAGCAGCCAAAGACTCCGGCTGAGGCCAAAGGGGTTTCCTCCACCTGAAGTCCCCCTTTCCAAGCAGGGCCCCCCAGCACCCAACCACGGGTCAAATGCAAACGGGAGAGAAACTCCCAGGAGAAGGGATGGGGCAGGCTCCAGCCCCTGACCCCCCCCCCCAACTGCACAAGCCCCAAGGAGGGGCTCGCTCTGGGGCAGGGGGGCTGATCCAGCCCCCAGCACCAGTAGGGACCCCAAATCTGCAGGGAAAACAGCTGGGAAAGTTTTCCCCATGGGATGGGAAGCCAAGGGAGGCAATGGGCTCAGGGTCTGGGGTGTGCGGACACTTCTCCTGGCCACAGGAGCAGCAGGGATGGGATTAATGAGCTGTATGAGAACCACATCCCCTGGACTTCATGTTTTTTGAGAGGAGTGGGAGTTCCTGAAGGTGACTGAAGCTCCTGCCTGTGCTGGAGTGGGACGGACAGGGTGTGGGGGTGGCTGAGCAAACATCCCCTGCTCTCAAGCCAAGTGCAAAACCCCCACTGGGGATTCAAAAGAGCAACTGAGGGTTTGGACTGGACCAGAGACACTCCTACAAACATCCAGGCATGGTGAAAGACAAAACGCCTCGTCCCCACGGGCTCCATACCCCGTTCCGTGAAGGCCTGGTCTCCCCTGTCTTGAATTCGGCTGAAGAGCTCCCCGCCGTCCAGGCTGGAAGAGAAGCAGGCAGCGTTAGATGCTGCTGCATCCGTCTCGCCACTGGTGCAAGTGGCACCGCGACCTCTGATGCTCAGCCAGGAGCTGCACAGCTCGGCAAGAAACAGCCCCCTTCTCCATCCCAAGCCCTTGGATCGGTGTTTCTGGGCACGGGGTGTTTCAGAGCTGCCTCCTTCCAGAAATAAGCGGGGCAGAGCCTCCGTGCTGGCAGCGGAGACGTGCAAACGGACGTGGTCTCCCCACCAGCCCACAGAAACACATTTACAGTAAAGACAGCAAACGTGGTGAGAACGCTCCCAGCACACCCAGCCCCATTTAGCTCACAAGCCAACCACCTCGCCAGCACACTAACCCCGTGCAGAAGTGCTGAGCAAAGACTGTGGCACAGGCGAGGCGTTAGCAGCAGCGAGATGGGCTCACGGATGGGACGGGGGAGGCAGAGACCGAACCCCGCTGCAGCAAAGCAAGCGCTCACACAAGGTGTTGGAGAAGGACCGAGGAAAGCTTGGTGTGGTTCCCTCCCCAGCCACAGGCTCCCCAGGTACCCTAAGGAAAAACCCAGCTCCCAGAGAGATCAGGAGTGAGATCGGGGATAATTCTCCATGAGAACAGGGATAACGGTGCTTCCTGTCCCTGCCTTATCTGACTGGAGCAGAAACGGCTCCCGGCTTCCCCAGCACAGATAGCATCTCCTGCCAGCGCCCTTGACATTTGCTGGACATGTGCAATACAGATCGTGTGCAGCTGCCGCCGCACGGAGCGGACAAGGAGACACACCGTGCTCACACTGAAAGTCAAACGCTGCCTTGTGACGGGTGTTACACCCAGAGCATCCCTCAGGCAGCGGGCAGCTACCGCGGAGAGATGCTGCAGGGAGCTGTCGTTGCCCTGGGGGACCGGTTTCCTACCCTTCAGCTACTGCTTTCTTCCCACACAAACCTTTCCCATCCCCGGCTGCCCAGCGTCCTGGCGTGGTTCTCAGAAGCCTCTTCCCACACAAGAGCCGCTCGGGCGGCTGCCGCGCCGCCTGCCCCGGCGCTGCTCACAGTGCTCCTCGCACCCGCTGCCCCCCCGGGCAACCTACTGGCTTGCCAGAGGAGAGGTTTTGGCAAGGAAGCTGCATCAAATCACAGCTGCGGTTGGGATGTGGTTTCAATACTTTCCCCTTCATTCCTCCTCCTCCCCAGGTTATATCAAGCATCTACCCGAATCAGAGCCACTCAACTGCCGCTGCAAGAGATGCAACAGCGTTAGTAGATGCGCCAGCTCGGCTTGGCTGCGCGCTGCCCAGCCGACCCCACCGCAGGCTGCTGGGGTGCCAGGAACCCACCGACTACCCTGACTTTCGATGGTCAAAGTCAGTTTGGTTATGATCTACCTGCAGCGAGAACCACAGGCCCTAAGCCTCCCGACAGCCGAGCGAGTTTTCAGAATGACTCAGAGCCAGCGCAGCTCCTGCCGTCCCTCCAACGCCAGCAGTGCAGCACCTCTTCCAGGGCTTGCATCCCTACGGCTTGCAGGCTGCAGCCCCCAGCACAGCATCTCCCTGGGGTCCCCAGCACCAGCGCAGGAAGGTGCTCACCCCACTTTTGGCATCACCCCATTGCCCTGCAGGGCTGTGGGCGCTCCTGTGGGCGCTCCTGTGGGCAGAGGCCACCCCGGGACTCACCACTCCATGACGATGAGCAGACACTTCCTCCCTTGGTAGAGGTTCTCGTAGACGTCCATGATGCGGACGATGTGCGCGCACTGCGACGCTCTCCAGTGCAGCTCCACTTCCCTGCGGGCCTTCGGGCAGTCCTGCAGCATCTGCGAGAGAAGCGAGACCCCGTCAGACCTGAGCCCCCACAAGAGCCGGGCCATGGCACCCCCCGGGCACACTGCCCACGCAGGGAGGACGCAGGGGACGGGGCCAAGCGTGGGTGCTCTCTGTGGGTGCTCTCTGTGGGTGGCATCGAGGTGAGCTCCAGCACGCTCTGTGCAATGCCTCCATCCCCATCTAGTGGGAAGAGCGTGAAGCCACCCGCCCTCGTAAGCCTCCTGCCCTCTCTTCCAAGGCTACAAAAAGCTTATCCCGGCTGCCTACCCCCTCCCTGCACCCCCGAGATGCCACCCCGGTGCCCAGCCAGCCTGTGCCACCAACCAGCAAGACTTCCATACTGCATTTAGGAGCAAACTTCTGCACACTGGTACCTCCACCACTGTGCCCCTGGGTGTCACCCAGCACCCTGGCTCTCCTCTTGGCAGCCCCCCAGCAAGTGCCACCCACCCATCACCTCCCAGACACCAGGCTGCTGCTCAGTGGCACTGCCAGGACCCTCCTGCCCTTACACATGGCAGAAAAGCACCTTGCCACGGCTTCAGAGGCCACCAGCCCCCAGCCACACGTGCCTGCGGACCGCACAACACAACAGCCAGATGTTGCCTAAACAGCAGCTTTTCTCCCAAGCAGCAGCAGCTCTTTAATGAGGCCTCTGCCCTTCCCAGAGACAACTCGCAGTCTCCAGGTGCAGGAAGGATTTGCTCGTCTGCCACAGACTATTAATTACCATGTTTATCAGGATAAACAACTGGCCTTAATTATTATACTTCTAAATATAGAGCAACAAACGTGTCTATCTTGAGCATAGTTCATTTTCCTTCCTGTCTCCAGCAGCTCTTGGGGCCAGGCTCGCCGGAACGCCCCAGAGCAGTTCTGCACCTGGATGTTGCAGTGAGTAGGGACACGTGGAAATGCATCCCACCCCCCGTGTGCATCAGTGGGAAACAGCAGGTTTGGTCATTTTACCAAGAGAGAGACAGAAACTTACTTCTTGCCCCTCTGCCCTCTCCCCGCCAAGCTCCCAGGGCTGCTCCACGAGGAAGAGGAGCGTCAGCCCCTGGGATGCTTCACAGGCTTGGCAGGACCCGAAGCAGTGCCCGGTGCATAGCAAGGACCCCTCTGCCACAGGGGGATTCCACAGGAGCAAGGTTTAACGCTTGCTGCAGCCCCAAAAGACACACACTGCCTGTGATAAATGAAATGCTTGCTGACAGCACGCGTGTAACAGCAATTTGCACTCCTGCCTGCAACGGGGCACTTGCCCTTAGCTGCAGGGCAAGGGACAAACAGGATGCACACTTCAGCCCCCTGCCCGTAAACCCTGAACCCATTAGGTGGGGTTTGGTCTCACCTCTCCCACCTCCCCAGCTCTCCTGCTTCCCGAGGAAACCCGTGCAGGTGGACAGGGTGCAGGGTGGCTTCTGGTACCAAAACATCTGGGGGCTCAGCAAAGACCAAAGTAGCCAAGCCACCCTTTGCACAACCACTTGCACCGACAGCATCGATGCAAAAGGAAGGCAGGAGGCTGGACAGCCCTTTCCTGCTTTGCCGTTGCTTAATTACCCTAAAAACCAGCAGATCCTGCCAAAGCCATAAGCAAACACAGCGCCAGTCCCCCCCCAGCAGCCACACAGGCAGGGAAGGGGCCTGGAGAAAAGCTTGGTTATTTGCAGCTCCGCTTCGAAAAGCCTGGCGTGGGGAGCCAGGAAGCTGAAGACTAAAAAACAATTTGTAATTACGCACTGGGAAAATTGAACAGCAGGAAGCAGACAGTTAACATCCTTCTGCACAAGACAAACAGGAGATGTACAGAAATATATATCCAATTTTTAGAGGTCACTCGGAGCGCTTTTAAAGGAGCTTAACTGTATTTCTAATGAACTAAGAGGCAGCAGCCTCCATTACCTGTACCAGCACAGCCCTGATGTTTGCTTTTGTACACAGGCACCTGCAGGCGAGCAAGCAGCTGCCCCAGCGCGCTCAGAACACGCCAGCTGCAGCTCAGCTGCACCACAGCCAGCTCCCTCTGCCACAGAGAGGCCATGGAGAGCCTGCTCGCCTGCCTGGGAGAGGATTAAACCTCATTAAGAGTCTGGTTTGGTCTATTTAGGAAATGTTCCCCGTGGCAGGTGACAGCGCCGTGACAAGGAGCTGAAGACCAGGTGCAATGAGGCTGCAGGGGGACGCGGGAGGGACGTGGCCATGCCCAAACCACGGCAGAAGGAACCCACAAGTTCAGCATCACCCACATGGCCTCCATCCTGCCCTCAGCACACAGCACCGGCTCCCTGCGCCCCAGGGTCGTGCCGAGCATGGCACAGGGGGGAAGGACCCTTCGGTCCTGGTCCAGGCACAGCGAGGGCAGCGCTTGCACCAGTTCCTCACCAGTTTCTCCTCAGCAGATAGCTCCCGCAGCCGATGACTCTCACTCCCTCCTGCGCTCCTTGGCCGCAGCCAGCAGTGAAACCACCGGTGGGTGACATCCTGGCGTGCCAAGTGTTGCTCTGGTCATGGGAACTCCACATCGAACGTATTTGGGGGTGTGTGGTAACACTGCTCGGGTCCCTAATTTAGCTCCAGTATCCAGGGCAGCCTACGGCTGCAACAAGATTTATATTTCTTGGCTTGCAACAAGGAGGCTGGGATGGGAAAAGCACCTCGTGTCTCCCTGAGGTTCAGCAAGGGTGAACTGCCCCTGTCCCACCCCAGCTGAGGGTACCACTCTGGGGACACCGTCCCCTCCCACCCAGCAGCTTCAGAAGCAGGAGATTTTGCAACAGCAGTAATCCTGAGCACAACCAGAGTTAACCCTTTGTAGAGGGGAGACGGCAGCAGATGGACAACCTGCTGGAAACCCCTGACAGCCCCCTGCTGCTCCCAGTGCAGCTTTTCCACCTCTGTCCTCTTCTTTTCCCCTTCCAAGGGAGAGCTTCTTGGAGATCATTGTTTCAGATAGGAAACGCTGCGCCACCAGCTCGCTCTTGCTGGAGTGGAGGGCTCCAGCACCGGGGCAGCAGCTGAGCCCAGCACCGAAGCGGACAGTAACCGGATCCCCAAGCTACACAAGCATCCCCAGGACAGGGCACAAGGGCAGCACTGCGCAGGGGGCTCGGCCACCGCCTCCGAGCAAAACCAGGTCCCTCGAGCAGGGGAGTCATGTGCATTTCCCTTTACAGTGGTTACATCCTTTAGGTGCCAGCTTTGCAGCCAGCGCAGGTCTCCAAACCGCCTCTCATCATCAGAGAGCATCTCTGCGTCTGGGTGTCCCTTCCAGGCTGCGAGGGACAGGGGACAACCAGGACAGCCATGCACCCCAGAACCCTGCACTGTCCTGTCTCACTTCCCACTGGGAAGGAGGGAGAGCAGGGAAAGAGCCACCCCACCCCACCGCAGTTAGGGAGGCAATTCAGCTCTCAGCCGTGTTTCAGCTCTCCTCGCTGCAGCTCGACACCTCTGCGATTTCGGCAGACGGCGTTTGCTGCCATCCTGCGCCTTGGCTCAGCCCGGCTCCCCCAGGAGCCGTTACACGCTGTGAGAGAAATTAGTTACGTGCAAAGCTAAACACACTCATTAGCTTCAACAAACCCTGCAAGCCAAGGGCTCTGAAACTGGGCCCGCCAGCACACGGCACAGCCCAGCCACTACGTGTGGGACCCCCACGGCAGCAAAGGCTCCTTCCAGGCTCCCACAGCAGCGCTGGGATTTTCACCATCTCTGAAAGACAAACCCTGGAAGCAGATACTGAAAACAAACCAGAAAACAAAACAGCTCGCGGGGTATCTGCAGGGGGGTGGCACCCACCCAGCAAACCCAAACCCGGCAAGCCGCCTCCACGGTGCAAGGAACAGGGCTGCTCCCCGCTGCCACCGGGAAGGAGCTTCAGCAGAAATGAACGGGCTGGGGGCTCTGCCCCGTCTGCTCGGCAGCACGGCGAGCTGCATCTCATCCCCCACCTTCTCACGCCGAGCACAGTGAAGGCAGGTGGGCATGGGGAAGGAAGGAAGATGCCGGAGAAAACAAGGGGGCTGGAGCCACCGGCACTCACGTTCCCTCACCCGCGCGCGTCCTCAGGCACCACTGATTCAGTCTCGCCGCCTCCTCCCGGGATGATGTGCCATGAATCACAGCCGGTTGGCAAAGGAAGCTCCCTCCTCCGCTGGCACGGCAGGAGGTCCCAAACGACCCCGTCCTAGTCCTGCTGCTACCCGCCGTGGGTGCCACTGCAGCCCCAAAGGGTACTGCCCCTCGGCGAGCCATGAGAACTTGCTGTGATCGCTCGGATCGGCAAAATACCCCTGTGCAAGAGCTTGCAAAGGGAAACTCACCTCCCATGGGCAATTTCCATGAAAACTGAGGATCAGGCGCATACTGGCATGCCAAGCTGTTCGTTTTCCTGGGCTGCTCCTCTTTGCTCTGGCTTCACGCTCACCCCGGGCGCCCCAGCTGCTCTTGCAGGCAGGGTATTTTTATTTCTGTGTGTATTTTGATCACACCCAATTCCCCTCGGTTCCCAGCAAAGCAGCACAGGCTGCACACGCCTCACCTCTGCGGCAACTGCCCCCCCAACAGCCTCCTGCAACAGGACCCGCAGGAGCGTGCCCACGCCACCCCGAGGAGCTCCCCTCGGGACCTGTCTGCACCACGGGGGTTAAAATAAACTCTTCTTAAGTTGCAATAAAAATAAATCTACAGTGAATAAAGGCAGACTGTCATCCTCCCGAGTTTCCAGCCCAGAAGCAAAGCAGAGGTTCCCCTGCCTGTACTGTGCACTCCAGGTTCCCCTGACTGGGCTAGCACGGGGCAAGGAGCACTTTTTCCTAATAAAGCAAAAGGATTTCTCTTCAAAGGATTTGCCTCTTCTAATCCCTCCACGAGCCCTAGTTGCCAACTGGCATCAGCTGCTTCACACATTTGTGGAGCCAGCGCTGGATGCTTTGCACATGCTGTTCCCACCTCACAGCACCGGGAAGGCAAAGCCCCCCTGCCCCCCGCCACCGGTCCCCGGTGCCCACCCCATGAGGCACAGTGCTGGGGGACCTGGATTAAACTGATCACCTCCCCTGTGTCTATCTACAGCCTCTAATGCCAGCACATGCGGGGAGCCCCCAGGCAACCGCCCCGAAGCTGCCCCAGCATCTCTGCTGAGACGGTTCGGAGGGGACAAGCAGCAGAAGGGCACAGGAGCAGCAAAGCTTCGTTCCACTTTTGCTGTTTATGAACTCTAGAAGGGAAATAAAATCACGAGTCCCAAAGCCCCTGAGAGGAATTACATTACCAAACGCAAGGGAATTGATAGTTCAATCACAATGCAGTAACGCGCAGCTCAGGAAATCTCCCCCACATCACCAACCTCTACCTTAAGCCCATCCCCACTGCGCGCATCCCCCGTGACCCAGCGATGGGACTTTCCCCAGCTGGGGATCAGTTCTGCTCCGTGCAAGCACACAGAGCCACACAGTCCCTGCCTGAGGAGCTTTGAGCCCCAAGAGACCAGGCAAAAGCCTCATCCTCACGTTTGTTTTGCCCGGGGAAAGCCAGAGAGGAGAGGAGAGGTGACGTGTCTGGAGGAGGAGCCGCGCATGGGTCCTGCAGCGTCCTGCATGCAGCGTGCCCCAGCCTGCCACGCCAGGGTGCTATTTAGAAGGGTGGCCGCTGCTCCTGGATGAGATGGCTTCACCCAAGCCTCACGGTTTGCAAGGCAGGACAGTACCACCCACCTTCTGGAGGGATGCTGGTGGTGGCTGTGGTGCCCAGGCAGCCGCTGAGGCTTTGGCTGTTTGGGAAGGACACAAGCACAGCCGGCTCCATGCATCAGTGGCTTCATGCCCCACTGCCATGAACAAAAGGTCATCCTCCACATTTACTTCCCTCGGGGAAGATGGAGAGGTTGGAAAAAGCGTCCCAGTAAGACAGAATTATTCAGATTAGAAAGAGCTACACACGGAGCAAGACTGGAGATGCAATTCAGGCCGAGCAAACGTGAACTGACACACATGCTCGAGCAGCTCGGCTGCATTCTCCGAGCCTGAATTATCGGAGCGCTTGGAGGAAGACCCAGAGCCATCGCAGCGAGCGCGGGGAAAGCTTTCCCACCGTGCGGACCAAGATGAGCAATGAGCCAGGCACGAAGAGGCTGCATGTGCAAGGGGCAAGCTAAAAACCCTGCCGGCAGCAGCCAGCACGCTCGCGGAGGCAGATGTCGGAGCAGGCAGCCTCATCCCTGCTCCTGCGGGTGATTTTGCAACAGGGCAGAGGATGGAAACGGGGCGAGGGAAGAGGCAGCTATTGCACCACGCTTTCACAAGGAGACCCATCGCACCGCTCGCCTGCAATGGTTGCACAACCCTCCATGCCCTGCGTGCTGCCAGCTCCCCTGCCCACGGCTCCCATGGGGGTCCATGCCCACGACGGGATGCTCAGGACCCCCTGCCCTACAGCCCCCACCCCCACCGCCCAGGGCATCTGCTGAGCATTTCCCCGCGACAGATGCAGCAGCTATTCAGCCTTTTCAGGCCGCAACAAAAGCCTCTCCAGGCACACAAAGGCGAGGAGCAGAAGAAAGGCTGGGGCTTAAATAAGAGCCACCTGCCAGGGGCCTGTGCCCCCCGTGCAACTGGGGTGCTGCTCCCCAGCCAGCCCCGTCCTGCAGAGCCCATTTACCAGCAGCACAATTATTCTTGGCACGTTGATTTCAAAGAAACGAAGCTCCGAAGCGGGTACTCAGAGGCAGTGCCCTGGATGCTGAGGGAAGGGCCACCAGTGTGGTGGGGACATGGCGGGTGAGGGCGGAGGAGGAGATGGGGAGATAGGAGGGGGCTGCAAAACTCACGGGAAAAAGTCAAAGCAGGTAAATGGCAACAAGGCGGCAGCACGAAGCATCCGCGCTGACTCACAGCACCAGCAGCAGGCTGGAGCTGGTGCTTAATGAACAGAAATAAATAGTTTCAAGCTTCACGTATCTGAGAAAAAACAAAATTAGGGGCTCATTCAGTCCCAGGTCTTTGTTTTGGGATCATCCTCTTCTCCCCGTACGCCAGAAGCAGCACCAGGTTTTAGTGACTCACCCACTGCTTGTCTCTCGGGATGCTCCAGGGCTGGTGTTAGTAGCCCAGGTGAGCCAGGCACTAGCCATGGTCAGCAAGGCTCCCACGTCCTGCTGTGCAGAGGGATGCCCAGGAGATCCCAGGGAGCAGACCTGGATGGAGCGATGGAGCCACCCCCCTGGCCAGGACCTCCAGGATCTCCCTGTGAATCCAACAGGGACAAAGGGGGACACGATGGCCAAAATACCCCAACCCAGCCCATCCCTTCCTACAGTCACCCAAGATGTCACTTCCCACCAGGAGGTCTGAGCAGGGAAAGGACTCGGGGCTGGGAGAAGCTGCAGCCCAGCTCTGGACGGAGCCGCTGCAGGGGGGGGTGATGCTCAGAGACCCCTCTGCAAACCAAACCAGTGCAGCCCGCACTGCCAGGGGCACGCCGCAGCCACCGGGGCCTTTAACAAAGCGAAAGGAAAATGAAAAGCCAGGGAGGGGCGGACGTCTTCATGTGAGACGTGGCTGCAGCCAGCGGACCTGCTCCATGCACAACCCCTTTACTCCCACCTCTTCGCAAAGCTTCGGGGCTGGGGTCAGCTCCTCCTCCTCCCCAAGCCCCAGCCCCTGCCAGATTTCCTACCGGAGCTGCCGAGCTCATCAAGGGCCACATACGTGCTTTTATGATAGGAAGTGGTTGATATTCGCAGGTGTGATTAATACATTAGTAAACACTAATGTCAACCATTAACTCAGCGCTGACCTATGTCCCCCCTGCACTTCCCTCCCACAGGCACAGCTTGAAAAAAACCCTTATCGTGGCGCTGGCACGGCCATCTCTGCCAGCCCCCTGCCTGGGGCCATCTCTGCCAGCCCCCTGCCTGGGGCCATCTCTGCCAGCCCCCTGCCCGGGGCCATCTCTGCCAGCCCCCTGCCCGGGGCCATCTCTGCCAGCCCCCTGCCCCAGGCCGGGGGCTCTCCCTCACACGGCAGAGGCAGACGGACAGACCAGCTCAGCCTCTGCCAGGCAGCCCACGGACAGCACCCGGAGCATCCTTCTGGGTGCCTTGCTCCGCATCAGCCTCGCCACAACCTTGGGGACCCGACCCCACCATTACCCCTGACCCCAGGGGCAGCTTCGGGGCGATTCCACACACCGACATCCCAGAACTGCTTTTATTTTTGGACATGCCCACCCCTTCCTTAAGTGCACTGGAAGTGATTTAGGGGAGAGGCTCAGACCGCCCAGACCCACGCCTGCAAGCGGAGGAGCCGTGAAGCCCTGCCAGAAGCCCCACAAACATCCACCGCTTCCCGGCAGCTCCTGGGCTCATGCTTTGCACAAAAATGAAGTTTCTCGGGGCCCGACCCATGGGCAGGGCACCCTGCGGGACAGACGGGTGGCTGCCACCCCCTCCCAGCACAGTGATCCTGCCTGCTGCCTTTCAACACAGCAATTAGAGCAGTGAAAAAATATATATATATATATTTTTTAAAAAGGGAAAAAAAACAAACAAACCAAAACACAAAGCTGCACCAAGGCCAACCACTCTCGGAGCACCATCCATCCCCGGCGCTGGAAGCAGTACAGCCTCGGGATGCATTTCTTCCACCCATGCCAAGACTAAGGAAGGTTTTGTTTACACACCCTTGAAGCTTGGTGACGACAGCACGTTTTGCATCATTCTGTCCTTCCCCCAGCCGTTTATTTAATAGAGTTTCACCCTCATCACAGGCTTTGTCAACACCAGGGCACAGCAAATACCTTCCTGAGATGATGCCAGGGATGCGCAGCCCAGTGGTGCCCCACCGGCAGCAGCTGTGCCTCTGCCGGGAGATCCCTGCAGGGCTGCAGAGAGGAGCATCCCCCCAGCAGCTGGGATGAAACCTCGGAGGCACCCAAGCAGAGCCAATCTAAGGGGTTGGCATCGTCCTCCTGCATGGTGCGCCCCAGGCACGATGTCCAAATGGGTTTGAGGCTGCCAGGGCCTCGGGGCTGTGACTGTGGCTCTTCCCCGTGAGAGATAAACAGCTCCCGCGCCGGGTGGCCGCCGCTTTTGTTGACAGCGGAGCTTGTTGTGCACAGGGGATGGCCAGGACAGGAGCGACACAGGGATCTCATGAGACGCCTTTGTCTGCCCAGGCGCTCAGTGAGGCAAGGGCCCCGCGACCACCACCGCCCTCCGCCTCTCACATGGCACAACAGATAAAAAACCTCCAACACGATCAGCTCCGATGCAGCTGGATTCACGAGCCCACCCCCGGGGACGCACAGGGCAGATGACGCTCCAGCACACGTGGGGCAGGGAGAGGGGCTGCTGCAGCCGACCCGCAGCAAGGCGTGTGATGAGAAGGGATGCTAACGAAGGGGCAGAGGAAAAGGGGAGGACTGCACCCCACTGGGTGGTGAAGAGCGGCTGAGCAGCGCGCACAGTCACACGCTCCCGCTTTTCCCACCACAGCAGTCAGTGTTTTAGGGGAAATCCTGGAGGCTGAAGCAATGCAATGAAAGGCCAAGAGCCTCCTGCCACCCCGCAAGCCCAAGGGGCCGAGCAGGGTGGTTCTCCTCCACCAGCCCCTCTTCCCTCCGCACCAGCCATCCAGAGACTCCTTCAGCCAGGAGGAAAACACAGTTGCGTTTCTATTTTTAACAAGCCCTTCTTTGCATCCTGCTGGCACCTCATTAAAGCTCCCAGGACACGGTGACTATTATTAGCTCCCTCCAGGCTTTCGGCAGCCCCGAGAGCCTCCGCGGCACCTGTTGGCAGCAGCCGCGCGGCCCCAGAGCCCGGGAGGTTTGGTGAAGCCTGGACGGAGCCCAGGCCACCAGCATCCCGGTCAGCACCGTAACCTCAAAACACCGCAGCCAACAAGCATGCAAAGCGCCTGGGTGCACACGCTTCTGAAAACACCATTGGAGGAGAAACCTGAACTCCCTCCGTGTGACCAAGAGGGGAGCACCGGTATCTCCGTGAAGAGGTCCTGCCCAACACACAACACAAAGCAAGGGATCGGCAGCGGAGGTTTTACGCTTTTGCATCTTTTTAATCTACAGCAAACACAGATGCGCGCTGGGAAAGACTCACTGATGCTCCCATGGATGCCCAGTACCCCACGGCCAGACAGCGTTTATCAGCAGGGACCTTGACTTCTTACCAAATACAACAGACAGCAAGGGCAGCACGTCGCACGCGTTTTGCCTGTTAGATTAGAACGGGAAAGGGCTAAGAGGATAAAAGCAGGGACATTTAAACAGACAACAAAACCTACTCCTGCAGCGACTGCTGCTCCTCTGGCAGGCCGAGCTGTTCATCTCGGGTATTGCCATACCCAGCCTTTACAAAGAAAGCTCCCCTGACAGACAGCGTTACAGACACCAGCTCATCCCGTTAACCGGGGCCCGGGGGAGCAGAGGCAGCCCCAGGGCACAGGGTGGGCAGGGGGAAGCTGCTCCCTCCGGGCTGGCCAGGGGCTGCTGGGTCCTGCTTTGTATGAATTTAAGCTTTTTCAATCCCACTTATTCAGGAGAAGAGCTTAGGGCTGGGGGAAGCCAAAGAGCAGACAGGCCAGCTTTTGTGCAGCTCGGCCAGCCGCCCACCCGAGGGCTCCAGCAGCCCCCGCGTTTCCCAGTGCAAACCATGCGGCACACTGGTGCACACTGGTACGCAGCAGTGCTGGTGCCCGTGTGGCCCCGCAAAACCTAAGCAACCTTGAGCCAGCAAAGCCTCCGTTTCCTAAGCAAGAGAGAGGAATTAAGTCTTGGAGACTAAATTGGAGACTTAATTCCAATGGCCCATAAGAGCAGCACCCGCAACAAGTTACCCCCGTCTTTCCCACAGCGAGGTTTAAGGCTCTTTCCAAGGCTGCTGGCATGGTTTGGGTTCAAGGTGGGTTCAAGATCCAGATGTTCACTGCTGGTTAGGAGTCAAGTCACTAAAACCTTTGAGGCATCACTGCATCCCAGCTGAACCCTCCCTCCAGTGACGTTCGCCTGGTTGTTTCAGTGCAGTCTTCGGGGAGAAAGAAGCGTGAAAGGAATGTTTTAGTAAAAGCCAGAGGCGTGTGACCTGCCCAGCACAGGCTGCCCTGGCTGCCAGAATCTGGCAAAACTGAGTTAACACCTAGAGCAGCCAGAAAACTCCTTGCCCTGGTTAGCTGGACCCCACAGGGCTCAAGCCCTCCCCGCCCTGCAGTTCCTCAAGGCGAAGCCCAGAATATCAGCCAAAATCACCGCATGCTGAGGCACACGGAAAACAGTCTTCCGTGAACTCTGGAGCTCACGAGGCACAGACCTGCTCCGAAGCTCCTGGGGAGCAGCTCCAGCTCGCAGCCAGCCTGCCCCACGACCGCCCGGGAGGTGCCAGAGCTGTCAGCAGCATGCAGAGACCACATTTTAATCCATTTGTAAACTCCTCAGCATCTTACTCACCCAGGCTTCATCACTCCAGCATTTGCATCTCTAATGACACCCACCCGAGGCCAGGCTGGCCATCTCCTCCAGCAGCAAGGAGCTGGGGAATGGGAGCACTGGGACACTTCGAAAAATCCTGGAGGACCCGGAGTCACTCCCTCCCGAATCCCACCACCCACAGCACATCGCGCATCATGGCAGAGTTGTTCTTTATCAGCAACTCTTCCTTACAACAAAAGATACTGGGAGTTTCAACCCCAACGTGGAATTAGCAGGGTGGGAGAGGAGATGGAGAGGGGGGTGTCGGCAGCCCTGCTCCAGCACAGACGCAGAGCAAGGAACGGGGTCGTTCCTTGTGGGGAAAAGCACCAGGGACAAAAGCAAAGGCCTCCACAAGCTCCTGGGCCAGCAAGGGGGAAGGTGTCCTCTGCAGCAGCCCGGCCAGGTGCCCGGCCAAGGGCTGCAATGCCCCCAGGCTCCCCAGAACAGCCGTGTCCCCGCACTGACGCTGCCCTGCCGGCGGCGCGGGAGGCACCCACCTGAAAACACCGGATCCGCAGCCCCGATGACTTCCAGTTGATAACCCGGGTTCAAGCTTCCTGGCAAGGCCGCCCTTCCCAGCGCGGCGGCACCGCCACTTACGCAAGAGCCGCCCAGGTTTGCTCAGCAATCTGCCCAGCGCAACGGGCAGCGAGGTTGCGAAATGGCTGAAGAGGAAGAGAGAGACGCGCCAGAGCCTGGAGGAGACCGGGCTGGCCGGAGGGGGCTGTTACCGGCAGCGATGGCTCCCGTAGCCTGTCCGTACCCGAAAGCAGCGGCTACGGGAGCTGTGGGGCCGCGGGCGCCAGCACTCTGCTGGCAACAGGTCGCTGGCACCCACAGTGGCACCGCCTGTGAGCCAGCACAGCCCCTGCCCTTTCACTAAAACTAGTGGAAATAGAACGTTAAAATTATATTTTAGATGCAATAAGGCCATCCTTACCAGTGAAAATAAAACCACACCCCTGTTACCAGACCATCTTCCCCTTGCTTTTTATTTTATTTATTATTTTTCTTAACTTGGGCTGAGGATAATGTGCATATTTTTCCAGGGGGGGTTGATGTGATTGTATCTGCTTTCCCCCCAGCCCAGCCAAGACACCCAGGATGCCACCCTCACTGCCGAGCAGCGCTGCTCGGACCCGGCTCCCGCTTGCACCTATGGGCGCAAGAAGCGATGAGCTGTGGCTACTGGAATTGCAGGCTGACAGGACATGCTGCCAAATTTCCACAGCAGCCCCAGTTTGCGTTCCAGCCGCACTTCCCTGAAAACACACATTTGGCAGGAGGTCCACGAAGCCTTTCGAGAGGCTGTCCTAGCTCAGCGCCGCGCACCAGCGCCGGAGGACACCGGGAGGACAGCAGATGGGGAGAGCGCTGCTCTGTTTCCGAGCCCTCGGTAGAAGATGCTCCCACCCATGTGTGCCCACAGGAACCCCAGAGGTGCTGCAGCCCTTGGGACAGGGACAGCACAGAGTCCCAAGCTGCTGTTGCACAGATTTAGCCTGTTCCAGCGTGTGGCAATGACAGCCCCGAGCCCGATTTACCCTCCTGGTCTGGGGCCAACAGAGCTGGAGAGGTTGAACTCAAGGTGGGTGCCCAGCGGAGCCGGCTGCAGCCAGGGGCACGCAAAGCCAGGCAGCAAAGTCCATGGTGATGATGACGGAGAAACTGAGTCCATCCCTCCGCTGATCCTAAATCTACAGCCCAAAGCGGGTAAGGACATCTAGCAAGAGCAGAGCCGCAAAGCCCCAGCCAGGCCGGGCGCCCCAGGAACATTCAGATCTGGGTTTGCGTTTTGAACTTTATCTCTAGTTTAGGCTACAGCTCGCTGGACGGCCAGGCACAGAATCACATGCGGCCCTGACGCCAACAGCTTGAATAATCTCATTACATATGACGGCAAACGCCGTGCCAGCTGCAGACGGCTCGAGCCAGTGCGCTCACCTGCCCTCCCCGCTGGGAGGGTGTACTTTGTCACAGCAAAGCCACGTACCGACGTAACACCATAATCCATGGGAAGATGCTGTCACCCTCCCCGGCAGCATCAGACTGAAGATGGAGCCACAGCGAAGCTCCACGTGCTCAGAGACAAACCACGCTGGTACCCCATCCTGTACCCCCCTCCCGACGGGGGGTACCATCCGCACCACCCTCCAAATGGCATTTTTGTGGCTCACAGCATCTCCAGCAAAACTCGTGTTTCAGGTCTTCTCGGGTCAGAGGGATCTACCAGCACTCAAGGACTCACGGCCCAACAGTCCATTCCTGAGGCCACGAAGGAAATGGCGAGTTAATGCGCTATTAAACCTGCCGGCCACTATAATCCTTACCTCAAATTGGTAAGATCTTAAAAGGCTGAAATCTTTGAAATGACTCAGCCGTGAGGTACAAAGAAACAACAGCTTAAAAGGCTGTTAAAGCTCTCTGCATTCAGGCTTACTCTTGCGTGCCCTGCTCTAACCCCGCGCCCGCTCCCCATCCATCTCGGCTGGGGAACCAAAACGAGAGCCCTCTCCAAAACGAGCCTCCAGGCACCGGTCACGCACGCAGTCCTCGTGCCGTCCAGAGCTGCAAGGAGAATGTATTTTAGCATCCTGCAGCCATGAAAGATGAGGGGCATCCACGGAGGAGATGGGAACCACTTTCAGTGGGATACGAGTCTCAGGGGCTTTTGAATTCCAATGCCGATGTCACCACCAGAGATGACCACGACGCTCAACAGCTCTGGACCACGCCGAGACGCTGACTCAACGTGACTGCCCAGGCTGGAAAGAGGTTTCCTGGGGAGCGGTCAGCTAACGCTGTGCTCCCATGCCAGCCTCTGGAGCTGGTGGAGGGATCGCCCGGTCCTCGCAGATCCACACACCCCCAAACCCCCCCCTCCTCCCAAACCAAGCTCAGCCGGGTCCTGAAGACCATCTCCCGGGTCCTGCCTCAGCTCCGCTGCCCACACCCCTGCCCCACAGGGCAGTGGAGCCCAGCGGCACAGGGCAGACATGGAGCTGCTGGGGGGCATCTGGCCAACACGGGGCCCCCAGAGCCGGCCGGTACCGGGCTGCGGCAGCCGTCCTCGCCCGCTGCAGACAGCCCCGGCGCGGCGGAGGGGAGGCAGCGCGTTATTCTTGGAAACCAGGAGGTGAGGTCATGCTGCCTGAATGCTGCAACTTGAGGCCAGACGCGCGGGGCCAGTTGTGCTTGGAGAAGAGCCTGACTTCTGCAGCGGGCGGCCAGGCGAGGGCTGTCTCTGCAGGTCAGGAAGCCAGTTACATTCGAAACTAGGAGGAGGAAAGGGTGTTTTTTAACGAAGGAGGGCTCTTTCCTCCCAGTTTCTCAGCAGACAGTGCAAACCCCGGCAAAGGGATGGGTTTTAAAAGAGCATCAGCTACTGCCTCTGCTGCAAAGCCCTTGGACCACCCTGGTGTGGAGCACATGAGCCCACCACGAAGGCTCAGGAGATGCCAGATGCCAAAGCCGGGGCCACGCTGCTCCCCCGTCCCTCAGGGACGGCCACATGGCCACTTCCAACCTGGCCATGCCTCCAGATGCCTCCCATATACCCGCACTACCCTGCAAGCTCCACATCACCCATCAGGAGTTCATCCATCCCATCAGATCCCAGAGCACATCCTGGAGGTTTCCGGGATGAGAACAGTCACCAACTCGCTCTTTCAGGCTTCCTCGGCAGGAACTTTCCCAGAGTTTTCATCAGCCGTGCCTACCCACCATCCAGCGAACGCGTCAGGACACCTAGCTCTCAGTCTGCACAGCATCAAATTATTATTTATACACTGCTTTAAATGCTTTGGAACAGGGAGCACGTGTCTGATAAAGCTCAGCGCCTGCTCTGCACCGCTCGCTACCCGGAGGCAGAGCCAGCGCCGCCGCAGCCCCGCAGACAAGCGCGGTCCCACACATCAGGCTTTCCCAACACGAGCGCTGGCAGATGGCAGAAACCTCTCCGCAGGCCAGCGGGAGCTCACTGTGAATGATAAAATAATCATTTCACCTGGCTGTACTTGGCTATTAAATCACACACACACAGGAGCTGTATTTTTGTCCTGCGGGACAGCTGCGCAGGAAGGATTCATTCTGGAGCAAGCAGCTCAGCTCCTAAGCCCGGTAGCGCTTCTGACACTGCAGGACCTTCAGTAAATCACTATATCTCAGTTCCCCACCTCTGAAAACGCAAGAAACACCGATCTTTTGCAAGACCTACGGCTGATAACATCAGATTATTAAGAGGAAGAACCCCACCACTTCCTGAGCATGTGCCAAAGCAAAAAACAAGCCCCTGCTCCCAGGCCACTATCAGCACATCTCACTCACAGGTTTGACTGCTCAGAACATGCAATCATAGAGCCATTGAACGGTTTGGGTTGGAAGGGACCTGACAGACCATCTGGTTCCCACCCCCTGCCATGGGCAGGGACACCTGCCACCAGCCCAGGCTGCTCCCAGCCCCGTCCAACCTGGTCCTGAACCCTTCCAGGGACGGGGCACCCACAGCTGCTCTGGACACCCTTCTCCAGCGCCTCGCCGCCCTCACAGTGAAGAATTTCTTCCCAACGTCTGTCTAACCTAAGTCTACCCTCTTTCAGCTTAATGTATTTATAAGAGATTACAGCAAATCCTAAATCGTTTAAACAAACTCAAACCCCAAGTCAGTCGACTCCTTTGGTCAGCGAGATAATAAACCACCGCCTTGGAAACATCCCGGTGATGTCACTAGACTTTCCACAGCTTTTCAATCATGGCTTGCAAAGGCGGCCACAGCAAAGACATTTCTGATTATATAAAATACAAGGTTAGAGGTAATTAAAATAATCCCCTCACGGAGAGTGGGGCAGAAGTACAGCAGACACACTGCGACTTGCTTCCCGTGAGCGTGAGCCCAGGACCTTCATCTAACTCCATTATTTAGGGGTTATTTTTCCAGCTGGATTTTCTGGGGGTTAAAGCATTTGATCTCAAGGGACGCTGCAGGAAGCCACGGGCAACAGGGTGCTTTGCTCCCCGAAACATCTCTGCAAAACCCCTAGCCGTGATGGCAGAGCGAGCACGAGGCCAGCAGCTACACCCTGGAACTGCTCGGTTACCAGCTACGAGACACCTGCCCGATTTCCATGATGGGCATCTTACAAGAAAGAATAATAAACCACGACTGGCCTTTTTCCTTCTTTTCCATCAGAGGAACCATCGCTCACAGATTATCTGATGAGGCTGAGAGCGAGACTGAGAGTGTTTCACAAACGTGCCCCGAAGCACCAAGGATGCTCCAGAAACGGGGCTGCCAGAGAGCGGACAAACGTGCAAGCGGTCTCCACGGCCCTGCAAAGCTCCTCCAGCTCTTCCAAAGCTCACCAGTCCAGGGGAGAATCTCCCGGTTTGAAGTTGGGGTTAGGAGTGAAGTTCGTTAATGGGTTTTAAAGGAAACCTGCTCCACAAAGAGCTCCATCAAGCGACGCGTACAGCAGAGAAAAACTCACCACCTGCCATTCCTAGTCCCCACCTGCGATTTCCTCGCCAAATGAAGGCAGCCAGCCACCAACCCAGTATCTCGCCTCAAGATTAGTCTTAAAAGTGGAATTTGCAGTAGGCGAGACAGACCTCGCTCCCAGCCCCACCGCTGGAGCCTGCGTCACTAATGCCAATGGCCTGACCACAACGAACAACGCCAAGTCAGACCAGCAGTGACCTACATACAGCAGGCTCTGCAGAAATTACAAGCCTAATTTTGCCTAATAATAAATCACACCAAGGTACAAGGAAAAAAAGGGGAAGAAACCACCTAGACCTCGCATTTCAGTTCCATGCATCACCTCTTCGCAGACTTTATGTTCCCACCCTGCAGGTACATCACCTCCCATCAGAGTCGGGTCACAGGCGCGTGGGACCATCAGTGGCCTGCTTCCCACCAGGTAATCCAGGGATGCCACACTCCAGGTATTGCTCATTACCAAAAAATACAATAAAAATTGTGAGTGGGAAACTGCAAAATAAACAATAATGATCTATATGAAAAGTAACGGCATATCTCCTGTTCTCACCTAGGTACTACACAGCAGACGAAACTACCATCCGTTAACGCGCACGTGGCACCATTTTATTTAATGGTGCATCCCTGCCACACGCTACTGCACTGGAAGGAGAAGAAAATGGGCTGTAACATTTTCACGGCTTCTGGAACACTGTCTCCAAGCTGAAACTCTCCCGGAGCGCTGAAAAGTTACCTTAAGAAAAGTGACTCTCAGCAAAATCCTCACCTAAATGCCTCTCTCTGTTCGGGAGAAAGAGGTTTAACGGCATAATAGTTGCTCGTGATCCAAGAGGAAGCACAACATAACCAGAAGACACCGTTAATAGCAGGGAGACACACGACTGTTTCCCTCTGATGAAGGATCACGTTGTACAAGATTTTGGAAGAGTAAATGTAAAGAGCAACGTTCCAAATGGAAAGGTTTGCTGCACAAC
This sequence comes from Falco naumanni, assembly GCF_017639655.2. Taxonomy (NCBI): domain Eukaryota; kingdom Metazoa; phylum Chordata; class Aves; order Falconiformes; family Falconidae; genus Falco; species Falco naumanni. Next base: position 6,937,868 of record NC_054070.1, read on the forward strand.
CCAAGCAGGCAGCACAGAGAGGTTTCAGCTGTGGCTTCTGGCGAGGGGCCATCGGGAGTCTTTTAAGCATCATCTGAAACATGACAACTCGATGCAATCACTCCCGCAGATCCTGCTTTAGGTCATCTTTCCACACTGATGCAGCCCATGAGTAATTCGGATCCAAATACCTCTCTGCAGGTCTCGAACAGGGACGTTATCCCGGCTGCATACCAGGGGAGGGGGTGAAGCCAGCACGCATCGCGTCTAGGGCAGTCACCCTCGCCAAGTTTGGGCTCAGCAGTTCAGGCCAAATATCATAATCAAATAACCCCAGCCGGTGGCTCGCGCTCACCAGGGCCAGCTGGGTACGCACCGGCCCGTCCAAGAGCCCAAGCTCACACGTTGCAGTTTTTAAGGTGCTGGAAGGAATCGCTTACAGTAGCAGCTGCGCTGCTCTTTGACAAGCCAGAGACGCGTCCAACTGCCCAGCACAACTCTTCCCTCCCCGGCAGCGATGTGCAAAGGGATCAGGGAAGAGGAGCAACGCTTTTCCAAAGCGGAGGTTCAGAATCGAATGTACCTCACCCACCAAGAGCTGCGCTGATGCTCTGCACCACCCTGCTAACATCCTGTGCTCCAGGATGCTTCTCAACAAACACCACGGCCAAGGACCCAACACAACCCATGGCAGTAAATCCCATCCCCGTCTCCCGCACCGCGCTCCGGTACGGGCAGAGTAACGGCCCCAACCGCCCTACCCGTGCTGGGGCAGAGAGGAACCGCCGGCATCGGGCTCTTCTGCCATCCTTCCCCTTTCAGGGCTGCAAAAGGGAAGTGCTGGAATCTGAGCTTTAAATACGTGAGTCAACGGCAGAAGCGAGGAGGAGACTGTCTGTCAAAACAGAAGAGGATTTCACTAATTTCCAACCGAACGAGATGACAATACATGTCGTCTCAGAGTACGACGCAGTGGGGGTCATGAGAAACGCCTGCGTTTCCAAAGGAAAAGTCAAACTTTTATCGCACAACTGCCCCCCCCCCCCCCATCTTTAACCGCAGGGTTGCCGTCCCTTGCTGTCCCTTGCTGACCCCACCACTCCTGTGGCACCTGTGCCTCCAAAGCCCCTTGTCCATTCACTCATTCAGGTTAGGAATCCCCGATACCAACAGATGGGCTGCTCAAAAAACAAAAGAGGTGGGGGTTACGGGTTTAGGTGGGGTTTCTGTAGCCTTCGCAGCTCTCAGGGTAACGCCGAGGGTTTGAACAGCTCATGTGTGGGCGCAAATTGCATCGACGCTGGAGAACACGACGCTCCCGCCGAGCAGACTGCCTGTACCCGCGGCACCCAGCGCCGTGCTCCGCAGCTCCGTGAAGCCGCTCAAACTTCCCGAAGTCTCTCCAGCAGGAAGACCCGCTCCCCGCTTTGCTCAAAAAGCTCGTTTGGAGCGAAGGAAAGCATCGCATCACCTGGTGCTAAACCACACGCCTTTGTATCCACCGTTTCACTACGCATCTTTCAAACAGCAGCAAGTTACGGATGAGGGATAAACGCTGAAATATTCCCTGTGGGGAGCGGGGGGCGACAGCCTGTTGGGAGCGGGGGGCGACAGCCGCTTGGTACCACACGCCGCAGCCAGGAGTGACCCGCCATGGAACGGGACACGGGGCAGCCGGTGCCGGGGGGCTCAGCGCGGGGGGCGCTGCGTTTCGAGGTGCAAAGCCCAGGGGTGACTCCAGCCGGGCTCGGGTCTCCTCTCCGCTCCAGACCCCCCCGGGCAGGCTACCCACATGTCACCTCACTTCGTACCACACCAGAGCGCTGGAAAGCCATTCCGGGTGCTCCTTAGGGGGGGGGGGGGGGGGGGGGTAAATATACACGTTAAAGCACAGCGGGACGGACGGGCAGCAGCCGGCCCGGTGTCCGGCCGGCTCCGGAGCTGCCGTTCGCCCGTGCCTGCCCCCCGGGACCCCCCGGGCCAGCAGACCCCTCCCATCGCCGTCCGGCGGCGCCGCCGCTGCCCGCCCCTCCGGCCCCTTCCGCAGCACGGCGGCGGGGCGGGGGCAGCCCGGAGCCGCCCGCCCGGTGTGCCCGTGTTCCCCCCCCCGGTGTGTCCCCCCGCCCGGTGCCCGAGGAGCCCCCCCGCCCCCCGCACCTTGAGAGCGAACTTCTCCCCGCTCTTCTTACTGAAGATCTCCAAAACTTTCCCGTTGATGCCCAAGCCCAGCACTTGCGTGGTGACCTTGTAGTCGTCCGTGATGGCATTCTTCCGGATCTGCAGGCCGCCCTTCCCCGGGAACGGCGGCGGCGGCGCGGGCGGGGGGGCGGCGGGCGGCGGCGGCGGCGGCTGGGGCGGCGGCGGGCTGGGGAAGCCGGCGGGCGGCGGCGGTGCCCCGGGGAGCATGGCGGGCGGCGGGCGGGCCGCGCCGGGCGGGCGCCGGGGCTGGCGGCTGGGGGGGCCCGGGGGGGGGCCCGGGGGAGCGGGATGGGGCTGGGGGGGGGGGGGTGGGGGGGGGTGAAGCAGCGCCGCCGCCACCGCCCCCCGCCGGTGCGCCCCGGCCCCGAGAAGAGCGATGGCTCCGGTGCGGCTCCTCCTCCCGCTGCCGGCGCGGCCCGGCTCTGATGTCAGCGCCTCGCCGCGGCCGGCCCCGGCCGCCGGGGGAGGGACGGGGCGGGGCGGGCACCGGGCCTGCGCCCGCTGGGGCGGGGGGGCGCCTCGGCCCGGCCCCGCCGCCCCCCCGCGCTCGCTGCCCGGGGGGAGCCAGTGCTCAGCCGGGGGGGCTGTCCCAGCCGGGGGGTGCCAGCAGGTCGTGGGGTCCCCAGCCCCGTTGCCTCCCCCCGACAGCTTCCTTCCCCCCGCTGTCCCGGCAGCATCCCGACGGCGGCCGGGGGCAGCTCGGGGGGGGGGGGGGGGGGGGGGGGGCGGCTCGCTGGCGCCCCAACAGCCTGTTTGGGAGGGTCCGGATCCAGCTCCACGGGGGGAAGAGGGGGTGCACAGCAGCACAGGCACCCAGAGCACCGGGGCCAGGGCAGGGAACAGGAGCGGGTCCAGAAGGAATAAAGACCATCCCGAGGGTAACAGGTCAACCCCCATTTCCACACTCAGAACCCCACAAAGACACCGGTGGGCTGAGAGGGGATCTGTGCCGAGGTGCAACACACCCCCACATCCAGCAAAAATCCAATGAACGTTTTTTCAGCTGGAGCACAATGGGAAATCAAGACTTTTCATTTATCGACATGAAAATCCCAGCCTGCTTGTCACTGATAATCCCCCTTTTCTAAGTAAAGGACACTTGTTTTTTGACATTCATCCCTCTCCCACCCAGCTGTCCCACAACCGGCGGGGAGTCCGCCCTGGGGAAGGGAGATGAGGACACGTGCCCGAAGCCATCTCGGGAGCGAAGGGCAGAGCCCCGGGACCCCCTGCGGCCCAGCCTGGTGCACATCCAGCCGTGCACACAAGCCCACCTCGCGTGGCACAGCCGAGCAGCAGGACACTTGGTGGCTTGCGAGGTGACAAGCAGCCCCAGCCACACGGCAGGCACAGGCTCTGCTCTTGCTGTGAACCATGAGGAGCTCCGGAAGCCCCTGAGATGCACTGATGGAAGGGTCCCGGTCAGTGACCGCAACCTCCATCTGCACCCATGTCAGCAGTTTCTGGTGTCACAAGGACAGAGCAAGCCATGGAAGCGGGACTTCCCTCTTCTATTTGCAACCAAATGAAAGCAATAGTAAAATAAAATGAGTACAACATTCAGGAGAGGGAACACCAGGCCCACGGTACACAAGACCCGCATCAGGTCCTCAATAAGCAGTGTCTACCATGAGAAAGGAGAATCCAGAGCCTGAAAGGAACAGGACAGAGAAGGGCAAGCCACCATCTCCACCAGTCCCTACAGACCAGCAGAGCAGGGAGCAGCTGGTCCCTGTCTGCCATCCCAGCACTTCCCGTGATCAGTAAGACCCCCTCAGATTTTTTAATCAAGCCAATAAAACCACTCACGCTCTTTAAAAAGACACTTTTTAACCAGTGACTGATCAATAGCTGGGGTGGAGCAGCAGATCCAGCTAATCAAAGTACGTCATTAGCAGCAAGAGACAGAGCGTCTGTCAGGAGGTGGCAGCGATAGTCACCAGATGGGAGGGTGAGTAAACCTACACCAGGCGCTGGCAGCTTTATAAATAAAACTCTTGTCGAGTTGCTGGTGCCTCTCGCTGCAGGACCCGAGTTTCCCCAGAAAACCGGCAGAGCGGCAGGAGCCCTTCGGCTCCCGGCACATCGCGGTGTAAGCGGTGATGGCCAGAAAGTTTCCTGCTGGGAAAGTGGATTAATTCTGGGACCTGCAGCATCTCCCAGAATCTGATCCTGCATCCTTCACCCCAATAAACAAGAGACTTTGGGGGTCACATCCAGCATACCCTGTGACAACAGATCCCGGATCAGAGATGTTCGGAAGCTGCTCTGCTCATCTCCACGCGTCGGGGAAATGAGCCTTTAAGCCCAAGTTTTCCTTTATAGAGGAACCTGGTCAAAAGGAAATGGTTGACCCATTTCGCTACTGTTTCCTCTCGTTTCACTCATATTTGCTTTGTAACCCGACCCCTCGCCATTTCAAAGATAAACAGGCTCCAGAGGAGGCCCCTTGGGAGCTCCAGTTCCCAGGTTTCCCATGGAAACCTCCGTGGTTACTCCTGGGAGGCGAGGGCCCTGCCTCTGTTACAGATCCCAGACTCGGGGTGGGCAGGGACCCCCTGGAGATCACCGAGTGCACCCCCCTGCCAGGGCAGGCTCTCCCAGGGCAGGCTGCACACAGTCCAGGCAGGTTTGGATGCCTCCAGAGAAGGAGACCCCACTGCCCCCCTGGGCAGCCCGTCCCAGAGTGCCGGCACCCTCATCGTAAGGAACTTTGTCCTCAGATTCAGAGGGAACCTCCTGTGCCGCAGGTTGTGCCCGTTGCCCCTGGTCCTGTTGCTGGGCACTGCTGAAAAGAGCCTGGCCCCATCCCCCTGATGCTCACCCGTAAGGTATTTGTAGTCATTGATAAGATCATAGAGTCACCCACCGGTTTGGGTTGGAAGGGACCCTAGAGACCACCCAGTGCCACCCCCTGCCACGGGCAGGGACACCTGCCACCAGCCCAGGTTGCTCCCAGCCCTGTCCAACCTGGTCCTGAACCCTTCCAGGGATGGGGCACCCACAGCTGCTCTGGGCACCCTGTGCCAGCACCTCACTGCCCTCAGTGTACAGAATTTCTTTCTAATATCTCACCTAAATCTCCCCTCTTTCAGCTTAAAGCCATTCCCCCCTGTCCTCTCACTACACACCCTTGCCCAAAGCCCCTCCCCAGCTTTCTCGTCGGCCCCTTCAGGCCCTGGGAGCTGCTCCAGGGTCTCCCCGGAGCCTTCCCTGCCCCAGGCTGAAGAACCCCATCCCCAGCCCGTCCCCACAGCGGAGGGGCTCCAGCCCCCTGCCCATCTCCGTGGCCTCCTCTGGGCTCGCCCCAGCAGGTCTGTGTCCTCACGCCCCAGAGCTGAGCGCGGATCCCCTCGCAGCCCTCTCCAGGCTCACCAGGCCCAGCTCTCCCAGTCCTTCCTCATACTGGAGATGCTCCAGGCCCCTCATCATCCTCCCAGCCCCAACCAGCCCGTTCCCAGTAGCTTGCCGAACTGGGAAGCCCAGAAGCGGGCAGGGGCAGCCCACCCTGCCCCGGGACACCCGCGTCCCGGCTGCGGGGGTCACCCCGGGCCGCAGACACCCCGGTGCCACCGCGGCCGAGCCGCCACCAGGTGGCCCCCGGCCCCCGCGCAGCCGCTGCCCGCCCCGCGGCGGGGGGGGGGGGGGGGTCGCGCCCCGGCCCCACCCCCCCGCCGGCTCCGGCCCACCGCCGCTCCCGCACGCCGCGGGGGGGGGGGGGGGGGGTGTCCATCCATCCGCCGCTGCCCCCGCCGGAGGGGGGGAGGGGGCATCCATCCGCCGCTCCCGCACGCCAAGGGGGGTGGGTGTCCATCCATCCGCCGCCTCTCCTCCCGCCAGCCCGGGGTGGGGGGGGAAGGTGTCTGCCCACCCCCAGCGGGGGTCGCTTTGCAACGTGCAGGGGGTACGGGACAAGCCGGGCGTTTAGGGTCCCTGGTGCAAGGTGGGACCCGGGTGGGATAAATAACCCACAAAAAAAAAAAAAAAATAGAAAAACAACACCCACCCCCCAAGGCTACAAACATCAAACCCAGCAGCAGTGACCTCCACTCCTCGGTCAAGATAAAATTTCATCCGGATGCAAATGGAAACGATTTTTCCCTTTCCAATCCCGTCTCCATTAGGGAGAAAAGCAATGCCCGGCAGCAGGCTTAGTTAACCACTTTCCCTAGCAAGTAATAAACTAGATTGTTATTTGATTATAGCAGAGTTACCAGGAAAAATAGACCATGAAGATTAGGGCAACGATCACTAAGGTTGTACGCATCCTGTTCTCCCTGGGTAGAGCACCAGGCTGGTGAAAAGCCATCCCCCTTCAAAACTGGTAATACCTTTAAATAATCCTGCATGCTTTTCGGATAGGGGTAATAGAATTGAAAAGATGTTGTTAATCCCCATTACAGCTATTAATGTCGTTTGTAAAGCAACGGGAGGATGGGAACAAGGACAGGAGGCAGCACTGGAAGTGCGGCGTGGCAGGATTTTTCCCATGCGAAGGGAGCGCAGCACACGTGTGTGTGGGGAGGGGAGATGAGCCGGGGGTGCGAGGGGCTGCCGCCCGCTGTGCCCCCAGCCCAGCTCTCCGGGATGCTCTGCACCGCTCCGGGAGCTCCAGCTCTGCTCCCACCAGCTGCTCCGCTCTCCCAGGAACCGGCTGCGTCTCAGTGTTTGGAGGTGATCCTTGTGCATGGTTTGCAAATCTGTTTATAAAGCACTGTGGGATCTTTTAGGGTGAAAGGAGCTGTTATAACTTGGATTTATTATCCAACAAACCACCGTGAATTTTCTCCACTTCACCCTTTAGCTGCTCATCTCGAGACAAGCCTGAGCAACACCATTTAGGCAGAGACCCTCTGGGGGATGTTTCTGGCTGGCAGTATCAGTCCCCTGCCAGGGACATTCCCTGCTGACACCACTCTTCTGCGGGAGAAGGGGGAGAAATGCCCCTTGGCATATGGTGGAAAGAGGCGACAGCTCCAGTGTTGGGCTTCCCCTGGGCAGATTAGCACCCGGCAGGCTCCGGCGTTGCTCGCATGCCCGAGTGGGACAGCTCCGCAAACCCTTCCCGCTGGACATACTCTAGCTGACACACAGAGCCCATAATTGCAAGACATGTCAGGAAACATTGGTCAGGATTATATCTGTCTGATTGATGGGGATGAGGATTTTCCTCCCCTCCCCTGGCCAGCTGGCTGCCCCTACACACGGTGCAGGGGAGGATGCACACGCGGCGGGTGCTGAGCTCCGGAGCAGCGCTCAGCGAGACACGAGGGGCAGATCTTGGTGCCATGGGTGCATCTTACATGCGTCCACCTCCAGCAGCGTCCCCACTGCCTCGGGGAGCATCTAGGCCAAGGGTGGAGCACGTTAAAAAAACACCAAAGCCCCCAGTGCTGACCCATTACGCTGCTTTTCTCAACACAGGGCGATTTTTCCACCTGGAAATTGTACCCTGATTCATTGCCCACAAGATGATGCCAAACGTACTTCCTTCACTCCCAGTCATAAAAACCACTACTCAGAAACACAGGAATATATATCTTCTAAAATAATTTGCTTTGAAAGGGACACAGTCCAACTGACAAGCAAAACCACAGATCCCACACAAGGGAACACAGACCTTGCAAGAAAATATTTTTGCCTAAAACATATCTGACTGGCAAAGCAGCCCCACGGCCTCAGAGCAAAGAGCCATCAGCATCTCACCCTAGCCCTCACCTCACTTTTTCTAAAGGCATATTTTATTTATTTTCAAAGAAAATCCACAGCAATGCCACTATGGTGAGGGGATGGGATTTCAGCTCAGCAATCACACCAAGAGTCTCTGATCTTTTCAATAAAAACGGGTCCCTCATGTACCGGGATCCTATCTGAGAGGCACCCAGTTCTCTGCAGCAACTGGGTCCGTGCACGGCCCCTGTGGTCCTGGGGGTTCTCCAGCCACGCACGTCGTGTTTTGTAGGACAGAGCCGTCTGCTCTGCCACCCGCTGCCCCGATGACAGGGTGGGAAGGCAGATCCTGTCTCATGCCTCCACATCACTCATCACTATGTACAATTTAACTGGCAGCTCCAGAGCAGAGATAGGCAGCCCAGAGGCTCCTCTTTGAGTGCGAAATAACTCGGATGAACTTGAACAGACTCAGCTCCTCATCAGCAAGAGGTGGCACTGGAGCAGGTCAGGCTTTTGAGGTCAGAAGGGACCACACACTCCTGCACAGCACAGGGACCTCTTGCAGGGGCTCAGCCAGCAATAGCTGTGATCTGGAAAGATCGTCAGAGGCCCGACAGAAGGAAAGCAGCTAAACCAGACCCAGAGATGGACAGACAGTGTCCCCAGTGTTTCCCCAACCTTGAGCCTGTCAGCCAAGGGCGGGTGAGCCACAGCACACACCACAGGATTTCGCAGGGACTCAGGGATGCCCTTGCAGGCGCCAGCAGGAAGGGTGAGAAACACGGGATAAACTAGGAAAGGACACGGGATGGGCGCAAGGCCAGAGGCAGAGCGGCACCCAGGGGTTACCGGCACCAGGCTGGGGCAAAGGGACTCAAACTGAGCACCCTGAGGCACATTGCCCTGGACAGCAGCTCTTCCCACGCTCCGGGGAGACAACAGGGCGAGAGCCCAGAGCAAGGCGCAGGAGAGGGGTCTGCGCACCAGCCCGAGCTGAACCCAGCCTGGCAGGGTCCCCACAAGCCCCAGATGTGCCCCCTCCGTGTTGCCTCCCAGCGCACTTACATCTGCTGGCATCCACATCCAACCCAAATCCCTGCTGGTCTGCCAGCAGGGAGGAGGCATTTGTGTGACAAGATTACGGAGATTAGCTCCCTTAGCATAAGCAGCTCCTGAGCTGGCCCTAATCCAGAGGGACATATGCAGCCCACACATCGCTGCCCTCTTCCCTGGGCTGTCCTGAAGGACCCACACGAGCTGGAGGAGATGATTTGCACCAGTGCCTCTAGGTCACCGAGTGCTAGCAGGGGCCCCGAAAATGCTCCCAGCTCAGCCCCTGCTAACAGGACAGCTGCACTGGGATGGCTCCTTCTGCTCCCACCACCACCTCTCAGCCCAGTGCTTGCTCTAACACGAGCACAGGCTCCTGGGGGCAGAATTTGCCCTCTGTGTCTCAACACAGCCTCTCCAGGTGCTTCGTACAGCAAGCAAAGGCAGCACTACCCAGCTATAACCTAAAAACGCCCCACGTACGCAACAGCAACTGCTCCCTGCAGGTTTCCTTCCACACAAACCCAGGCAGTTCTGCCTCTTAAAGCGAACAGCTTTTTACACCCCACTGCCCGATTTTCACCTGCAGAAGACTTGTTGTGGGGAGCCCAACTTACCTGCAAGCAGAGCCCAAAGCAAAGCACCGCAGAGCTCACAGGGCCGGGCTGCGGAACAAGCAGATGCTCCATCCTCAGCCCTGCAGCAGCACAGCTGCTGCCTGCAAGGAGGAAGGGCCAGCACAGCTGGAGGGATGCTTCTCCCATGGCAATTAATGGCATTAATTGCCAATAATCAGCAGCTGGGTCTCCTTGAACCCCAGGCACTCAGGTGTGTAAGCATGGAGCACTGCCTGCAGGGAGAGGGGAAAGGGGGGGTGTGCAACCTGTGAGAAAATATGAATTGTGTGAGCTCCTGAACCCACAGACCGGTGGCTGAGAAAGGCGGGGAGCGATGCCTCTGCGCAAGGCACGGAGCGGCCAAAGAGCTGCTTAGGCTGAGGGTCAGCACTGATGCAAGGAGCCACAGCTGGGGCGCAGGGACCCCCGCAGCCCCCACTCTGGGCACAGCCAGGGCAGGGGGGTGATACAAGAGGCTGGTGGTGGGTCCCCTCAAGCCTCGCACCCCACTGGCCCAGCCCTCGCCTTCGCCCCGGTGCTGGGGGCAGCGGGGTGCTGACAGGACTTTATCCGGGTTTCTGCATGTGGTGGAAAAACACTTGGGCCACTGAGCAAGAGGCTAAAAGCGCCTGGGGTCAGGCTGAGCAGCTGCCGGGGCCACGCTGGAAGGGCTTTGCCCTGAAACTGCTGCATCCACCCCGGCGTGCTTAAACCAACCACACGAGATTGCATTGCAGCAGGCTGGGACCTGGCATGCGGTGTGAGCCAGAAATAAAACTGTTTGTGTAGCAACTGAAAAAATAGCAACAGGAGCTAGGTGAGCTTTTTTTTTTTTTTTTTTTTTTCCCCCCTCGGTCAGAAATACTTATTTATTTGGGTGGAAGAGATTTGTTTACATTTTAAAGGGGTTTTGCTTTGGGATGTGAGCTCCCCAGGCTGTGACCCAGAGCCTCTCTATGCTGCAAGCAGCAGTGGGGGTGCTTCCATGCAGGTCTGGGGCTCCCTGGCCCCAGCAACATCTGCGTTGCCCTTTCATGTACTACAGGCTTTTGGACACTGGTGTATACTGGGAGATGCTGGATACAGCACAAAACAGAGCCAGCAGGATTCAGATACAGGCTTGCACCAGGCTGTACCCCCGTGTTCGGAAGATATCACCTGCATTGCTGTGTGGGAGCCCCTTCCCAGCTGTTATTCCCACCTTACGGGCAGGGAAAGGGAGTCAGAGAACTGACCCGGGCTCCTTCAGATGGGCTTCGGGCTCAGCACCGAGCGCTGTGCCAACGCACCCTCCGCAGCGGCAGGGTCCGGGTGCAAGGAGCAGACTCCACAGCGGGCAGAGAGAAAGGCAGGTAGATAGATAGTCTGATAAGTGAGTCCAGACCAGTTATATACAAAATAAGAAAATAAGCACCCTGCAAGCACAGGGTCCCCCTGCTCTGGGGCTCAGGGCAACTCTCCCAGGGCTGCGGTTTCCTGCGTGAGCTGCAGCGGGCGAAGCACAAGGTCACCCCGTGGCCGCAGGCAGAGCAGGGACAAACCTCCCGTGTCCCACACCTGCCATCCCTGCTGCTGGCGGTGCTCAACGCCTCGGCGCTGACACGTAGGGAGAACTCCGCAAATGGCATCCAGGAGGTCAGACATGGAGAAAGGAGGGGGGAGCACGCCTGGAATCGGGTCCAAAAGCTGCATGTGGTGTGACCCTATGGGAAAGCAAAGCATCTTTTTGTAACATCACCACTTCCCAGAAAGAACCACGGAGCGAGACCAAAACCTGAGAAAGCATTTCATAAAGGCCCTCTTATCCACTGTGTGTAATTAGGCCTATCAGTGTGAACGGTGCATGAAGCTCCTGTTTTAGTTTAATAGAAAAAAAAAAAAAGACTCAGCAAAGAATATTTATAAAGGTTCGTGTCATTCTTGTGCGTTTCCCATCACATGGGGATGTGTCAAAGGATCATGCTTAGTCCTGCAAGTGCTGAAGAGGGGTCTGGAAATAGTTATAGTGAAGCATGTGATCCCACTAGACTGGGAAAAAGAAAAAAAGAAATCCAGCTTGGAGGTAGGTCTTGGCTTTTACCCTTTGGCCGTCTTATTGCTTCTCCTAAGAACACCAGCAATGTCCCACGCAGCGAGAAATGAGACGATGAGGGAGGTAAAATGCCGCTGCACATGTAACTGCAGCCAGAACATGTAACCAAGCCCTCGGTGGTTCAGCTCCATCCAATTGTCATTGCAAAATACATCCTGAATCAGCACCAGCTGGCTGGAAAATGAAAGCTGGGCTGTTTGCTCCCCTCTTGCACCTCCCAAAATAACCAGCGGCTTCCCTGTACTCACCCCCCGGGCACGCTTGCTCCCACCCTTCCCAGCAATTCAGCGCGAGCTGCAGCGGGCATGGCCAGCGTGCCTGGCCCCATCCTCTCTGTGCCCCTAGAAGTGGAAGGATTAAAAGGGCATTTTTGAAGATCACCAAGGTGTAAGTGTCTGGAAAGTGCTGGAAAACAGTTACCCCCTCCCAGTGCCCAGGGTCCCACGCGAAGGCTGCGCGGTGCTGTGGGGCACCTCCAGCAAAGAGGCAAACACCTCTTAAACCACCCCTGTTGTTTCCCCATTTATCTACATCTAAAGAAGAAATTAAGGACCTAAAGTCTATCGCCGTGGAGCCAAAGGTAGGCAGCACATTTCTTCAGGCACCTCCAGAAGCCCAAGCCTGGAGGCAGCAGCGAGTGCTGGGGGCTGCCCGTCTCCTGCCCCTGTCTCTCCCATGCCAGAGGAGCTGGCAGCATCAAGACCAAAGGATGCCAAAGGCTTGTTACTCCCTGAGCTCCACACAGGGCAACAGCAATGAAGGGGATATACAGCTCATGTCCCAGAGATTCAGCCTCAGATGAAAAAATACCCCTCTCTGCTTGCTTGCACATATTTATTCTGTGCGTACAACTTTGAGAGCAGAAAAATTCTGGTGTAAATTACTTGCATGACCTTTCCTGTATGATGACTTTACAGCTGGCTGCCCACACCTCAAATATAATTTCATTTATGCCATCATCAACACTTGCTGGAGAGACTGGCAGCTTCTATCATGAACGTTATCGGTGCTACTGTCACCCAGCGTTGCGGCAGCAGCTGGGCAGGCGATGGGCACGCAGGCGGGCTCCGAAGGCATTACTGCATCACACAGCCCTGGGCGACGCAGGATGGGAATGAGGACCTTGGACGCTTTCAGCCAGGCCTGTGATAGGATTGATTAAAATACTTCTTTTGTCCTCTCCTCATCCTTTCCCCACTCCAGCAGGAGCAGCACCAGCTGCTGTAGCCCCTGCTGAGTGTGGCAGGGTGGGAATCCTATTTTTCCAATTCTTTTTCCTGCCCTACAAGATCTCCTTCCAGGTGGCCAGCCACTACACAGCCCTCAAAGGCCACCACGCACAACGCTCCGCTCTCCCAGCTCCTTCTCCGCTACAACTTCTTGCGCTTCCAGGGATGCGTGTCCGCAGCAGCCTCGCCCCAGCCAGAAAGCCCCCCAGGGCAAGAGCTGGCTTCATCACTTCTCGCCTGGAGATCCCCTTGTTCAGCCTCACCAGTCTCTAACGCGGTGCATCCAAGGTGCTCACAATGCAATTAAAAATGTGAAGAACCGCGTATTAAATTCAACCTGTTTTAAAAACAATGTCACTGGTCTTCACAACATCCTCCAACAGTAAATTCTGTGGGCTAATCAGGCACATGCTTTCTTTCTTTCAATCCCTTCTCAGCTATGCTTAATTACACTTAATTATGATGATCATGGTCTCTGCCTTCCTACCTACAATCCAGTTGCCCAGGAAAACGATGCTCTCCCAAACGCCTCTCCCCGGCTTGCAAAGCCAAATACCCGAGTTCCAGAGCCAGCAGGAGGAACGCAAACCCTCACATGGCTCCGCTCCTCGGCCACCATTAGAAAGCTCCTCTCGGCAGTTAAGACAAGCAGGCTTAATGCAGGCAGCTACTCCATCCCCGCAGAAACAGCCAACAAGCTGAATCACACTTAAGGGACCGTTCGTTAAAACCCATCACAAGAGGCGAGGGAAAAGCTGCGGAGCACTCGTCCCGACCACCCCATCCACCTGCAGCTCTGCACCGAAGCAGAGAGCTGGATCCCAAACCTTCCCTCGGCTCCAAGTTCAGACTTCACAGATGTGCTGCTGCTGGCTGCGACGGCACCGGTGCATCCCTGCAGTTACTGTGCCTGTATAAACGCTGGGGAGAGACAGAGGTGGGAGCACAGGAAAACACGTGGCGTATGTCACGTGTGCTTTGGTCAAAGAACGTGCGTTCACGTCATGAGAAGGAAAGCGTCTTCAGAGGAAAAGACATTTCTGAGCATCTGTGCACGTGGCTGTCCTCAACGGCACTTGTAACGCCTGTTAGGCTAATTTGACAAGAGGAAAGAAAGCAAGCCCAACGCTGCCTACCATTCACTACGGTCTGTGCGGGAAGAACTTGGTTTATAAAAGGGCTTAGATGAATCATACGAAGACTAGCACCAGTTTGCTAGCTGATGCTTGGAGAACACCCGTAGGCAAAATTCACCTTTTTGGCCCACGCAGCCTTGAGCCACACGCTGACCTGTAAGAACGGTGTGTGGAAGAGTCAAACCCAGTGCTCAGAAAGACCCCTGTGCAGGCTGACGTTTCATTGACACCACCGTTCCAGCAGGCAGCTAGCTCCAGGGCTGCCTAACGAGCCTGCCAGGCAGCTCCTGGCTGGCCATGCCAGCAGGAGCTGCAGCTCAGCCCAGCCCCAGCAGCCTGGAGAGGCTCCTTGTCGCTGGGAATGGAGCAGCCTCGCCTCTTCCCCCTCCTTCCAGCCCAGCGAGCAGAAGGACCACCAGCAGAGGTAGCTTCACAGCTGTCTGGTGACCTGCGTACAAAGCAGGTCCAAGGGCAGAGCCCCTCTGGAGGGGAAAGCACGGCAACACCCTGCACACAGTGAGCCCAGCATCATTAAGTTATTTATACCATTGCTGTTACTAGAAGATGCATCCCAAGTGTTCAGTCTAGTAATTTTGAGGCCCTTTAGAATGGCCCCAGGAAGTTCCTGGCTCTGATTTTCAGAAAAAATCAGGTCTCTTTAAAACTATCAAGCAGAAGACCCAAATCTGAAGCTCCAACACAGCCACCCACCATTGAGAAGCCTTGGCTTACCGATATAAATTAGACAGACAGCTTAAAAAAAGCCCTCAGCCTGTGTCTTTAAAGCATCAGCAGGCAAAAATTAAACTGGACACATTTGTGCTAAGCAAATTGTGCTAAGGAAAAAGAAAAAAGCTAAACTCACTAGACTGTCGCAGCTGCTTTTTAAAGCACTTTGTGCTGAACAAGTCTGCTATGCGGCTCGGCATCGCACTCTTCCTAGGCAAAGGTCGACAAGTTAGACCCAGCAAACCAGAAGGAATATTGCCAAATGCAAGAAAGCTCTGCTGCTGCCTGTCAAAATGATTCAAGAATCTCCCAGTTAATTTTTCCTCCAAGAAACCACGTTAATTAATGAACAGCAACAAGCAATAACGGATGAAATATGCCACACGAGCTACAACGGGCCAGACTCCAGGCTTCTGCCCCACAATCTGACTTTGTGCAGAGATGCAGATTTTATATCGACATCCAATTTCATATTGACATCCCTCTGCATAATTTAGGCAGGCAGAATTAGGTGAATACAGCTTTAGTATCAGCTTCCCCAGTTGCTCAGCTGGCATGAAACAGTGTTTCTCTTTACAGCACACTGTGCACCTCTAAACAGCAGAATTTGCAATACAATACCTGATCATATTACATCAATAAGCATTACAGCATGGCAAGATAAGCTTATTTTTTTTTAGGTGAGGTGCTGTGCCTGAGAAAATGCCACTCAATCATACGAAATCCTCATACCGACTGTCCCATGAAAGTCGGTGACCACAGCAGGCTGAGCAGGCACCATACCTGCAGGCTACACTGCTACGCGTACGTATATACGTCTACTGTAAACAAAGACATTCGGAGAACACTTACATGTCTGCACGTACGTATTTTGTTACTGTTTTCAGACTGTAAACTTTTTTTAATCAAACATTTGCTATTCATCCACATTAAAACAGGGGGAAAAAAATAGTCACTCTGTGCTGTCCACAAGCTTTCTGCATGTAACACACATTGTTTAATCGTATCGGTCATAGCTAGAGACCTTTTTATTGCAGCATGATTTCATCTTCAAACTATTCCAATATCCACTTGTGTACAGTAGGTTACCCATTTATAGGTTTCTAATAAAAGCAAATCTTCCTTAAGTGGCTATTACTGGATTTCTCCTTCCAGCTGAGGGATAAGCAGAATCCTGGGCTTTAAAAAGATCTCTAGTGGGCTGAATAAGAAAGTGACAACTGAAGAATGTCATGGCAAAACTTCAATATGTTCTAATTACAGCACCATTAACGAGAAGAACATTTGTCAGATCGGAACATTCATCACGTTTAGCGTAGACACGCTGAAATCATCTAGTCACATAAGAGTCTGAAAATTTTCTGCTTCTCTAGTTAAATGCTACAGGAGGTAGTGTGGCAATACAAGGTAAGTTGCACCATCTGGAAATAATTAATCCTTTTTTAAAAAAAAAAATCAAGGCCTTTTAGGAATCTGCACAGTCTGTTGCTAAAGAAAATTATGTATTTATTTTCTTTTAAAAATTAACTGAAATACAACTTTAGGAAATACCTGTTTGTTACATTTAGATACATAGTTTGAGACTGACTTATTTCCAAAGTGTTCCTTCACAGAAAGCTATATTCACATGCACCTTAAATGTCTTCTATGTTCTCCACCATACTACACCTCATCACAATACTTACAATAAAAAGGCTAAACTGTAGATTTTTCAGACATTGACATTTAGTATGAACATCTGCAATGTAGAAGAAACCCTGAATAGTAATTTGATTGCACCAAGACAGATGTCGGCTGGTAAAATAATAAGGCACAGTACTATGTATAGGGAACATGGGTTGTTCTTTTAGCAACACAGACTTACTGACCTAGCTAGCCCGTTTGCGAGAAGCGGGTTTGGATTAAAGTCACCGCACTCCGCGAGCACAGGGACAACGTTCACCTATCCAAGACTGCTCTGATGACCCCAAGGATTTTACACATTACAGCAGGAGTTAAACTGTGAGATTATCAGTGGAGTTTTAGAACATGCAAGGGCTCTTTTATGGGAAGGCTGAAGCATATACACTTCCCCCAAACCCTTATCAAATTCATAATAAAAAAAAATAATCAAGTGGTATCTGTGATAAGCACTGGGTATAACACCACGATGTCCAGTTTTCAAAACTGCCAGGTACCCACAGTTCTGAGTGCTCAACACGTGCAAACGCTACAGGTTTTTTCATGGAAGTCTCTCAGCACGGTTTGTGTTGAACCTCAGCTGAGTGCTGCAGAGAAGTACCACAGATCTTTCCCTGTTATTTTGGCTCTCCACTTCCACAACAGTATTAAATTTTGGCAGGCAGGGGATTTGTATCAATCATTTCAGCAGAGATCTCTGGGTGCAGAATCAGCCTTTTGCTTGTATGGCTAGGATTAGTAAGACATTGCTGAGATCATCATGTATATGTTTCACAGCCAAAACAGCTATCAGTATTAAACAAGGAGAGAGAAAAAAAAAGAAAAAAAAAAAAAAAAGCGCTGTAGTCTGCAGCAAACACCCCTTTAAAAAGGACCCTAGGTTTATTTTGGAGGTAGTTTTAAAGAGGATGACCATTGCAAAGAACCTCCACTGATAAAATTGCTGCTTAAAAAGTTTTCAACTGCATGAAAGTCCTAACAGGTCACAACACTTGTAAGCAAATTCAGATTGAGCAACACTCACTCTTCCACAGAGGTCACTTTAAAGCTTTCCAGTTAGTCCGTGGTGAATTCTTAGGTCACCAGACAACTACAGTTCCTATTCAAGCTGGATGGGAAGGATAAAAAAAACACTCTAGTGAGGAGTATCTGTTGTACGCAGATCTCTAGAATCAGGTCACTGTTGTGAAACAAGCTTCACATTCAGCCGTCGGCGTTAGTTAAGATCCAACCTGCAAAGAACTAAAGGCAGCTTGGGTGGGTGTCTCATCTGTGGTACTATGTTCCGCAGGGAAGAGGACTATTTCACTGTCCACTGAGTCCCAATAAAAACAAGTTTCTCCCTGCAACTTGGACAGGCAGATATTTGGACCCCAGCATAAAAGCAATGTGTACCCATCGGATGTGAAGCTCCTGCCTTGTCATTCGTTTCTATAAAAATACTGCTAAACCAAACAGTTCCTAAAAATGCAGACAGTAACAGAGCATGTTATTTACAATACAGAGACTAACAGCATAGTAAAATGGAGGGAACATTATAAGGAACATTTTAAAACAAGTTTGGGTGACTTTTATAAACGGGACGTCTGTTTTGCTGTAGACCCAAGTAATTTGCATTTGTTTTGTGCTAACTTCCTAGGAGAACATGACTGAAGTTCCAGTGGAACCTCGCTAGTGCTGGCAGATTAACAAATCTGCCAAGCGAATTTACCACAAAAATAAAGGCTGCTCTGTTACTCTGTTTAGACAGGTTTAGCTTTAGACTACTTTTAACATTCTAACCAGTACCACAATGAAGGAAAATGGTGAATTTCTGGCAATTTCGGACCTCACGATTGTTTAGCTTTCCAAAAATCAAAGCATGAATTTGAGGTTTGATCGCACGTCAGTGGAGACACACACTGTGACCGTGACCACCCTTTATAAATAACACCGTCCAGCGGCACAGCCCACGGTCCAGCCCTCCACGCGCGGCTGTGGGCAATTCACAGGGAACTCAGTGAGTCAAGTGCTTGCAGGGACGATTCCTCAGCTCTCTCCCAGACACAAGATCTATTAGCTCACTTGGAGGGCTCTCCCAGTTCGAGAATACCGTGTCACACCACTGACTGAAAGCAAACATTTTATAAAGAAAGTGGAGCTTAGTAATTGGAAACAAGACCAAAATATTCTTAGCCGTATTCCCTGGGTTCTGAGGAAGTCCTTTTCAATATAGTACAAATCTGCTGATGCTGCCTCCTTTTCCTTCTCACCTACTGTGGCTATACAGAGCCCCAACACAGTTAACTATGCACTTGATTTTAAAATATAGTAGTCCCAGGTAAGAAAGATCCAGTCTTAAACATAGACAATGCATAGCAGGCACCTTGTGCAGTCAGGTCATGCTGAAGAATTTTCTATATAAAAAGCAGCGTTCTTGCCAGCCAATTACTTTATCTGCAGTTTTACAGCACCAACCTTAAGTGAGATTATTGCGTATACACCAGAGGCTGTTGTTACATTAGATTTGCCTCAGTAACTAGCTGCCAGAAGTCACAGAATGATTATTCTGCATTTGGCAATTTATTGATGAAAACGGTTTAGAACCAAGATACTGCTCTGTGTTCCTAAGAGAAGACCTGTTTGTACAGCTCCTAGCGTACCAACACTCGCCCGTCTTCCACCAGGCTCCAGACACTACCGTCACTTTACAGTCTCTACATAATAAAGTGCTTTTCTATGCATCTTTCCTAACAAGGTATTGCTCCTGAAAGGTTTCTTTCTCCTCACTCAACAGGTGTATTTTGTAAAAATATGCATAGAGTAAAGGACAGAGGAGGAAGAAGAATGTTTCTGGTTTCTGAAAACTTGCAACATCTATTAGAGATTCTACTAAAAATCGATGGTATCTTCTGCCACTTCCCCCCCCAAAATCCACTTCCCCGATTCTCCATTCAAATAAAACTTCATTCAGCCAAGCAAAATAAAAAAATACCAGCCATACATTATTTTGACATGAACTATAAACATACCATAGGCGCTGGTATTACTTGTAGCTGCACAGAAAAAGGTTAGACTGTTATTTTAATGTTATTACTAAGCTCAATGAATTTACACTTGTAAAACAAAAGAACTTGGAAAAGCTATGTACACGAGAACCTCAGTTCAAACAACAGTCCTGGAAAATTTGGAGCTTTGGTTGTGTCTTTTTATACAGGTCTCCACCCAACATTTCACCAGTGCTGTAATTAAACAGAGCAGAGGAGAAAATGCAGCCCCATCTTCTCAAAGGGAGGGTCCTGTACTGAACACATGGTCACCTTATCTTAAAAATCACCTGGATAATTCCTTTGTTTGTATACTGAAAGCCTCCTTGTTTTAACATTGAAAAAAAAACTGCTACAGAGAAACTCGTTAAATTTAAAACCTTCTGTTCATAAAAGCTCTAAATTGTATTTAAAATTGTGTTCAGGCACCTGGCAAGAGATCAGATGTTTTTGCACATGGACTCGGGCCATGTGGCTGCAAGAAGCAACAACCCGAACAAGTTGTGCTGTTGTCATTACACGTCACACCACCTTTTCATGTTCTTGGAAGATAAAGGAAGAGGAAATACAAGCTCATGTATTTAAAGAATGAGAAAACATAGGCATCTCTCTCTCAAAGACCTGAAGAAATACGACTAGACATAAAGCAATTCTTCCCATAACATATTTTCATTTGGATCTACCAGTTCTTGCACCTTATCAATCTTTCCTGGCACTTCACAATTTATGCTTCAAGTTCAGACAAGCTTCCAAATATTAGGCGAGCACCCCACCCCACCCCCATCATTTTCTAGTTACAGCCCTGGGCCTTAAAAATTTTCACTTGTCTGATAGGGGTGGCATGTTTGCTTTTTAATAAAAGAGCTCCATGTAAGTCAATGGAATTCACTCTACACACACACAAAAAAAATAATTTGTAAAATGACCAGAACGTCAAACATGGATGCAAAACAGCTCTTTAAGTTCAATGTTTTTGTGTTGGGAACAACACAGGAAAACAAACACACACACACCTGGCAGAACCGATGATTTAAATTTGAGCTCCAAAGAAACATAGGATTGATTCATTAGCCCTGAACAAACTGGCCCACACATGATGGACCAGTTATGATCTTGAATTCCCCTACTGGCTTTCCATAAACTTTTAAGGGAAGTAGCAAGTGTACAGAAGTTAGGAGTTTTATTTAGATATATCCTGCGCTTCATGGCATTTCTATGCTCCTTTAGAAAAAAAAAATACTCAGATGATAAAATTTCAACACCAAACTCCTTTGGTGCCTATAACCCATGGTATTTTAAAAATCTCAGTCAGGATAGATAAGGGAAAAGCAGCACAGAGAAATAAAACTCTTCAAACATTAAGTTAGCAATTTGCAAGTAAGTTCCTAATGCATTATGTTAACACGTTTGTGCTTTTGACAACAGATGTAAAAATTTCCCCAGAATAAAAAGAGTTCAGTTGGAGATTAACTGAAAATACGTACTTTGAATTGACTTCTCTTGCTCTTTTAAGCAAAAGAATCTGTTAAACTGTCCTGATAAGAAATAGATTGATTCCTAAAACAGCATTATTAAATAGCTCGTCTGCCAAACTGTCATTGTACTCAACAGCTGGGCTGACCTACCCAGTAATGTAATACGCACCACATTGAAAGTGAAACAATTGGAGAAAAATTAGCCCTTTAAACGTGTACATTTTGACTGAACTTTTTATATTCAAGATTTAGCCTCTAATAAAAAGTAAATCCATTAAAAACCTCTGCATTTAACTTCCTTACACATTATTTAACAAACAATTAAAATACAAGGTATGTATTCTGGAAATACATAACACTATTAGCTGACCAGTTTGGGTAGCACAGTACATAGAGGTATACTGCCATTGGAGTCGGATGTTAAATTAGCCCTCAGCTTGTTGGCCACTCCAACTACGGGGGGCAACTTGGAACCTATTCCTGTGAAAGAACTTGCATAGCTAGAAATCCGTTTAGCGGAGGTTTTATCAGTGCTAGGTGGTTTGGGCATTCGTTTACAAATCCAAGGGTGCCTTAAAGCTTGATTCGGAGTCATGCGTGTGGAAGGATCCCAGCTGAGACATTCTTTTAAGAATTCTATAAACAAGGGATCGTCGCAGCCTTTTAGTGCCGTCACCCAGTCTTTGTTCCCTGGAGCGCCTCGTATTTTACCCCGGCGTGATCGACTCCCATTGAGGGTCACTCTTCCATCTGCGTGTGTAGTTACAGTGCAGTAGCGAGGATGGCCCTTAGAGTTGATGAAGTTCTTGGCTCGCTTGGATTGATCCAAAAGCTTCTGAGGTGGCATCCCAAGAAGTTCCATCATACAAGCCAGTTGGTCTCCCTCATCCTCTCCAGGAAAAAGAGGGTATCCAGTCAATAGCTCCACCAGAATACAGCCAAAACTCCACATGTCTATGGGCATCCCATAGCGACTGCCCAAAATTACCTCTGGTGCCCGATAAAATCGGGATTGAATGTATGTGTAGACTCTTTGGTGCTCAAAACAGCTGGACCCAAAATCTATAACCTTGATTCCACTCCTCCCTTGCTGTTTTAGGAGGATATTTTCTGGCTTCAGGTCACAGTGTATGATTTTGTTTCTATAAAGGGCATCCAAACACTGCAGTATGGAGTGAGCAAACTTGCGCACCAGTTGGATACTGAAGCCCTGAAACTTATTTCTTTTAATCAGCTCATACAGGTTCATACTCAAGAGTTCAAAGGTCATACAGATGTGGTTCCGAAAGGTGAAGCTTTCCAGCATGTGAATAACATTCATACTGCCTGTTTTATCCTGCTTCTTCAGGTGCTCCAGAATCCGGATTTCTTCTGCCGCTTGGCGATGGAATCTCTTTTCATTGCGAACCATCTTTAAGGCCAAGTGTTGGTGAAGCTTGTGATCGTAGACTTTTGCAACTTGTCCAAAACTGCCCTTGCCAATGATTTTGAGTACTTCATACCGGTAGGCAAGATGGTCATGGGGCACGTGAATGTAGCTGCCTTGGTCATCATCGTAACCTCCATTGTTGGGACCGCCAATCACTCCTTGCCTCTTTTTTGCAGCTGGACCCACAAAGTAAATTTCAGAAAAATTAAATATCTCTTGCTGCTCATAAGCAGATAACTGATGTTTGTACTGTTTGACAGCTTGCTCCGGAGCTTGGGAAATGGCTTTATGTGCTTTTGAGGAACTACCACCACCTTTAGAAGTGCTTATTCCCTCTATACTTTTATCTTTTGTCAGGGAAGGCAGAGATCTTTCTGAACCAGTAATGCCTGCAGACTGAAGAGCATTACTCCTTCTGTTGCCAGAGTCCTCAAATAATTGCTCCACTTTGACCTGACTTCCAGTCAGAGGGTGATCCTTCATTGCAAGTTTGTTGCTAGAAATCTACAGATGGGGAGGGAAAAAAAAAACAACCACCTTTTAAAGGACAGACTAAGAATAAAATCAATACCACATGAAACAAAACCAGTAACTTTAACAGGGTTTTTTTGCATTTCTATCAGGAACAAATATAAAGCGTGGGACGTAAACTAACTCAAATTACAGGCATAGTTACAGAAGGGTACACAAAGAGAATGCAACATACTGAAACAAGCACTTGCACAAAGTTAGTGGTACTTTTTAAGTCCATAAAGGATAAACCCTAGCCAGTCACACACACAAAGACACAATACCTATCTTTACTAGCATGTACGGAGTCAGCAAATAGCTGGGGGAACAGCTATGTTTAGCTTTAACCGTGGGTGCAGCAAACAACCAACGACAGATGCAACTTGCACCTGTCTGAAACATGCAGCACAATGAGCATGCAGGGAAGTGTCAGGAATATTGCAAAGACAAGCGTGCTGAAGGAAGACAAAGAAATGACAGCAGGAGATATTACGGCTGGTGTAACCAAGCTGAACAAGGAGCAAAGGATGACAGAGCAAGACAAGATAAACCATAGGTTTTTTTTCAACTCCCTGTGAAAGCATGATAGCTGCACAACTATCTTAAGACAGACTTGGAAGCTTTGAATAATCAAGAATATCTCTTACTCCAACTTAGTTGACAGCAGTCTGTAACCACTGCCTCTTACTACCATATGTTAAAATATTTACATCTGAAATGAATGCGTAGAAGGTGAGAAAAGCACTGTGAAATTTTTCAAGCTTGTCATTTTTACAATTTAGTAAACGCTGAAATCCCTGGAATTCAGTTCTTTACTAGAACAGCAGTTATTCCCCTTTTCTACTGACTGACGCTCCATGCTGATAGACAGCAAAGAGGTGTTGTCTTACCCTGTGCAACACTGAAGAAGCCATGACTAGAGTAGCAACATCTGTTTTCCATTTTGTCCTTTAATCTAAAAATAAAGATTTGAGACACATGCCAAACCGATTCCCTGAAAACCAAAATAACTACACAGGAATCAAACAAAAAATATAAATAAACCTGCAGATCCACAGCAATAAAACCAAATTCCTTTTTAGTTACATACAATCCAACATCTCGGCACAGTCAGTAAATAAGGGAAGTGAAAGTTCTTGCCAAAAACAACTAAACACGTCTTTTAAGAGTCTGTCTGTTGGTGCTGCTTTGAAATGTTAGCTCTTGCTCAAAAGCCCCCCAAAAATGGACACTTCCTGCAGAAGTCAGTCCTTGTCAATGGAGACCAGAGGCCATTGGATATATCCTCCAAAGTTCCACTACTCTGGGTCCTATCAACTAAAAAAATACAGTGTACTGTAAAAGACACGCCTTTCCAGAAAGTCTTAAATAAAAAAAACAAAGCCCAACCCTGGTAACTTAGGATAAACGCCTTTTTCTCAGAGTCTGGCTGAACCCCAGAGATAAGAATGACATTTTCAGAACTGGCTAAAAGACTATTCAGGCCAGCAGACTCAAACAGTAAGTTTACAAATAAACAGAGAACATAAGCACAGAACAAGGTTCACACTCATTTGTTTTCTGAGCTTTTGGGGTAGGGGGATGAACCAAAACAAAACAAGCCTGTCCTATAGCAGAAGTCTTATTTTCACGTCGGCAATCAAAACTTGATATTCTTCCTAAATGGGTTTGGATCCTATGCACAACAGAAGCAGCTTTTTATCGCTGTGGTTCATGATAGACAGAACTGCACCCTTGCAGCCAGCCTCCCTGACGCAGAGCACTGCCATGGCAGGGCTCTGCGGAGCAGCCTTCTCTAGCTGGAGGAGCTAATTACCTACCAAGACTCCAAAACATGCTACTATATTGTGGAAACGCTACTTAACTATGTAAATTTCTTTCAAGTATTTGATTTCCAAAAAATGGTGTTAGTGGCTGCATGTCATCAAGTGCAGCAACATGATGAAGTGTGAAAGCCTTGCAAACAGTGCTAAATCTAAATATTCTCCATCCAGGAGCGATAGCAACTCTACTAATGCTGCCGCTCTCTAGCAAACATTTTCTACCTTTAAATCCCTAAATAAACAAAGATTCTGTTATTCCACATATCCTGGAACTATTTCTTTAATGAGAAAACTATGGCTTTGGATCTCAAACTCGACTCAACAGCCATTCAAGTACCAAGAAGTTTCATTCTCAGGGGACTACCAAAATCATTTGCCACATGACGATGAGACACAAATACAGATCTATCTTAACCTGAACTCAGACGAGCTGTGCTTATAGTCAGATGACTTCTGGGTAACATAGCTATCTTTCAACAGCTTCCTTTCACAAATCACAGGCTGCACAGGTTTTGTTTTATTGATAAAGTGCTATTAGCAGCCAAGAAATTAGACTGACAACAAAAGTGGTGCCCTGTTGAAAATTTTCACATCCTTGCAAAACATCATTTTAATTGAGAAGGAAATAGTTAACCCAGTTCCTACACAACTGGGTTTTTGCAAAAGTGTGTATCAGTTACTTTCTGAATAATGAATTAAACCCATGTATTCTCAAAGCAGAGATATTTATGTTCTCTTAAGCCAAGATGAAAAGAATGGACAGCTGTAGACACCAGAACTCTTCAATTCTCACGTAACACTACATCGTAGTACAAAAATCTTGCAAGGAGGAAACTGAACATCTCTTAATTCCAGATACCTTCCCCTTAAAACTGACCATCATGATTTCCATCCCTGCATCCTTCATCTCAGTTCCTGCTGGTAAGATACCACTATGGTTGTACTTTTTTGATGTGTCATCATGGTAAAACTAGGCATTTTATAATCCTTAATCTTGTCCTAAGAAGCTAACAGGCTTAGTGGCCAAAATACAGATGAAAAATAATATACACCAGTGAAGCAAAACATTCATAGAGTTATATTTGTGTTTAACTGGATAGTTCCATTCTACCAATTTCTGTTCGGTTACGATCTGAAGTTACACTACTATTTAAACACTGCAGTTTAAAAGTTCCCACATCCTGGGGGGGAGGAATAAATTAACACACTACTCTTCGAGTTCTACTACTCCACAAATCTCTAAATTTATTCTGCTCTCCCTCAATATTGCCAAAAAGGGAAAACACAGACCCATGCTACTGAGTTTGCTCAGTGAACGGCACAGACCAAACTAATTACTAGTATCTGTTACAAGAAATTCCCACAAGGTGATGATTTTCAAATGCACTGCACTCAGTGAAACATCTATTTTCACTTTTTAGAGAGTGGGGTTTTAAAAAGCTCAAGCTTCTTCACTTCTGCCAGAATACAGCAAGAGCCAAAACACATTTAAACACCATAAAAAGGTCAGATCAGCTAAACATGACCACAACCAGCTCACCTGAATCAATTTAAGGAAAGATACCATAACTGCACATCTGCTGAGGACACAGCACTTACAAAGAAGCAAATAAACACCTTCTGTTCATACAGAGCTATTTTGCTAGCAAAGCGGCACATAATGCCAAAGTTTTCAGAGGAGAAAGATACTTTTGTTAGATGTTTGGCAGTCATGCAAACCCACACTGTTCCTTCTGCTGCTCCTAAGTACTTATCTCTTGGAATTTTCATGAGGGAAACTAAAATGGAAACGTGCAAGAAGTACGTGTGGATTTACATACTTACTGACATACAAGGTGACATGGCCGAACACTTCAACCTTTTGCAGAATAACTTTCCTGATTTAAACATGAGCTGAGCGAGGATAGCAAGATAGGATTTCTGAGGCTGCCTAGCAAGTTCTACATTCAGCGCAGTAAATACCACATCGTTTTTATGCTTAGCAAAAGCAACAATGTTGATAAACTAGTAGAAATCTGCAACATCCCACTAAATTTATTCTCAATAGGAAGACATCCAACTCCTTGATAGTTGCTGCTGCCAGACAACGCAAAGACCCAGACAGCTTTCAAATACTCACATTAGGTCTTCCAAGGGAAGGAAGTCCCGAAGGGCTGAGATCTTCATTTGTAGACTCTTGGTACCTAATCTGATCTATCCTCATATAGGAGTCATATAATCCATCTCCAAACCTGGCTGGAAACATCCCATACACAAACAGGTTAGTGACAACAATTCACGCCGATACAAACGCTGAAGCGTACCCCACTCAGTGCCGGGTAGTCCGTGAGATCATCACTTCATTTGTTTATTAAATGATCTTTAGGATTTAACTATGGCTTGATGTTAACACCACAACAGAGTGCGAAGCCCTTGGGAAATCTTAATTGGCGATACTTTTAATTTAGAGCTCCTCTTTTTTTTTTTTTTTTTTTAAAAATCAACTTCTGCACTGCAAAGATATCCTTAAGGTACACGAATTAACATACTCCCCATTTTCCCTTAAGTAGAATAATCCCGCACCAGCCCCATCAAGAACAACAGAAAAGGAGCATACACTGAAACTCTTGCCGGGACTACCCTTTAAAGTAGGTTATCCCTTAAAAACGCTGTGTGGGAATCACAGTTGGCAGGTCTGCCGCGGGGGGGGCGGGGGTGCCGATGTGCACGGCGCCTGTGGAACTGCAGCTCTCGGCCGTTACAATTAAACTGCAAATAGTGTTAAAAACTTCCACCGCCGCGCTCAGGGCGGACCCCACAGCCCCGGGCCACCCCGGCGGGCCCGCAGCCGGGTGCGGGGCTCCCTCCCCGCGCTCGCCCTCCCTCAGGCCGCGGCCCGGCGGGACCCCCACGGCCTCCACCGGGGCGGGCCCGGGGCCGCCCCCGCCCGCTGCCCCCCGGGCCGGCCCCGCGGCCGCCGCCTCACCTGCGCCCAGGGGCGCCTCCGGCTTCCTGCCCAGCAGCATGGTGCCGGGGGGGGGGCGGCCCCCATCCCCCGCCGGGCCCCGCAGCCGCCGCCCGCCCGCGCTCCGCCGGTCAGCGCTGCCGCCGCCAGGCTGCGGCCGCCCGCCACCGGCCCGCCCGTTGCCACGGGAACGGCCCCCCCCGGCCCGCCCGCCGCCGGCCGGCGCCTGCGCAGTGGCGGCAGGGGGGGCAGGGGGGGCGGAGGCGGCAGCGGGCCGGGCCGCGGGGCCTCTCGGCGCCGAGGGGCGGCCTGTCGCCGCGCCAGCCCCCTCCCCGCGGGCACTCGCTGCGTTTGTACCCGACACCTTCGCGTTTCATCGCGGCTTTCTCAGCCCCGCCCCACACCCGGTGCGTTCCCGGTGCCCCCCGCCCCAGGGGACCCCTCAGAACAAAGCACTGAGGCGCTTGGAGGGGCAGGCTCCGCCAGAGACACCCCGCAGCGCCCCCGCGGGTCCGCGCCGGTCGCCTCCCGGCTGTGGGGCGGCTGCGGGGCCCCTCGCACCGGCCCGGGGACCGCGGGGTCCCGGGCCGCAGCGGGCGGTCTCGGCCAGGCCGCGGGGAAGCGGTTTCCACCCGGACGCTTTTGTACCGCGGGACGGCGCCATGGCGGCTGCCGCGGCCTGAGGGGAGCGATCGCGGCGCCGGCCGGGGCGCGGGCCCGCCATGTTCTCCAGGGCGTTCCGGGTGAGATCCAACACGGCCATCAAGGGGTCCGATCGGTGAGTGCTGGGCCGGAGCCCCCCGCCGCCCCCGGGGGGAGGCCCGCAGGCCGCGCTCCGCTGAGGGCAGCGGCTCCATCCCGCCTGCCGCGCTGGCTGTCCCGCTGCCCGGGCTGGGCCTGGAACCGGGCCCGGCTGTGCCCCCAACGAGCCGCGGGCAGGGCTGGCCGCGGCCTTTGTGATAAGCACAGCCTGCTGCTCTGAAAACGAACTGCCGCTTTTCCCCTTGAAGATGCTGACATAATTAAATTTAAATCAATTGTTGGGTCGAGGCCTGGCATAGCCTTACTTTACTTTCATGTGCCTGCATAGGGATGCCAGGCTGACTGGCTGATCTTTTAGACTCACTTGGCGCTTCTGTGAATGACCACACAAACCCCCCTGGTGCCTGTCACCGTCTCTTAAACATCAATTAAAACTGGGGGGAGGGAGATCTGGCTGCACCCCTGCCCCTCCGTGCGGGCTGAGCAAGGCCCACGCTCCCACATCTGTGCTCGGGCGCTCTGCGCAATAATGAAATCACGGTGCAAAACAAAGACAATGGCAGCAACAGGAGCTGTAAGCAGATGTTTCAGGAAGATTATGAGCAGGGCAAGCACGTTTGGCCTTTTTCCAGTATTCTTCCAGCATACAACTGGTAAACCGAGACACAAATGCTTTGAATTATCTTCTGTGAAAAAGTGAGAATCTCATGAACAGCCAGCAAAATGGTAACTACTGATCTAGGAATCATTTTGAGGGAGATTGTCTAGACAGCTTTGTAACACATTTGTGATTTTATCATTACAGGAGAAAACTGCGAACTGATGTTGCAGCAGCTTTTCCTAACCTTAGTGCTGAACAATTGACTGAGTTTATTCCAAACAAGGAAGAGCTTAACGTCATCAAAATATACTGTCACAAAGGGGAGGCCGTCACTGTTTACATGAATAACAGGAACCCAATACTGTTTGAAATTGAGAAAGCTCTGTATCCAACAGGTATGGGGAGTGGACTAGAATAATCCTCCCTCTTTACTTACTGGGCACCAGCCTTTCCCCAAAAGATTTCCTTGTGTCCGTCTTAAGTACTTATCCTATCACCAAAGTACCGGTACACTTCGTAATCTTTGGTGTGTTTATTCTACCAACATCTTCGCAAAATCAGCGGCATTTCTAGATTCTTTCTGCAAAAAGAAAAGTGATGTGCTCAGAGGTTAGAAACCAGGAAACAAGTCTTTCAAGTCATAGTTTAGCATCTTAGCCCCTTTTCTTTCTTTTGTCCATTGTAAGGTGTAATTGCAAGAAGTTTGATGTCCATTTCCAGGCAGCCCTGGAACTAGACAATTGTCCCGATATTCTATGCTTTTATTTTTCCCATACCCAGCAATTCTTCCCTGTTAGGGTAGCATTTTAGCTCAAAGTGTCCTTGCTTTAAGGAAAATAATGCAAACATTCATCTGTGTCCTTTATACTATTCACAGGAGCTTGAATTAACTAGCAGTTTGTTTTTCTCTTATCGCATCTACTGTTGTTCAGACTTCAGATTTCATGATTACCTGAGTCACAGGAGAGTGTTTATTTGTAATTAGTGTTGTACTGCTTAGTCTTAAAGATGGGAAGAGGCAACGACTAGAGAAGTTTTTAATGATACATCTTTAAATTTGGTTCTGTTTTGGGACAGTGTACACTCTGTGGGTCTACCCAGATCTTCTCCCTGCTTTTTCAACATGGCCCCCAGTGCTACAGAAACTAGCAGGAGGAGCAGGTAAGAGGGCTAGAACTTGGTCACCTTGCATTGCAAAAAGGAGTTGCCTTCAGGGCTTTTTTGATGTTACCTTTCCCAGTGGCAAAAATGTACCTGCAACAAAAAACTATGAAGAATTAAGTACTCGAAAGTAATTCATGTCGGTGTCCTAAAAAGAAAAATAAATTAGCTGTAAAAAGGTTTGTGAATGAAACAAAGTCGGTTAAGCTGTTTAAATGCAGTAACCTGTTCCATGTGGAAGTCTTGGATTTGGAAATACCTTCTCAGGGTGATCAGCAACTCTGAGTTGGGACACAGAACTGCCTGTGTCATTGGCCTGTCTTTTTTATAACTTGAGCAGGCGAATTCCTTTGCTGCCACCCTGCCTTCTGTCAATTCAGATATGGATAAGCAGTGAGTTTATATTAGAACCTGCAATTGTAATCGCTGTCAAGCAAATTGTGGATTGTGCAGGTGAGGTTGGATTTGAATTCCTGGATTACTGGCTCTACCACCTAATTATGGATCAAGACTAACAAGAAAGGAGTCTCTTTTTTCTAGAACCTGCTTTGGATGCAGTTCAGACTTGGGAGAATCAGGTCTTTATAAATTTCAAATTGCTGAACTGCTCAACCAGAAAAAAATTGCAGCCACTGCAGCCTTAGTCTGTAAATGGAAGCGTACGTGTGGGAAGAGACGTCTTTTTTCCATTACACCGTATCTAAAGTAGAACTCAAATCCCTCTGTTTACTTTGTTTGCTTTTGGGGAAATAAAGTGCTTGAATGTGTAGCTGTGATAGACATCTGAGCAAGCCTTGTTGCTGACTTGTAGTGACCTAGTTTCTGGGGGGAAAAAAAAAAATCTTGCTAATGGGGGAAGGACATTGCTGAAAGAGGGCTGCAGGTCATTCATCTCCCGTGGCAACCAGGCTACCTCTGGGTACATTCCAAAGATAAGAAGCTGGCCACCTAGACAATGGCCAACAAAGGCAGAGGGAGGAGAGGTAGAACCACATCTCAGAAAGAAGAGGAAAAGCATGAGACTATCCAGTGCTGCAGAGGGAGGGAGCAGATTTAGGGAGTGTTCAGTTACGAAGAGGAGAAAGAAGGTGGTGGTATTCGCGATATCTGTTCTGTGAATTCAAGTAGCTACTGTCTGCCCTATATATTTACATAATATACACATGCTGCTTACCTTGTCACGTTAAAGTCTTTGTGTGATTTCTATCCTCAGAGATGTGGAGCCTTGGTTGCAATTGCAGAGTTCATTCTAGATTTGCTGAATGTAGTTGTGACAGTGAATGGGAGGAAAAATATTGTTGGCTTCTTCAGCATACACATTAAATCTATGATGCTGAGAAAAATGTGAGATGCCTTCAAAAGCAAACCATGGAACACAGGTCAGTCCATGAGACTGCAAGCTCTAGACAAGTAGCTGCTATGAGGGAGAGCAGATGCTCTTTACATAACTCTGTGATGACGTGATGCTGTACGTGCAGCATGGAAAACTGTTCTTTATTCACATGCCAGTTTATTCATCCCAGGTATGGGAAGCAGAAGGAAGTGCACCAGAAGGTGTACTGTTTCTGTCCAGATTAGCAAGGAGATGGTT
Source organism: Falco naumanni (assembly GCF_017639655.2). Lineage (NCBI taxonomy): Eukaryota > Metazoa > Chordata > Aves > Falconiformes > Falconidae > Falco > Falco naumanni. The sequence continues at coordinate 6,969,574 of NC_054070.1, forward strand.
AAGGCTGCTTCCTCATGCTGAGGAGAGTTCACAGCCGGCTGCAGCTCTCCTGTCAGATCAGGAGAATTGGGTCCAGTGACAAATTTTAGGCATTCTCTCTTCAGGGAGAGAGCTGCTGGGATAACCTGCCCTTGGGACAGGAAAGAGTAAACGGGTAGCTCCAGAAACATCTTGTTCCTTTCCCTTTCTTTGCTATTAATGAAAAGTAATGTTCTTTAGGTTGGGAGCTCATACCTTTCTGTTAAAAATAGTACTCCTTTTGGGCCTGACAGGGCAAGGGGCTGTGCACACACGGCTCTAATGCACTTCTGGGGGGATGTGCCCAGCACCCTTGTAAATTGGATCCCTTACTCCACATGGTGGTAGCAAGAAGTGCTGCCTTACTAGGAGAAACAAAAGAATCGGGTTTTATCTGGCATGTGCTCAGCTATTAACAGGCTTGTGTTTTTGCTGAGTAACAGGAGGGATGGGGGTGGAGGAGGTAGTGGCTGGGCCTTTCATTGAGAAACGGATGTGCTTTATTCTTTTTTTCAGATCTGATGCTGCCAGGAGTTGTAGTGCCATCTTCTGGCCTCCCTCAAGTGGAGCGGGGCACGCTCTGTGCTGTCACCCTCTTGGGAAACAGGTACGGCGGATTCTTGAGTCCTATTTTTTTTAGAAACTGAAAATTAAGTGAAGCTGTTTTTACAGGAAGACTCTGGGGGTTTTGAGGAAATAAAAGCAGAATTGTTCTCGTGCATTTGATGCCTTGTGGGCCTATGGAAAATACAGTGGGGAAAAAAAAAATCCACTTAAATTTCTGGGTTCGGATACGTTTGAGCTCCAGTAGACAGCTTCGCAGATCGGTTCTCTTGGACCTGTAGGGGCAGAACGGGTAGATTTGTTTTGAAACAGAGTAATTTTTTTAACAAAAGATTGTATTCTGCACAGTTGTCTATGAGGAAATTCAGAGTGAGGGAGCAGTGCTAAAGCTGTTGGGTTTTTCCCCCACTGCTGGTCTTTTTTGGCAGTGCATATGCTGCTTGTACTTCATTAAAGTAAAGAATGTGTCACTGCAGAACCTTCACTTCAGTATCACAGCTGCACATACCCTTGGCATTCTTTAGAAGACTTTACATACCAGAAAGATAACCAGAATGTACCTAGATGCTTTATAAAAAAGCAGGTTGTAAAGAACAAGGACATCATAAAAGAAATTCACTGTATCGCAGTGGCACACTCTGTCTTTGTCCAAGTAGCACAGTGTGCTTGTGCCATCCTGCTGTAATATTCCCTTCTTTTCCCAGAGCTCCAGTAGCAGTTGCAGTTGCCACTATGTCCACTGCGGAGATGCTGGCTGCTGGAATGAAAGGGAAGGGCTTTGCTGTGTTGCATACTTACACGGATCACCTCTGGTGGGTATATTGCCAGGCATTCAGTAAAATGTGTCACAAGTCTCGTGTGTTTACTATAATCAAAATCTGTGCCCTAGTAAGCTTAATCTGTTAGTTCAACGTACCGAGTTCTTTGGGTACAGTTTAGATTTGACCATTATTAAGATTTCAGCTACACGTTTTTGATGACCACAGTTTTCTGATAGAAGCAGGTGTCTGTCCTGACATCTAGCCGTGATAGACATATTGGAAATAGGTATCTAAAATTATTCACTTGATTCAGTTCCTTGAACCTGAGTGTAATTATTACAGAAATGAATCAGAATCGTTTAGATTGGAAAAGGCCTTTAAGATCATCAAATCCAATCATTAACCCAACACTGCCAAGCCCACCACTAAACCACGTCCCTAAGCACCACAGCTACAAGTCTTTTAAATACCCACAGGGATGGTGACTTCAACCCCTTCCCTGGGCAGCCTGTTCCAATGCTTTCGGTGAAGACATTTTTCCTTATATCCAATCTAAACCTCCCCTGCGGAACTTTAAGTCATTTCCTCTTGTCCTGTCACTTGCAACTTGGAAGAAGACCCACAACTTCCCTGTTGCTCTGATTTTAGAACATCATCTTGTTCTATAAAAAGGGACCTTTGAATTGTTTTTGTTTAAAAATGGTCAGCTGTGCCAGTCTTAACCAAATAAATGAGTTGCTCTGCATTTGGACTCAACTAGTCTGCTCAGTTTTAAATTAAGATTCATGGGGGGAACATAGAGCTATGGAGGAAAATGAGTTAAAAATAAATCTTACCATTTTGAGAATGCGGAAAAAGATCCATGCAGCTGCCAGTGCATGGATCAGGGTGACATTTGTTCATTGTCCTGTGGGTTTCAAAGCTGTAAACAGAAAGCTATGTTATGCTTTTTCTTCCTTTTATAGGGAATATGGTGACAAATCTTGTCCTCCTACCTTAGCTCCCTTGGTAACAGATTCTGCTGAAAAGGAGAGTGCTGGAGATGAGGAAGAGATGGAGGGGAGAGAGCCTGTCATCAGCTTCTCCACTGACCCGTTGCAGCATGTGGACGTTGGTGATTTGAGCCTGAAGGAGCGAGATGGTTGTGCAGTACTGATGGGAAAGGAGGAACCCCATGAGAACAGGGCTGCAGAAACAGCTGGGGATGCCAGCACAGAGGGTCGGCAGGAACCTGAAGACAATAGGACTCCACAAGGTATTTTTGCCTACAATGAAACCAGACTATGCCCCTTTGGTTTGCTGAAGCTGCTCACTGTGAGAACGGGGTACAGACAGTTCTGAAAGAAAGTCTGAAAGAAATGAATGCTGTGTTCTGAAAGAGAGACTACTCATGGCTTGCTTGTCCTTTTTTTTTTTTTTTTTTTACCTGCAGAGCAAATGGACACATTATTTAATCAGTGCTTTTTTCATGCCTTAAAATGCAAAGTAAAGAAGTCAGATCTCCCTCTGCTCACCAGCACATTTCTACGCAGCCATATGTTCTCATGCTGGTATGTGGTAAGAAGGTTGTCTTTGGATGTGCATGCTGAGGTTTTGTCTTTAAAACTGTGGAAATCGAGTGTGATATTGAGGGTGAAGTTTCTGACTAAAAAGTAAACTTCAGTCCTTATCTAAGGTTATCTAAGGTTGTGCTCACTTCTTGCATCAAATACTTTGATGTAAGGATTGTCCAGACCAAGATAGGCACTTGGTAACTAACTTGAGTTGGCTGACAATTGTTTCAAGATTGGTTAGCCACTTAAATGCCTGTTTGCCTACCTACAGGAACATCAGCACTACTTTCACTTATCATGTTCTATTTATTAGCTTGTTTGAAGTAATTCTTTCTGTGTGTGGTTTGTATTTCCACTGTTAAGAAACTTCTAGCATAAGTAGCAAGATTTAAGAAGAAATGACGGGTGACTTATAACTAAAGAACTTTTCAAAAATCCATTTGTAGCCCTGCTGGACAACAACTGGACATAAAGAAATCAAGCTATAAGAAGGTGAGATTTTTCTGTCAGTTGTATGCATTAATGTAAATAAGAAATGGAAAGAGAGAAAAAGCTTGACGTCAAAATTGTTCAAGTGTTAGTAAAACAGACAAACGGAAAAACCTAGAAGCTGTTCTTTAAAAGCCAAGTTCTTCTCAACTCTCTGTTCCTGCGGGATCCAGGGAGAAAAGTAACCTTCCTGAAAGCATGAGCTTTGATCTGCTTTGCGTGTAGCTAATGCTATCTGCCACTATATACTGTGATAACTAATAAAGGGATCTCATTGGAGGATGCAATTACTTGCAAGAAGACGCCATTCCTTTTCTAAAGCTGTTAATAAACAAAAATGAGGAGAAAGGAGACGGTGTTGTCCCTGATGCGTAGATGACAAGCAAAGACAAAGCACGTGGCCAAAGATCTCACAGGAGTCCATGTGAGACGTGCTGTGATTTGGCTAGGAACATCACAGAGCAAACAGATGGCAGACCTACAAAAGGAACATTGCTTGTACAGTTTTAGAGCCAGACAGGGCCACTCACTCTCCATAGCAGTTGTGTTTAGAGAAGCAAAGGTGGTGGTGGGTGTATGTGTTAAAAAAAGTTTTTCTGATTTAGCAAGTAACTTTAGGGCAGTCAGAAACACCTGAACAAGAATTTAAAATGCTTGACTCCACGTTTCTGATTGTTGCTTCCTTCAGTTCTCTAAATTCCTGCAATGTATGCAGCAGCAGAAGATCTTACAAGTGAAGGAGCTAAACAAAGGTGTGGAGAGCATCGTGGAAGTGGACTGGAGACATCCAGAGTACGTAGAATATTGTAGTCTTTAAAAAAGTTGGTAGTCTGTGAAAGAAGGGAGCAGAATCTGCTGCTTCCAGATCCATTACCTGTACTCTGAATTCGTTTTCTGAATGGCTGTAGCAGCCTTCGCTTCCTAATCTTACTTTGTTAGGAAGGGGGTTCATACCCTGCTGCTGTACAACGTTGCTTATGTTTCCTGCTCTTGTAAAGTTCTTCCAAGTAAACTATATTCTTCCTTCTTTACTCAGTGGCATGGAGCATGCTTAAAGTCTGATGCCAGTGTCATGATTTCCACCTTTCCTTTCTTGTTAGTTGTACATTCATCCATAGAATTTAAGATCAAAAAGGACTGTTAAATGATCTGAAAGCTGCATATGGCTCTTTATCCTTGTGGGTGTACAAATTTTCCACAGAAGCAGCTTTGAAAACATTAAGGAGGATTCAATTCACTGCAATTTGTTGCAGTGTTACAATGACAAATTTCTGGCTTCTAGTAATAAAAGAGTTGCATTATCAAGCCTGTTAGCAGTCACTAAAAAGCATATTCCTTTGACAGTGTCTTGATAGTTTGTGTGAGTGAGTTTGTTGTTGGGGGAAGGGAGGCAAGAATGAAGGATGAAACCCATCAGGCAGTTTTCCATCTATTTAACAGACTCTAATGGTATGACTGTTTTATGCCATTCCAGTTTAACCAGGTCTCCCCCTCCCCATTCCAGCTTTGTGCTGGGACAACTCATTGTTCAGCTTTGAAATGAACTTAACCTGTCTCAACAATAACTCCGATAAAAAGATGACACCACTACTGAAAAAATGATCATGAAACTACAGTCTTAGAGTGTCATATAGGATTAAATCAAGCACTTTGCAAAATCAGAAGCCAAAGTTGTAATCTCAGGAAAATGAAACAAAAATAAAAAATGCTTTTCCATTACACATACTGATTTGCACAAACAATTTGACCCTTTCAGTTACTTATTACCCATTTCCTCTATCACTGTTTCCATTATCATTCTAAAGATTAATATAGTTACCTCACACCAAGAACATCCTGCTCATTCCTTCTGCATATCGGTACATCAGCTCTCTCTCGGAATTTCCCAGCGGGCCTGAAGCTTCCTGTTATGTAATGTCTCCTTGACAACTAATGGAGCAGAGAATATTTCTGTAGATATAAGCATATCTTTTCTTCTGCATTTGGAAAGAAGCAGAATTACTTTGACTTTTTGCATTAACTTTTCTCTCATTATACTTGGCCTTATCGTTAGGAGGCAGGCATACTCAAGCTCGGTTTGTCAATTCTCTTACCTTGAAGGTAAAAGAATGTGCAGCTCTCATCAGTGAAATGAGACTCCAGCTCCTGACTGATACAGTTCTTCCCTGTCTCTTCCAGAACCATCATTTATCAGTGACCACTGAAGAATTGTTCCAGCTTTTAAATGTCTGTACATTTGTGGAGAGTGCAGCTGGCGTTTTTTAAATTTAATTCTAGTGATTCCGTGGAATGGGACTGCGTCCTGTGAATTATGGCAGTTGTCTCTAATTATCGGAGTCAAATACTCTTAGAATAGCTGGAGAGATTTACTTTTTCCCCAACATATATGGCTCAGAGTGAGAAGTGTTTTAATCTCCTGAGTTAAGGTGCTTATTTTTTGTGCATCTTTGAAATGTGCGCAAGGACAAATTTAGTAATTGCAGCTAGTGCTCCAACATACTGTTCTTTCCTTATGTCCTTTAATCCACAAGCCTCCACTGTTCAATGGAATGCATTTGGAGGAACTTTTTGTGCGACTCTGCTAGGTTTTAGTTTCTCAGTAAAATGGAAGTGGTAGGTTTCAATCCCTTTTACTCACACCAAGTAATTCTCATTTCAGCATTAAAGCATTTGCAGTACCTGAAGGATTTTCTTCAGCCTCTACTGCCCAAGACAGCAAGAGTGAAGACAGAGAACAAGTGTACCATGCTCCTGAAATTATTCCACTTTATGGGGTCTCAACAAAAATGATCCCGCTCTTTCAGGAATCTGGACACAGGTAAGCACTAGAAAAGTACAAAATCATTGCTACATGAAGAGAGAGGCTGACGAGCCTATGCTGTTGCCGTTTTGTTAGCCCTCATGGGGAGGGCCCTGTGATGCTGTCAGGAAAAATGATGGGAATCAAGAATGTATTCGTTGCTTCACAAAGGGAAGAAGGATAAGCAGCTGTGACAACTGTGTTCAGCAAGTACCGTACATCACTTCTCCCACAGCGGAGGAGGTGATAGCTCAAGTGTCAAAATCGATACATTTTACTTGGATTGTCTTAATTTGCCATTGGATAAGGCATATTCTGCCCACCCACAGTATGGTTTACTTAAAAGAGGATGCCCAGATAATTAAAGAACTCACTTGCCTCCTGTTGCCCTAGTCACGTCTGTTCCAATGTAGTTTGGAGGGCGCTCAGTGGCAGCCTTTCCTCAGCTGAGCACTTTTGTACAAGTTATCCGCAGTCCCCTCAAGTCAGAGGTGCCATTAGGGTCATCCTGCCAAACTAGGCTCCCAGAACCAACAGGTTTAGAGGCTCTGTAATTACTGCTGTGAGCCTTTTGTCTGGTTTACAGCAGCATAGATGTAACAAGAAATCACTCCCTAGCAGATGCATTTCAGTATTGAGCTATTGCTACCAAGTGTAGGTCAGGTTAGTTGCCATCCTGTCTTAGTGACAGAACCCAACGCTTAACTACTTCAGAGTAGTATGTTAAAAGGTGAAGTTTTCTTTCTCTTTAGAAAAGGCAGCATCCTCTCGAGCAGCGAGGTGAGAAACATCATCATTAACTATGTGAAGACTAATGAGTTGGTTGATGAAACTAACAAAAAGTAAGTAGACAGGGAGGTTGTCCTACCCTGCTTCCACAGGAGATGCTGAAGTTAGAGGAAGAACGTGAGCTTGTCTGCTTCTAAAGTTTGGTTTTGTTTTGCAGCTTTGTAAAGGTGAATGCCATTCTGTGTGACTGTCTGTTAGACAAATCGGAACAAGATGAAATCTCAAACCTTAAATGGGATGACCTTTTCAGCAGGTGACTTTTCCCAGCGTAGTGTTTCAGTACTGTGCAGATTTATTGTGTGCAACTCAAAGCCATGTATTACCGGAGCTACCCAAGTTCTAACTTCCTGCTGGTAATACAACAACAAAATATCCAGAGACCTTCACTTCAAGGATCTCTAATTCTCCATTTAACAAGCATCTAGCATTAACTGTTGTTGTTAGGGGGGGTTTGTTTACCTGTTAACCACTTACCAGGGAAGGCTTCCTAAACAAACAGTGCCTGGTTCTGTTCATAATCTGTATTTATATATTTACAAAGCCATTCTTTGCAATAGAGAGCTGAACATGCACTTTCTAGGTGGCAGTAGTCATCCTGTTCTTCATGTGCAGCACAACTTCTGCATTTATAACCTAAACCCACCTTTTAAATCCAAGAGGCCTGAGTATCTGACACAAGACCATTGTTCCCATATACTGAAAAACTTTGCTTAAATATCCCCAGTGTCTTACTTGCCTTGAGCCACTTCTCCACACGATGCTTCTGAGGCACCTCCAGCAGCTTCCTTTCTTTCTGAAGCCCAGTTTGCTCACAGAACAGTAACACAGTTTATGCTGAATTTTAAATTGAAGGTGCTTCACGGATCTGTGGACAACATAGCTGAACAATAGCTTCAAGGCAAAATTAAAGAAGGTTTTCCTTTACAAGAACCAATTTATAATTTTTTACCAGTAACAATCATCTAAGCTACAATTTTTGCAAGCCAGTAGACTAGTTTTCCTTTTAGTCAGTCCCTCTCTAAGTGATAGCTAGGATGGAAGTCTTTGCATGAGATCATCATGCATGATCTTCTTAAGATACCAGTGCTTCTCACCTGTATAATCTTGGCTTTCCTGCAGTCTCAAGAACCTGTGAGAGGCTGCAGTGGAAAAGCACAGTCATCATCAGCCTTGCTGTACTGTACAGACTAATTGGATGTATAAACTTTGTTCAGGTGCCTTGAACGACTGCAGCCCTTACACCAGGTGACATTTTTTGGACAAGAACCCATCGTGAGGAAAGGAAACATTGAGCCCATCGACATAACTATAGCACAGAGATCATCAAATAAGAAGGTAAAAACCCTAAAATTAAGGGGTTTGAGCAGAATTCAGTTTCTGAGAGCAGCTTTTGGCAGCTCGTTTTTCTGGGATGAATGAGACTTGACTTGCTAATACCTACAGCAGTGATGTTTGCAACAATTACTAAACCCTGTAGGTGACAATTATCAAGAACCTCGAGCTGTATGGTCTAGACCCACAGTGTGTGGCCAACATTCTGCAACAAAAAGTACAAGCCAGTGCCACCATCACGCCAGTACCAGGAACAAAAGACAGAGTTCAGGTCCAGATCCAAGGCAACCAAATCCATCATCTGGCCAAGATGCTGCTAGGTAAGTAAACTCTGGAACTGGGCCGGGACTGGTTACAGCAAGATACAGATTTTAATTCTTGAGCTTTGAATATTTACCTGAAGTGAACTCTTGGTTATGTTGCAGAAGAATACCAGCTACCTCGGAAATATATTCAAGGCCTTGAGAAGGCTCCAAAGCTTGGCCGCAAGAAGTAGGAGAAAAATCTACTGTAGGAATTACTCAGATCTCATTATTTATAGAAATGTTCTGCCAGCAAATCAAGGGTAATGTACAGGCCATATTCACTCAAGAAATGAGTCCTGGATGTTTACAAGGTCTGGGATTCACCCAAATAATAATATTGCTCCAGTTGTTCATTTTTCATAAAAATAAAAAGCTGAATAAAACCCTTGGCATTATCCTTTTCCGTCTGTTTTCTAAAAGTTCCTAATGGTGCACCGGTTTTCTGGTTACAGTGCCTTTTGGCTAGTTTGACATTCCTGCTTTGCATCTTTTAGCAAAGGCATGGTAAGAGAACCTCCCCTGACACGTAAGCAAAGTCCATTCCAACACATTGTCCTGGAACAGTCCGGTGTGTTCTGCCATAGACTGTGTCTGTCCAAAGTAAACACCATTTGATTTTAGATTTTATCCTTTTAAACATTTCCAGCTATTCATATCAGACATTGCAGCACTGAGAATGAACTCTATTACCTGGATTTTGTATCATTTATATCATGTATATAATTTTATATATATATACACACACATTTTTATGTACGACATTAACTGTAGCTTTATCATAGGTACACGTGGGTAGCAGTTCTGTCAAATCCAGCTAAAACATTAAGAGAAGATTAACAGAACACTTTGGACAGGTTTCACAGGGGTGGATGTTCTGTACCTCTTTAGCTGAAGCTTAAACACTTTACAGTAGGGATAAGAAATTTAAATTCACCTCTAGGAAGGATTCCTATGTTTTTCCCTTTAGACTTAATACATGAAAGTTCCATAGGAGGGCGCCAGAAAAAGAAGTTAAAGATATTTCTTTAATTATTGACAGTTTTATTATCGTTGTCTTTTACACTGTCTGCGTGTGAACAAGTAGTTTCAGAACCTTCAAAAAAGCTGGAAGTGAGACATTTTTTAAAAATGCCATAGAATTACTAGGGAGTAGTAAAAATAAATTACAGCATTGCAAAAATGCATTTCACTTTGCCATAGAAGCTTTACTATTCTATTCTATACACATTATTTTACATGTTTTACAATAGACATGAAAAATCAACTCACACAAACTAGGCAAGACAATATACTAACCAAAGGCACTGCACTGCCAACAGTATTTTGCGCTTAAGGAAGGGGCCAGTGCTTCTATCCTAGACACAGCTCAACCACTGAGAATTCGAGTTTCAAAATCTACTGATTCTTAAAATGCCCCGTATTTTGAAAAACCAAAAGAAACAGCCCTCCTCTCCGCAGGAGGTTTTCAGCAGCATTCACGGTAATTGCATAAGAAGCCATGCCTTCTACAAAATGTCAAAGACATGCTGGGTTCCAGGAGGGGAGAGGGAGACGGTCACCAAAACTCCAGTAGAAAACAACGACGACGACAACGAAAAAGGAATCTTTACAACTTTTAGCCAGAAAGAGAAGGGATTTAAAAACAAGCGTCTGGATCATACTTCTCAGAACCAATGGCAGTTTTTACAGCGTTCTTCCTCTTGGCTGAAGAGAAGTATTTCTACAGTGCTTTCAAGACTCAAAGCACTAGATAAATGTTGCTTAAATTACTTCACAGGTGCACAGTGAAGTAGTATGTGTTCTCGTAAATGGACAAACAGCCCCAGAGCGTGAAACCCGCCGCTCTGGGCTGCTGCCACGTTGTTAAAGGTCATCTGGGTGTAGAGTACAGTACAGCTGGGAGGCCTGTCCTGCACCGCGTGCCCGAGGCCGTAGCCCTGTTAGCAAACCCTTCTACACTGCTGACTAAAACAGGAGCTGAACTAAGCTTGCAGAAAGTGGCATTTATACAAACCGAGGGGCTGTAAGTGATGCAGTTACTCTCTTGCAGTTTATGAACACACATACTCAAGAATAAGTTGGGGGAGGGGGGAAAAAAATCCCAATCGCCTTCAAGAAAGAAACAAAAGAGTTCCTCATCCCTCTACAGACAACAGCAGCCTCATCACAGTACTTCAGGGAACTGGGGGACAGGACTGGCAAGGCCTCTTGACAAAAGCCCCTTTCAAACTCTTCCTTAGCCCAAATGCAAAGTTTTCATGCTTAAGGGGAAAAAAAAGGCACTGAGGTAAATTTTAGACTCTTCCGCATCGTCTCTTGTGTTACCCGACAACCTGCTGCCTCCCTCCCCACTTCACGCAGGGGGGGTCACAGCACCCTGCAACGAGCTCGAAGGGACTCGGGTTCATCAAGTCAACACGAAACCCTCTCACATGCTCCAGCCGACCCCAGCTAGTGTCACCTAGTGTCACCGTTCCCTTTTCACCTTTGTGGCGGTGCCCTGCGCAGGCAGAGGGAAGACGGAACCCGGCTGCGTGCAGCGTGCTCGGTGCAGAGCGCTGCGAGTAAACGCGGGGACCCTCCTCTCTCAGACTGGCACCCCCCGAGCCCTCCGAGCCCTCCCACGATCCCTGCGTGGCGGCAGCAAGATCAGGGGCTCTGCTCAGAGTCACGGCAGTAGCTGACGCTCCAGCTCAAGGATTTTTATGAAGGCTGCACAGTGCGTGCGTCGGAGATGGTGGGGAGCCCTGAGAGAGGGGAGAGAGCCTGTCCTCTCCTAGCTCCACGTAGAGAGCGAGATCTGGTCACCTTCCTGGACGTGCAGGCAGAGCACCGGTTGTGAGCGGGGAGGGAGGGGAGGAGAACACGACACATACAGGGTGGGCAGGGAGGAAGAGGACGGTGTGTCATGGACAGGAGTGGTGCAAGGAGGGTTACCAGGAGGAAGCGTGGTATGAGAGTGGTGGGCAGAAAGCATCTGAGGCTCATAGTTCCCTTACTCTTCCTGGTACCAAGGCTCTCCCGTGCAGGCAGCCTGTGCTCTTGGTGCTGCCTCCGCACCCTGGCCCTGCTGAGGCTCCTCTCCCTCGGTGCCAGCCCTGGTCATAGTTCAAAATCAGTTTGCTTTGTGAAAGGAGTTTTTAGTTTTCCTGGGTTAGTCTGTTGGACATGTATTGCTAAACATTCAATATCGAACCGTCAGCCTATGCCCCAACCATCACTCTTCCAACAATTTCTTAAAACATAGCTCCCAATTACCACAGAATAGAAAACTGGTAAAACACTGGCTAACTTAGCTAAGCATCAGGGGTATTTGCTTGAATTCACATCTGCTTTCAAAACTGGAAGTTAAATAGAACCAAAATGGATGCCTCTTCCTGGAACTACTATTACCAAGTTTCAATAATACTTACTAACAGACTGTTTGGGTGTTGCAGCTGCCTTGCTGTCATAACTTTACATCTCCCTGGCTACGTTAGCCCTGACAAGTCCGTCCGGCATTGCTTACAGCTGCAACACCCACGTGGTTTGGTGCAACAACCTCCTCCACCATCGCTGCTGCTTCCTGCGCTCTACTTACGAAACAAGAACTGGGCCACGTGGGCGCGCACAGGGAGCCGCAGCACCTCCGAACAAGAACAAGCAAGTTGCTGGGAGGAGTGTGAACAGCAAGTGTTACCCTGCTCAAAACACAAGCCAGTAGACATTCCTCTTGGGTTTAACACGGAGCATTTTCCTCAAAGCTTTTCCATCAGATGGTCCAGCTGAAAAGCGAAGCAGCAGCCAGCTGTGTTTGGTTTGTTGACCGGCACAGTTTTAAAACAGGCTTCCCGTTCTTAGACTGGCTCTGGTCCTGGGATAAGAGGTTTCAGAAGAAGAAAATGCAGTATGCTCATTTTATGGATGCTGTGAGCCAGTCCTTAATGGAGGATGAAGAGGGAGAGCGACTACTATAAGGTGTCCTGAGAAGTGTCTTTCTATTTTAAAAATAACTAGCTTAGTCTGATGCCCAGTGCCCCCCCAAGGGTTATCCAGGCTTGCCTCTGGCTTCTTTCAAGGTCTGTTGCAGTCTCTGTTTAAACTTCTCATACTTCCTTTGCACTTGCTGGATTTTGTCCTTTTCTTCTTTGTCCAGTATCATCAAGAAGTTCTGGAGCTCCGGGATGGAGAACGCATCCCACTGCAAAGACAGTAGAAACAGAGGGAAAGTAAGCACACACCATTCACCTTACTGCTTTTGTGGGGTTTTATCTCCTGAATCTCTGAAAAGGAACAACAACAACAACAAAAAAAGACATTTAAACATGTATCTGATCCCCAGGGAGCCTAATCTCACAGCATCACATTGCGAGAGAGAGGGGAATAGCGGGCTACAGCATAAAGGACCGTCTTTATGCTGAGACTCAGGGACTGAGTCCTGAGCCTCTGAGACAGCAGATTTAATCGAAATCATCTTTACTCAGGTGAATTAAAGCTCCCACCACAAGAGATGGCACAGGTCCCGAAGGAACCAAAATGTATATGGGACTGATTGATGTAGCATTTGCCTGCACTGCTTGTTACGAAAGGGGAGCGAGGTCCCAGCAGGAGCCTGTGCTCCGTATTTTATTGCGAAGTGATCAAAACTGTTTGAGCTTCAGTAAAGCTCTTGGCACAGGACGCCAGCAGACAGGCTGCTCCGGCTGTCACCCGCACCAGCGTCGGGCTGGCGGCGAGGAACAGGCAGGCCACCGGCTGATGGCTGTGAGCGCTTCACAAATAACTACTGCTTTATGTCTGCTCAGCACTGCCGCGGCAAGCCGGCATTCCTGCAGCATCCTTACCCGCCGCAGTCCCGCTCCTGGTGGGAGGCGGAATCCTGTGGGCTGCAGCAGCTCCCAACATTTGCTTTCATTGTGATGGCGAGCACCATCGCAACTGAACACAAACTGCGGGTTTATTACCTGAGTGTCCCCGGCTTCTACTTAAATTAGTGGATTACTTATAACAGTGTTTAGCCAAGCTAATTATAGAGGATTAACTCTGGGGTGGTGTAGCTTGGTTCTATAAACAGATTATAGGTTGGCCATCAAAACTGGCTTTGCTATTTTCACAGCTCAAGTTGAAATTTTTTAAAACCATGAGCAATAAACGACCAAAAAAAAATTATTTTTTTTTAAAGTAAAGTACAAACCGTCCATTCAGCTGATAATTCAAGTCTGGAGAAAAGCCAGTACCTCACTCAGTATTTTAGGAGGCAAAGCCAGCCCCACAGAGGGATGCAGCCTTGCTGGCATGGCATGGCTGCACCCACGCTGCCTCTGCTGCACGCCTCCCGGCTCTGCAACACTGCTGCGTGCTCTGCAACGCTGCGAGCGCTCCAGCAAAAACTGAGGGCAAGAGTCACTGACGTACCTCAACTTCCCCCGTCTCATTTTCCTTCAGCACGAAGCTGAGCGCATCTGTGTCGGGGCCCGCCAGCAGCCGGAGGTACAGGGGGTACTCGGTGAGGGGGAGCTTCTGGAAGAGCACTGCAAGGGGAGAGCAGACAGCCACGGTGAGATCGCAGCTGCCAGGGCAGAGGAAGGCTCAGGAGGTCAACTGGAGCAGGTAAAAGCGGTTCATGCTGCTCAGGATCACAGTGAAAGTAGCACAGTCTCTAAGACAGGTCTGTAACGATCTTTGTTAGGTGGCTTCAGACCCCTTCTGAATAGTAGCAATTCCCCATGAACTTGAGCAGCATCACCTCCAGTGGAGGTCCGGCCATTTATTCACCTGCCTGACACACTGCGGAGTCCAGGAGAATGCTTTGGCTGTGTTTCTGCAACACAACATAGTAAGCCAAACCAATGGGCCACAGGAAAGCTGGTGGGTCCGAGGGCGCAAACTCACCTTGCCCATCTTTCCGCATCTCCTTGAAAAGTGCGAACTTCTGAGGATTATCCACCACCATAAATTTCTTCAGGAGCCCCTGGATCACCTCGCTCACGGTGGTTGTGCTGCTGATGTGGAGCTGCTTGATGGCATCCAGCGGCAGGTAGAAGGAGGTTCTCTTGTCTGTCATATCAGCCAGGTTCACCTCCTTGAGGGCATCGTAGATGGACTGGGGCCGGATCCCTGCTGGGACCGTCACGGGGCGGCGCAGTTTCAAATGCACTTTAATGAAACCTGTGTACGTCCCATCGTCGTTCTAAAGCAAAAGAGAGGGGGTCAGGCTCCAGGGAGTCTTCCCACTCCTTCCCCCTGCTACAAGGGGCTTTCTGGTCTACAGTGCTGCAGCCTGTGGGGTGACTGCAGGACTTTCCACCCCTCAGTACTGCTAGGAGCTTGAGAGTTTCTTATTCATGTAAAAAGCAAACAGTAATTTTGGGTTAGTCTCTGTTGATTTTCTCCTGTTCCTCCCACTTGGTAGTGACTCAGACCTTCCTTGTGTCTGCGCGATCTTGTCTTATTTAAAACCAACACTGCTACAACTCAGTCATGGAAACCATTACATGTAATTTGTAGTTGCACTTAAGCGAGGATTTGAAACCTCTGGGAAGGTCTCCACCCCCATTCAGCAGGATCTCCCAATTCTATTCCTCATGATTTATTCCCCACTTACGACATTCTCATATCTCCGTGTAGTAAATCATCATTCAAGATCAGCCTGTCTCACAACAGGTCCCTCACCCTACCCTCCGCTCTGCAAAAATGCAGAAACCAAGGGAAAAGCCTGGCTCTGTACGGACTGCCCATGCCGAGGGACCGGTGCCGGCAGCACTCCCGTGGTCCCACGAAGGGCCACCACGAGCACCTGAGCCCAGTCGAGTCCCAGGACTGTGTTTCTGCTAAACCTCAAGCCAAAGAACTCAGGAGTAAACATCTGGGTCCCAAATGACTCCTGTAAGTCAAGGGGTGATAAAACTCAGTGGGTGAGACATTCCAGCAGAAGTTACCGTGCAGCCTTCACAAAGGAAAGCGTAACATCTACTTTTTAAAATAAATGTCAGGTTTATTTTCTGATGTTAGCAAGGCAGTTACGTAGCTGCTGTTACTGGAAGTTCTACAATTTAATTATTTCACTTTATGAGAAGCTTTTCCCCGTACTCTGTAAGATCCTCTGAAGTTTGTACCTTTGCGATACTCCAGCTGGTCAAAGAGGTTATTTCCTTGTCTTCTCACCACACACCAAGGCTTTACTTACAGGTGGTGATAAGCGAGTTTGCAATCAAAGCTTCAAAATATAAGGCATCCACTGTTGGTCTTAGACCTCTGCTTAAGCCCACCTGGCAGTGGAGAGGAGAAAAGCATCTCCTCCTAGAAACGCTCTGTGTTTCTAAATCCACTTCGCGTTACTAAATCCACTTGGTGTTTCTAAATCCGCCTTGCGACAGGTGCTGAACTGCAGCGCCGCAGCCCCAGCGTCACCGCGGCACATCCCCGACGGGGGCTCACCGGCTCGTGGCAACGCATTCGCAGCACAGGCTGATAACAGATCACCGTGCCACAGATCACCGTGCCAAGGATCTCCCAGGCGAGAAGGGATGGAGGCAGGGAAGGGTTACCTCTAGTGTGGGTGACTAACACTAATGAAACCCAAGGAGGAGAGAGCAGGAGAAAAAGCAGATCGGGTAAGGAAAACAAGAAAATCCCGACAGCCCCAAGCCCTCTTGCTTGGAGGAACCTTCCTCCAGCCCAGCTCAGTTCACAGCCAGAGAAACCAGCATCGCTTCCTGCGTATTAGGTAAATAGGGCCCAATACGTACCAGCTTCATCAACAGGCAGTTTGTAACTTTTGCATTGTATTTTTCGATTTTCTGTTTGATCTCCTGACGGGTCGGAGGCTCGCGTTTTTCTTCTTCTACTGTTTGTGTTACATTCTGAAATCAGAAGAGACAGGCTTCAGCTGTTGGATGTGTTGGGTAACGCTGCACCTGCTCTGCTCTCCTTTTTCTTAGGAAACACAGGAACAAAGAGCCTGTGCAGATCCTGAGCTCACGCTGGCAGCGATGGTGCAGGTGGAGATGGTCCGTACGGCCAAGAGGCTGAATGTGCACGATGCCACATCCCTGCCCCAAACCACCTCTGTACACCAGTAACAGCCAGTGGAGGGTAACCCAAACCCCACCAGTTAGTGGGATGCAGGGGCACAGAACAATAAAGATGTTCCAATACAAACCAGGGCAAAGAATCCAGCCTCCAAAACCTGTTTAAAAAAAAAAAAAACCAACAGGGGGAAAAAAAGCCACCTGCACCTGCTGAGCATTGCTCTGCTTCTTACAATGTCATTGTGGGGGGGAATAAAAATCACATCCTATTCCTAGTATCCATGGCTCTGCCTACCCAAGCCAGGCACCCCCTTAAAAACCTGGGGTGCTTCTCAACCAGCTTCCAGCAGGCTCACCCAAGCAACACCTGAAGTTAAATCCCTGCTGGACCGCTCCTCACTGCTCTTGTCCAAAGCTTTGGAAGTTATAGCTCGAAGCAGTAAAATCGCACAAGCAGCAAGCTGGCTGTGTGATTAATAAGTCAGTCACTGCAAACCCAGTCCAGGCATCCCAGCCTGTGTCAGAAACCACTCAGCGTCGGCCCGCGCGTGGGCTTGCCGGGAGGATGACGGCGGCTGCTGCTCACCCAGGTCTGTGGGAATTTCCTCATGGGTGGCCAAGCGACAGATTGGGCACGTGGGTGGGTTTTACATGCAGGTCAGATGTGGAAATGTCACTAATGAATAACAGGAAAACATGATCCTATAGCAGAGAGGCAGCTTGTGGGAGCTTCCCAAATGCAGCCCAGGGTTTGGAGTGTTTGAGCAGCAAGGCAACGGCTGGGCTTGTGTAACGTGCCGGAGCAGAGCCCAGCGCTGCCGGCAGCACGGGCTGAGCCGAGCTGGGACAGGGGGCAGAGGCCAGCCCAGGAGGATGCTGCCATGGGGTCGGAGCAGCTGCAAGACCTGCACAAGAGGGGAGCAGGACCATAGTGCCCATTACTGGCTGTCTAAAACAGGAAAAGGACAGTGCTTTCTGCAGAAGAGCCAGGGCACGCATCTTGGGGCTATGCTGGAGCAAAACGTGCAAAGCACCGCTGCGCCCTGCCCACCCCTGCGCCCCACTGCTCCCACACGGCCCCAAGGAGAGCTCTCTGGCCACCATCGAATGGCATCAAAAGCAGGTGACATGGCTCATAGCAAGGTTTGTGGGACGCCAGCCATCTTCCTCCAGGGACATGTGAGATGGAAAGAGCAGGAGCAGTGCTGGGGGAGCCGGCCGGCACCGGCACCGTGCAGTCGCAGATGGTTTTCTGCGGGGAAGGTTTGCAGCAGCCTGGAGCCAGAGCCTGAGCCACGCTCCCACCTCCCATCTGCCCAAGTGCCGCCGCACAGGCTGCCAAGGCCCACGGACACCCTGCAAACAAAATGTCAGGATGCGATCCTCCACCGTGGCCGGCGTGACAGCAGAGCCCAGGCGCTGCAGGAACACACGAACCAGCGAGCTCTTCTCCGAAAACCTGCTAGAAAGCAGGAAAGGACGTGCCAGTACATATGGGCAGGGATTTTGTGTGTTCCCACCCTAAGAGTTCCAAGTGCAGCCCCAGCAGGTGCAGAGCCCCTCGAGGCTCCTGGGGCTGTCCCTGAGTGCTGGTGCTTTGCCTGCATCATGCAGGAGGAGCAAGGAGGGGAGGGAAACCCAGAGCACAAAATTAAAGATACCAAGCCACAGCCATGCCCCCAGGATGCAGCAAGCGCTTCTGGGGACACCCCCCTGCATCCCATCCCTGGGGACTACGGCAACAAGCCCGAAGCAGGTATTTGGGACAAAGCACCTGCTCACCTGCAGCATCCATCTAGAACAGTCTGTTGCAGAGTTAATGGCTCCTATAATCCAGAGATGGAAGCAAGGACTTGTGTGACCCTGAAGTAAACTGCAAATCACAGGCTAAGAAAATCTATTCTAAAAAAAAATTAAAATACAGGGAGCTAAACTAATCCAGGAGCTCCCAGCTGCACGATAAAGCCCAGCAGCCACATTTGGGTCTCCTCATGGGAAACAACCTGCTGCAAGGACAGGACCGCAGCGACCGCACAGCAGCTCCCAGCCTGCGGGGCCACGGGGCTGAGCAGCGTTCCCGGCGAGGTACCGCAGCTGAACTCCTGCCCAGAGCACGGCTCCCACTAGGGATGCCAGTCACGGCAAACCCCGCTGCCAGATGCAAACCAGCAGCAAGAATTGCAGCCTGCAGCCATACCTGCTCTTCACTTCTTTGCTGGAGCTCTTCACCAGCCGCTGCCTCGCCAGCAGCAGGACACGGGTCCAACAGTGGCATCCAAGGAACTTCGATGACTTTATTGCCACAAGACCACTGGAAACTCCCTAAGTGGTTCAAGGTCTGACACCACTGTATTAGCCTGGGCTACCCAAAGCCCTTCAGTGGAGGGGCTTTCCACCCAGCCGGGAGAGCAGGTCTCCTCGAAAGCATAGCCTTCAGCATCCCAGACCTGGACCTGCTGCAAACAAGCCTGCGTGCATCTTGGGCTATGCTCACTGGGCTGGATTTCCCAGCGCCGCGCTCTGCTGCCTTTCCATAACTCACCACCTTCCCCAGAGACAGGCTGGGAATACATTTTGCCAGCGCTGCCTGAAACAGCGAGCAGCGCTCCCATATTTTATATGGGCTCGCTCAGAAGTTAGCATTAGCGGAGAGCAGAAAGCGTGAAGGGATGCGCTATCAAGGCCAGTAAGGCTCAGAATGAAAATTGTAACCTCTAAGAAGGAAAAAAAGAAAAGCAAAAAGCAAAAAAAAAGAGCAAGATTTCAGAGCAAAGCCTGCTTCTTCCCAGGCAGTCCCACAGCACACACGACAAGGATGCAGCAAGCTGTAAATAAGCCAGCATTGCCCAAGGCTAGCTGTGATATTTCTTTTAGGTGCAGAATCAAGCACAGGACAGGCTGAAATCCTGGTTGCAATCTGGCAAGACCTACAGTCCTGGGAGTCGAGAGCCCCAAATTTATCATCAAGCAATTCCCAAGTGAGAGTTCACAATTTCTGCTTGAGACTGGCAAACAGTACGAGATCTCTTGAAACACCACTCTGGAGCAGTAACCCAGCAGAGGAACGTTGACTTTGTATTACAGTCTCCTCCTTGTTCAGTGCCTTAAGAAAATAAAAGCGAAGCTTTTCTGAGGTATTTAAGAATTGCATATAAACATCCACTTATCACAACGCCAACTTCCACTGCACAATCCGTCAGTCTTTAGGTGCATGCTTTGCTGCAATCTCTTGACTGCAATAGGTCTTACATGGCTGCACACAGGTGCTGAGCTGGTGCAGGAGTCTTTAAAAATAATGCCAAGGGTAGAGATTTTCAAAAGTAAGAAAAGAAAAGAGGGGGGGGGGTAGGGATGAAAAAATGACCCGAAACTTCCCTTTTAAGTTAACGGAAGATGTGCACTCAGAAACTCCACTTCGTCATGTCACGTGTTTCACAGCGCTGGGGACAGGCACAGCCATGCTGCCACCCACCAGGGATGGCCCCCACCCCAGTCGTAGCAGGAGACCCCTCGGCACCATCCCCTCCTGCATGCAAAGAGACTCGTAGCTGCACCTCACAGCTGCAGGGGTAAGGCATGCCGTGCACGTACGCTGCACTTCACCCGCGGCACAAACACAACCCGGTGCAGATCAGCATCCATCCAGACACGCATGGCAAAAGCAAACAGAGCGGCTCAGTCCATCCCTGTCACTGCAATTTGCTTCTCCCCAGTGGGGCACATCCCTCCCCTCTTGTGACGGTTCCAGCCGAGGAAAACAGCGTGTGCCAGCTATTAAGAGCTTTCGGAGCAGCTCGTGCGCTGATGCCACCCGGTTTCCATGGAGGACGCACGGTGCACCCAGGACCGCAGGAGCCTGGGATGCTGATGGTCCCCTGGGCGTCACAGCAGGCACAAGGCAGGCACTAATTGCTTCATGCTCCAGGGAACCTAAATCACTCGCAGCAGGAGGAGCGGGCAGCCCAGCTCGGGAGCACGGTGCTGGTGGCAGAACATCACAGGTCTCACACTGCGTCCCCACGCAACTCCAGCAACAAACCGCTGCCCAGCCCCTGGCATCTGGCATCCTGCCTTCCCCCGTGTGCATCTTGGCAGACAGATGTACCGGCTGGTCTCTCAGCTTGCTCAGCCCCCCAACACCCCCAGCACACCCCAATCCTTGCAAAACACTCGTACGCCTCCAGCCAGGCACAGGGCAGACCGTGCTGCAGAGCCCTGTGCCTTCCCAGCACCCCCACAGCAGTGTGACCCTGCTGAGGCATCCATAGCTGCCCTGCTGCTGCTCCAGGAGGTTGAATTTTGCTCCCAGGAGCAGGAATCAGCCGACACCTGGGATATGCTGCTGTGGCAGGAGGGCAGTTGTGCCCCTCTCGCCTGCTGCTCCTGCATGGCAGCGCTGGGGGAGGCAGGAGGCAGCTAATTTCCCACCTGCACCAAAGTTTTGCCAAATCTCTGCCGCCTTCTGCCCATCCCGCAGCTTTGTGATGCTCAGAGCCTAGTCTGGGAAAACACTGGGAAAGAAACACTGCCCCTAATTTCTCTATTTGCCACATCTATTTGTTTTGATTAACCCAAACATAAACCAAAGCATTCACAGACACCAGGATCGTACTGCACACAGGAGCGTACCAGCACCCGCTGCTCAGCCAGCCCGGCCAAGCCCTGAGAGCAGCACAGCACCCCCGGCACGACGAGCCTTCGTCTGCTGCTGGGAGAGTCAACACCCTGGTGTCGGGATTGCCCCAAGGACACAGGGTTCCAACCCTTGGCCATCACACCTCTGACAGTTCACACGATGGTGCAGCCACAGCTCCAGGTAACAGGTTGTTCTCTCCCCTTCCATGCGCCATTATAATTGATAAAAGAAACCCTGCATTAGGGCAATTTGACAACTACGGGTTTTAGCGGCTGTATTATGTTCTCTTAGGGTCATTTATTAAGTCATCTTCCACCCAGTGTGGAATTAATTTGCTTTCATTAATCTCCCAGTGTCAGTGACAGATGGTTTAACTGTTTCCACTGCAGCACAATTTAAAGCATGCAGAGAGCAACCAAACTGCTCTGGAAAACAAACCCAGCGACCCTGCACAGGGCTCCCGGCTCCACCAGCAGCTGAGACTCAGCCACGGATTTAAAGATGCATCTCTGAAACAGAAGGTTGTGTGTATGGCAGAAACCAGCCCATCACTCCCAGGTACTTTATCCCTTGTACGTCAACTGTGGTGCAAAAACCAAACCAGAAGTTACCACTTCCACAGTGCTCATGTCTAAGTGGGCTTGAAATGTAGCTAGGCCAGTTCTTGCAGCCGCTTTGATTTTAAAAGGAAAACTGCAAAGCACTGTGAGAGTCAGCTGGACCAGCACTGCCACAAAACACCGCCACAAAACACTGCCAGCGCTGCGAAAAACAATTCTTTTCCCCCCCCAGGGATGGCACGGGAGCAATCCTACTGCACCAGCCTGTCCCAGCTCACCTTCCCCCTACACGCTCAGACTCCAGGAAAAGAAAGTTTTAGTCATCTCTCTGTGCAGCGACCCCGCCGTGGGGCTGACAGGCACCGTGCACAGGGCAGTGCCCGGGTAAAACCCGAGGGACCCGCTCAGTCCGTGGCCAAGCGGCGAGGCTGCTGGAGCAGAGCTAACACACCCAGCTGGCTGTCCCGTGGGACCCAGCGCGGTGCTATCCTGACTCTGGCAGCTATTTAGGGTCCGGGGAGCCCTGTGAGACCATAAAGGTGGCTCCGAGGGTCCCCCCTTCACCTCTCCTTGCCGTCCATGGCAGTGATGCTCTGGCACGGCTCTGAGCTCCCCGGAGTGACCACAGCATCCATCCCCAACCCCCTGCATGCTCCATGGCTCAAGACTCTGCTTTTCTGTTTTATAAACCAGAACCTGCCTGCAAGCAGGACCTGCACCAGCCCAGCAGCACCAGCACCACAGCTGGGGGACCCTGGGAAAAGAAGCGCTGCTCCTTCCATCACACATGATTAGATCAGCTACTTCTTGCTCTTCAGAAATGTACCCGGACCTCCGGTTTTGCAAAGTTTCTGGTGCAGAATATGCAATTCTGCCTGAAGGAAGAAAAACAGAAGCTATTAACCATAAACCGTTGCCACATTTCCTGTTGTACCAGGACAGGATGAAACAAGCTGTTAACAAAACAAGAGCTCGGCAGCTCTGCCTGCACCTAAACTCTGGCAACCGCTGCTGGACCGGTGGCTCTCCTGGCTGGAACCCAGGGAAGAGCCACCCCCTGGGGATGGCCTGGCTGCATGGCACGACATCTGCCTGCCAGCCTGCAAAACCAGCACGTTCCCGTCGCCTCCATCGTGCCACCCTCACGTGCAACTGGCAGGAAAGCGATGGCCAGCCTGGAGCTCCAGGGTGCTCCTACTCCTGCCCCGTTAGAAACCTGATGCAGAACGCTGCACGGTCACGGATGCCAGAGGTTAACTACCACTCCGCCCGCTGGCATCATTTAAACTCAGCGGGCAGCGTGTTTACCATCCCCTATGAAACCGCCATAAAGTAACTTGCAGACAGCCGTGGCCCACAGCGAGACAGCCACCCACGGGCTGCGCAGGATCAGCCCGGTGGCCTGGGGTACCCGCAGCAGCACAGAGGGATGAACCCCGCCGCGTCCTCTCCCTGCCCATCACAGCCCACTGCACACAGGCTCCCCTTCCGTAACCTACATTATTTCTCAGTGGTAGGAAACAGCGATTGTAATAAATGACTCGAGCCTCATCTGGCACTTGGGCTAATGCTCGGCGGGATAAAGGCTGCCCAGAGCAGTGCCTGGGAAGCGGTGGGCGGCTGCGATGCACAATGCCCATCGCCCCCAGCGAGTTAGCCACACCGGCCTCCCCTTTGCAATCTACTACTCATCTAATGAGCCATGAGCTTGTAACAGGCTATTATGGGGGAGGTAAAAAACCCATGGGCCATCATGACTACGGTGACATGCTCTCAAAAGAGTGATTCTAAGCCAAGAAAGGCAACAACAAAGCCTCTGTGGCAGATTTTTTCTATTCTTGGAGGGGTTTTTATTTCATTGGTTTGTCAGGAGGGACGTGCTCCACGTCCAGCTGGCGAGCATCCTTCCTACAGCCTCTCACCTTGCAGAAGTCAACCCTCAATTTAAAAACCTTTTTAAAACAAGCAAAGGCAGCAGCTCATGTCGGGCCTCTGTGTTGGGAATAAGAGCTCTAGGTGGGACCCGGGAGCTTTCCGACACTGCAGAGGGGATGGTGCCCCCTCCCCACGGCTCCCCATCCCACCGCAGCCCCAGTCAGCACCAAGGAGCCGGGGCACGGTTACAGCTTGGATGCGCAGCTCAGGAGGAGGAAGATGGGCAGCTCACAAACCGTGGCTCTGCTAACCATAAAACTAGGCATGGAAAGGCACCGTAGATAGAAAGGCTGAGTGTGCACTTCCACAGGACACTCCTTGGAGCAAGGGCTGCTTCCCTGCAGCCACAAACCAGCCTCAGAGACACTATCCCTGGCCCCTCTCTCCCAGCCAATTTTCCTCACCAGATATTTAGTTAATGAATTTGAACAGCAGAACGGTGGAGATGGATTTGGCCCAACATCACCACATTCTTGGCAATGACTGTCTTATCTAGAGCAGGAGCGGCCAAGTCCTCCCTGGTGTGCACGGGCACAGGTCCATCGCCATTTACATCAGCAACGCTGTGACAACTGGCATCCCCAAAACCACAGCCCAAGCTCTCCCTTTGGCTCCTGTGTTTGGATTGCAAGAGTATTTCAAAGACCTGCTCCGAAGCGATTTTACGCCTCAGGGCATCAATCCTCAATTCTGCTTATTAAGGAAAGATTTGCCTTAAAACATCAGAAAACAAAACCTGGAGAAATGCAGCTAAGTGCTGCTCACCGGGGAGCCGGAGTTTGGAGGAGCATCACCAGCTCATGCCCTGTGACCACCACCACACTGCAGCACAAAGGACCGGAGGGAAATGTGAACACTTCAAATTTGAGCCAGAAAGATGAGAACCGGCAGCTCAGAACTGTAAATCCAGCTGCAGCAGGGAGCAGTGGTGGCTGGGGGCAGCGCGGCTGGGGCAGCACCACACAGCCCCATCACAGTCACCGGAGAGATGGGTCATCTCTGCTGGTGCACAGCTCTCCATCACTGCCCCTTCACCGCGCGCCCCCATGGCTCACAGCATTACATGGGGAAAGGATCCCCTGCTCAAGCGCAGACAGGCGGGGAGAACAATCATGGAACAGATCTGGGGAGAAAAAAAAAAAAAAAGAAAAAAAAAAAGAAACCCCAACATATTTCACTCCCTTTGAGAAATTCAAGTGAGATGCTGCGGTTTACTTTGGGGTTCAGAGGAAAACGCAAAAGACAGGAGAGCAGTGCATCGCTGGAGAAGGGGAGAAGGATTGTTGCTGCATTTCAGAGGTGAGAGGCAAGTGAAGAGGGGCTCGGTGTTTTGATTGCCATGGAGATTTCACTTAGAAACCGTTTTTCCTGCCACATCCCTGCTCAGCAGCGAGAACTGAGCAGGTCCTCCCAGAGAGCTCCATCTCAGGGGGCCTGGGCTGGACAGGACCCCATGGGTGCTCAGCCACCCCACTCTGTGTGCACAGACCAGCCTGGTAAGACCCCGGCCTCGATCAAGGAGGCTGGGTGGATCAAAGGGATCTGTTGATCCTCAGCAGCAGATATTGGGGGACCAATCACAGCCTTAAAGAGCCAGGAAAAGCCCCCTCCCCCCTGGCAGAAGAGGTGCCCTGGGCCACCCCAGGCTGTGCCAGACCCCCTGCAGACCTGCCTCCCCTCTGGAATCACTCTGTTCTCCCACACTTCGGAGACGACAGGCCAAGGACAGGACCCTGCGCTGGTCCCTCAGCTCTGGCTCCTTCTGCATCGCACCAGGCAGAGCGATGCTCCCTTTGCCCACCCAGCACAGGCAACGTGAACGCTGACGGTTACCTGCAACCCACGAACTGGCACAGATGCTGCACCTGATGGCCAGCCACTTCTGGGACTTGGTTTCTCCAAGGTTGGATGGGATCTTGGAGACCACCTCATCCAGCCCCCGGCTGGGTTTCGAGCACCTCCAGGGATACAGACCCCATCACAGGTACCACTGCACACTGCCACCGTGGAGGGCACAAAGAGAGGGAGCAAACAGCCGTGCGGCCAAAACACCGCTGTGTGTCCTGCATCTCCCCATGCCCAAGATCACGTAACTCCCCGCCGGCCACCCCCCCACACACAGCAACCCCCCCGTGGTGGTCTCTGCTGGGAGCCCCAGATCCACCAGCACCTGGTAGCATAGCAACACCGCCCGTGCATACCACCACCACCACCACCTCCACAGCCTCCCTCCTCTTCAGCAGGGAAGGCTTTTGCTTGCTGGGTTACCCCAGCTCACCTTGTTCAGGGCCTCCTAAGCCAGGAGCTGGTCCCATCATCCCCATCCCTAAATGCCACCCTGGATCCCACCCTGGGTGAAACTACATTCCTGTTTCTCACGATTCCTACAGTCCCTCTCATGTTTTCTATCCTTGGACAGAAACGTGCCCCTTTCCCCTGATCCAGCCCTCCCGGCAGCCACTGATGCAGGACTCAGAAGAGCAATCTGGCAGAGTTTTAAGCCATCGTGCTCCAGGCAGAAGCCACTGAAGCCACTCGGCTGAAGAGTCACAAAAATGCCAAGTAATAGATCTCCTGGAATGAGGTCACATCTGAGATGTAAAAGGGTTCTTTTCTAATGAAGAGTGATTGCACTGATGGTTCTGAAAATAAAAAGGAATTACAGAATTCCTAGAAAGAGGCTCTTCAGACTAATACAGTTACATCAATCAGAAAAATTGTTTCTCTATTCACAGCAATCAAATCCCACTCTATTGTTTTAAATGGTGGGAGGCCTCCACGTCCCACCTACCCCACCTACAGCACGTTTCCTCTAGAGATTGTTTCCTAGGTCTCTTAAGACATTCATCCCCAAGTTACCCGTATTTAGCTTATTCCTGCCCATGCTCACGGGCTGGTGCCTGCTGCTGCTGCAGCGCTGACCACACTGTGCATCCTGGGCTCCGGAATCATTCCTGGGCATCTAGGATCAGAGGAATGTTGCTGTTCCCCAGCGCACCCGGCAGCCTAACTCACTTTCGGGACCAAGCTGATGTTTTCTGCCCACGGCCAGGAGCAGGTACTGTACTTGGTGGTGAAAAGCAATGCTGTTGGCACACGCTGCCCTTGCAGCGATGGAAATATTCCACACTCAATAACATCGCTCAAGAGAAGATGCCAAGCAAAAAAGTGGGGACAGGGAGTGAAGCATAACCCGGGGGGGATGTCCACCCTGGGGCTGTGCCTGTCCCTGTCCCTCTGCTTTGCTGCCTGCTCCCCAGGAACATGCTCTCCTTGCTGCCCTCCACCTGCCATCCAGCCCAGCCTCACCACACCACTGCCTCCTCCTCCTCCTCCTCCCCACCATGCCCCATGCTCCTGCAGGACCTGCACCACCACCAGCATGCCACAAACCTCCCAAAACGTTCTCCCCTCGAGGCCTGAGGATGGTTTCCACCTCTAGCCGGAGAAACCCAAGAAGGACCCACCTCCGCACACAGATCCTTTACACAACATCATCTGCTTAAAGAGCAAATGTGTGGGGTTTGGTTTTGGTTTTTTTTTTTTTTCCTTCACACAGAGGAACCATTTCCTCCCCGTGACACCAAACCCCCAAAAGGCTCCATCTTCTCTAGCGGCCAGGATGTCTGCCACCCATGCTGGCCACATCCAGGTGAGGAGCCAGCCAAAAAGGGGCTGCAGCAGCCCCTGACCTCTCTGCACAGGAGAGCTCCCGAGCACGAGCGTGATCAGGCTGGTTTCGGAAGGTAGCTGAGGATCTGCAGTGCCCTGGCTCAAAAAGAACAGCATTAAACCGGCATGGAGCACAGCGCCTATTGCACTAACGCTGCGATCTTTCACATCTCCTACACAACTGAATCATCAAACGACATTTAAAAACCAGCAGTACGTGTCGGTTAATCATAGCAAGAGGGAGCTGCTGGCTAAAAGGGAATATCCCATGTTAAACCCAAGGGAGCATTTCTTCCAAGAAATTAAAATAATATCGCCAGTTGATTTGAACTCTCCCCCAGAGTAACTCCCCCTGCCAAGGGGAACAGCCCAGGTCGCCGGGAGAGCCCCCAGCACCCCGCGCTGCAGCAAGCTGAACCCCAAAGCACCTGCTGAGGATTGCAGCTCAGCAGCCTGGGGCGTGCAAATACAGCAGAGCCTGAGCAGAAGCGCCTCGGTGCTGATGGTTTACAGGGGAATTTCTAAGTAAAAAAGCTGCTCCCCGGGCCAGATCTCATCTCTGGGTGCCACAGGGCTCTGGTTCCTGAGCGAAACCCCCGCTTCCGCAGCGGCGCCTTCTCCTTTTATGCTCAGTTCTGGTTGGGGCCCCAAAGTTTATAGCAGGGATGTTTGTTGCTTTTTGGATTTTTTTTTTTTTAAATAAAACACTTTAAAAAGATGAAGCAGCTTTGTCAATGTTACTGATACAGAAATCTCATCCTGGGGTGCAACACTGGCCAGGCAAGCACTCCCTCCTCCTCTAAGGCAGGTACATATGCACCCAAGCATCCAGAAAAGGACCAGATTCATCACTGTGTTAATAAATTTGCAGATTAATTTAGTCCTGTAACTTTCCCATCTCCCAGGTCCAATTTTCACCAGTGGTGCCTATTTTGCAAGGCCAAACCACAGGTCCCTGGCCAGCAGCCCGACCCATGGATGACAGCTAGCAGGGCTGCTGCCTGCCCCCCCCCAAAGCTGAAAAAAACACACTTGGAGTTGGCTCCTCCGCCGTGGTTCCCCTGGGAAGGGGCCAAGCCAGCACGCTAAAGGTTGAGACATGGCTGAGAAAAATCTGCAGCCGCACAAACCCCCTGCATGGAGTGGGGACCCTGGAAGAGGCGGACAGAGCCTTCCTCCCCGCCAGCGGCTCTGCCCTGACTCCAGCTGCAAGCTCATTTTGGCAGCACCTGCAGCCAAACGTGCAGGAACACTGACATCTCCCTTCACCAGCAACCCCCCCGCCGCCTCCCACCCAGCACAGCCCTTCTCACTAGTTTTTAAGCTGTTACCTTGGCAGGGACCTTGTTCGGCGTGCTCCGGAAGAAAGAGGTTTTTGCTGTGAAAAAGCAATCCTCGAGGTCTTCATCCAAGCTGCAGTACCCGCTGCTCATGGTCATCGAAGCCCAGCAAAGGTGAGAGGCTGAGCGTGCACGGGGCTCGCCGGGGGGCTCGGGGGGCCGGCGACCATCAGCGGTCCCTGCTCCGGCTCCCGCACCAGCAGCGAGCCCGCTCTCACATCCTCAGCTCGCCGGCGCTTATCTGCAACAGCTCCTTCTGCTCATCCTCCAGAGCCAGCGGAGCTATTTCTCTTTAACAGGCAGCCGTGCCGGCTAACCCTTCCCTCTCCTCCTCCACCCGCCTTCCTGCGCAGCAGCGCTGGGGCAGCATGGAAGGGGCCGAGCGGCGAGTTTGCTCCCACTCTTGGCACCCAGCTTCGCTCACCGCCCGCGGTCTGGTCCCACGGGCGCCCGCGCAGCATCGCCTCCCCTTCCTGCGCTCGCCCCGCGGCGCGCAGCCCTGCCACTTCCTCTTGCAAAATTTCTCACCCTGCTGCACACCAGGGCCCAGGCGCTGGGCTTGTCCCCGGGTACCCCCACACCTCCTCTGCTACTCAAAATCCATCGCCAGGGCAGGCTGGCCTCTTGCTCCTTCCCTGGCAGCGCAACCTGGAGAGCGGCGTTGCATCTGCTGTCCCAGGGAGGCAAACCCCGGACCGAGCCTGACCACGCTGGTGGTGGGGAAGGGGGGAGGCTGGCAAGGATGTGGCCTCAGACCCTCCTCAGGGGTGCTGGGAGCCCCTGGTCATCACGCTGCAGGAGGCAGTGGGTGCCTCTCTGCTCTGCAGCTAATTTTAGAGCAGTGGGAGTGATCGCAGCAGTGCTGGCACCCGGCTGAGGCAGCTTCGATTGCAGCCCAGGAAAAAGCCATTCAGCTCCTCAGTCCCGTTTGCAAGAAGCGCTCGCTCCAGACTGATTAAAATGCTGTGTTGGCCTTGGAAAGAGCCTCAGAGCAACAGCACCATCCCAGCTCCCCTCTCCCCTTGCAGCCCTGTGGAAACCCAGGCCGGCACAGACCCATCCCCAGAGCTGCTTCCTCCATCCCACTCTCCCCTGGCCCCTGCAGGGCCCCCACCATCCCACTAACACCCTGTGTTCTGCCCAGCAGCTTTTGAAGCAGCTATGACCTTCCTCCTCAGTGAAGATGACAGGTATTTCTGGAGCCGGGCAGGGGAAGGGCTCCGCTCCCCCCAAGCTATCCTCCTCCCTCGGTGGGGGCTCCCAGGAGGGGCTGTGCATCCATGGGGTTGCAGCACATCCCGGCACAGGCTCTCCCTACCCACCTGGAAACCGACGTGTGTGCACAGGCAGGCTGGGGGGACTAAAGAAAAGCCTGGCACACCGTGTTAAAAAGGACTCTGCTTAGGCAACAGTATTAGCCTACAGGCTAACAACTCTACCATGCTTCAAAAAAGGAAGAGGGAGCAAGGTCCAAGAGTATCACGTCACTGAATAAATCCATCCGATGCCCACACTTGAAATACTTCATGCAAGACCCGGCCAGCCCATCCAAGAAAGAATAAAGAATTGCAAGAGGTACCACGAAGGGCAGGGTAGGCAAGACCCAGGGAGGTTTCCATGCCTGGGGCCAGCCTGGATCTGGAAAGGAAGGACTAGAAAGAACACAGACACGACTGAGAGCTACAAAATCGTGGGAGATGTTCACAGGACGAGTGCAGTAAGGAGGAGTGCTTTTCCAGGCCACGCACGATCAGATTTGCAGAACTTATCACTAGGTGTGCTGGCGGTGGATGTGCAAAGTCAGACTCCTCAGAAGGAGCTCACTGACAGCAATTACAAGTGACAGTTCAGACACAACCCAAGGAGCGCCCACAGCACTGCTCACAGGGAGGCCACGGCAGCACCACGCCATCCTCACCCTGACGTTCCTGCTCTCTCCCTCAGCATCCACCAGCTGAGAAGAGAGGAGGCACCCTGTGCCCGGATAGCTGCTCTTATGGTAATTCCTTTGCGCCCTTTTCAGGGCACGACTCTCCCCATCGCTAGGTGCAGTTTGCACGTCAGGCTGGCGAGCACGGAGAGCTCCGCACTCCGCTCCCCAGCTTGGCTACCTGCAGCAGGACCAGTGGCAAACCCCCCCTCCAAACGGGAGCGATCGCTCGCTCCTCCAGCTCACAGGGCTCCTTTGACTGGTCCAAAAGGGCCCCAAGATCTTCGTACAAGCTACCATCCACGCACGAAAACCTCTTCCCCTCTTGATGGCTTGCAGACGGTGTTTCATACCCTCCCATCTGTATCTGCTAGCTGAAGGACTTGAATTGCTACCAGCTTTTGATAGCTCTGTACCCCACAGCCTGCAGCGCCCCGGGAATATCAACCGGGACACCAATGCAAAGACTAGCAAGAGGACACAACACCTGCATCTCAAAGAGGAAGGCAAGAATCCCAACGGCAGCAACTTGTAACAATGCAAATAAATAAGCTATCCTCTTAGCAGCATGCGTACTTCTGCAGTGGCACAAACCTCCTCGGCTTCACAGAGCTATATTTAGAAGAGAAAGAGGCTTGAAGTCAAGCACACACGACACAGTGAGTGTTGGGCCGATGAACGGCACGGGCATCCTCACGGAAGCCTCAGCCCCGAGTGTTTCCCATGGAAACAGGGTGCAGCCAGTTTTGCAGAGCCCCATGCGAAGCTGGATGCACCCCCGCTGCACTGCTCCATGTGCTTCTTCCAGGACCCCTCGCTTTTCCATGGCGGTTCACCTGCCAGGGAGATGTGCTCCACAAAAAAAAACAACCACGGAAAAAAAAACCCAAGCAATGTTGACCCATTGGTTCAGCAGCAGCTCCGGTGAACGGTGAGCTGCATGACAACCCTCAGAGAACCCGCTCACCAGTGACCGGCACCAGTTCGGAGGTGGGAAGCGCATACCAGCTCTGCCAAAAGCAGGGACCAAACTCCTGGTGCTGCCAAGACCAGCAGGGACTCCTGCCGGCTTTCGCGGAGGCTTCATTTCACCCAGGGAGGCTAATCTGGGACGCAAATGTAACGCACTCTTAAATACTTTGTTGGATCAAAGCCCAAATTATTAATGCCTGGTATTACACGGTAACAGGGCTTAACTAGGTGATATTAAAGCAGCTGTTCCTGATGCTCCTAGTTTGCTTACATTTGATACTACTATTGAATGACTTTCAACTATGCTAGCTATTAGAATCACCGAACGGTTTGGGTTGGAAGGGGCCTGACAGACCATCTGGTTCCCCCCCCCTGCCACAGGCAGGGACACCTGCCACCAGCCCAGGCTGCCCCCAGCCCTGTCCAACCTGGTCCTGAACCCTTCCAGGGATGGGGCACCCACAGCTGCTCTGGGCACCCTGTGCCAGCACCTCACTGCCCTCAGTGTACAGAATTTCTTCTTAATATCTAATCTAAATCCTAATTTAAGTTTCTTGTGTTTTCAGTGTGCAATCCCCCCCGCAGTGTATTCAGGCACCCTATTACTCTCCTTTCCGCAACACTGACACCGTTTCCCCTCCACCCTCCTCCTTCCAAGCAGCAGAACCCGCCTGGCCCACAAAAGCACACCGGGAGCGTGGCTGCGTGCTCAGCTTCACGGGCTCCAAGCAAGCAAACCTGAAGATGATTTTTCCTTGATTACCCATTATCCCCCAATGAAAACAGAGCTTTACTGCAGCAATTCACCCTCCTTCACCCTCAAACGAGCCCATGTACCCCCTGCCCCCCTCCCCCCCCCCCTCAGCCTCACAGCCTTTCCCAGCACAGGTAACGAGACCCCTGCCCACGCTTTGCCGTGCGGAGGGTTCGGAGCAGGGATTCCCGGCCGGCACCTCAGGATGGGTTTATGGATTTCTGTTTGCTCCTGTAATTGGAAAGACTTTTGTTTCCTTGGCACAAAATGCCTCCCCCCTTCCCGGGATCACACCAGAGACGTGTCAGGGTGATGAATTGCCACGAAGCGCAGGCTCCGTGTTTATTATTAGCACCATCAATAACCCCCGGCTGGTGTTATCACCCTGAAGAAGAAAAAAGCCTTTCCAATTTTTCTAAAATCCAAGCTTTTCTCATGCTGCTGGGGGAAGCCCAACGACATCCGAAGGAGATGTAAACACACACAAGTCTGGCTCTTCAAACAACCTCAGGGCTCAGTGGAGAAGCCATTCGGAGTGCCTTTGCAATGCGTAACTTCCAAGATAAATCCCACCTAACTTCAGGCTCCCCCTGACCCTTTCCTGCAGAGCAGCACAGCCAACAACCAAACCCACCACTGGCTGCTCACACACCCAACGGAAACCCCGTGTCCCCTTTGAAAAACATTTATTCTTTGAAAAACCGCACGGCTCCATTTCCAGTGTTGCACAAACGCAGCAAGGTCTTCCAATACAAGGAATATAAAGGCATGGTTATAATGGAGAAAATACAGATTTTTTAAAAGCATATAGAGATCGAAAAGGCTCTGTGCAAGTCAAATCCAGTGCAGCCAGGTTTCTAAGCTGTGTTTTAAGCTTCCAGCATTAAGCATCTCACATCTCAACCCGTGTGGCATCGTGCAGTCCTGCTGTGCCCCACTGCACGTGCTGCAGCCTGTCCCAGCAGACACCCAAGCAGGGCATCACCGGCACCATGGGACCCTCGGGTGGGGGTTAAGCAAACAACTAAACCTTCCTGGAGCAGCCCTGGGGATTAGTGCACATCCCTAATAACAGACTGAAGAGTCTCAATCCCCCAGACGAGTGAAACTCTTAAAACAAGGCTATCAACCTGAAGCTCCTTACAAAATCCGTGCTCACACTGCCAAGATGCAGGTGAAATGCACCCTCTTGCTGCTCCTCTTCGAGCACTTTGCACCTGGTGCTGGGACACAATTTAATGCCGGTATCGACCCTCCCTTGCAGGCACCTGGGCATGGCCGGGCTGCAGCGTGGGGCCCGACATCCCCGGGGGATGCTGCTTCTCCCCTGCTCTGTTCCAGGCAGCCTGGCCAGGCTGACAGCAGCGTTTTAAACATGACACAGCTCCACACACACCTTTACGGCGAGGGGGACACCCCCACGTACAACCTCCAGCGTGCCAGCTCGCACCCACGCAGGATCCAGGTGGGCAGGATGCACACAGTATATACGCGACTCATCAGTGAGCGCTGCCCGGCTCGGCCGGACCGATGGGCTGACCTCCCCGACAAGACCTCCCTGCTGGAAAACCCGTCAGGAGCAAGAAATCGGGTCTCTGAAGGAGATGCCATTGGTCACCACGAGGCTGCCGGCCCCCGCGGAGCCCCCTCCCCAGCGTACCTGGCTGCAGGGCGGCAGCAGGGTGCTCTCGGGCGAGAGCTGGCTCTGGCACTGGCCCGGCCGACGGCAATCCAGCTGGATGAGGCTGCGGCATTCCTGGTGGCACGTGTACCTGCAGTCTGCACAGGAGAGAAAGGAGACAGTGAGGCACCCAAGAGCCGCAGCCTGCTGTCGAGGAGCAGCGGGGGAACCCCAGGAAGGGACCAGGCTCCTGCCAGAGGGCAGATGGATGCTCATGGGCACTGGCACAGCCGGAGCTGTCAGCCAGGCACATGTCCTCACTCGGGCACGCTCCTGCAGGTGGGGAGAGGTACCAGGATGCCTCATCCAGAGCAAAAATTGCTCCCACACCCTCTCCCCAGGGAAACCTGTGTTTCTTGCTGCAATGCTGCAGCATGGGCAGCGTTCCTGCCTTGCATCCTGCTGCCTTTCCCCCGATCTGCTGGCATGCTGACGTACAAAGCAAAAAATATGCTCAAGTCCCACCAAACCATGGGGTACCCGGCTCCTCAGCTGTGCTCCCTGGAGACGTCACCTGCACAGCGCCTGCAGCGAAAGCTCGGCCACTTCACGCAGAAAGGATGCTTCATCTTCTAGCATCAGGAGGGAAAAAATATCTTTGTATTGGACAGAAGTCCAACTATTTAAGTTCACTAAACATGAACAATTCAAGGGCCAGTTACAGTGACTGAGGCATGGATCTACCATCAGGCTGCCAAAAAGCCACCCCTGGAGAGGGTACGGAGATGTCCTGGGCCCTGGCAAAGGCTGTGAGCTCCCATCGCCAGCGCACACTGCCCAGGAGCAGTAAGGCATTGACGTAGCCTGTTTTCTTTGGATGCTGACCTGTCCTGTGAGACATTAACTAGTTTAAGGTAGGAATTGCACAGACACCTCTGCGAAGCCCAGGTTTAACCTGTTCAGGCACAGGGTCCCAGAGCGGCAGCATTCGGCACAGCCAGCTCCATCTACCAGACACAACAGTTAGCACGTATCGGTGGCTATCGCTCCCCCAGCCCTTTTTTTCCAAGCCCTGACTTTTCTATACCTGCCTGACCGCAACTACCAACATCCTTCTACTTTAACGGCCCTTCTGATCCTTTTTAATTTTTAACTGTTGTACAAACAGCATTAAATTTACTTTTTACACTACCCAAAATTCCAGAGCGGTCACCGACCTCAAAAAAAAAAAAAAAAAAAAAAAAAAATCCTAAAACCAAAGCAAGAAAGCTTACTCCACAGGAGGCAGGACCGAGTGCCCATCCCTGCACCAGCCCTGCCACCCCGCTTCAAGCCAGCAAGCTTGTATTTTAAATACCTTTCTTTTTTCTTTTCTTTTTTTTCTTTAGCATTTGGGTCATTGGGTTTGAATATCTGGGGCTTGCAGGAAAGCAAAGGAATATCCCATGTTTGCTCTGGAAACAGTGATCTCTGCTCAGCTCCGCCGAGCACTCACAGGCGGGAATGCCTGAGAATGAACGAGTGGAGCTGAGCCACTGCTGGGAGCTGGTGCCTGAGGGGGGAAAACATCAATCTCCAGGGGAAACAGGGAAATAATTTATCATTTTACATTCATCTGGCAGGAGCTGTCTATCATACTCCTATTCCAAAGCAGTTGTCTCAAGTAAGCCTGGGGGAAAGCAGGGAGACTTGCTTCTTTTTTTTTTTTTTTAATTAGAGATAAGCTGCACAGTTACATGGTAATTTCATGCGTGACCTTTTGAGCAACTGGAACAGCCTTTTAATAGGGGACATTCGCCAAGTCTTTGCTGGAGCTGCCAATTTGAGATTGCTCTAGTTGCAGGTTCACCTTGAGCATCTGGCACCAGCAGAAAGTCCCTTCTGTCTACTTGGTCCACGGTTTCCAGACCCTGGACCGCAGCCTGCCGGGGCGGGAAGGCTCGAGCATCTTAAGCGAAGGAGGCACGCAGCGAGAGGGCTGAAATACGTAATACAGACCACAGAAATTACAATTCCTAAGCACACCTCTCTGGATCAGGCCCATCGTGGCCAAGCATTTCTTTACAGGATTAAAGTATGACACCTCCTTAGTCACCATCACCTATTAACAGACCTAATCACTCCGTATCCGGCAGGGAACACTAATTTTAGAAACCCAGCACAGCTTTAGGAAGCAGTCACGTGACAAGCTTGCTAAGAGGAGCAGGATGCCTCCACTCACGCTTTAAGATAATTTCCATTCAAGTCAAACAAAGTAACACTTGGAAATGTAGTTTCTTTAAAAAAAAAAAAAAAAAGTCAGATCATGATACTGTGAAAAACTTTGGTGGCTGAAAGGAATTTCCCTGTTTTTACAGATAAAGTTTCTCAGGGGGATAAAGCTGGATAGAGTAAAACCATTCAATACAGATGCCCATCTAGGTGCCTAAATATAGGACCGCAGTCATCCTGCCCACCCCATCCTCCCACTCCCACCTCCCGAATACCACACAGATGCTATGGGGCGTCTTTCCATCCAACCCATGTGTAAGCCCCAGGTCTGTAGGCTCAGGACACAGCAGGAGGAGGCGCAGGGCTGTGGCAGTCACCAGATCCCAGCCCCAGCCACGACAGAGGCTCCAAGAACCTGCCCCCAGCCAGGCTTCCACCTAAAGGAAAACCTCCTGCAACCCCAAAGCAACACCACATGGGAGATCATATAGGATTGCCCCCCAGATTAGGATGGAGAAGGTCTAAAGTGTTTCTTCAACTCTTTTCTGGCCGAAGTTTGTAGTTCCTGCAGCGGTGCTGGGGGATTGTCCAGGTGAGAACACCCGCATCACCCCAGGGCTGCCAGCCCTGGCACACACAGGACCGCTGAGCAGGCGTGCTTCAAAGCGAGCTGCAAAAACCCCTTGTGTGATGTTAAAATGAAATTGCAGGAGTTACCTGGAAGCTCTGGTTCCTGGTCATTAAGGATCCTGCCATTCATTTGAAAAAAAAAAAAAAAAAAAGGGGGGGGGGGGCAGGGAGGATGAGGGTGCAAATAAATTTGCTCCCAGTATCACCAAAGTTAAGGAAAATCGTTGAAGCACGACCCAGCTGCCTCGGGAAGGCTCAGAGCCACCAAAGAGAGAAAAATAAACCATCCTGAGCTTTGAAAGCGGCCGTGAGGCTCCGCAGGTGTTTGGGCGCTGGAAACGGACCGTGTTGGAGAACAGCGACTCCTTCCATGCGCGCTCCAGCTCCGGGATCCTTCAGCCTGTCCCACCCGCCCTCAAACGCAGGCTGTGCCCGGCTGGGTTCACCAGGCTGTACCACCTCAGGTGGAGGGCTCGGTGCCTCTGCCCTCGCTCCCAGCAGCCGCCCCATGTCACTCGGGGTGACCTCGGGCACGGCTGTGGGATGCAGCTCCACGACATCACGAGAGCTGGTGTCTCCTCCGGGCACAAAGGGTCAGGGCAGGACCTGCGGCATCGCCACCAGCTCCAGCACTCCCAGAGCGAACGCAGGGGAGGGTCTTGGCTTTCCCGTGAAGCGCTTCCTGACACCCCCCAGCAACGATCCGGCCTCGTTCCTGCCCCAAGCCTGCGGCTCCACCACCGGAGGCCTCAGCAGGTTTAGGTGTAATTTGGGTTCTGTTTTTCACAGGCAAAACCCCAGGGTGGTCTTTGCTTGTTCAGAGCAGACAAGACCCCTCCAGTGACAGCCACCCCTCTGAGAGGTCCCTGCATCACTGCAGGATCCGGAGGGCAAACCCCGCGGCCAGGCAGATGCTCTCAAGCCATTATTTACTAAAAGTCAAATTTTCCTTTCGAGTGGCAAACGCAGCACCACCGATGCCCCACGCTGCAGCGATGCCCCACGTTGCACTGCAGCACAGCACTCCTGCAAGAGCCGGGCAGCAGGAGCCAGAGCAGATGCTGAAACCACCCAGTGCCACCAGCACGGTGGCCAGAGTGCACGCCAGCCCCGTGCCAGCCCCGTGCCAGCCCGGTTACCTGCTGGGCAGGATCCCAGGTGGCCGTGCATCACCCGCCATGCTCTGCAGCACCGACAGGGCAGCACCGCAGGGATCGATCCCTTCACGTCTAGCAGCAGCCCGCCAGCAAATACGCCCAAACACACTGATTTACACCACCACCTACCTCTGACCAGCAAGACCTCCCTGCTCGACCTCCTCAGCAACCGCAGTCCCTCGGACCAAGCCTTGGACTTGGGGAAATGCCTGAATATTTTGCGAATTCTCTTTGTTACGAGCCCAAAGCAGGCGGCTGCCCCCGCCTTCCCGTCTGCCATCCTTGCGGGAGATCGATCGCTCCCCGGGCACGCGGAGCCGGGCGGGCAGCTCCTCGATGCCGAACGCCGCCGAGATGCAACGTGCATCGGCGTAAGCTACGCCTGCTGCCACGAGAGGCCTTTCCTCCCACGGAGATAAAACATGGACATTGTCCATTGACAATCTGCTGCCGTTTGAGGGATTTATTTATTTCATTTTTGAGCAATGAGGCAACACGCAGCTCAGAGCTTGTGCATCTCTGGGCTTGTCCTGTTAGCCATGGAAAACTTTCTATTTCTGGGGCTTTTTGCTTGATAAGATAAAACAACCCAACGGAAGAGATTAGAGAGAGAAAGCGCAGGACCCAGACGTATGCTGGGAGGCCTCTTTCCAATATCCTCTCTCCACTTTGCTGCTTTTCCCCTGCAGCCTGCTGAAGCTTAAGGGGGAGGGAAAAAAAGCCCCCAACATTTAATCAAAGGTGCAATTAAAAGAATACACTGAGATTAACCATA
Organism: Falco naumanni; assembly: GCF_017639655.2. Classification (NCBI taxonomy): domain Eukaryota; kingdom Metazoa; phylum Chordata; class Aves; order Falconiformes; family Falconidae; genus Falco; species Falco naumanni. The sequence goes on from NC_054070.1 coordinate 7,008,387, forward strand.
TTTATAACATCGCTTTAAACTCTGCACATGGTTTGCTGGGGTTTTAGATTGCCACTACGGTCCTTTCACAGCATCTATCAGTTACAACTACACCGGGTGTCAAATGATGGAGTGGGACGTAAACATCAGTTTGACAGCATGCTCGAAATCTGCCACTTTGTACCCTCTACATCATGACTGTCCCCTCTCTGCTCAGCTCCTCTTACAGACTGGCTTTCCAGCACCCTGCGCAACACGTTCTTGCATTTCTACAGGGAGTAACAAAGGTGTAATTGAACTAATCCTAAAAATCACACCAAGCAGCGTAAGCAATGAGTTAACACAGAGCGCTTTCTTATTCAGCCCTGGCTGTCCCCACACCCAGACAGCATCTCTTCAGCGATACCCATCCCTTCTGCCCACACCGAGAGCAGAAAGCTCAGCTAAACCCACCGGGCCAGGGACGAAGCAGGGGGAGACAAGAGACACCCCAAAAACTAACCTGCCAAGGAGGCGCTGGAGCCTTGGCTGGCGTGTCTCTCCATGAATCCTTCCCAAGGGCTGGACCGCAGATGGAAGGTGACCCTGCAGACCTGTGCCGCTCCAGGAGCCCCAGCACCCCATCACACAGCTCTGGGCAGGTCACTGCCCCCCCCACACCTCCGCCCCCCTGGCCAGCAAACGCCCTGCCCCGGGGAGCCCCAGCACCTCACCCTGTCCTCACCTGACCCCAGCAGCACCCGCCTGGCAAGCGCCAGCCCAACCTGCCCGAGTCACCGGCGAGCAGGAGAAGCCTCAGGAATCCGTCTGGACCAGCCAGATAGGACAGAAATGCAAAGCACCGCGGGTCCTATGAACTGCTAGCAATTATTATTTACAGAAATGCAAAGCACTGCGGGTCCTATGAACTGCCAGCAATTATTATTTACACCAATTATTATTTAGCTCTTGGTTAGCAAGACCAGAGACACGACAGAGTGTGGGAGGACCTGCTGGAAGAAGATAACATGAAAAACTACCGTGTCCCGGAAAGCGCCAGTGGCATGAGCCCTCATCCCTGCGAGGCTGAGCTCGCTAAAGAATTCGTTATCTTAAGCAAACATCTACTTGCAAACCAGTAATATTAGAACTGTAGTTTGCTCTACAAACGAAATAAAAATGGTGTGTGTTTAACCAGTTTCCTCCTTCAGGCAGCAAGTCATGATTCAGCGCAGTACTTGAGGACTGAACTACCTGCTCTGAGAGATACGGGTGGCCTCAGCCCAGGAGATAAACCCAAACGGACACTGAAGTGCTCTGCTGACCAGGTCCGTGTTGCAAGACCTAAGGATCAAACCCTGGCTTCAGGTACAACTGCATGTGCCACCACCGTCACCAGGCGCTGGACGTGCTCCGAGGTTTCCCCCGAGGCAGCGCCCCACAGCCAGCCTTCCCGGCAGGGAAGCACTGGGAGCTGGAATCATTTCCTTGTGAAGGAGCACTTCAGCCCACAAACGCCCTGTTTTGGTAACACCGTGGTGATCAGCACCAAGACCCAGGCCATCGGTCGGGGTGGGCACCCAATTCCAGCCACCAGCAGCCCTGCGCCAGTGGCTCCCACCACCGCACCACCTGCCTACGGTCACTCCACCTGCAATAGGTGCATCCCACTTAACCCACGTGGGCCAAAGAAACAACTCCACCGGACTACACCAGGCAATACGTGGGTAGTAAATCGTGTCCCCAGCTGCCAGGTAGAGAGAGGCCATGGGGGAGCCCCACCAGCACAGGCACGGGGCCAGCGCACCCCCGGGGTGAGCACCCCAACCTCACCAGAGGATGGAGCGAGCTGAAGGAGCGGGCACGCTGGTGAGCCATCGCTGGGACGGGTCTTACTGCGGGTTTCACTAATGGCTGTGGTGCCAGAAACAGGAATTTCTTATCAGCACCTGCATCACGGGCACAGCGAGGATAAGAAAGTCCCCCAGGAAGAACTGGCCCATCTCAGGGTGAGCTGGCACGGAAAGGGAGCAAAGCAGCTGATCCACACCCAGGTTAGGCTCCTACGTAATTCTTCTGCCTCAAGCCATAAGATCCCCGGTCATCAGTGACCAGCCCACCCCAGGCAGCACAGAGGGACCCTGAGTCACCGGCGTGATGCTGCCAGGAAAAAAAAAATAAATGCAACTGCAACCCTGAGACTGCGCCAGCAGAGATACTGAGAGCCAGGGAAGCAATCGAGCCATCAGCCAAAGCCCGACCCACCGCTGCCCTGTCTGGTGCTGCTCCCACCGCTACCCACCCAACCCCTTCTCACCGGGAAGCTGCCCCCAGCACAGAGCTCAGCCTGGTTTCTCCTCTGCCCCAGCCCCAAAACGAAATAAAGCGCGCAGAGGGCTTTGAAGCTGCATTAGTCACCATCTGCCCTACCAGAACAAACACCAAAAGAACCCACAGCAAAGATGCACCTCTGCAACCTGCCCATCCAGCTCCCTTCTCCCCTCTCATAGCAGGAAAAGCTGCCGGCAGCAGGGCACAGTTACGCTCCTACAGTGGTTTATTTATTTTTTTTTTATATATTCACTCAGGCTTTGAAAGGTGCCAGCAGCACAAAGCCACATACATTAGCTAGGAGATATTCAAGATACAGCATATAATGGCACAGCCACTCCTCATGAGCAATTGCATTCGCTCTGGGACTGAAATCAAGTATTTTTTTATCGAACGCCAGCAGGACAGCCTGGGGTCCATCGCTCCTGGGCTCCCACTTCCCCATCCCTTTGCGCTGATGCCCATGGAAGCAGCATGCCTGGTGTCTGTCACGCACAGGCCAGACCCAGACGCTCCGGATGAAGGCACTGAAAAGGCTCCCAGTGTCTCAGACATCATCTTCGTCAGCCCCAGATGCAGCACCCACAGGTGGCACTGGAGCTAAAACCTCGGTAAGAGCCTGTCCGCCACCCCCAGAGCCACGGGACTGATCCAGGACAGCCGAAACCCATCAGCTGCCCAAGGGAAGCCACCCAAGGGGATCCTTTTCCAGATTCTGGGACTTGCCAGGTCTCGGCCCCCACCCCTCCCATCCAGGCCCCCGGCTGGAAGAGGAACCGCAGCACACACATCCCACGTCAGCCTTGGAAAGCCAGCTCCGCGCCGCTCGAGAAAGGGGAAACGGAGCCCAGGGGATTTCAGTGCGTCTCTGGTTGGCACAAAAAAAGACGTGGCCAACCCACCTCGCCCCAGCTCCGCAGCGGGGCCAGCTCCCACTGCCCCTTCCCAGCCCTCCAAGCCTGCTGCAGACAGCGTGTCCCCCCTCACCGGGGCCAGACACCGTCACACGTGGGTTGCTGTGCCCGCGGCGTGGACAGGAAGGACACGGACCGTTTGGGGAGGGAGCAGGAATAAATGCCACCTTCACATGTTACTACAGACGGTCAGGTCTGATGTAAATAAAAATAGACTAGAGCTGTACAAACAAAAACCTGAGTATCCTCAGGCTGCAAGTCAAAAGCAAACAAGCAGCAATTCTAAATCAGAAGAAAAAGAAATATTCACCACGGGAGGATAGCACGCCCCGTCTGCAGCTCTTGGGCATTTTTGAAAGGATACGCTATCGGGATGGCAGGGAATGCAGATGATGTTATAAGTGTCTCCACTGAAGTTTCCCTCCCCTCCCAGCCTGGCTGTTTGGGGAATTTTAGAGGCAGAACTACTCCCACAGTCTGAATAATTCTCCTCTGAAATGAAAAGGGAAATAGTGTTCTTTAAGATTTGTTTCAATATAACTATGGAAAAAAAAAATCCTGCCAGAGGAAAAGTCCCCCAAAACAACTATTTATAGTTATTTGCAACACCACAAGATTCCGTCAGTTATTACTTTAGATCAGGATCTCGAAAGCCGCAGCCCAGTACCTCACCTCGCACATGAGCCCTGTGACAGCTTTGCAGGATGGCTGGTGACAGACAAGAGCCCCAACAAAGTTTGGTTTGCTTCAAACAAACCCACGCTATTTTTTTTAACCCCGTTCCATCCCGCATTTGCTCCAGCGTGCCAGGCACAGCACCACTGCCAGCCCCAGGGAAAACACTGGCCCTTACCGGGCTTCCAGGGAGTTAATCGGGGGCGGCAGGCAGAAAGCAAAGGTACACACCAGCCAAACGTATTTCCATCACCCTCCTTCAAACAGCGCTCCAGACAGCCAGTTCACCGGCATATTCCTGTGTCACGTTGTGCCGGCCGCGTGCTGACGGCTGGGTTACGTTTAATTAACAGCAGTCAGTGCTAAAACCTTAATGCGACGCAGCAGGGCCATATGGCGCGACTGTCTCTCCCAATCGCCCTTCATTTCCAAACGGCACCGGCAGGCACGTGTAAGCGCCCTGCTCACGCCGCGCCATGCAAATCACGGCTAGAAACATTTAATTGATTCATAATCTAAGGAAAGCCAAGCGTAAGAAGCACAACAGGCTGAGTGAGGGACTAATTGCCCCGGTGAGGCTGGTGTTATAGCATGTGCCTGGCATGACACACACCCCCCCACCCAAACAAACCAGCAAACGAGCAACGAAGCCTTCTCCTGAGCTGCCAGCTGGGCACCCAGCCCAGCACCCGGGGCGGGATGCAGCTCCTTCCCTTGCCCCAGTAACCACCAGTACCAGCTACCTGCCCTCCACACCGACACCAAGGGCACCCTCAGCTGGCTACGGGTGATCTTTTAAGCCTGGGCTAAACGGCATTGGCTTTAGCAGCTTCTGCCAAAAATCAGGAGGCTCAGCTGACCCCAACCAGCAAATCTTGGAGCTGCCCAAGCCCCAGCGCTGCAGCTGCATCCCAAACGGCAGCTCCCACCCAGCCCGCAGCGGGACGTGCCGAGGCCGAGCTGGGAAGGCGCAGTTCCACTGCCAGCAGCCAGCACGGCACACGCCACCGCGCTACCCATGACACACGTTTGCTCAGACCTCCCCGCCCCCCCACCCGCACCACCACGGGTGTCACTGACCCCCACTGACGGGGGTCATGTCATGTCTCCCCAAGGCCCACGCAAACGGCTGGTGGCCCGAGCACAGCGCCCAGGGCTATGGGACACGGAGCGTGTGCTGCTGCACGGCCCTGGCTCCGTCACCTCTTCTGCCCCCCCGGGTCCCCTCCCACGCGATAGGAACATTAATTAATTAATCTCTCCCGCAGAACGAAGGGATGAACGCAGCATGTCTGACTTGGGGGATACACGTCCTGGGGAACCGCGCTGGTGTGAGTGCTCTTACCCAGGGAGTAAGCAAGGCAAACCAAGCCCAGCAGGGCGTGCGATCAGTTTACTATTTCTAGAGGAATTTACACCTCACCGTAAAGCTTTAGAGACACAAACCCAGCTCACCGGGACCTGCTGCCGAGCGCTGATGCCAGCCCTTTCCCAACCCTGCGCACCCGCCGATAACCTCCGCTTTCCCGGAAAAGCCTCACTTCCCAACCCCACCGGGCAGCCCCCCGCGCCCTGCCCCCCGCCCTACCCCGCGCCCACGGCCCCTTTGCGGGGAGACCCCGGCCAGGTCCCCTCGCCCGCCCAGCCCCTGTAGAGCGCGGTACCGCGGGGGGGGCAGCGATCCGCAGCCCGGTGCGGAGCCCCCCGCAGCCGCAGCGGGGGAGAAGGGGGGGGAGAGGGTGTCGCTGCGGGAGCAGGGGTGCGGAGAGAGCGGGGTGCGGAGAGAGCGGGGCTGCGGGCAGAGAGGGGTGCGGGCAGAGCGGGGTGCGGGGACAGCGGGGGTGCCGCTGCGGGCAGAGCGGGGTGCGGCCAGAGCGGGGTGCGGGCAGAGCGGGGTGCGGGCAGCGCCGGGCAGGGCTGCAGCGTGGGATGAAGCGCCCGGGCAGGGATGAGGTCAGGGGTGCGGGGCGCAGGCAGGGCGCAGGCAGGGCGCAGGCAGCACTCACGGTCGCAGCGCAGGGCTCGCTCCCGCACCGCCTCCCCGCACAGGTCGCACCAGCCGCGGCGCGGGGGGCGCAGGGCGAAGCGGTGCCCGCGCCCCGCCGGCTCCCGCGGCGCCGCGAAGATGCTCCGCACGTCGGGCAGCAGCCGCGGGGCCCCCCCCCCGCCTCCGCAGGCGCCGCCGCGCAGCCCGCGCCCCGCCGGGGCTCCCGGGGGCCATCGGCTCGGCGGCGGCGGGCGGCGGGCGGGGGCACGGCCCCACGGGCGGCCACGCCATGGGCTGGGAGCGCCGGGCGGGATGGGGCAGCGCAGGCGCCTTGCACCGGCCCGGGGGGAGGAGACTCGGCGGGGGGGGGGGGGACACCGGGACCTGCTGTGCACCGTCTGTGGAGACTGCCCCCCCCCAGAGGACGGACCCTCGGGCCCACTCCCCGCGGGACCCATTGCCCCTAGCGCGCACACACGCACACACACACGCACGCGCACGGTGCGGTTCTTCCTCGTGGAAACTCCTCTCCCCGCGGGATTCCCCGCCCCCCCGCAGCACCCTCCCCCGTGGGAATCCCCCCACCCCCCCCCCCCGAAACGCCCTCCCCCCCCCCCGCCGGGGGTGCCCGGGGGAGCGCGTACATCCCCCGCGGTGGGATGTGCAGGGGCTTTCTCCAGCATCTGCTGCAGGAGCCACATCCCAGCCCGGGCTTTGTCCCCACGGGAGCGGGCAGGTCACGCGTGGGGCACTAGATTACACACGGCTGGTGCAGACCCTCTCCTGGCACAAGGTGGCCCAGGCTGCCAGCCTGGAAGGAATGGCCTTTCCCCACCGCGGTGACAGCAGGGCTCGGGAGCCACGCTCCGGGCCGGGAGCCGAAGCCATTACCTCTCCCCGAGGAGGCTCCTGTGGTTGTGGGAAATGCGAAAAGGAAAATATTACAGCCAAATTCTGAAGCGGCTCCAGCGCTGCAGCTCCAAGGACAGCCGTGCCTGGCTAGCTCACTTGCAAACCTCTCCCCTGGGCGAAGGGGGCTTTGGGGGGGCACGAACAGGGGTGGCTGGCCCGGGTGTGGTGTGGTGGTCACTGCTGCTCTGCCAGCGTGACTGCTAAGCGGCCCCCTCGTCCTCTGAACACGAGGGATGCGAAGGTCCCCTGCCACCCTAACACCTTCCCCCGCGGCTGGAAGAGGCTGGAGCTGCTGCCCCTTTCCCCCTGGTGCCGATGGAGCCCAGCACACAGAGAGGATGACACGGTCACCTTGAGTTGTGCAGAGCGTGACTGGCCTCGTGGGTTGGCCATCTGACCCAGAGCATCCCTTCCCTGCTGGGCTCGGTTGTGCCGGTTTGAAATACGTAACTCAGACGGGAATTGCCCCTGGATTTCCTTGGTTTGCCTGACAGCAACTGGGTGAAGAGGCGGCTGCAGTGGGGGCAGTGCTGGGCTGTGTGAATCCTGGTTTCTGGGCTCACAGGAATCTGAATTTGATGTCTCTCATGAATTCCTGAGGACAGGATAAGCCAAGGATACCTAAATCCTTTTCAAGGATTCTAATTTGAAGGATGGATTAAAAACACTGGCTCTGAGTTACAAAAGACTAGTGCCATAAGCAGTCACTAACAAGAGCTTCAAACCAAAGGAAGAATAATGCAGCTTGGAAAATTCTAGTTTTGTACTGCGCTAAGCAGCAAGATTAATTTTTGGAAGGTCTTTTTCTTCCCTATTCAGAATCCTGATTCACTTTCATGCGTCCTCTGCTTCTGCCTGAGAACAGCAGCAGATTTATTCCTGGGTAAATTGTTTCCCCAAACCTCAGTATTTTAGTCTGTGATCTCCCCAGATTCTTAATTGTGTAAGGAATCACCTGCAAGAAAGCAAATGCTATTTCTGAAGGCAAAAACCTACCTGGCACCTGGCTGAGGACCTGCTCAAACCATTCTGGACATTTGCTTTTCCAGTGCCGTCCCAGGGCACGGTTTCAGACCCAGGAGGGAGGCAGGAGGGAATCCCCGGCTGCTTGCAGGGGCCTTCGGTTCCTCTCGCCCCCGAGGAAGTCCCCGGCGCCTGGGAGCCAGGCGGCCGCAGCGAGGGACACGCACAGCCTGACTGCAGGTTGCAGGCATCTTCCCGGGAGATGCTCCAGCAGAGGCTGGCATCCCCAGAGAAAGCCCTCCCCAGTGCCGGAGGACCCTCTGCCCACGGGTCACACGCCTTGGCCCCTTCCTGCTGGCAGCGGTGCCAGAGCCGGCCGGGGAAGCTGCAGAGCTCAGCTCCTGGTGCAAATACATGTAGTATTTTCTGTCAGCACAGGAAGCTTTGGCTTCTACCTGCACAAGAGATGGGCAGAGTCATTATCCTCCTCAGCTGTCTCTGCAGGCAATCAGCTCTGACAGCACAGGATGATCTTTTAGTCCAAGGGTTAAAATATTTGAGGAGAAAAACCTAATTAACATTGGCAGGAAAATTCCCGTTTCATTTGGATTCCGGGAGTCCCCTTTGCAGCTGCTGTGTTATGGCAGTTTAAGCATGACAAGGGCTATTAGCAAAACCTCTTTTTTCTTTTTGCCAAGAAATAAATCCTTTTTTGTTGAAGCCAAACATGTTCCAGGTCAAACGCTCAGCCGGTACGAATCAGCGCAGCTCCACTGAACCCGAGGAAGTGCGGCAGGACACCCTGCCTGGGCTCCCTGCCCTGTCCCTACAGGGGATGTCAGTGAATTTGAGCTGGATTAAAAATAATGTTCATTATAAAACTAAGAGAGTCCTAGAAAATAATTTGTGGGAGAAAAGCTTTTAAGTGATGGCTTAGTTCCACCTCTTCTACAGTAAGTAGTTGGGTCTGACAGTCAGGATGTTGGTTTTTGGTTTTTACAATTAACATGAATGGGAACATCTGGTGCCAGATTCCACTCGGGAAGGTTTCCTGGGCGAGGGGAGCTCCTGGGTGTGCTTGGCCTGTTCTTACAAGAAAGCGAAGCTTGGCACAGCCCTGGAGCCGCCGCTCCTTGCTCGTTTTGCTCCCTCGCTAAGACTCGAGGCAGTGCTGCAGCACGATGTTCAGCTCCAGGAACGCACCATTTCCCAGGAATGCACCATTTTGCCTTATGTCCCCCTGTGTCCCCCAGCAGAGACTAGAGATCTTTGCTGCCACGTCGATCCCAGGAGCATCCACGGCAGGCAGCCCCTTGCCCAGCCCTTGCTGCAGCTCTGCCTCTGGGTGCCATCAGACTGGGAGTCCCAGCACCTAGGGGCTGGGGGCAACCAGAATAGCCGTGGCAGGAGGCTTTTAGTGCAGCTAATAACGTGTGTCACCTCCAGAAAAGAGGCTGGAGAAGGAACTGGAGGAAAGGTGAAGGGCAGAGCTGGGTGATTCATTTTCTGCAGAGGGACAGGTCCAGGCAGGCACTCTGAGCATCCCTACTGCCGTTGAGTCAGACACGTTCGCTTGCCCAGGGATGGCTCAGCATCTCCTTCCAGATGCAGCGTCAGTCCCTGGGAGGTGCAGCAAGTCTCTCACCCTTGGCCTTTGCTGGTGCCGGTGTTCCCGAAGCCCTGGCTCCCAGTCCCTGCTCCAACCTCCTTTAATCCCAGCAGCCCGTTTGCACACTGGCAGTAACCAGGCAAGCACAGAGGGAAGGGCCATATGCAAGGGACAAGAATGAATCCAAACATTTCCCAACCCAACTGCCCATGCCTCCCACGCCACAGACCACGGGGCCGGGAGGGACCTGCGCGTCCCCCGTGAGTGTCAGTAGCACAGTCCCCTTCCCTAGGGGAGTGTTTGGGGGGCAGGGGCTCACCAGGGAGCCCAGGGCAGGGATTTATGTGTCTTTGCACTGGTAGGGGTGGGAAGAGCCAAGGCAATTCCGCCCATCGGTCTGCCAGGAGCCTCCCAGGTGTAACTAACCGTGCCTGAGCCTGGCTGGATGGGAGTTATCGCCCTGCCTGGCTTCGGCTGCAGCCTGGGATGTGGGGTCAGCGTTGGGATGACAACCCATAAATCACGCTGGGGACAGGCAGGAAAAGGTGGACAGAGGAGCAGCATGCCTGACTCTTCCCACAAAGAGCTCCATGATACTATCTAATGCTCACGGATCTCAAGACCCCCGGCTCCCCATATCGCTGCTCCACACGCTGCTGCTGGCAAGCAGCTGACTCAGCCGATAACCGGAGGATTACGGCTCCTCATAAAACCCAAGGTCAAAAACCAGTAGGAAAAACAGAGCATAATAACTACACCTAACAAAAGGGCTGGTGCAGCCCTGACGTGGAGCATCGGGGTCCTTCTGCAGCTCTCTGTGCACTTCCCGGGGGGGCAATGAGGTGGAGGTAACGTGTTTTCCCTCCAATCCCATTTCTCTGGAGCGTAACAGGAGTGACGTGTTGGGCACGGTCTTCCCAGGGCAGCTCCACACGCTCACAGCCAGCCCCATAGAGCACCCGCTTGGGTCCCTCCTGTCCCTGTCCCAGCTTTGCCACCCCAGCTGCCGTCACCTCCACAGATGCATGCATCCTTTCACCCTGCAGAGAAGTGGATGCTTAGGATTTCTTTTCCTCTTTCACTTAAAAGAAAAAGAATTATCCCTGCCTTCTCTTGCAGAGATGTGTCTGGAGAACGTTCATGGGTGCCCTTTCATCTGCAATTTTGCCTTGGCATTCAGCAGCATCCCCGGGTTCGGTGGCTGGAGCCACAGTTTCAGTTCAGGCTTGTTTGGAGAAGGCACACACCCCCACGTGCATAAACACAGAACTCAGTTGCATTTATAGAAACATACCAAAAAAAGAGAAGCTTCCCTTGGCTTCCCATTCCAATACCCCTGAGCAGCCCAGACACGGTGCTGGGCTGGAGGTGAAGCCCTGAAGCAGGAGGGGAGGCTGCAGTGCCCGTGGGCAGAGGTCTGTGGCTTTTGTCTTCCCTGGGCTCTCACCTCTGGGCAGAGCACTGGAGCCATTCTGTGCTGGATCCGGTCTCTCATCCATCGGGCACAGCATCCCTCCTGCCCTGGACCCCTGCCCCACTCCACAAAGCCTCAGGGAGCAGGCGTACGTTAAAAGTGGGAGTAATCCCTAAAGGAGTAAGAGGGCCTAATTTATCGGTCTAGCCTCTTCATCATCCGACGTGGTGATACAGAGAAGCTAGAAAAACAAGTCCTTCAAGTACATTTTAAAAGAAAAAAAAAAAAAAACCAAACCAAAACCCACCCAATTTTCTGGTCACACTTTTGAAGGCTCAAGGCTTGCAAGCCACTCAAAGCTAATGCTGGTGTAATGCTGGTGAACTGTGCAAAAGTGCTGGAGCGAGAGGTAGGACACAGAGAGCTCCTCCAGCACGAATATCAAACGCCTCCGTCGCTCTGGCCCTGAAGTGCCGTACGTGTTCCCTGCTGGGGGAAGCAGTTTGCTTCAGCAGCTGCAAATTCACCATCTCTCAAATGCCAGGAGTGGGGGCAGCCCCACTCAACCTGCAGACACAAAACCAAAGGCTTTAGGTTAGGCAGGGCTCGCCTGGGCTCACGCAGTCCCAAACTACAGCTTGGGCTGGACACTAATCGTTGGGCTGGCTCCTGTGCCTCTTGGGCTAAGCTCTTCATACCGGGAGCACACCAGACCTTTCTGATCCCCTTATTCACAGTGGACGTGCTGCAACAACACAGGTGGTCCTACAAAAACAGGGCTGGGCTGAGTCACCCATTTCTTTTTTTCTTTCAAAATCTGATCTGAAACTCTTTGACATTTTGATAGGCGTATTCACGTTGTTGATTTGCATCAAGATCCCCCCCAAAAAAACCAAAAAAGGCTGCATAGGAAGAAACGCAGAGGGGTTTGTCAGCAGCAGGATGCTGGGTTTTGCACTGAGTTTCATCCAGAAAGTTTCTACTTCTCCATGGCAGTCAGCAGCTGCCAGTGCTGAGCAGCACAGGAAGAAGGCTGGAAAGATGGTGTAGAAATGACATAACATTTGCAGAAGTTCATGTTTAAGCTTCCAAGATAAATAAATTCTCTTTGCTGCCAGATCATGATGTAAACTCAGTGCCATTAAAACCCCCATGTGAACCAGCCCCAGGAGTAGCCGCGGTTGTGCTCGGCACCAGGCACGGCTGCCCATGCTGAAGCTCATCCATGGGCTCCCATGGAGCCCACCCAGACCCACCAACCGCTTCCCAGGTCTGCACGGCCACGTCTGGTGTTAGGGCCAGGAATTGCCGCTCGGAGCAGCGTCTCTGGGTGCCTTCACTCACCTCTCGATGATGCTGTTGTTGAACTGGAGATCACAAGTTACTGACCTCATCTGCTCCAGGAGCTCCTGCATCCTGCCGGGGACACAAGCAGCCCCTTACCCCCGTGCTGCTCAGCATCCCACCCCCCGCAGGACCCCCTCTGGCAGGGCCCCCCCCCCCCCCGGGTCACTGAGCCAGCATCACACTCGGCAGGGCCACGGTGATGGGCTGAACGCAGAGTGTCCCCACAGCCACAGAGCCCTCGCCCAACGCTCGCCCTGTTGCTCGTGCCCAGGATGAGCAGCAGCAGATCCCGCTTCTCCCTGGGGAACTGAGCTGTCGGCAAAAGCCTCTTCCAAAGGACCCACCGAAGGGCCATCTCCTGGCGTGCCTGGCTCAGACGGACGGGCAAAGGTGCAGGAGGAACCGGGGCCAAGCTCCGTTTCTCTGTCTGGAGAAACCTGTCCAGAGCCTGCAGAGGGAGAGACGTGGCAGCCCCTGGCAGGCAGCGGGCTGTCTGCGGTGCTGTGCCCCCCAGTGCTGCCGTGCCTGCCCCCCCAGGACAAAACTTGGGGAAACGATGCCTACATAGCCACAGCCAGCACATCCACTTCGGGACAAACGAAATAAAATAACCAGAGGACCAGAGCATCTACCAGGTGGCTTGTCAGGTAACCCATCCTGAGAGCTGGAGGTGAAGCATCATTTTTCTACTGCTGCTGTTCCTGTTTACTGGGTACCGATCCCCCCGGGGCCCCCACCCCAGACCAGGGATGTCACTGCCGGGGCTTTATCCATTCCTTGCCCACGCAGTGGGGGGAAGCAAGCTCTCCAGTGTGGATCACCCACAGAGAGCTGCAGCAAGCTGTTCACAGATCCTCTGGTGTTTCCCTGCTCCAGACGCACAGGGTGGGCGCTGGGAAGGGGAGCAGCAGCGTTAGGGGGAAGCAGGGAGAGGGTGGGCAGCAGCATCCCGGCAGGACCCCGCGCGGGCACCTACGCTCTGCAGGCAGTCCTGGCACTCCATCGTCTCCACACTGCAGGTGCTGATGCGGTTGCTGAGCCTCTTCAGATGCTTCTTTATCTCACAAACCTTCCTAGAAAGAAAAACAACAACAAAATTCAAAATTCCCGGTCAATGTTCGGCAGCAGTGTGGATATATTTTTTTTTTTTTTAATTGTGTGTGGTTTAATTCTGTACTGCTTTCAGCAAACCTTTCTGGATCCAAGTTAAAATCCTGAAGGAAAGCAAATGAGTCACAACAGCGTTGTAGTTATGGCTGCAGCTCTGCTAATAGCCACTGTAGGCCAGGTTATCCAAATAACACTAATAGCAAATTAATTGGAGAAAATGTTGCTTATATGAGACAGCTCAAGCTCATCACTTCTGCCCTAAGTGCTGCACCGGCCGGTCCTCTGTGTCTCGTGGGGGACTGAGCATGTACTCGGAAAGGGTCCTCGGGTTTGCATTTCTTTTTGCATGCTCTCCCTTCGCATTTGAAGTGTATTGAAGGGCAGAAAAGTTGCCCCTCGAGCACGTCCCCGGGGCCAGCCTCAGTGCAGGCAGCACCACTGATGCTGGAGGGGACGGTGTGACCAGTGATGCCTCTGCTCTGCCCCAGTCTCTGGATTTTCGGGGGGGGCAACTGCTCTGCTCCTGCCAGGGTGTTGGGGCCCTGGGGTGGAGGTGCCATGCTGCCAGCAAGCTGTATAAAAATAGGTTTGGTTTGGCTTTAGGAAAAAAAAAAAAAAAAAAAAAAAGGGAAAGAATATTTAAGGTGACCGCTCCACCTCCGGTCCCCAGAAAAACAGCCCCCACACCACAAACCCTGGCTGCTAGCAGGAAGAACAGGACAATTAAAACTGAAGTAACAGTGAATTAAAAATATCCAGCTGTGACTCATGATGCCTTCTCCTTAAGGACAGAAAAACAGTGACAAAAATACTCCAGAAAAGCACACAGAAGCTTTTCCTCCCTGCGAGCAGAGGTAAAAGCCTGGCCTTAGTGCAGATTCCTGGGCTGCTGCCTCCCGTGGGGCTCCGTACGCAGGAGGAATCTCACTCCGAGACAAGATTCCCGCTGAAGCCAAGGGGAGATTTTGTGGCCCCGTGATGGGACATGGCCATGGGTGACAGCTTCTGTCCCCAAAGCAAAACCTGCCTGCAGGTGAGGGTCTGCAGCACGGACACCCCCCCCCCCCCCCCCCAGCTGCACAAGCTGAGGCTGGAAAAGGGGAGAAGCAGGGAGAGGGCAGGCACTGCCTGCTGCTCCTGGGGCACTCCAGAGCACCTGGGACAAACTTCTAGCCTAAAAATCCTCCCCCTAGTAAATCCTATGCAGGGCTACTCCGCACCAGAACTAGGGGCCAGGTCAAAAGCTGGATTTAATTCTAAAGCATCACAGCAAATCATTCTTCTTCCACCCACCCTGGCAGCCCAGGGGATGAATGCTCCTCTCTAAGAGCAACCTTGCAATAAAAGTAATTTCTGCGGCATCCTCCTCCCCCAGCTGCCCCCCCTCACCCCTGCTCTTTGCTGCTGTGATAGTGGCTTGCACTCAATCATGGCAAGGTAATCTGCTCTATGCCTTATTCCCCAAACACCATTTAACAGAAAATCATGCCTAATGAGTAGATCTCTTCATCTCAATAGCAATTTTGTCCTGATAAAATAACCTCTCCTAGTCAGAGAGTGAGGAAACCAGCTGCCTGAACTCAAGCTGCAAGTTTAGGGGGATTTTTTAAAAAAACAACCACAAACTTAAAACAAGAGGGCAGAAATACACGGCAGGGGAAAGAACCAGCGTACGCAGCAGGACTTCTAGCACTCACAGAGCTGCTTCTTTAAGGTCTTATTACCTGTTTACGAGTCCCTCAGCAGCAGTTAACAATAACATCATCTCCATCCATGTCTCAATACTCAATCAATAGCTGAGAGCACTGGGAAGCCCTGGACTACTGGAAAGCCTCCTCCCTGAAAGCCAGAGCCCCCAAACCCCAGGCGAGAGCTGGGCAGGGGCTGGTACCTCATCCTGCTGCCATGGAGGGCCAGGGCCTCCTGGTACCGCTGGACACACTTGTCCTGGAAAATCAACAGAACCTTCCTGGCCAGATGCCCTAAATTCACCCTAAAATGAGACAAAAAGAGAGAACACCATTATTTCCTTAAATGCATGAAAATGGACATCACAGTTCTCATGGCAGGAGACCGAAAGCTGGCTCTTGAATGGAGGAGGGGGCACGGGGTGCTCAGCAGTGAATTTTCCATCAGTGTTACGGAGGAAACAAAACCTAATCGTGATGAAGAGGAGAGGGAGGTTTCGGGGGCCAGGGGGCCGCAGGCAGGGATGCTCAGCTGGACTGTCATCCCCACCCCTGGGGCACTTCTGAGAAGTCTTTGCCCTGGAGTTTAAGGCAAATGTCCAAGGTTAGACTGAAGATTGATTAAGATATAGAAGCTGCCTGTTGAATTTCACCGTCCATACCATATATTGAAGTGTGTGTTTTATTTCTTGCCCGTGTTAAATCCCCCTGGTTTCAGCAAAACCCCGAAAGAGGATTTTTAGAGGCACAAAAGCCATCAGAGACTTTACTCTCACTGAAAGTCAAGCAGATATGAAGGCATAGACACTTTCTAGATCAGCCTCTCAGCAAATAAATGGCCATAAAATGCATAAGCACTGTGTGAGCAATAGCCTGAAATGTGCTTATCCCCGCAGACCCACGCAGGGATCTGGCCCAGCAGCAACTCCCTGTCCCCAGGTCTGCAGAGGTTTCCCCACATCTTCATCTGAAATAGCTGGTAGCTCGAGAACTTCGCTGCGAAAGGTCCTGCATCGATGAACCATCCAAGAAGCCGCTTATAGGTGCCCCCTCTCAGCATTAGTGACCCAGGAACATTTGACATCCCCTTGGGATTCAACCCCAAACACCTGTCTGGCTGCAGCATGGGGCAAGTCCTTGGAAGGGGAGACGGTTGGGACTTACTTATCCAGCTTGTGTATTTGTTCCTCGTTGTAGCCCAGCCCTGGGGAGGAAAAAGGCTGGTCACCACATTTTCCTATTCATAACCAAATAGACGGGCAATTCCACAACACACAGAGATCACTCAAAGGGCTTTTCAGGGCTGCAGCCCCTGGGACTACTGTCACGGCACAGAAATAATCGCTAAAGCCAGCAAACTGAAATAACCCATTTTTCTACCAGGCCAGCGCAGGGAGATTCCTGCTGCAGCCCCGTGCCCCATGCCCCCGGGGGACACCATCCCTGTCACTTACGCAGACACATCCTGGCCTTCTTGAACTGCTTGTAGATCAGCTGCATCTTCTCCAGGCAGCACTCGATCTGCTGGATGCTGCATTTGGGACAGGGGAGGAGGAAGGGCATGAGGTCGGGGTGAAATCAGCACTTTGGGGCGATGCTGTAACTAGGGGACACGGCTGCCACCCACGCCTGTACATAGTGGCACCACGCAATACCACACGTGTGTGCACAGGGCTGTGGAAAGGTGTTTGAGTGGCTGTTTGGGCACATGCAGCGACGTCTGCTCAATCCGGCCGCAGAACAGCAGAGCGTTGGCAGGGATTTTGGTAAAACCGGTGCTACGAACCTTTTGTCTTCGTGCACTTGCTGCCTGTGCTTCACCAGTTCAGACAAAATGCCATCCAGCACCCCTTGAAAGTCAAAGATGCTGTGGGAGCACTGAGAGAGCTCCTCGGCGACCTGCGGGTGAGGAGGAAGGTCGGGCTGGCTGCTCCGAACGCTGCCTGTGCCTGCGGGTGCTCCTGGCCCCGCGCCCACCGGGCTCACCCGCTGCAGCCTTGTCTTCACCATGGCCACGTCCTTCGGAGCCAGCACCCCACTGCTGGCAGGAGCAGCTTCGTACCTGAAAAAAGTCCGAAAATGAATATTCCTTAAGCAGAGCATAAGCCGGAGGCAGCCGTCACCTGGGCAAAGAAATTCCATCCCGTGGTGCAGGCAGCACCAGGGTCCCCGGGGGAGCTGGGCAGCGTTTGCTCGGGCAGTAACTCTGCGTTCAGGGTACTGGAACTGAGCCACCAGCTGCAAAGTGCTGACACGGGGGAAAAAACCCTCACCCTGTTGTGTCCAATTTGTTCCAAAATTGTTAGCTTTGTACCCACTGGCTTTACGCCAGATCAGATGTTGCCTGCCTCCCTGCAGCTGGCATGGGATGTAGCGCCAAGTGGTGCACGCTGGCTAAGTCAGCAGAAATACGCCTGATCCGGACCGTGTTCGAAGGGATGGATAAGCCAGCAGCATCCAGCTGCAGCATTAGTGCTCTTGGCACTACAGCCCTGCGCTAATCCGGCTGGAGTCAATGGGAACCATGTGTCCCTATCTTTTCAGATGAAATGGAAATTAAGAGACTTGCTAAATTGAAAAGAATAAAAGAACAGCAACCCAGCAGGAAAGAATTTTCCACCACAATGGCAACAAAACAGAAAAGCAAAATAACTGTGAGCTACTTTAGATAAAATGGGTTCAGCTTTCCCTGGGGCAGCGCGGGTGGGAGTGGGCGCATCGGTTATGGGGAGGAGAGCCCGGGGTCTCCCTGTAATTCAGCCCCTGATGAACGCTGCGTTAGTGGAGCCTCTGGCATGGGAACCCAGCCCCTCGGACGGTGCGGCCAGGCGGGATGCCAGCTCGGTGGGAACGCGGCGCGATGGGCTGCCACCCTCCCGGCACTGCCCGATGCTCCCCGCGCTCGGCTCTCCGGGGCTGCTTGCAGGGATCAGGGCCGGTGACGGTGGCCAGAGCCCAGTGGGGACTGGGCAGCTGATGCCACCCTGCCTGTTATTTGCACTCTGCTGGCAGCGGTGGCTCTTTCCCCCTTTCCCACATGCTGGCAGCAGCAAGCCCTGTCTCCTCACACTTTGCAGCTCATGGGCTGTAACAGTCTGAAAACGCTGGAGCAAGAGCCAGGGAACAGGGACTTAATTCTGGGCTGCAGTGAAACCAGGGACCGATCGTTACAAACTGAAGCAGAGGGAGAAGCAGCAGAGCGGCTCATTTCCCACAGCCTCCACAAACAGTGAAAAAAGCCTCTTACCTTCCAGCTACCAGCTCATTCCCGGAATTTTACTTATTTCTGATTATTCAGGCACCTTTAAGAGTCCCACATCTTATCTGCAGCAGCCTCAGCGCAGCGCCGCTGCCTGCCCCAGCCCAGAGCCTGCACCCCAAAGGCTCCAAAGCCACACTTACAGCCCATGGATCTTCACCTCAGTCAGCTGCAGGCAGGCGAGCACAGAGAGAGCCCCTCTCCTCTGCTCCAAAATCCTCGAGCAATCTGTTTTCAGGTTCCCACTGCCAAGAAAGAAAACAGTCCATCCGCCGTGGTCCCCGGCAGCCTGGCCTGCATCCCGGGGCCAGCCGCCGTGGTAGGGGGTTAGGATGGAGCCAGTGGCTCCTCTCTGGCTGCTTGTGAGAAAATGGGGGGGGTGGATGCACGTAAAACTGGGTGCAGCTCACAGGCAGGAGGGCTCTCACCCACTCAGCACCATCCTGCCAGTGCACAAAAAGCTCCTGCCCCAAAGGAAATGGGCGGGACAGTGAAAATGCACAATGAAAATAGTAATAGTAATAATAACAATAACGCTGTTTTCCTCAGCATCTCCTAAACTGGGAAAAGTGACCCAAAAGTAACAAATGGGGACAGGAGCATCCTCATGGCACTAAACAGTATCTTCCTACAGGTCCAACTCCCTCACAGCCTGGCACCTCTGTCCCTTGCACAGGGGACACACTGGCCACTGGGCTCCCTCCCAGTACCCCATGACCACGTCCCACCAGACCCAGCGGTCCTGCACCCTCTGGAAGAGGCTGGAAAACCCTGAGCGGTTTAAACTCCTAAAGCAGAACCCTCTGGGCGCTGGGAAGGGACGGGTGCCCCCCGCGCCGCCCCCACTCACATCACCCAGTGGAGACCTCTGGCCAGCAGCTCCCGGCAGCGCCGCAGGGCCCGGGCGATGCGCAGCGTCTGGTGCGCGGCACCCACCGCGCTCTGCAAAGCAAAGGGCACTGCTGGTGGCTGTGCCCCGTGGCTGGGGCTGCCCTGGCACCGCCGACACCGCGCCCACCTTGGCTGCACCGCAGTCGGCCACCACGTCTACCTTGGGGACGAACTTTGGGAACTCGAGTGCCGCTGGAAAGACAGACGGAGGTCAGGGTGCTTTGGGAGTGAGCTGGGAGACCCCGGGCTGTGGCTGCAGCCCCACAGGGACATCCCACACCCGCCGAAGCAAACCCTGCAGCTGCTCAGGACTTCAGGCACAGGAGCAGCTGCGATGCTGGAGGCTTAGCACAGCCCTCCAAGATATTTTGGAAACACGGACAAAGACACGAACCACCCAGTGTGGCCGGCAGACATGGAGGAACTGCACACAGCAGAGGAAAACTGACCCTGAAACCTCCAAATCCTACCCCAGCATCATAACCTTCCACCCCCTGCTGTGCACTGGCGTCTATTAGGATAATAATTAAAGCAAATCTCTCTTACGGCACCCACGCCACATGCTGTGATGCATCTCCAAGCCAACAGTACTCACGGTCTCTGTATCTGACTCCCGGAACATCTTCTGGCTGCTCAGCGGTGCTCAGCAAGGTCAGAGGGTTGTGCTCTGTGGTTTTGCAGAAATTATGAGCTTGTAGATTAGGATCTAACTCGTACAGATGACCTTCAAAAAAGTATTCTTGATGGTGAGGGACTATGTTTGTTTGTTTGAAGACAGCGTCTAAAAACTTGGTAGTACTGAAATGAAAAAGAAACGAGAGGACGGGGAATAAGCGATGAGGTGAGTGCTGAGAGTACCATCACTTTAACAGCCTGCCACCTTCTTCTCAGAGCTAAACACCCCACAGGGTCAGCAGAGCCCCGGACAGCATCCCTGGGGCTCTCCATGTGCTGTGCCAGGAGCCAACAGCTCCCCGTTAGCACACGCCCCGGCAAAGGCTGGTTTTAACCTGGCTTAGCTGTGGTGCAAAGGGAACGGGCGCTCCCCCCACGTTCACCTACTGAAACAAGGGGGCGAGGGTCCTGCGCTCGATTCTCAAATCTGCTTTTAATGTGACTTCGGCATCCTTACGTGTTGTAGGAGTGGATGTAGATGCGATGCGAGGAAGCTTGCTGCAGGGAGAAGACGTCAACCACGATCCTGTGCAAAATGTCATTGGTTTCTGCAAAAAACTGGTCGAATCCCCAGCATTTCTCCTGATCCGCCTCCAGGATGTTGGCCAAAATGGGTATCAGCTGGTCCTTCAGCCCCCTGCAGCAGCAGAAATGTTTGCACAGGGCGGCATAACCCTGAGCCACAAACTCAGGGTGCTGAGCACCCGCACCGATGGAGCCGCTGCCCTCTCTGGTACCCCCATTTCCCGGCTGTAAAGCAAGGACCTGGTGTGGCAACTGTGACACCCGCAGCTGGAAAGCTCGTCTGCCTCATTAAACCTTCCCGTTTGGTCCGAGGCGGGATGCCCTCTCCAGCCACTGTGCCAGGACACGAGAGCCAGAGCCCAGCCCGGCAGGGGACACTCACGCGGAGAGCTGGCAGGTGACAGGCAGCTCGTAGCTCCACTCGATGCTCCCGTTCTCCTGCCTCTGGACCCCCGCGATGGCTCCAGGAGGCTTCTCGGTGGTGATTTTGTACCTGTTGAAAGGATGCTGCTTGCAGCTGAACCGGGCCGAGCGACACCTGGGCACTACGTCCCTCGGGTTCAGCGAAGAGGGAAAGGGCAGAGCACGGATGGGCTGGGAAAGGCACGATTCACAGAAAGGGAAAAAATACACAGAGGAAAAATACTGCAAGAAACAGTCAGAAACTTCCCAGCAAACACTAGCCCTGCCTCCTCTTTCAGCTGTTTAGCCACAAAGCCATGAGAATGCATTTTGAGGGCAAATGTGGTAAATGGGACAAAGACCCGTTACCACACTGCACACGCGCCCTCCCCACGGGCTGCATTTCGGGGCTTTTCAGGCTACACGGGATTAAACGAGCAGCAAACTACAGCGCACAGTGTCACGGGGCTGCTGGCACGCACCAAGCCCCAGCCAGGTTCTCCTGCAGCCCCCAGGGCCACCAGCCACGGTCCCACCTCCCCACCCAGCAGCACCAGCCCTCCCCAGCGGACACGGTACCTACATGATCTCCTTGTTCCTGCGAGGTCCCCCGAAGGGGACAAAGGGGAGGCTGCCAGTGGCAGCGTGGTAGAAGGTGACGCCAATGCTCCAGAGGTCAACGGTGACACCGTACGCCTTCTGCTGCGGCTTGCGCAGGACAGCTCGCTCGTACATGTCCGGGTGCTGCAGGGATGAAGCAGAGAGCGCTGCAGCCGGCATCAAGCCTTGGGCGTTGGGACTGAACACTGGCTGCTGGCTTTGGCCTCTTCTACTGCGGGATCCTCCAAATAAAATGTCACTGGTAACTCTACAACGAAAATGCTGAGCGCTCCCTCTTCGGAAAACGTGGCCCCTTTGAGACTGGGCTCTCCGAGTCCTCCCTACAGGTTGCCCCACTGCTGGATGGAGGGATGGGGACCAGCTTCGCCCAGGACTCCCAGTGGTCACCAGACTGGCGACCCGCTGTTACTCACGAGATACTCCTCCGTCCCGTAGACAGACACAAACTTTTCATCATCATCCAGCTCTCGGGCAGCCCCAAAATCCGTCAGCTTATAGACGCTCTGCCCATCTTCCCCCATCAGCCGCATGATGTTGCCGGGTTTGATGTCTCTGTGCACCACGCCGTTCTCCCGGAGATGGTTCATTCCTGCCACTGGGTACAAGGTGGGAAGGCAGCGCTCGTGCGCGGGGCTGGAGCACAAAAGCCTCCAGAGGGTTTTGCTTAAATGCAGGAACATAAGAAGGGCCGGAGAGGGGATGAGCCCCGGGGCTGGCTGTGCTTAAATGGGACCAGCATGACTGGGGGATGGAGAGGGTGAGCGAGCACAGGGCTGGGCGCTGCCCTCGTGCTCCTCCATCACGGGGCACAGCCTGTTCCCCCAGCCGCTTCCCGGGGCAGGTCTGCCAGGAGAAACCCTCAGGCTTCCCCCGAACACCAAGCTTGCAACCCCCCCCTTCAGAGGGGCGATCTGTGCCCGTCAGCCCCCACGTCCACAGCCCGGGGCCAGTGCCCACAGGGTCCCACCAGCGCCATGAGGTCCCCAGCCTGCAGCGCCTTGCCCAGGGCTGTACCGGGGTGGGGGTGGGGGCAGCTCCCCATCACGGGCTGGGGGCACAGGGACCCCCGCACTCACCTACGCACTGCAGCACGATGAGGAACTCAGACTCAGCCAAGCCGAAGGCATTTGCTGGGTCCTCCAGCACGTTCAGCAAGCTGCCGCTCGAGCAGTACTCCATCACCAGCACCTTCTGCTTGGTGCTGCCCTGCGGCGGGGAGCAGGCGTCAGGGCTCGGCCGACCCTATGTCCCAGCTGGTGGCCTGTCCCCACCCACCCCGGGCAGAACAAGGTCCCCTCCCTCGGCTGGCGGGTCCCTGGGTTTCTCCTGCTCAGACAAACCAGTGTTGGAGAATGTCCTCGCTGTGCCACGCGACTGGCTGGGGGACAACAGCCGGTCACATCTGAGCTGCAGCGCAGTGACCCAGTGCTACCAGTGTTCCCAGTGCTTGAAAGGCTGGTGGTGTGGAGCCAGAGGGAGGTGGGAGGAGGAGGCAGCCTGGGACCGCTGCTCCTCACACCAGCTCCGCATCGCCAGCCCAGCTGCGGTCCCCTTACCGTCTCCTCCACGGCAAATAATTTGACAATGTTTTTATGGTTCAGCTTCCTCAGCATCTCGAACTCTCTCATCTGGACCTCCTGGGGCCGGAGGTAGCTGGCATTATTAAAAACCTTCACAGCAACCAGCTCTCCTGATTTCTGGGAAAAAGAGGAAAAAGAGAAAAAGGAAATGGGAGGTGACACCATCCATGCCCTAAGCAGCTCCTCACCGCTCCCACATCCCGCTCGGGATGAAACCACGCTGACACTACAACGTTCTGACCAGGCGTCCCACAGCCTTCGCTGCCGCCGCTGCCGAAGCAAACCGCTGATATTCACCTCCCTTTGCTTCCTGCCCCTGAAGCCCACGTGCTACGTGTCAGTGTGTTTATTCAGCTTCGTAACAAGTTGGTGGCTCGAGCTGCAGCCGGCAGCTCCCTGCCTGCTCCCTGCCCGCTCCCTGCCCGTTCCCCCGGGGATGGGGCTGTTTCCAACCCCCCTGTGAAGCCTCCCCTCCTGCCCCACGCCGTGCACAGACAGCTTGCTCAATGAACTTCAAAGGCCGGCAAGGCGGAGAGGCTCTATTCCAACACTGGCAAGTGTTTGCATGAAATATGCAAATCACCGAGGACGGGGTTTTCAAAACCTCTGGGCATTCCCCTGCAAACAGCTCCTTCCCCCTGCCATGCAGCTGGTGCACAGGACCTGGCTGCCAGCACCCCAAAAGCTGCCCCGGCCCCACAGACCTGAGCCGATGCCTGCAGCCGGGAAGGAGCCAAAGAAAAAATGAAAATAAACCCCAAAGCAGCCCCCAGCGCTGCCAGCGGCCGGGGAGCTGCTGGGAGGGTGAGCAGAGGGCAGCGCAGGCGGCCCCGCGCCGTGGGGCAGGAGGGATGGGGGCACGGGGGCACCGTGGCGTTGGGGTGGTTGTCCCCCCCGCTGCCCCCGCTCACCTTGTTGCGGGCTTTGTAGACGCAGGCCGTGGCTCCCTGGCCCAGGAGGTCCTCGGTGCTCCAGAGGTAGTTGGGTGTGCTCTGCATCTCCAGCAGCACCGCTGCGGGGGCAGCACAGGGGTCACCCCGGGGGCCGCTGGCCTCTGCCAGCCCTGACACCAGACCCCAGCGTGGGTCCGTCCTTGCCGGGCAATGGTCGAGGGAAAAAAGCCGGCTGGGGGATCAATTTGGCAGGCAGCTGCCAGCCTCCTACCTCGCCAGCGCCGAGCGGGCAGCACCAGGCGAAGGGCTGCGCATGGGCTGGAGCTGTTGGCGCTGCCACAAACCACCCTGTGGCTGGGACCTGCCGGGGCTGGCAGCAAAACACTGACAGATGCAAAAAAATACGAGCAAACAAATGCCGAGCTGCAAGGTGGTGTGAGGCACCTCCCCGCCCCGAGAACAGAAACCTATGGGATTGCAAAACCCGCTCTGCAAGCATCAGCTGCGGCTGGAGGAGGAAATGCTTCAGCTTCCTGCTCGAGAAAAAAAATTCCCAGTTGCAGTCATCCCCAGACAGGCTGGGCTCCGCTGGCTCTGTGGCCGGGGCTGGGATGGACTTTGGTAACAGCAGCTGGTGCTGAGCACTGACCACCACGCAGCCCCGCCTGGGGCAGGGAGATGGGAAGCAGGATGGGATCGGGATCTGCAGGCAGGTTCTGCGTTCAGCCTGTGTTAGCTGTGCCGGGCACCTGTGGTGCCCAGGGCTGGTGCTCAGGACACAGCATCGCACGTCGGGATGCGTTTGCCATGAGCTGCTGCCGCCGTCCTGCTTTACAGAGCCGCTGGCTGCTCCAGGCGGGTGCTCGCCAGCTGTGCCAGCTGCCATGCACGGTGCAGAGGCTTCCCGCTCCAGCTGCAGGGATGGCTCCTGCAGGAGCGCAGCTCCCCATCCCCGGGGCAGCCCGTGAGCAGGTCAAACTGCTCATAGTAAAGTGCAGGCAAGAAGGGAGGAAGCAGGTGCAACAGAGCCAACAGCCCTGAGCCTCCCCCAGCCGCAAACCCATCCCCCATGCACGCGAAACAACTGATGCAGCCGGACCCAACTCTGGCAAACACTTCCAGAGGGTCTCAGAGATGCGCAGAGGGGAGATTTCAGGGTATTCCTCGGCTCCAACAGCGGCTCCTCCCAAGCCGCACCTCCAGCATCACTCTCACTAGGAATCATGCAGCGATTCACATCGATCCGGTAGATCTAGAACTCAACTCAGCCAGAAAAGGCGAAGGTGGCTGTGCTGGGGCTGAGCTCGCTGTGCCCCACTGAACATGGCCACTGTCCATCCCACGTCATCAGCGGGCAGCACCCCATGGTCCTCACGGCAGGGCCATGGCACAGCCCCCACTGGGGACCCAACCCAGAGCTGCAGCAGCACCTCCACGGGATGTCCCCACAGGGGGACCAGGACCACCAAACCCTCGGCACCTGGCTTGGCCAGGGTGGGAAGCAGCAGGCAGAGCAGGCAGGGGCTCGCGGCATGGGCTGGAAGCTGGGATGCAGGGCAGGGTGGGATGCCGGATGCGGGATGCAGGGTGGGATGTGGGATGCAGGATGCAGGGCAGGGTGGGATGCAGGATGCAGAGCGGGATGTGGGATGCAGGATGCAGGGCAGGGTGGGATGCAGGATGCAGAGCGGGATGTGGGATGCAGAGCAGGGTGCAGGGTGGGATGTGGAATGCAGGATGCAGAGCCGGGTAGGATGTGGGATGTGGGGTGCTCGGGGCACACCCCCACTGTGTGCACAGAGCAGAGCGGGGCTGCTCACACCTCCTAGCTCAGGGACACGCACGCCTCACCCACGGCAGCGCCAGCAGCCAGGGTCTCACTAGCAGGAATTATTTCTGGCTGGCATGGACGTGCGCCTGAAGGCCCTGTCCTCACAAAATGAAGCCTGCAAAGGTGTGCGAGTACATCAGCTTGTGGTGCCTCCAAAAACCGATACACCACTTCACCAGCCTGCACACAAACTCTGCACCTAACTAGTTTGCTAATTACTCCTGAGCTTTATTTCCCTGCCACATGCCAATCTGCCTGAGAAACCCACGGGAGAGCTACTGAGCCGACACACCGAGGCACGGGCTGGCCCTTGCCCCCGGCTTATCGAAAGGGTGTCCCGGGCTGGCGCCAGGCAGCGGAGTCCAGGGCAGCGTGCAGCCGAGTGACGTGAGCGCAACCAAGTGAAACTTTAAATCGCTTTGATCAAAGTCATTTTGCTGCAGCTTGGCGAACAGGAAGAGAAAGGGAGGGGGTGACTTCTTCAGGTCGTTTCCAGCCGTACTTTCTGTGCATGCTGTAACCGTGTCCTTCAGCCTGTGCTTGTGTGTCCCGTCCCCCCCCCCCCCCCCCCCCCGCAAGGGGACCATCACTCTGCTCACCCAGCATCGGCTGTGGGCACAGGCGGCAGATGCGGCGTGGGTACGTGCTGGCTGGGCTGCTGTGTGGTGTCCCTCACGCCCCCAGAAGATCATGGGTTTGAGCTGGAGATGCTCGAGAAGCCTTTCCCCACGCAGAAAAAAAGCGCAGCTCATTTCTCATCTCCAGCCGCTACCGAAACTGTAGATCAGAGCAGTTAAGGCAAGGAAGAGGGGCAAGTAAAACCTCCGGAGGGAAATTCCAGCGGAGTTTCTCCCAGAGCTGCCCAAAGGCCAAGAGCTGCTGTAGGTGCGATGGTGCCTCGTGCCCCACGTGGTCTCACAAATCCAGCTCCTGCACAGGACCTCAGCAGCGAGAAAGGGGCACGTCCTGCTGTTTGGTGCTTTACTGCAAAAAGAAACTGAAACAAAGATTTTTTTAAAGGCAGAAAAGCCAGGCTCAGGCGTTTTCTGAGGCTTCTGACCCGTACATGTTGTTTCAGCTTTCGCTGAAGGGTGAGCAGACTTGGGCCAGTGAGGGGTGAAGACAGACAGGAAGGAAATCATTAAAATACCTTATAACACCTCAAAAAAAAAATTATTTCCAGGTTGTGCTGCAAGTCTTTTTACATAGTTATCCACAGGCATGCCCGAAACGGAAACCAACACGCTGATCCTGAAACCAACATCCCTGATGCTGGGATGGTGCCAGCCCGCAGCGCCCAGGGGCTCCAGTTACCCCAGTTACCCCAGCAGCTCTCCTGGCCAGCTGCACAGTCAGGTCCAGCCTCAGCGGGAGATCCCAGTCCAATCCCAAGAACTCACCCGCCGGGTTGTGCCTGGCTCCTTTCAGACCCCCTTATCCTTTCTTTTGCTGCCCCTTTCGATTTCACAGCTTATTTCCTTCCCCTGGTTGCCCCACCAGCGGATTTTACCCTCCCCATCTCCAGGCTGGTGCCCAAATCCCATCTGACCTGCTCAGCCTCTTTGCATCCATGGTCAGGAACTGGGAAATCCGGCTTAATCCCGCTTAACACCAAAGGTGCTAAGGATCCCAGGGCCATGATAAATCCTGCGTGATGCTCTTATGGGCTGGGAGTACCAAAACAGGGTCTTGAAACTAAAATTGTGATAAAAATAATTTGTTCCAGCTGGTGGCAGCAAAGCCTAAAACATAAAGCGCAAGCAGCAGCTCTGCCTGCAGCAGGCACCTCGTCCTTGGGGGACTTGGGACAGAAAAGCGGGGCACAGCCCCTGGCTGCTGTGGTCCCCACGCTGTCCCTGTGCCAACCCTGCTGCTGGGCACACGCCGGGCAGGGGACACATCCACGGGAGGCTGCTGCCTGGGGGGTGGCCCCAGGGGAAGCCTTCATGGGGGCACCCATGGCTGGGGGGCTGCACATCTGCTGCATGCTGGCTTGCACACGGGCTGCACACCCGGCTGCATGCAAAGCTGCATGCCAGGCTGCACATCTGGCTGCATGCAAAGCTGCAGACCCAGTTGTGTGCGAGGCTGCACACCCGGCTGCATGCAAAGCTGCGTGCAAGGCTGCACATCTGGCTGCATGCAAAGCTGCAGACCCAGTTGTGTGCGAGGCTGCACACCCGGCTGCATGCAAAGCTGCGTGCAAGGCTGCACACCCAGCCAGCTGCATGCAAGACTGCACATCTGGCTGCATGCAAAGCTGCGGACCCAGCCAGCTGCATGCAAGACTGCACACCCGGCTGCATGCAAGGCTGCACACCCAGCCAGCTGCATGTGAGACTGCACACCCGGCTGCATGCAAAGCTGCACACCCAGCCAGTTGCATGCGAGACTGCACACCCAGCTGCATGCAAAGCTGCGGACCCAGTTGTGTGCAAGGCTGCACACCTGGCTGCATGCAAAGCTGCGGACCCAGTTGTGTGCAAGGCTGCACACCCGGCTGCATGCAAAGCTGCGGACCCAGTTGTGTGCAAGGCTGCACACCCGGCTGCATGCAAAGCTGCGGACCCAGTTGTGTGCAAGGCTGCACACCCGGCTGCATGCAAAGCTGCGGACCCAGTTGTGTGCAAGGCTGCACACCCGGCTGCATGCAAAGCTGCGTGCAAGGCTGCACACCCAGCCAGCTGCATGCAAGACTGCACATCTGGCTGCATGCAAAGCTGCGGACCCAGTTCTGTGCAAGGCTGCACACCCAGCTGCATGCATGGCCGCACACCTGGCTTCGCCCTGGCTTGCAGCCCAGCCATCCCAGCAGAGCAAAGCCGTGCCCAGGCAGTGCCCAGCTGCGGGTCCCAGCTCAGCACAGCCCCATCCTACAGTTACCCCAACCCCCACCCCCACCCTGTTTGGTTGTTGAACCCAAACCTACAGCTGGGGGGGGGGTGGGGGGGGCGCGGGGGACTCGAGCTGCAGGTTGGGGGAACCGATGCGATCAGAAGGGTTTAATGGATTCATTACAGCGGCCCCCGCTGATGGCAAATCAGGACCCATTGGTGTCATCCGTTCCCCAGCCAATGCCCCCACCACCCAGCCGGGGGGACCTGTGTCCCCCAGAAACCAACGGAGGCTAGCAGAAGGGCCACTCAGGCAGGATCCCCCCGGCTGCCACTTGCCAAGGTGGCCACTGGCTCACCAGGCCCCTTGGGGCCATCCTGGTGCAGGCAGAGCCCCCATGGGCAGAACTTGGGCCACTCAAGGGCCACCTACCCAAGGGCTACCCAAGGTGGGCACTTGGCTGTGCCAGCCCTGGGCCGGGGTCTGCACTGCAGCTTCAGTTGAATGTGGATGTGGGGCAGGAGCCCCCCAACCCACGCCGACGAGGTTTGTAAACAACCCCCTTCCCCCGAGCTGCCCCGCAGCTGGACTGGAGGTGGCACAGGCAGGTGGCAATGGCACCATGACAGCCCCAAACTGCTGCCCCTGGATTAAAAAAAACCAAATTGTGCGTTAGAGGCACGTTAGCTGCAAGGTAGACCTGGACTCTAACGGATGTTTTCCCATCAAAACAAGGTTCTGCAGCAGCGACTCGAGACACGCCAGGCAGCTACTGTGATTTCACCTACTGAATTATGGAGGAAAAGCACCCTGGGTTTCCAGCCCTTCCACCCCTACAGCAGCTGCGTTTAGAGGAGAACGTGGGATGTAACCCACGCAGGGGGAGCAGCTGCCTGAGCCCCCTTCCTTGCCCTGGTCCCCAAGGCGCATGGGATGCTCCGTCCCTGCAGGATGCTCCATCACCACAGGAGCCCACCCCAGGGACAGAGGGGTCCCTTGTCCCCAGCTGACTCCCAGCATAGCACAAAACTGCTCGGTTAAACATCAAACCTCACTGTAAATAATTAATTCCTTGCAACCTAAACAAAGAGAATCCAAAATTACAAAACCCTGATGTCGCTTCCCCACTGCGCTCTGGAAAAGGCACGCTGCAAACTGAGACTGGGGAAGGCCAGTAACAATAACCATCCCATCCATAATCTCAACCTTAAATCCTCTTTCCCAGGGGCTGCCGGAGGCCCATCCTCTCCAGAAAAATGATGAAGATTAAGCATTTTAAAATCAGGTCATTGCAAGGGAAGTGTGTGCTCTACTGAATCTTGTTATCGCGGGTAGGTGTGTGCAAGCCCAGGGTGGGGGCTCTGCTCGTGGCCGGTGTTGGAAGCACCACAGCCCCATCACCCGCTCCTCCGACCCCGCTACCGCCGTGCCACGGGCCAGGCTCCTTCCCCACCACCGAGCACCCCCGTGCCCACTGGCACGGTGTAGTTCCGCATCCTGCAGGTTCTTCTTCACCCACTTACCGGTGCCGGCTGCCATTGAAAGAAAATCCCCCCGAGTCCCCAGCAGCCGGAGCTGCTGCCCAGGACGGCCCCGCCGGCGATGCCCATCCCTCGGTCAAACCCAGGCACACGCTCGCTCTGTGCATCACGTACCGGTGTCCATAGGTCAGTCTTTCCACCATACCCAAAACATTTATTTCTCCAAAACTATTGCTAATGACAATGGATACATTTTGTTGCCCCAGTATGGATTTAACATTTCCAACACATATACGCCTAATACTGTACAATACTGTACCAAAAGGGAAAAAAAGGATGTACCTCCATATTGTACAGAGTTATATATACAAAGTACAATTTTACACAGTTTAATATATACACCATATATATATTGGTGTAGAAGACATGGAACAATGGAAACCGTTTTAGCAAGAACATTCCATCCCACCACTAAACAACTGCCGTCAATAAACCCCCGAACCCCAACGCACCATCGAGCCCGAGCCCATGACCGCAGGACCGAGGCTTCAGCCCGACACAGAAAACAAAAGATTTCCAGACTTTGCGACCGAACTTCCCTACGTTACAGCAGAACCACGACATCACTGCGATCCTTTAAAACGCGTCAGAGATGGTTGTCGGTAATTGCCCTACATTTGGCTACATCGAGCTGGTCTTTTGAAGAACCTGCTGCTCACAAGTATTGCTCCAGCAGTTTGGCACGCTCACGAGTCCAATCCCTTTGGACTTGGCTTACTCGAACGACAGGACTCTGCCTGGAGAGAAAGGCTGGTGAAGTCCGCTTCAGAAGTAAGGTTACTAAGTGCCTTTAAAAGAAAGGGTCTATCTATTATTTCCATTGCAAACTGCTAAATATTTACCCTGTATGAAGCTTGGTAGATCAAGTATTAGTACAGGAGGGAGCCGCCCTCCCTTCTCCACCTTCACCTCTTTTTGGCCCATCGTTGAAAAAAACAACACTCTCTTGTCTCAAACTACGTTATAGGAAGCACAAAATGTAACAGGAAAAAAACACCAAAAAACCACACAACCAAACTCCGAACCACCACCTTACATTTTCCAGGGCTTGCATCGCTGTCTCGGCATCTCTAGATACACCGAAATAGCCTCCTAGGACCAAGCCCGGAAAATAATTCATCTGCCCTCTGGCAGGGCGGGCGGTGGAGGCAGAGCAATTACAACCACCCCCAGACCATCACACCCCCTCGAGCCTTGGTGGGCACAAGGCAGCGGGTCAAGGGTTTTTTTTTGTGGTTTTTTTTTTTTTTTTTTCCCCCCCCCCCCCAAGTACCAAGTTGTCACACACACACACGCAGAGACAAGCAGAAAGCTGATCTGGAGAGAGAATAATCTTTGAAAGGGATATGTAAAGCTCAGACCCCAAGGTTCAGCCCAGAGCTCGGCGTTTGCCCAGACCCCGAGGCTGGAAGCATCCCGCAGAGATCCAGCCAGGAGAGCGAGCATCGCTGCCCTCCACACCGCCTCCAGCGCTACCGGCCCGCTAAAGAAACAGCTTTATCTCTACAACTGCATTTGTGGGATGGTAGCCAAGGCCAGATTAGCCCACAAAAAGGCTAATTATTGGTGTGAAAACTAAAAAAAAAAATTAAAAAAATCTCTCAAAATAAATAATCCCCAGCTTGTTAAAACTCAATTTCTGTTCTGGACAGGCTCATTAGTGATGGGAGTGCCCAAATGCTTCTGTTTTCCTTCTAGTTTTTTTTTGTTTTGTTTAATTTTAAAGCAGTTTTCCTAGCGTGCAGTTCACAGACCAGTGAGTAAGCGTACTTATACTTCACAGCACACCCCTATACAGTCAGGGCTCCATCCTGCCCGGCACAGGCACCCCCAGCCTGGCCCACTGACCAGCACCACGCACCCAAACTCAAGAGGGGTAAAGCGCCAAAGCCTGATGCACTGGATAGGGACCAGGCAGCTCCGCGTCTTACCGAGCTGAGCAGACAAATCGCCTCAATGGGTATTTTTCCATCATTACTATTGCCTTACTAGCAACTACGCCCTGCTGAGAGCACAGTCTCCTTTACGTGTTCCTACAATATGTATTTCATCAGGCGACAAGCATTCCAGTCCATCCAGTACAGTCTGCAAAGGATCTGAAGCGCTAACTAGAGACATCTATTTCTATCGAAGAACATCTCTCAAATGCTTAACAAAACCTATACAACGTTCAACTGGGTTCAACTGAATTTGAGGTTTTGACACACAAATAAGGCAGCAAACTCCATCTGCAATGACCACCTCTTTTGTCTTAATATTGCTAGAGCTCTTCCACGCGCGCAGGCGAGCAGCCAGGCGACCGCTTGCTCTGCACCAAGGGCAAGGTGGGGGGCTGGAACAGATAGAATTTCTTGCCAAACTCTGAAGTGTTTTGATTCGGTAAATAAATTTATGAGAAGTTGGTTATCTTAACCTACTTTTATGCAAGAACAATCTTGCCTTAAAAGAAAGAAAGAAAGAAAGAGAAAAAAAATCAACAAAAACTCCCCAAACCCAACATATGAGGTATTCATCACAGGAAACCCAAAGACTCTTTTCGAACAGGTATCAAAATACATACATATACAACAATTATTTTTTTTCCTGCTGTCACAGTGTACTCTAATTAATCATTTTCATTGAAACAAAATATCCAGTACAGATAGAGAGAGTTTGCTCATGTTCCACTGCTTTGACATGAAGAACAAATTTACAATTTATAAACTGCGAGCCTTTGGATTACCTCGGAGAGGCAGAAATTTCGCGATCGTTAAAGCACACTGCTCAATTCCCAACTAGGGAAATAAAACATAAAAGGTTAGAGCTTCAAAAACTATTAAGATTGATCACCTAAAATCGTAATTTTATTTTAAAAGTTTTGGTTTGGATTATTTCAATCCAACATCTGATGAACAAGAACTCTTTGTTCATACAAAGCAC
Organism: Falco naumanni; assembly: GCF_017639655.2. Taxonomy (NCBI): domain Eukaryota; kingdom Metazoa; phylum Chordata; class Aves; order Falconiformes; family Falconidae; genus Falco; species Falco naumanni. The sequence continues at coordinate 7,041,267 of NC_054070.1, forward strand.
TATCAAACAGACATAACGTTATTCCAGTTATCAAACACTTCTTGTCTTTATATTTGACACAAACATTACATAAAAGTCATGAAAGAGAATTTCCATGGAAGAGCTAATATTTCTTCGGAATATGAAGATATGAAGTAACATTGATACCTCCCCAAGCAAACCACCGTGTCGTCCTTGTCCACCCTGCGTCGCCCTCTCCTACAAGCTGCCCGCTGGTTTTGCAGGGAGCAGTGCCAGCATTTCCAGTTACTCTTTCCCACCTCTCCTGCAGCGACTGGTCATAAAACACTTGTGGCAAATGTTCTCTCAGCCTTGTGTGTTCACAGAGTGAAGCACAGAAGCTAAAAGTTTCCTTTGTGGGTTTTTTTTTTCCCTCCCCCGCTTTTTCTGCTCTCCCACGTGTGTGTTTGTGTGTGCGCGCGCGCGTATGCGTGAATTTTCTGCTGGCTGGCCAGACCCAGAGCACGTGGAAGAGGAAGGACGATCTTCAGCCTGTCATATTGCTTGCTGTAAGTGTAAGTGTCAATCACAGTGCACACCAAAATTCCAGTTGAGTTGCTCGATATACAGGTTATCCTGCTAAGCATATTCCCCTTGACAGTAGGATTGTCCCAGAGCTGTGGATGCTAGAGATAAGCACAGTAATTCATATACAGACAGTTGCTGTTACAGTAACCTGAAGTCTTTTTTTTTTTTTTTGTCTTTTTTTTTTTTTAAATCTCTTAATTGCCATTCATACTTCAGACCTCGAAGATAGAAAAGAGCATCTCTTCCAAATGTGCTGTGCGTGGCTGGACACTTATTCTTAGAAACATGAATGCTAGGCATAAAAATATAAAGAAAATAAGGCATTACAAATGAGTCGGAAGTAAATTTACAGAGATCCTGCTCCTGACACAGATTAGCTTTGGTCGTTCACGACCAAAAAAGAAAATAAAACCAAAAAACTCCCTACTTAAAAGTAAATGCCAGAAAGTTCTGCCTGAGCAAAAAATTACAAGTTTAATTCTGTTTTTCCCCAAAAGAACAAGTGATTCCTTGGTGGTAGAAGTCCATCAGAACCTGAGAACGAAGGTCGCTGGTCGCACTGTTGGGGATCTTCCCCTGCGCGAGGAACAGGGTCAGGTCCAGTGACAGTCACACACGTACCGCGGCGCTTCCCAAGGGGAACTGCTGCTACAGATCAGCTAAGGAGAAGTGAATAATAAAGAGCGTTCTCACCAAAAGCTTTCCCATGTTCCCCAGTTTTCATATGTTCTCAATTTAGGACACAGAGAAAGTTGGCGTTTCTAAAAACCATCATCAATATGGATATATTACTTCTGTAGAGACAGGGTGTGTGTGGGGATGGACAGGGACACCATAAAGCCCTGTTCCTTTCTTCGAGTAACATCCTAAATGAATCAGAAAAGTACATCTCAAACTGTTCTTAGAAACGTAAGTTTTCTTTCTTCTTTTTTAATTACTAAGCGCCAATTAAAACAACATGGCAGTCACAAGGAAGCTAAGTGTGAGAAACCCACAAATTTAAAAGAAACTCAGCTAAATGGGAGAGAAAAATGACTTTTCTTTTCTTGTCCTTGCCTGAATTTGATGAAAACTTAAGATGTGCAGCTTTTTTTAAATCCCAGAAAAGTTGGGGAACCAGGTGAACTGAAGGTCAGCCAGAGTCTCCTCTCTTGCAGGACTGCGAGATCTTCTTTACCGTTGTAAAGTGGCACACGCCTTTTTTTTGTTTTGTTGGTTTTTTTTTTCCCCCTAATTTTTTTTTTTTTAAATTAAATAAACGTTAGCATTGTGGAAAATTCCGAGTAGAGTACAAAAGAGTTCATGCAGCCTGCTAGCGGCTGAAGCATTTGCTGCCTACCATATAAATACAAATACTTAGAATTCATTCACATGGCTGCGGAGTCCTACGGAGGCATGCCAGTCTACCAAGGAACACGTCGGGAAGCCACTCCAGAAGCTGCATGCTGCCACATCACCGTCCCCAGCAGCGGCTCCTACACCGCTCTATAAGAGCGGAGATCCCTAAAGCAGGTCACAGCGGTCACAGCCACTGCCCGAAGCGTTTGCAACCAGAAAAAGGGAGCAGATACAAAGCTTGAGAACTTCCGACCGAAGTTTTTACAGTGCTTGTAACTGGGATTTTGGTAAGGATCCATCTTGATATGTGACCAAAACAAGAATGTGTGCGTTAGTAAATGAACTCCCGTCAGAGTACACTTAGTTTTCAGAAGTTAACTTGCTTTTTTTACATTCAGTCTCCCGAGACCACACACCACATCACAGCCTATGGGGCTGAAAATTACACTGAAAAACAATAAAGCTGTTTTTAAATATGGGAGAGCAAAGGGGAAAAACAGCTAGATTGTCCATAAGCAACAACTGGGCTCTTTCTTATGCTCCTAAACCTTAGGAACATGTTTGTTTATATTTGCACAGACACATATTACGTATAACTCCACAAAATCTAAGAGTGTTCCAGAGTAAACTATTTTTCATGACAAGTGTCGACTAAAGCATGAGGTTGGATGGCCAACAGCTTTGGCCCTGGGGGGGAGGAATGGGGGAGCAAACAAACAAAACCAGAGGATGTGATGGAAGTTGAGACAGACCCTTAACCACCGTGGCACCAGCGGGCGACGTAATAATAATAATAATAATGCACAAGAAACAGGCATGTCCAAGCTCCACGTAACCAGTGGCACCAAAACATGCAATAGACTAAAATCTATCCTATTGTTTCCCTGTGATAAATGAAACACAGAATATATAAGTCACTACACCAGTATTCAAAAACATGATGCCGCTGAGTATTTCTTTCAGCGGCCGAACACTTGAACAAGGCATCAGCTAGAAACCAAGATCCAATTCATCGCTTTTTTCTGTGTTTTCCTCCTCAGCTTCACAGTGACCCAATTCTGGATTTCCTAAGCGTGGCATGAACTGTTTTGCCTTACGAACATCACTGACGCGGGGACATGGGACGAGGTTGTTACCACTCAAGTTCACTCCCAGGAAGCGCTCCCAGCAGTAAGTAGCAGTTCACAACTAACCTTCAGCAGAAGTCCAAAAATTAGTTAAATAGGAATTTTCATGTCTTTAGCAGAGTTCTCTTCATCTGAAACAATACAGCTGTATCCACAGAGCAGCACCAAGTTTATCAGACAGTACAGGACTTGTCAGCGGGCTGCTGAGATGCAGAGGAGGCAACGCCAGGGCTCGTGGTGGTTGTTTTGGGGAAAACTGTCGGCTTCGGCCGCGTCGCCGGAGGTTTCACCTGGGTGGCCATTTTGACCGACTTCACCGGCCTGAAGGTGCACGGTATGTCGCCGGCTGTGCTAGCGCTGCGCTGGAAAGCTGGTTCAGTGTCCTTGAGGATCTGAGTGTGCAGAGGGCTGGAAGGTTCTGAGGTGGGGGCCACCACCGGAGACGTTTTCAAAGGCTCCAGGGTGTCGAGGACAACATCTGGCGTGTGCTTTACGCTGCTTTGCCTTTCCAGCTCCCGCAGCTCGTTCAGGGCAGAGTTCATAGTAGCTTCAATATCCTGCAAACACAAAAGAGAAACCGAGTGAATAACAGAACCCCGACACAAAAACACAGAGATAAAAGCCAGCCTTTGAGAACGACGTCTTTGTTTTCAGCCTGTAAACACCAACGCTCAAACCCACCGGCAGGTCAAGGACCTTTAGGCGTCAAAGCGAAACCCACGCCAAACTCCACAGCATTACATGCTAAAGCCAATACGCAGTAAGATTTTCCATCGACAGGGATCAGAATCATTACTAGCACTTTCTCGATGCTAATCCGGTCCTTTATTGGTCCTGACGCTGCTTGGACTTCAAAGACGAGTACAATCCCAAAGTGCAGCAACAAACAGAACAGCGCACGATTCAAAGCATTAGCATCCCTTCTTCTGCTTCATTGCGCACATGAGATTCAGGAGAGTAAATTCTCGAAGAAAGAATTGATGATTTTGACAGTGGCTGATGGGCCACACACCAATGGTGAAATCCTTGCGTGTTCTTGCTGCCTCACGGGTTTTCCTGCTGGCCCAGCTGTCTTCCCTTCCCAGAAAGGTATTACACAGGACGCAAAATTTTAACATTTCAGAAAACACGGAGGATACCAGAAACGGGGATAGAAATTCAAGGTGGCGCTTCTCCTTCCTCTTCTAAAATATTACAGTTGTTAACAAAGAACTTTCGAGATACCAACGTGGCTTTTTCTGTTCTCGGCCGCAGCCCGCACCGCGGAGCCCACTGGTGTGCCCTGTTCACCAGAGAGCAGAGGAGCTCAGCCGTTCGGTGACTCATGCTTTGGCTGCAGCTTTTCAGCTTCCTTAGAGGTTTTGCAGGGGTGGGGAAGGTAAATCAGTGAAGGGATGGTGGAAGGAACCAGAGACAGTAATCTGACACCCCCCGTCTATCTGGAGGCCGGGCAGATTTACTTAGGAAGTTCGGAAAAGACGTAAAATGCACTGTGGTTATTAGATGGTGTTTGAACAGATTCGACAGGGCAAAGAGAAACCCTGATTTAACACTTTTTTCCACACCTCCCTCCCCTTTTTCTTTTTCTCCCCAGACTCTTCTCCAGTGAAAACAACGGAGTTAACATTCTGGCAGGAAGAGGAGACAGAACAACTTTAGTTGGAGCTTAATTGAAAAAAGAAAGAAACTGATTTATGTCAACCGAAGCTTTGGAAGGACAATAAAACATGGAGACAACAAGAACCACATATTACAATTCCACTGTAACAAATGGGCTGAAGATTATTTGTAATGGCAAAATACAGCTTTCCACCAGAAAACTTATCAGATTTTTATTTAGGCCTATTTATTACTTGGCATTTCTGTTTTGTCAATAAAAATTATGTTTAATTTTCACATTTCTTCCCCTAGCTTCTTAGAAACCTACAGACTCCTGCACCAGGCAGAGAAGTCAGGTCTCCCAGGGCTGGCTTTGTAATCGGAGCCCCAAGCATTCCTTGCCATGCGTCCTGCAAACAGCTGGTATAGGCAACATACATGTGCAGGCACGAACCGCTTGGAGGGGGAGAAAGGGATAAAAGATCCTTCATAGGAGAGGGAAATGGGTAACATTCACATCGTTCACCCTGTTAGTAGCTGTCACTTGTCTGAGTCGAAGCCCAACTTCCAACTGTTTTCTGTCCTACGGGTGAAACCACAGATGCAGGGATGCGGAGGCACCACGTGCGTTTTGTGTTAACAGCAGTCACTGCTCTGGCAGCGTGTAGTCCCGGACACGGGATGGGACAGATCCAGGACGGGACAGATCCCTGGGAATGGAGATGCAGAGAACAGGCACAAACAATCTCCATTCAACTTGCCTGCCTCAAAACTAGCAAAGACTAAGAAAAATACCAAGGACCACCTTGGCCTTGGAGCTGCACAGCAGGAATCCACAAAGACTCTTTCCTTGTTGCCTGGTCAGCGTGCAGAGCCAGCCCCCAAAGCAGAGCTCTTTGCAAAGTTCAAGCACAGCTTTAACATCCACATCGGAGCCTGCCCTCATTTCAAGGCACTTGTCTAAGTAATGAAAACGAGCAGTATCGTGATCAAAGTTGGTTTCTCGTCACATCCCGGACCCTGGGAGCACACGAAGATACCGCTGTGAGTACAACTCAGCAGCCTGCTTTTCTTTTGACTGTACTACTCCACATGCTTCCAATGTCTAACCACAGGCAAGCCTGCACAACTGACAGGAGAATGTTAAATTGACACTAAATACTTGACTTTGCTCATGTCTTGAAGTTACGATTAATTTTTTTGCCGACAGCTTTGGAATCTGTGTAACCTTTTGAAATGGACGTTTTTATTGTTGAAACTAAGTTCTGAATAACGAACTGGGTCAAGTTTTTATGGAGGAAGGACCTGACTGTTTATCTTCGCTCATGAAAGCCGTCTCAGTGACTTACACGCAGCGAGGCTGGAAGACGAAACTCAAGCTGTGCAGTAAGTTAATACTGCATCGAGAGAAGGGAAGGGGTACGAGATTAAATCAGACTTTGCATTAAAACACCTCATTGTATCCGGCATCCGCTAGAGTTTCCAAAGCAAACCACTCCAACTTACCTGTGCAATAACTTCAGGGTCCATGGGCCGATGGTTGTTGAAGCTCTTGGACCTCCCTGCGGTCACAGTTTTCCGGATCTGCGGGCTGTCTATCCTGTTCTTCAGAGACGAGTGTCGGCTGATAGAATTGAGGCTGCCGTGGCCACTGATGGAGCATTTATCTGGAACCTCCTTGGGAAGACTTTGGCTCATAATGGGCTGAGATGAGGGTCTGGAACCGGCTATGGCTCCTGGGGAGGCTGGTTCTGCCATTGAACTACCTAGTCCATGGCTGTCACTTTGACGGAAGGCTCTTCTGATGCTGCCTGACTCTGGTTTCTTTCTTTGCCTTCAGTCACAAAAGCAAAACAAGTCAATACAAGCAGGTACACATAACGAGCTGTAATTTGAAGACATCCCCCCAAAACAACACAGAGGACAATGGGAAGAGACAAAGATACCCGGATTACAAAAACACCCAGGATTTTAGGAGTCGTGGTGAAACAGTAGAATTATAAATCGTTCCAGATTAACACTTCTAACAAGAAGACTGAGTTCCTGGCAGCTGCGCACATTCATAGCAAAAACAGAAAACTTGGATGGAATGTAATTAACTTGGTCAAGAGGAAAAGAATTTATACTTGAACAAAAAAAACCCTCTGTGCCATCAACAGGTTTTGATGATGTGTTTTTATTATATTAGAAGAGCAGAGCTACAATTTTTGACTGGAGGACACAGTATAAGTCTACTAAGCTCCTGGCCCAAGGCATCAAGTTATTATTTTCAGAGATTGGCAAGCAAAGAGCCCCATAGTTTGGGGTTAGTGATCATTTCCAATATTTGCTGGTGGTAATAGATGTTTCTTTTTCATTGCCTTAGCAGGACCACATGGCATTATCTACGTAGGGCTACAGATATACCAAAAGATGATGTCAAATGGATAAGCTGGTCCAAACAATTTAGTTTCCACCCCAGCACCATGCAGACTGACAGCACGATTCCACTCAAATCATATGAAGGCCAATGCAGCAGAATACTTTATGCCATAGGTCTGAAGCTTGGCATCCATTATACAGGGAAGGATCCATTTATATATAGCACCAGCCCCATGAATAACTGCAAGAAAGTGTTAACTCCAGTAGGATTTTGGCATCCAAATAATAATTCAGTGGGTGGCACAACTGTCATTGCGAAACCATCTGATTTAATTTTGCCCAAGTCTGTTCACACATAGGTCAGAAGATTCATTCCTAAAGAAAAAACAACAAAATGAGTCTTATGCTACTATTGCTAAATATCAGTTTCCCTAGTAAAGGGAGAAAAAACCTGGAGGGGACATTACCCAGGCTTCTTAAAAACACTACATACAACGCTACCAAAACCAGCAGATGGTGCAGCTCCAACACAGGTCTGTTCATTATACAAATCTTTCCGTAACTGACAGAATGGCATACTTCAATGGCTCAGACAATAAATATCATAAAAGAAAGCCCAGATCCCAAGCTGATGCAGATTATCTAATGAAGCTATGTTATCAGTGGAGCTCTGCCAACTCCCCTAAACTAAGGGCCAGGCTCTGTGTAGGACATTAGCAGGTCCAAACCTTTAAAAAGGATGCATTTCTGTTAATGCCTTTACAGGCTACATGCTGTTAAATTAACTGAAGGTTAAAAATATCCACCCCCACAAAACTGTACTTATCGTTATTAACACCTTCACTGCACAATAGGGAGAGGTGGGGGTTTTTAATACTAAGGAAATAATGAGAAAGATACGGGGGATAAGCCTGCTCTAAAATCATTAATAACAGATCAAGAAATTTAGTCTATTACTAGCTTAATTTTACAGGTTTTTTACTATGTTGAGCATTGGCTAAAGTAACAGTTTCTTGTTGAGGAGGTAAAGTTAGAGCAACAGGGAGGTGTGTTGTTTCACTTGCAAACATATGGTTAGTAACCTAAGGTGAGAAGTGCTGGAGAAACGGAAGAACATTACAGGCAGTGCCAGATGGTGGGACTCAAGGTATGTCATTTAGCACAAAACGTGACACTAGTTTCTGAAGGAATTGTCCCCTACCCCATAAAACAAAACATGTTAAATTTAACGAGACATAACAAATCACAGAACATAACAACGAATACGAACACACGATTACAAGAACTCATTCTGCTATTCCCCTCCCTTTCTCTGTGTGCTTAGCTTATAAAATAGGACATATTTGGGAAAATGGGAACAGATGGCACCTTGGGGATAGGGAAAAGAAGCCAGTGGGGTTTTAAATGAGCATTGGCCACACTGGTGGCAGAGAGATAGAGAAAGAGAGAGAGAGAGAGAAACAGCCAAATACGAGCAAGTTGTAAGAGGGGGAAGCAGAGAAAAAATGGTGGCAGTGCTCATTAGTTCATCTTTTTCAGGGAAAGAAGTGTTTTACTGGACTCATCACCAAGATCTTTACAGTTAAGTAAAATAACGCAAGGCTGTTCTTACTTGTTGATGTTTGCAAGGTAAATATCTGCGACGTGACCCCCACTTGGGCAACTGGCACCAGCTCTAGCAGTCACTTTTTCTTCCGGTGGCTCAGAATTTATTTCTATTTCAGACTTCGGACTGGATCTTTCAGAGATACCATCCTCACTAGGAAGGAGGAGGGAAGGAAATCACAACCAAAACAGGACCAGCAGCACTGAATTTCAAATACAGCGCTGCGTATGTAAATATACACACAGGACAACAGCACTGTGCTAGCACCTTTCTCTTCGGAATCTTTACGTATCTTTCAAAGGAGAGAGCCTGATTTCTGTGAGCGACCTGGAGATCCCAGCTCTGCATCTTTTAACAGGCTGGCAGCACCAGAACAATTTGTGTGTCACGTCTCCACATACGTGGACACCTACACCTCTGCGCTCTGCTTATTTCAAGAGGACTCCCTTCTTGCAGGGAAGGTGGGAGGACGAACTCTCCCCACCTGGTGTCAACATCTTGACACAAACACTCCATTCCACACCTGAGTTTTAAGCAAGCCCATCTTGCAGATGGGCTTAAAGTGTAACATACGTGTCTTGAACGACGATATACTGATGAGGAATAAGGCCGTCAATTCCATTGTGGCGTCCCTCCCACCAGTCATCTGAGGCCCGCTGATAGAGTAAGAGAGAAGCTCCTTTTTTAAAGGACAGCTCTCGTGCAGTCCTGCCAATGTAGTCGAACTTCGCTATTGCTTCTATGGGCTCACACTCTAGGAGATAGAAGGGAATAAACAATAATTCACTAAACACTTGGGCTCAGGTAAGTATTCGACAGTTTAAACCTAACATAAACCAGCGTATGACAAGAGCATGGAAGAGGATAAAGTGTTGCTTGTTAAGGCAGCAGAGGGTTGAAGCAGAAAGATTCAGAGGGGAACCCCTATAATACGAGGACGTTGCAATTTCAGCATTTACCTAATATCTACGTGGTGGACACATTCACATTTTCCACGCAATAAACCCACTTACATCAATTTGAGTGTACAAAGATGGATGTGGCAACGGCAAAATTAGTCTCTCATTAAAATAATAAAAAAAATAAATTCAAAGCTAGGTAGCAATCGGGTACGTTCCAGACAAAAATCTGCCTACGGTATGCTTTCTTAAAGGCAGCTAAACTAAACCTCCTGGGCAGGTAGAGCTGTTATTAGCATTTAAGGGAGGAAAACATCCTCAGAGTCCAAGCTGCTTCAGAAATAAAGCACCTATTCAGAAGGAAACTTCTGCTGCCTGTGAGGTTCACCTGACCCAGGAGACCGGATTCTGGCACCGCGGGAGGCCACGCTATTCATCGAACTGTCATGGAAGCAAACGAAAACATTCAGTGCCTCCACCGCTGCGGTTTGTGCAGTGATGAGGAGAGCAAGCTGCTCCCCTGGGCTGCACCGTGCACGCTGAGCACGGCGGCACTGCGCTCCGAGCTCGCGTCGCCCCACATCCCACTGCTCCGGCCTGAACAGCTCGCAGAACCACCGCCACGCTGTGTCTGCAACCGGCCGCTAAGCTGGGTCCCTGTAGCGCTCTGATATTATACAGGGGGGCAATTATGGGCATTCAGACGCTCAGAAAAATCAATATGAAATTCACGTGGATTATTTTTAAGACTTAGAAAAATCTGGTATTGGTTGAGCCTAAATATATATTAAGCCAGCTCCCAATTCTAGGCAGGAATCAGGGGAACGGAGAGGAGCTCAACCACACAGCCCCGGTGGACTTCAGCCTCTAATTACTTTAAAGGAGCTTTAACACAGCCAAGCTGTCCATGAAAATCGAGTTCTTTCCTGGAGAAAGAAATATGTAGTTCCTCTTCCTGGACAAGGAAAGATAGGCCATTCCATACAGAGAACTCCTATGCATCGCAGGAAGCTTCTACAGCACAAGAGCCAGCCAAAAAGGACTGGAAGGCCAAAGATGAGCCACTGCTCTTACCATTGTTCCTTGGGAGAGCATTAGGTCTCCTCAAGAATTAGGTCTCCAAGGCCGCCCACAGGCAGGCAAAGTAGCAGCTGGGCAGGGGAACACATAGAGCGCACATCCCTCCGAGGGAGGTGATGCTGAATGCCACCGGCTCCTCAGCCGGTCCGGGGGAGCAGGGCAGAAACACCACTCAAAGGGCCCCGTCAGCATCGGTAGTTACAAAGCACAAAGTGACCGAGTGCTGAGGACCATCAGCAACAGGATCTACTAGACTGACTGCTAACCATTAGTTTCTCCATTACTAAACCGGACAGCTCAGGACTCTTCAGATCCCACGTTTCAGGTAAGCCCGTGGCCAGCCTCACGCGAATCCCGTTATCAGCCCTCAGCAACCAGCGAGTGATTTGCAAGGGTGAGAAAAGCCTGGCCCATGTTTGCAGCTTGATAGCTGCCTTGCCCAGACTCCCCAAAGCACATGGTTATCTGGTTTTGGCTCCTTCTTTCCCCTGGCTTGTTTTGCCTCCGGAGCCAGCTTCTTCATAACACTAGAAAACCGATAATGCTGTTTTTGGTGTCCCCCTCCATTTACGAAGGGGATGGGAGTGTGGTTTTGTAAATTCCATCTGTTTCATTAAGAAGTGTTTATTGTTCCAGATGAGTGCGGCACTCAGGTTTCTTATGTTTCCAATTTGCTTTTTAGGACTCTGGCTTTCGTCCAGAGAAGTGATTTTAGACTCTAATTTCCAGTAGCTTTTTCCTACTACGCTTCTGCTCGGAGAAGAAAGCTGTGTGAATAAAGAGCTATAAGGCTAAGCCAAACAATCACCCTTGCCAGTCTGACAGCCTGTGCAGGAAAGCGGCCGTTTAAAATCTTTTCACTCATACACAATTTAACAAACATACGACCTGCTTGTCTATCAGCATTTCTGACCTCCTACACCTGTCTCAAACCGCAGAGTCCACTCGCTTGTCCAGCGAGGCTGGCTGAACAGCGCGGATGCTCTGCAAAACACGACCTCTCCCCCCATCCCCAAACCAATTCCTCCCTTCAGGGAAGGCGGCTGGGATGACAGCTTTATTTTGGGAGGACTAGTGCCAGCCTCACGCAAGAGCTGCAGGAGCAAGTGCTTGCTCACATCTAAAGACTGAAGGAGTGAGAAAACCCTATGATCTCCCGTCCCACTGAGTCAGAGATGTACGCTGCCCTTCTGACGAGCACGCCTGAGGTGTGACACTGCAAAGCTCAGTTAGAAGGACGCGAGACTCAGTTAACCAGAACTTGTTGCTCCTTCAAAGAGATAGAGGCCCAGCTCCCTCCTCTGCTTTGCTGCCAAACGCTCCCTCCCAAATGCTTCCTATGGAATATTCCATGTAGGTTGCAGAACTCCATCCAAAACGCCTCCAAATTTTACCTTGCTCAGGGGCCCCACGCAATCTAGTTCCAGAGGCTGCAAAACAGTGTCCTTCTCTAATCTTTTAGCTGCTCATTTTCTCACCATTGTACCCTCTCAGCCTCACAAGGGATCTAAAAATCCCATACGAAACCAGTGCAAGTACACACCACGGTGTATCCCTCTGCAGGCTTTAGTCCCAGGCTTTACAGATGCAGGAGAAGTTAGCCTTTCCTTCATCACAGCAAATGAAACCGCTCCTTCTTTAGGTACAATCTCAAAAAGGACATGTCTTCATGCATTTTTAAGCAGCTAACACTTTTTCAGAAAGAACACACTGTTCAAGACAGCAAACTCGTGTTTCATTCCTGTGGGCTTTGTGTTTCCCCCCAACAACCTTGGTAAGGAGTCAGGGTGGCAGTGCTTGACCTTGTGAGGGAGAACGGATTTTCCAGTGTTTCCAGCAGTGCTCAACATGGTCTACTGTGTTACTGGTGTGTGAACACCATGGAACCGTTTAGGCTGAAAAAGACCTTTAAGATCATTGAGCCATGAAGCCAGCAGGAGCCGGCAATGCCATGGGAAAGGTTAGTGAGGCAACTGCTGGAGCCAAGAGCAAAAAGCAGCACAGGAGCACGTGGCAGGGCTACTGAGCAAATTCCTGAAGAACCAGCTCAAAAAAGGATGTCACCTAATTCTAAGGAATGCTACCTTCTTCCCACCTTTACAACTGAGGCCATCACAAATAAAACCATTGCAGCACCTACTTAAGACAACTGCACGGGGCCAAAACCCAAGAACAAAACCATACGGTGCCCTGCTGCGGTCAGTCTGCTTTACCTGCTGGTCAGTAGATTTGGGGATCTTATTCCCTCTGCTGTGGATGGGGCTCACATGCAGCTGTTACCCCCGTCACAGGGGGAGGCTTTGGAAGTATCAACGACAGACACTCAAAGACTGCAGTGTCACCTTTTGCTTAGGAAATACTGTGAAATTCTCAGCGTTGGCACCCCTTTTCACTGATCAGACAAGAAATGTAACAGTTTCCTCAAGGAGAGCCAAAGATTATAACTAAGAGGCCACCAGGACCCTCTGCCCTAAAACCTGGCTCTCAGTGGAAGAGGAATTGGTTTTGATTTTATTTTCCTTGCTTCCTTAAAGCAGAACCACTGGGGCTTAAACCACTCACAATTCCCTTGCCAAAGCTACCAACAGGGGAAATGCCTGGCACATGTGGAGGGGAGTGGGAGTGCATGCTGAAACATATCCAGCCTTTGGCTCTACGCTTCCCCCATGACTTCCAACTCTAAGATCCTTCTCGGGTACAGATGAGCTCAGTCATGCAAGTGTGGAGTGTGCCCAGGCCTGCTGCAAAGATGAGATACTCCCGAAAAGAAGGGATGTTTTAAAAATAGTCAGGTAACTTCTAAAGGTCCCTGTCAAGCCTGTACATTTTTACTTTTTTTGGCATCAAATGCTGTATGTGATGTTTAAAGTGACTATTCAGATTTAAACTCCACTTTGGATCCAACGTTGAACTTAAACTGCAAGGCACGGCCTTCTCTGCCTCCCCCCCAAGCAGGCTGTAGCCATTAACCAAGAAGTTCATAGATTTTGCATACCATCATCACTGGTGTGGTGTTCAGCCGTAACGTCCTGAACAGAGTCTTCTGTCGAGGCTCTCTCTCCATGAGGGCTTTCACTACAACAGAAGGAAACAGAAACGGTGCTTTACATCAGCAGAAGTTGAGTTTCCTCATTTACAACAATCAAAGATAACTTAACTAGGAACATCCATATCGGAAGTCAATACCCAGGTTCCGCCGTGACAGACACTTTGCGGATGTATTTGCACATACTGAAGTCGCTGTGTCTAGAAATCAAGCTAAGTTCTTACTTGATCAAGCAAACCAAACATTTTCTTTAACCTTCTTGTATGCTAACAAAAAAGTCCAACTCCGGGTCTTAGAACCTGGACATCTGGAGATGCTGAGAAGTCAAGACAGCAGTGGCATGTTGGGTCTAGCTCCTCTCCGCCATGCCAGAATTATTGCCTCAGCTGTATTCTCCATTGCTCTAATTAGCTCATTAGATGTCTGATGAGATAGCTGCCACTTCCTACTTCCTAGGGGAAATTATTTCTCAATTCATAATGATATTTCCAGGTCTGAGTTTGTCATCTCCCTCCTTCCCTTTTATCATTCATTCCACTGAACAACTCCCATAGCCAGATTAATTACCTGGAATCTTTATTTACAGAGCACCTAAACCACCAAGAGTTCTCGTTTATGTTTTCCATGAAGAAAAGCTTTGAAAGCATCAATAGACAACAAGTGGCAACCAAAGGTTATGTTTTTATAAGAAGCTACATGAGCAGTTCCCTCAGGACAGGAGCAGAAAGGAAACTGGAAGAGGATCCATTGCCTCTCCCGAGCAGCTCCCCGGACCCGCTGCCAGCTGGCAGCACTGCCTGCCTGCCCTGCCTGCTCGACTTAGGAGAGAAAAAAAAAAAAAAAAAAAAAGGTGAAAAAAAAAGTGCTCGCTCCTCATCTTACCAGACGCTGTTGCTAAAGACAGAACCGCGTTTGCTGCACTCTTATGCTGTAGCTCGTTAAAAGGGGATTTTTAATTCTCTCCACACAGTACTAACTTCATCCCTTGCTTTGGCCTTGCAACGGTTAAAGTAAGTGATCATGGACGTGCAGGGCTCTCCCTTTGGTCGCCCACCTCCCATAATCTTTGAACAGAGAGAAAAAAAGGGGAAGGGGTAAAGTGTTTGAATCATTCTGGTGTCTCATTATGCTTAATCCGCATGACACTAAGCTGCCCTACCATCTTCTGAGTCAGTACCTCAGGAATCAACCTTTCCCGTCCTTTGCAAGTGCCTTTATGCTACTTAATAAAGTTTACAGAAGAATCTGAAGCCAAACGGAGGTCCCGAGAGGAACACAGCATTGAGGGCTAAAGTTTCACACAGACTGTGAAGTAATGTCGCATACAGCCAACGCTAAAGATCCAAATACTGCACAAAGACCACGTGTTTCTTCCTATCCAACAGCACTTTCCACCAAAAAACCGTGTCCTTGCTGCAGGCTCAGTCTCTCTGTTGCGTGAGCCCCGGGATGCTGCAGTGGGAAGTGCCAGACTGCTGGGTTTCACCCCAAGGGCCCCGAAAGTGCCAGCAGCGTGTACCACCAGCGGAATGCCGTGCAAGCCGAGCATCTATAAGCTATCTCCTTCCCTGTGATTCCGCTGGTTTCACTTGCCGTATGCAGGGCTCCTGGACCCTCCCCACGCTGTCCTCGTGCAGTCTCAGCCAGACAGACGCAGCACAGTCCCAGGCTTGACTCAAAGGCAGTATTTCAAAGACGCCTGCAGCACAGACCTGGATTTGTCATAAACTCTGAACCCTGCCCTACCCTCCCCTGCCCCAGGCAAGCTGTTTCAAAGCTCCTCGGCAGCTGCCGGCTCGCAGCGAGAGCGCAGGCACGAGGCGCAGAGCACACGAGCCGTGGCGCTGAGCCCGGGCAGCCTCCACGCCAAAGCACCGTCTGCGAGTTCCCCGGCACCACGACGGCTCAGCCCAGTGGAGCGGCACCGGGGGATGGCCAGCATCGCAGGCTCCGCTCCCCGATGAATCAGCTGAAGTACAAGGGTTCACTCTGCCGCTTGCACGCTTCGCGGCGAGGAGCCCTACGGGCAACACCTACAGCCCCCCACACACCTACAGCCCCCCACACACCTACAGCGGTTCACTCTGCCGCTTGCACGCTTTGCAGCAAGGAGCCCTATGGGCAAAACCTAACAACTATCTAAATACCAGGGCTATGAGAAGGCTTGAATGGGAACCAGATGCTTCTTCCTGGCTTTCGGCAGCCTCCCTTGCTTGCTTCTACCCTCCTCTGCTTAACAGGGTCTCAGGTCATGGTGGTTAGGAAAGGCAATGAAGAAAAAACAAACGCCTTCAGAAAATCGGTATTGCCTTCCAGGACATTCTGCCTCCTACATGCTCACGTGAAGTATCACCCGTACCGAACACGTCCCATTTTTATTCCCTTCACCTTATGGGACAAAACCTCTTGTCAAAGTTAATGTATTTCTTTAAGGTCATAAATATTCTTAGATTATTTTTTCCCCCTCTCTACAATTCTTTCACATATAACATCAGCTAAAGACATCAGAGTGAAGGGTAAAATTATCAGAATTTCCAAAAGAGGCTCTGGCAAGTCTTCTGCACACAGCAGCTAGAGTGGAGGAGCCTTTCCTCGTCGCACGTAGGTTAAAGCTGATGGTTAAAGCTACTCTGAAACAAGCCGGGGAAGCAAGGCTAGCTCTGTCACCAGGCTGACATCAGTTACAAAACTTACTTATTTTAGTATATTAAAATAATCATTTGCATTCTTGGGACACTGGAGGAGGGAAGGAGCAGGGGGAGAAGCAAGACACAATTTAACATTCCTCATTCTCAGAGGGAGAGATCAGCTTGGCCAGTAGGAAAGAAAACACCTACTTTCCTTCCCCCACTCCCCAACCTTCCACCTCAGATGACAGGAGCCGCTCTGGCTGAATTGCTTCCAGATGTGGCTTTCAGACTGAACACGCGGCCGGGCCTCTTGAGCTTTAAGCTGGATGGAAATGGTGATTTTGCATTCCTCCCTCTTCCCTCCCCCACCACCAGTGCTGCCCTGAAAATTAAACCATGCCACAGCTTTCCAGGTTCAGTTGCAAGTGACCCCTGCATCTGAAGAAAAAAAAAAAAAAAAGAAAGAAAGAAAGAAAAGGCAAAAGCAGAAGAGAAAAAGAAAGAAAAGGCAGAAGCAGGAGGGAAAAAAAGGGAAGAAGAAAAAACTGATTTTGGCAGCTACCATACAACACCCAAGTAAATCCCTACACAACCTTGCCCTTTAAGATAAGTGAGCTAGGTTTGACAACTGAATAGCTACTTTCTACCAGCTTATTACTTTTTAAGTTGATGACTCTCCAGAGATAGCAGAGCCACATTCTCTTCCATAAAACAGATTTCTGAAAGCCTGGGCCAGATGCTTACATCCAGAATTAGACAACGCAGAACGCATGACTGTAGCATGCTAATCTGTAAATAAATATCCACCCATTCATTTTCTCCTCAGCGGTACGTATCATACCAATAATCCTCTGTGTTTCCACCTCTGCTATAGACTGGACCTTCCAGCTCCCTTGGTCCTGGGAAGATGTTCTCATGTTGGATGATGATGGTTTTGATCAATTCGTTGACATGAGCTTGGCAAGAGACTTGATCATGACCTTCAGGCACAGACATCAGCGTTGGCCCAAAGCAGATGGCTAAATTGTAGGGATCCATCATGTTCTCTTCACTGAACTGAGACAAACTGCAAGAGACAGAAGTGGGGAGGAGGGTTAACAGCAGAAACCATCACCATCATCTGCCGGAGAACACACAGCTGAGCTCGGAAGGTTTGCTGTGGGCTTTCTGCTGTTTAAAGCTGATCAGCTGGGACATGAACATTCTGGGCCTGTGTGAAAAATGAGATACTAATGGCATCTACAGAGAAATTAAATAGAAATCGCGAAGGGAATCTGAAAGCTTGAGACTACGTGAAAAGTATTGGGTGCTGACTTTACAAGGAGAGGACATTAATCTTTGTCTTTAATTCTTCTGTATTATTTTTCTTCATAGCCCACTTGCAGCCCAGCACTCAATACCAGAGTTTTATCAGGTCCCCTCTGCCTAAGTGCCTGTGATCAAGCAGAGTGTTACGTCCTTTCTCTGAGGCCAAGGAGCTTCTCAAGTGGGCCTTGTTTGGGACTCTTCTTCAGGATTTCCCAGCCAATCTGAATCTTATAGTTTCCATATGGTACAATTTTTTAAAACACAATTTTTAGCTCACTACATTTTTGTCCCAAGCCTACAATTTAAGTCTTTCAGGTACCAATTAAAGACTCAACAGAAAACTAAGTTCCAGTACAATTCCCCTTGAAACTCCCTGTTTTCTAGATCACTACTTGGAATAATTAAAAGCTACTGAGACTGGAAAGTCACATTTCACTGACTCCAACAGTGACACCTGTGAAATAAACCCTCTGCTTTCCAAACAGAAATAACCACTTGAATATATGGATAGGTTTAGTAAATGTCCTGCTCCACTTTAATACAAATCTTCACCTAAAACCTCAAATTCTAACACTGTCTCATTTTAATGTAAGGAATAAGATGTTAATCAAAAGTAGCTGATGAACTGTGGCTTTACAGAAGTAGACAGTAAGCTTCAGGACTTTGTCAGGTCAAAATATTGTCTTACAGTTTTATTTCTCCTTCACCCAAATGGTATTCAAAGGGCTTTGACAATGTATATGTAGCCTTCTGGTTAGGACATTTTTCCTTTATGCTACCTCAGGTGTCAAGACCACGTTACTGCAGGAAGCTACTGAGTCCTTGCTGCCAAGCTATGCAATGAACCGCCAGATGGAGTGTTTTAAAAAAAAAAAATACATTCAACTCTACCACTCACAGAACTCGGTACCTAGTGCTCCTTGCTGGTGTGGAACCCAGTTTCTGACTCTTTCGTATCGCTTTTTGTTTGGATTACCAGCACATTATTCACTGTCATTCCCGGAACTCCCTTAAGATTGTATTTGTATCATTGGGATGAATTTCAGCAAGGTTGAAAAGCCCAGGAAGGCAGATGAAACAAAGCTACTGCAGCATCTGTACCTCGAGCTGCTGCTCAGATCACACGCAGCAGCATTAAGGCTGGTTCTGTCGTTCATCACGGTTTATACCGAGTACTGCAGCAGGGCCAGGGTGCTCTCAAGGATACTCACTGATTGAGGAATGCAAAGAGGTATCTCATTACGATCAGAGTGGTCTTCGGCAGGTTCAGAAGCACCTTGCGGATGTGGAGTGCTCTCTCTTGTAAATTATCCATTGCTGAAAGGAAGAGAGAGCACCACAGGGTCACCGTCCCACCGTACCCACACAACTTGCCACTGAGTCCAAATGCAGCCAGCATACCATGACAGTTCCTGCGCAAACTCTTAAGGGTGGCAGCCACAGAGCAGCAGGAGGTGGAAAGAAGGGTCTGCCCATTTTCCAGATCCTCCGGCACTGGCCGGCATGGGAATGCAAAGGCTGCAGGACCTGCTGGCGAAGCCGCTGACAATGAAAGTCCCTGAACACATGAAAACTTCACTGCAATTCCTTCCTAGCGTGGGAGCGCTGGATGTCATCTGTTTCAGTAGTTCTGGCACAATAGCTCATTCAAGTTAGCTTCGAAAGGTGGGTGTTTAAAAAAGAAATTGTATAACACTCAAAGCAAAATTAACATAGTTAAACGGTGAGGCAAAAAGCTCTGTGTGCTGCAGCCTACTGAGAAATAAGTGGGCAGCATAAATCATCTCAGATGGGAGAACTTATTTGGAAGCAGATTTTACTTTTCATATAATGTGAATTCAACTCTGTGAATGCATTTATCAGGAGAAGAAAACCACAAACCGTTTTAGAAACAGTTATCTTCTGCTTTACTTCAAAGGCTGCCACTGCAAAGGCCATTTCACTGCTTGGACAACAGAATCATTCTTCGATTCTGAAGGACAAGGCAATAGTCAGGCCATTTAAAAAGAGGTTGTTCACATCCAAAAACCCCACAACCCTCTGCCTACCAGAACCACCTTTAAAACCCATCAAAAACGTTAACAAAACAACTGTGACCGCCTTCATGATTGATATTCTTTAACAGGAGGCAACAGATGGCCCCTCACGGTTATGAGGCTACAAGGTACATGCCTGACACCTCGCCAGCTAAAGAGAGCACGCAGAAGCATGGCAGCAGACATACAGGCAGCGTGCATCTATCAAAGCTGGGGAAAACACACAGGGCAAGAAACCCTGCTGGCAGTCCCTGCTTCTGACGGTGCGCTCCTGATGCCTTCTGATGAGAGGTCTTAAAGATTGCTTTTTCAGAAGTGGAGGTTTTTGGTTTATTCTGTCTTAAAAGAATCCTGTCAGGAAGCACCGTCTCAGAAAAATCCGCGACACAGTCCTTAAAATGTATTAATTTCTATCTCCTTGTATCTCTGAGCTAATTCATAAAAAAAATTGTTACCAGAATAAGGATAGCTGTGAGCAGGTAACTGCCCAGACTCTGGCTAACAGAGACCAGGATACCAGTGCAACACAAGCCCAAAGTAACCACAAAAAGCTCATTTCTGAGTCAGGAATAAGCAGGAGGGAAGGAGAGGAAAGTGGGAGATTAGAAAAATTAATCCGATTTCTTTTTGGATCTCCACATACTTACTGACACAGGCAATCAGATCATGAAAGATATCCTTGGGGAAGAGAGGGTGCTCCAACCCTCGAAAATAAAGCTTCAGAACTCCTGCTATTGAATCCATGTCATGGTCATTCTGGTCCCCAGCCAATGGATCTTCCCCTTCGTGATAAACAAAAAAAAGCAGGCAAGAAAAATCAGAATACTGGAGAAAAGTATCAGACTGGAAGGATGCACCTCAGCTGGATAAAAGGATTTACGCAGCACAAAATTAATCCCACCTACTCCAACTGCGTGAGGTAGAGAGATCTCTCCTGTGCATCGCAGGGGAGAAGGGAAGCCTCTGACAGCAATCCCGGGAGACCTGGGACAGCTTTCCGTCACGCAGATTACAGCCCGACCCCGGAGAGCCTGGCTCATGCCCGTGGACGGTGGTGGGGCTCCCGGAGCAGCAGTAACACTTCCAGGCTCCGAGCTCCGGGTATTTTGGTGGGGTGTGAACTTCACAGATCCACCAGCCAGGGGAACATCACCGGAGTCCAGGAGCAGCTCTTTGTGCACGCTCACAACTGAAGCAAAGGCGGATTCAGCGGACACACGAGAGACCACTGAGCATCGCACGCTTGGCTCAGCGGGATGCAGACATCTGATGTTGAATTGGCGGGGGGTGGGGTGTTTCTGGGACAGATAATTTGTCACTGCAAATATGCCACAGTTTGTCTGTATTACAAAAGAAAAGATGCCCACTTAAGGAGTTGTTCCCTAGGGAAAACTCCCTATCAGATATAATTAGATTTAATGATGGGGCAATTCTCAAATTGAAGCTATATATATCCATTATGTGACTGAAATTACCAAAGCTTGCCTATTACCTTAATAACACACAGGATAATAAATGGGCCACTACAAACCAGAGCATTATGCTTGATATTAACTGCCACCAAGGGTTCTGGATGAAGTAATAAACTGCAGAGACGTTATTGTTGACTCTGTCAGTTCTGTATATCATATGCTTTATAGAGACAAGTGTGATGAAGAAAAAAAAAGTCACCTTTTTATTTCTGCATGTTAATGCTGGAACAACTGGCTATTTTCCCAAGCTGACTGGTAATTCCTTTGTGTAAAAAAGGAGTCCGATTCTGACATCAAGCCTTTACCTCTGGCCTATGATACACATTTCTGCTTCCTCTATCTTTGAGGATTTTAATTCTCAGGTAGATGGAGTTGAAGACAGATGAAATTAGATGCCACGTTTCACACGTTTTTCATTAAACCTCTCTTCTCCCACAAGCAAAAGAAACTTGCTATGCCTTATCAATTACTGCTCATCTCTTCCAACAGCAAACACAGAAACACGCTAGCTATATTCTTTTAGAGTGATGTATTCAGGGAATTAACACAAGCCCTGTTTTCAGTGACCCAGGCAAGACTGCGGAGATGGCTGCAAGGACCGCCTGAAGAGCAAGCTCTTCTGAACCTGCTCTGCTAGGGAGAGCAGCCCAGCTAGAAGCTGATGAGTCAGGAAGCTCCCAGCCGTTCTTTGCCTTTGTATGGAATGGTTCTTCACATAGAAAATCAAATCTATTAAAAGCTATGTCAAGTTAACAGTG
The DNA here is from genome assembly GCF_017639655.2 of Falco naumanni. NCBI lineage: Eukaryota > Metazoa > Chordata > Aves > Falconiformes > Falconidae > Falco > Falco naumanni. The sequence goes on from NC_054070.1 coordinate 7,063,055, forward strand.
TCTTGAAATTTACTCTCTCACTTGCTGATATTAAGAATAAGCGTAGCCAAGCTGTGCCTCAAAAGAACACAGAAAATGTAAAATTTCATCTGCTAGCAGCCAACCTATTCATGAAGAACCGGGGGGAGAGGGTAGGAAAAGGCAGCTACACCCAGTAATGATATTCTCTGTATCCTTTAGTGTTACGAATAATCAATAAGCTATCAGACATGAGAGAAGATTGAATTCAGAATATTTATTATACAGACACTCTCCAAGATATAAACCATAACGCCAAACAATTGGATATTCAAGGTTAATGAGCACTAGGGAAGCGTTTGGGCCAGGCTTGCTTAGGAAACGCAAAAATCAACAGAAAAAATACAGCAAGTTGCATTCAAATCAGGCCATTTCAGAATATTTAAACAAACTCATACAGTTGGCAATAATTTCCAAGATACTGGAACAGATCTTCCTTACCTCTCTCAAATGCATTTTTTATGTCATTCACTTCAACTTGTGACCCAGACACTCTGAATATTCCTTCATGCTGCAAACCTGTAAGACAATAAGAGACGCTGGTAACAATAAGGGAAGATAAACTGGCACCTTCATCAGCTACAGCATATATGAGAAAGGAAACAAACAACAAGCAGAAATGTGCCGTTTTAAAAGCCATCTTTCCCTTACATGTCCAGGTACATATAGAATATGTAAAAACAGAACTCAGCACACAGAGAAAAAAATTCTAAACCTTCTTCGTAAACTGACAGAATAACTGGGTTATAAAAGCCATGCATGTTAACTTTTACCCTGAAGGATCCCCAAAGGATTTTACAACCCAGAGAAAGTCATAAAGACATGGTATATCAGCCAGAAGTAAAATACAGCTAACTACACAAGGAAGCAGTTTATTTTGCAAGAGCAATACCGCAAAGGCCCAGAGCAAATCAGCCAATTGTAACGGGAGCATTTAATTACCCCAGCACGACCTGCTATCTAGGGTTTTAGGATAGTCTTTAAGACATTCCTGCTAAAAAGCAAGCATTAGCAGCATCATTAAAACCAATTATCAAGCAGGCGAGATGTTCCAATATACTACCATCGTGACACTTTTGCTGGTACATGTAAGATGAGCAGCAACCGTTACAAATCAACTAATGAACAAAGTATATGCTTCACGTAGGGAAATCAACTCCCATTCACATTTTGTGAATTAATTTATTTATTTTTCTGTGAAACAAGGAACATTGCAATGTCTTTGCTTTATTTGTAATAACGGCTATAAACTAATAAGCTCTCTTGAATGCATCTGTAGCGTCTTCCTCTCAATTCCTGCGCCTGTTTTTATCACAACGCAGCGAAACCTTTGCGGTACGTGGCTGTATCTGGTGGCTGTGACACACAGCTATGAACAGTGCAAAGAAACAATCCCAAGTGCAGAGAAGCAAGAAGGAAAATGACATTCATCCCACACCTACGCACCAAAACATTAGAAATGTCAGTCAGGCTACCTCCAACAAAATTCATCCCTGCAATGTAAGTGCGTCAGGCAGGCAGTTTTATGATTTCTTCTGCCAAACATGGGTTTGCTGCACAAAATCACATTACTTCTAACTCCAAACTTACCTTTATGCCATCGTCTGACACTCATGCAGGAATCAGTTGAGTCTGTTGGAGATCTAAGCTAACCCAGAAATATAAATCTAAAAAGTAAAAATCTCCCGATGGCCCTGATTTGGTTTGTTTTGCAATTTGGTTTCAACGATTTTTCCAGCAAACGTCCAAGTATGGCCTTAATGAAGGATTATAGCACTTGGTTCTTCCAAGTGATGATGAAAATGGGACTCTAGATTATAGTTTCTAAAATAGTAATTAAACAAGGAAAATGAAATGGGACCTACTATCTGGCTCTGTGTCTTGGTTAATGAAGATAAATTCAACCTCTTTCTACATATGTTAATTAACAGCTGTTTCACATGCTACTAACAAATGATATCAATTAAAAATGAAAACAAATTAAAATAAATGTATGAAGTCTCTCACAGCATTCAAGGCTGTGAAGTTTACCTTGAAAACAGGTATAAATCATCTCATTGTGGCAATGAGTAAGCAATTAATTCGCTACTTGACCTCCTACATTCAAATACTTGAAAAGTATTCCTCCTCTAGGAAGAAGACTATTACTGTTGACGAAGGCCACATTTCAGGGCTCACAGCAAGGTGAGTGGAGGTGAGAATACAAGATACAAGATACAAGAAACAAAGGGATAGTGCCGGAAGAACAACATTTGCAAGGTCAGTTATTTGGAAAAGCGATCACACACGCAATACCAACTATGCAGCCACAAAATCAGCGTGACTTTATCCTGCAGTCTCTAGGATCCCTCTGCACAAGCACTGTGTCCCGAGCTACACAGAGTATTTTTCAGAAGGCTTCTACATCACTGTTCTTTTTAGAGGAAAATCACAGGACACCTTTTCTCCATAAACTCACCGTGTCTGCTAATGAATCGTATGCAGCTCTCCACGACCAGGGGAATAGCTTGCGAGGAATCCTGTGCGAAGAGAAATTTAAGTAAGAGCAGTCAGAATGCAGAGTAATGGTAGAAGCGAAGAGGGGGAAGGTAAGAAAAAAAAAAAAAGAGAATGGAAATCAAATCTGTCCTCTCATCTGCCATATTCTGCTTCCATACGTTCCAGACGTGTGTAGTAAATAGCACATCAGTGCCTTTGGTTACAGTCCACTGAGTAAGGTGCACCATACAAGTACCCACTCATGGAAAACTCTGTCGTCAGCCCAAGGCCCAACCACAGTAAAACCTTCTAGATCGCCAGTTTCCAGCTTAAACAACTTTAATTGAGACTTTTGGTATGGAAACAAGCCTTTAACACTTCCCTACTCTCTGCTTCACAGGATCACAGATTATTTTTCAGACAACCGAATTTCTGCAGCGTCTGCAGTTCTTCCTCCCATTTTGGAGAACAGCAACTAAGCAACAGAAGTGTTGCAGTTTGCTTAAGGTCAGATGCCAGTGATTAAAATTACCATGTGATTAAAACTTCCAGGTTTCTGTTATGCCTATAGCCTCTTCACAGTAAGTCTTAGACAGCAGTGCCTCTAATTTATATCAGAATGCTCACTTGTTAGGATGCTACAGTATCACATCTCGATCAGTTCAAAAAGATGACAGTCCTCTGCTCAAAAAAAAAAGCAGCAAACCAGTTCAACCCTTTTCCTAATTTTTTTAGGTTTAATGTTTTTGGTTTTCTTATTTTTTATTGAAATGTCACATAACTTGGTCATATAGTGACAATAATTTCTCTACTAATTGGCCATGGCCAGCTACAACTAGTTTTCTATACGTTGCACAGAACAGCACCAACCAATTAAGGATACTTCAGAAGCCATTCTGCTGACCCCTGAGACATGCTTTATTAATAACCATCCGAACAGCATTACAGCCTCCCCAGACTTATTTTTGAGTTTGACAGTAGGAACTCAAAGTAGTACATATTCTGGGTTCCCAGCAGAAATAAAAACTCTCAGAGCAGTTATGTTTTAAACTGTCAGGTCACAATCAAAAAAAGCCCACTAAAACCACATGCAAGCAATTTCACGCAGGTTACTGCGAGATTTGGATTGAGTGCTTGCGAACAGATTAGTTTTTAATTTAGGTTTCCAAACCAGAGACTCGAGTCAGAATATGCTTCTGAGACACCTCAAGAACTACTTGGGAAAATGGCAATCAAGACACACGCAGAGTTCATTTTCAGCACCGGGAAGGACCATTTTGAGAACGTAAATAAAGGGGCAACAATTAAGCTCAGAAAACAAAAGGTTTTGACAGCAAAACCACAACTTGCGCTGTTACTTGATTTCCAACATACAGAGATCCTAAAAACTAAAGCTGCAGCTCAAGACAGACTTATCAAATGAACTTCCAAGCCAAATTTTACCTTTATAGTATCAACAAGAATTATTTTCATTTTCCCCTGTCTCAACAAAACAGATTTTAGTTCATCAGGTACTAAAAAGTAACGGATTATCCACCACAGCCAGGGGAAACAAAGCGTCACTCTCATAAGTCTTATTACAAGAAGGCTCAATCAACAAGCGGTTACTGGTTTAATAGCCTTGCAGTGGGATACCAGTGAAAATAAAGGGAAACAGGACAAAGAAAAAACAGCATGAAACCTATAAACCATAACTGTCCAGACGGCTCAAGGCTGTTTGGCATTTTTGGTTCCAGGTCTGTCAAAAGACAGAGCAAAATTATTTTAAAATTTTGTCAAAGAAAATGAACCAAGGCTGTGGATCCATGTTTTATTGATTTCAGTTACTGAACGAGCAGGCACCAGTTCCACTTGAACAAGACTGAAAAGGTCCATGTAATTGAGGGAGGGAAGGGTAAAAATGCCCATTTTCCATCTATCCTCCCCTACACAAACATGCACTTATCCCTGTTCCATTACTTAAGGAAATGTTTATTACCTGCTTCCTTATGGTGGAGCTGCGCCTGCCGCTGATGAGATCAGAACCACCCATTGGTGCAGGAGGAAAAAAAAACCACAGAAAAGTCAAGATAATTCTCTATTATTATCAGTTCATTCATTCCATATTTCAAACCATGCATATTTCGGAGGAGGGAAGGAGCCAGATATACAAGTCAATCATAATGACTTAGTCTCATTCAATTCACGGAACTTCAGAAAGATTTTAAGTGCCTTTAAATCACCAAAAGCCTGAAATAGACCCAAGGCAGTCCACTGCTTTGACAGAAGATTACCCTTGACATTTTAATTCCAACCATATGGAAACCTGTTATATAGGGCTCCTTGTTCAAGATGAAGTTTGTTATAAATTGCACATAGCTGTTCTCTGAAAGAGCCACTCGACAGAGAGGAGAAGCAGGTGGGAGCACGCGCGTTCCTACTGTGCCGTTAACAGCTGCCATTGTGCAGTCTTTATTATAGTTTCTGATAAGACTTCAAATAAATAAATAACACAAACGCCCTCAAACACCAGCACACACAAGCCGGGCTAAGCCTTTTCCAGTATAAACCGTGATGGTCTCATTTATTTGTGTTGGTAGTCGAACAGGAAAGAGCCTCGTTTTGCCAGGATTTCTCTCTCAAAATTTATTAGTGGGGTTTAAAATTCCTACAGTTTCTTGTAAAAATGAAGCATGAGAGATAATAGTAGAGGCCATAATGTATCATGCAAGCCAATTCCCTGCTAGGGCAGATGGCTGCTGAATTATAAATAAGGTGATTAGAACTGTGATTTTTAAGACGACTGTACAATGTGTTAATTCAGAGGAAATTCCTTTTATAAAAATCAAAAACACCCAATGAAAAAAAAGAAATCAGATTCCATGGGCTGTCACAGACAATAAGGTCTATTTTAAACTATTAGCAGCAATGATTCTTTGATATTTAAAATTGTTTCATGATGAATAATATTTTATTATTACAGATGTCAGGCTCTAATTAGGACCTGTCAGCTATGCTTTGCCGTAAGGAATGTGAAAAGTAGTAATGACTCTAGATCAGTGGTAACCACCTTCCTTTTGTTAACAAGGCAGGATGATGCACAGCCCCTGCTCCAGCTCCTCGTGCCCGGCGGAGCCCCCTGAATCCATCAATTTGGAGATGGATATTTGTTATGTTTTATAAAAACCCCATCAGGAGAAGCTTAGTTATGGTTCTGTGATTGGTCCTAATTATAAGTGAAAAGTTTATTCACCATGGCCTCTATACTGCTGCAATCCAGTTCCACGGTGCCGCAGAGAGCGTCAATGGCATCAAGTGTTTTCCAGTTTATGTTACTCAGCCCCGTGCACTGGCTGTGTGGGTAAACCCTGCAGAGCCACCCATCCCACCTCCAATACACAAACAGGAACGTATTTATAAAAATCTGAGTTTGAAGAATACTTCTCTGGGTGACAGCACCAAATTAAACAGTTTCTCACACCTGCCCATCCCCTTCCTGATCTGGATTAAATGCACTGAGGCAAGAAAAAAAAAATGCAAGACCTCCACACAAACCTTTCCCTCTCCCTTGGTTATTTTTAACCCCCATCAGTTTCCAACCTGTTGCAACAGGCAGCCCTGCCAGCAGGTGTACTGCCACAACTGCAGCAGCAGCAAGCAAGGAGCAGGCACTGCATCAGAAGAAATACTCGTTACCCACCTGACCAGAGGTTACTAAACGTATATATAAAGCTGCAACACCACCTCGCACTGATGTAGGTAGGATATTTAAAGCCACACGAACTAGCAGGAATCTGCTTATGTATTAGCTAAATGAGTTATCTTTTTCTAGCAGATACATATCCTGGGCTGGTAACTGATCTAGAATGGCAGCGACCAATTTGCATCTGATTTTCCTTAAAAAATGATCCCCTGAACCGCACCTACCTGGCAAGGGAGCAGTCAGTCCGTTGACCTGTTAAGAAAACAAAGAAATACAGCATTAGGAGAAAGGAATGGGAAAACACTTCCAACAGTTTTGTAAAGGCAGTTTTCGAAGGAGCTGGAGGACAAGAACCATTGGGGAGGGAGGGGGCAGCTCCGGGGGGCTGGACAGTGGCTGCCTCCCGCAGGGGCACGGCTGGGCAGCCCACCGAAGCCCACCCCTGCCGGCACAGCTCTGTCGCAGCCGACCAGGAAACGTAGCAAACGGCTCGGGCTGCCCAAGGGACTCTTCCTTTGGAAAGTATTGTTTTTGAAAATGAGTTCCCTGTGCGTTCTAATTGTTGACTTCTGCTGCCAAAAAACTGGGCTTGTCAACCTCTCCCTCCCTCCCCCTTCCCAGGGGAACTGGTGGGGCGAGAGATTATACTTTATAAAGCCACTTACTAAGATTGAAAACATTCACAGATTTGTTAGCCCACAGACTGAACGTGCTGGCATTAAGCTATTTTGGGAGACAGACGTTTAATGGTATTTTCCACAAACATTTATAAATATAAAAACGTTCCATTAACTTGCACTGAGTTTGCAAGGAAGTGGCCAAGCTAACAACTATTGCTAAAGCAGGCAACATTTTAAAATAGCACAACAAGGAGTAAGAGAGACAGAAAACTAGTATGTGCCGTTGGGAATTGTGCAGGCCAGATCTGTTGCTGGAATAGATCATCATCAGCGAAAGCACACTGATTTACAAGAGCTGCAAATCCACCTTCCCTACAGTTGTCTTCCTGCTCCTGGGGAGATGTAAGAATGAACAAGGGAAACGTCTAATTGCTGATGGCTGACAATTAGTTGAACACATCTTGATAAGTCACTTTCCTCTCCCCACGTAAAGCCAAAACAGTGCATAATTTACATGAAAATGTTATTCTGAAGCAGAACTTCCAGCCACCTGTCCCATTTCATCACAGAATATTCATACATATAAATTACATGGCTGCAGCAACATCAAGGGGCTCCTACGTTAGGGTGACAAATGTGTACAGTAGGCAGGGACATAATTACTTGTAGATAGGAAGACTTGATGCTATTTTTATTACTGGAACTTGTCATCTTTAGATTAAGGTAATTTGCACAAGGACTAATAAATGTCACCTGAGGATGGGGCAAAGAAGAATAAAAACTGTAACAAAACCATGAATTTTCCAGGGACTGAAGACACGCAGCTGTATGCACATTTCCCAGTAAAGCTTCTAACCGTGCTCCAGGGACTTGTGAAAGGAATTTTATTTGCCCATTTCCCAATTAAGTGACATTTTATGGATAAGTCTAGGCACAGTCCCCAGTTTGTACCATTAACCTGCTCATGCGGTTTTGGAGACGAAACGTATCTCCCTTTCTCAGCTCCTTTTGATCTCACAGATTGACAGAAGTGATTTCTTTTTTTTTTTTTTCAGAACCTACTGGAGCTCACCCTGACACACACTAGGTCCCTTCACAGAGTGACTAAGAAAGCTCCGGTTTGCAAAGCAACCGCAAGAAAACAGAAGCAGCCTTTAAATCTACATAGCAGTACAGAAATTGCATTTAATTTCCTCATCTTTTCCCCCCACCACAGCTTGAGATGGGTTCAAGGGGCAGGCAGGTTAAGAGGAAATAGGTCTCGGCATGCAGAGGTCAGCTACGATCCAGGAATGTGATTAGTCACAGGGGCAGCACGGGTGTCATTTGGAGACATTTAGAGGCAGAAGAAAAATACCCTAAGGACACAGATCTTCAGCTTCACCCACCCTTTCTGCAGGACAGCTAAAGAGATGAGCAACTTTAAACAATAAACTTCCAAACAATGGCAACCTTCTTGCCTTACCTTCTAGCAGTTTGGGTCTGATAAACATAAACCTCTTAATTACTGTAGCAATAAGTATTTTATTTTTATACTGCATTTTTAAACTGAAAGCAAAGCACTTCAAAGACCACATGCTGTTTAAGTTTTCATTCAGAAGATTTGCACGCCATAAACTGTGGGGAGTCCAGTTAAGTTACATATCAAAACATGAGCCCTGCTCCAGCATATAAACCCAGGAATGAGTTGAGCCATTTTTTGACCTGAGGTTTAGATTGTTAAAACCTTAAAACCTTCTCCTCTGCAAATACGAGGCAGACAGGTTTCTATGGAAACTTGGATACATAGTTTAAGCGTGTTTGGCCAACAGGATTTGCCCATACCATGAAGGGAAAGAAATCTTCCTTTGTTCTGACACTAATAGCAAATGCATATTCAGTTCTGGCTGCTGCCCCTTGACTAATGCCCTCTAGATAGGCAACATATTTTACATGCTCTGAAATTTGCTATTTATTCTCCTACTAAAAGCCCATGCTCACATACATTAGTTTGGTCTGGATTGAACCCACAGAGGTGAGAAGCAGCTAAACTACCACACAAACAAAACTTTTGACCAGCCTAACAAGGCAATGCTTCTCAACCGATCAGTAAACTGTAAATCACAAGGTTTAACCCCAACACTGAAATCACAAGGTTTAACCCCAACACTGAAATCACAAGGTTTAACCCCCAACACTGAAATCACAAGGTTTAACCCCAACACTGAAATCACAAGGTTTAACCCCCAACACTGAAATCACAAGCGAGAAGCAGAATGTGCACGTATGGGGAGGGGACAGGATGAACGAGTGGGCATATGCTTCATTTTAACAAATAAGTGATGCACATTAGTGATTCATTAAGCATTTTCTGTTCACGAATAATCAAGCAGCCATCTAGGTCATTTGGCTTCTCCATCACTCAGATCAGAAAAATAAATTTATAAAACATGAGCATGTCCATTTTGCATCGGTAATCCAAGACTCGGACTCAGTCAGCTGACTAATTCAATAAGTGCAATAGCCTGGCTAATAGCAGTGACGAGCAGGGCCCAGACTCACTTTCTCCCAGGGTCTTCTGAAGAAGGTCGTGTTTGGCTTGGAGCTTCGTTATCAGGTTCCTGCCTTCCAGATACTCCTTCATTTTCTGTGAAGGTGGGTAAAAAAAAACCAAGATCATGAGAGGCCAATTAATTTCTACAGTTGCATCTTTTGGTTACTGGATTCTGGACATGACGCTGAAGTACAGAATTACACCGACATTTACAGGGCAAAGGACGATCCAGGCATTACTGGTTTACATGTCTAGGCAAATCTGAAGCTCGGTCCGTACACATCCGCAGTGCGATTTCTATTGTTTCGCTGTGGAATCAGCTGAATGTTTGGCATCTTTTAAGACATCTGAGAAGCTGTCATGCATCTCCCCTGCAGACAGGGCGAAATGGAAATGCATTTCCCTCACACGTCACAGGCAACTGAATGAGCAATCTGTTTTAACAAACTAAAAGGCTGCTACTGTGCTTATTCTCTCACTTAACCTCTCTCACCCCACTTTACTTGTCAAATAGTGTGTCTGCCTCCATGCTGGATGATACACAGAATTGCAGGGGGGGGCACAGGACAAAACAAATAAAGATATTATTTAAGTTCAGATTTGTTCTCTCGGTGAAATACTATAGTGGTGCAGTCATTTTTCCCCACTTCTTTCCGATTTTTCACAGCTCTGCAAATGCTGGGTTTTTTACAGCTCTTTCATCTCTTGTTTTGCAGTTCAGAACAGCATTATTTATCTCTGCCGTATGGTTCAGAACAGTATAAAATACTCTGCTGTATGGTAGCTGTCTGCATTATAATTAGGACATGTTTATACTCAAAAATACATAAATAGCACACAACTCTTCGGAATCATGAGGTATTTTAAAAATTCAGCTAGCAAAATGAACACAAAGACAGGATTCTCATTTAACAATTAAATATTCCAGTTTTGCCTTCAGCTTTCCCCAATTCTACCCACTTTCTTCCAGTTCTGGTCTAGTATTGCCAAACGAAGACTGCAAATCCTTGAAGTGGAGAAGAGTATTTGAGCAACGAGACTGCCTGGACCCTGCTTGTCCTCTGCAGGTCATAGCAACGGCAGCCTCCACGCAAGATGTAAAGAACCAAGAAGCAATATATAGATACACATACACTGCAGCAGTACTGAGGGTGGGGGGGAAACCTTCCAGGAGTTAACGAAGTTTCCACTGCGGGCTCTCCAGCAGCAGTATGTACCAACACGACAGAGAAAAATGGCTGAGCTGAGGGCTTTAATTAACTGCCAAAAGCCCGTGTTTTATGTCCCTCTGGTTGACAACATTAGAAGAAAAAATTCACAAGAATTAAATCCCTTTGGAGAATCTCAGCACTTCCTGCTTCCTATACTAATGCTTCAACTTTTTTTTTTTGTTGTTTTAGAAGAAAACAGGAAGTGTGAACACTGCTGGAAAAAAAACCCATAAAACCATACTTTTTGGAATTTCCCTGTAGAATCTGTTTGCCAGCCAAGCCCCAACTATGTATTTTGCACAATCAATTACATTTTCACATCAAATTTTGACAGAAGAAAACACGAAGAGTATAAGCTGCAAAAATAACCAGAGAATTTGAAGCGGGGATTTTAGGATAAATCTGGTTCTGGGAGGTGCTGAGCTCCCCATCTCAAAGTCATGATCAGGCAAAGAGACAGAAGGGCCAGAAGGCTCAGCTCCAAATAGCTCAAACAGAAGCTTAAGGATCAGCAAATCAACTTGATTCAGAAGAGAGTTAAGCCTCCCTTTGAAGCAGAAATAAGAATTTAAGCTCAGCCTACTGGTAGCTGTGTTTCAGCGCGCGGGTCAGGGCAGGGACCCGCTGCTGGCACTCGCAGATGCCCTGGCTGATCGCTCTGGCTTCAAGGTACTTGCAGTGGTCACGTTAATAACGCTGCCCGCCCGCAGATGGGCACCAGGGGTTGTTTTAAAGGAAAAAAAAAGGTTCCTGTGCAGTGCAGTATTTCATGTGTCTTTTCATTGAATTCCTCATGCCTAACGTTCTGTACTCTGCCTCTTACAAGTACACTTTAAAAAAAAAAGTAATTTCAAAATGAAGCTTCAGGCTTTTTTCAATGAATTAAAGATCCATTAGCATTTGATTTCTGGCTTTGTAAAAACAGTCACCAAAAGAAAATAATCAAACTACAGAACTCCTAAGGATTTCATTTCTGGCAGAGCACAGCTGGAGTCGGGCTAAGTACAATCAGACACAAAGCAGCAGAAACATCCTCAAGTCACATTATTTCTGTATTGTAAAAACTAAGAGGTGGAGATCTCTTGCTCGCCAGAGATGGTAAGTATTTTGCACCTACCACCTCCTCAAAACCAAGCGCCTTTGACACCCTCTCTGAGCCCAAACTCATTGCAGTGTTTTTCCAGGGAGAAGCTGCTGTCAGGTGGCATACGTAATGAAGTGAAATGCAAACTAGACCGTATCTTCCTGCCTTGGGGGAAAGGAGATTTTATGCTTTTGAGGCTATAAAGAAAAACAGTTTCTGCCACTGTCCCACATCCTTAACTGTCTCCAATCTGGAAAGCTCAGCAGTTTTCCTCCCTCCCTCCACCCCCCAAAGAATAACTTCAAACAAGGCACTCTATTGAAGGAGCGGGTGGATCAGATCCCCGCTCCCCTGCGCCGCTGCGAGCGACAGAACGTGGGAACAGTGGCACACTGGCACAGCCAGCGCAACGCTTCTATAGGACTGATTAGCAGGGGAACTTTACATAATACTTACCCGTGTCTTAAGGGATGGGTAATAATAAATTTACATTAATTTTTAAAGCACTTCACAGAATGAGCGTCATGCCACGTTTTAATCTTCCTAGAGGAAGTTCTTCTCAATGAAGAACTAAAATCATCCCCCATTTTAGAGGTAAAAAAGAATCAAATCATTCATTCCCCTTTTCCTTTCTCAGGTAGGGCGGAGTGCCAAGCTGTATTACAATTAGCGGTACAATTTCAGCTCTCACAGGCATCCTCACGCGAGCGAGCTCCGCTCTGCTGGCTCAGGAAGCAGGACTGTAGCCATGGCAGCAGTGGTACCCACCTGCCAGGCACCCAGGACACATCCCCGAATTTCAGCTCCCTGAAGTCACCGCTGCTTCCTCGCTTTGGCTACCTGCATTCGCTCAGCGCTAAAGTCAGTCGCCCCTCCTATGCTTTCCACTGACGTGGGGAAGTTTAAACTTCTATTCTGAATACAGATCTTCCTTCAAAGCCCTAACAACAGAGCCATCGCAGCTCCAGCGTGCAGTGATATGCCTCTAGTGGAAATACAGATTATACCAGCGTAGAGATACTACAGTCAGTACTCCTTCAATTAAATTCCCATGGCGGCATCACTATATTTACTTAAGAGCTCTGCCTAGCTAACAATGCAGTATGTGGATTTTCCAACTTGAGTTACATAATAATATAGGATATTCTTTCAAATTAGTATTTTTCTTTCCGTTCACATCGCTCATCATAAGGTAAGAGGGGCTTTAGATCTCTCTTCTGCACGACACTTTGTTTTCCCCCTTACACAAAGAAGGCCTCGCCCACATTGCTACACAGCTCTGCCCTCCATCTCGCTAGCACTCATCTGAGCATTTTCTCATATACCAAAAAGCCTGCTCCTTACAGATTCAAAGCTTCAAATCCTTATAAAGGATATTTCTGAGCCCGGTCAATAGTAGATCAGTTGAGCATCTGATTAGGCTGGTTACAGAGCGCCCCCCCCGAACAGCTTTGTGCTGCTGACAGTGACTTTACCCACGCTGCGCAGGACACGACAGGTTGCACCTCTGCTTACTGGGAGGGCTCTGCCGCCCTGCTGCAACCTCGTTGCTCTGCAGCAGGACACCAACGCGATGAAACAGAAAAATATTATATCCAAATAGAGTCCTGGGTTTGGTCTCCTATTTGAACTTACAATGGTCCCTCTTTGGAGAGGAAACGGTTAAGAGTTCAATTAAAAATCTTTTTTCTGGTTTCAAAACCCTAGGGGCAGGGTGGTCAATCCCTTTTTTGTAATCCCGATTTTTGTAAGTCCAGGCCCGACAGAAACCATCCAACCAGCTACTGTAATTTGCCACAGAAACTTCAGACTTTTAATAAGCAACACCATTCTTGGAAGAGGAATGTAAAGGGCATTAAGTACAGCAAAAGATACCCAAAGAAATGACAAGGTAACCAGGATAAGAGGTATGATTTTCTTCTGCTGTTCTGAAGTATTTTTAAAATGGAAATGAATTCAACAATTTAACATAAATCTAATTTAAGAAAAAACATATAGACTGGCATGAAATTCAATATAAAAAGCTCTTAGCATCTTGTCAAAATGCATCGACTCAACTAAAAGCTTATATGAGCTGAAAGTGTAAGATGATAAAAAAACGAAAAAGCTAAACATTCTTTTAGTTTGTATTGGTTTTGAAAATTGATATTTACAAGCTATTAAGTTCTTTCTCAATTCCTTTTTAGATGCAGAAGAAATAAAATTTTGGGGGTAGTGGTGTTGGTGTTTGTTGTGGTTTGGTTTTGGTTTTTTTTTGTTTCGGTTTGTTGAGGTTTTGTTACACAATTTATCCACAGGCTAAGTTTGCATCAACAAAAGGTATCCCAATATATCTGTAAGGAATTCAAAGCACCTGTTTTTAAAACCTAATATGCTTACTCTGCTTGTCCAAAATCAGTTACAGAAGCACGTTTATAAGATGATAGCATCATTTTGTACTCTCTTGTGAGCATAATTCTAAATGCATTGTACGTGCTCATACTGAAAATTAACTCCTTACTGTGAAATAAAACTGCTCTGTCTCCTGCTGGTTGGCCCGTCTCTTGGCAATGCTTGGTTTGCTCATGAACGTTTCCGAGACAGTGGATTTAACAGACTCCATCGAGTTGCTGTACTGAAAGCAGTCAGAGACATCAAAGTCCTCTATCGTGACTATATCCTGGATTGTCTGGAGCGTAGCTTCCATAGTCTTCTTAACCTGTTCAGCAAGAATGAGAGTATTTAAAAAATGAAGATAGTACACTGCAAATTAAAAACAGAGGTAGTAAGTACCCTGAAGCATTTCACTAATAAACAGATATTACTGGTTTCATACCCTGTGTGCCATAACGAAGGTGCTCATTAACAGCCCAGTCCACATAAAGGGCTGGCAGTACACAGAACCTGCCAGGTGTAGGATAACAGCTGTAATCTTACAGGCTGGGATGAAGTGGAGATGTAAAGAAATTTAACCTCAAAGCAAAGAGTGCTGGAAGAAAGATCTTTTAATAGTCTTCTGTAACTACATTCACTGGGCATCAAATGTTAGATATTAAAAGCAGGACTCTGCAGCACTGGAAATTTTTACTGAAGGCCAGAATCTGCTTCCTAGATATAAAGCAGTGGCATGTTTTGCCCAAGGAGTATTAAAAATTCTCAAACACAGAGGTGCAGATCAGGTATTCTGACCTGTCCCTGAACAAATGCCATTGATCTAGTCTTCTCATCTTAGACGACCAATTAAACAAAAAATAGCTCTTACCTTAGGTTATGCAAATTCACCGCCTTCACTTCAAAACATTAAGCTCCTCTTTTTCTCTTAGCTATCCAAATACAACTTTTGCGCCATAGCCAGTCCTATCAGCTTAATGATGGGAAAAGAGGTACATGGGGGTATTTCAAAGGATCCTCTCCACACACCTAACTTTCACACAAGATCACGCACTAATGTACTGTTGGCCTCAGCTGTTTTAGTGAATTTTACCACAAGTCCTCATAAAAAGAGGATCACAGCAACTAGATTCTTCATTAACTAGTCCCCGCTCCACACTGGAAGTGGTAAGATGGTTGTTGATTTTTGATTAGCTCACCTCTTCATTTTCAATCTTAAGCGTAGATAATCTAGACTGCAGCTGCTGGCACCTCTGCACTAACTCGCTCTGGACTGGTTGTTGGGCACATAGCTGCGACTCCTGGAAAAGAAACAGCACCGCTTGTAGAGGGCTAGGGAAAAACCCCACATAACCAAGAACATTGCAATACTTCATTCAATTATTATAAGCAAACATCTTCCCAAGTGCTTTATTTTAAAACTTTGTAACCCTGGATTTCAACCAGTGGAAAAGGTCCACGTTCTACCAAATTGCAGTTCCCTTCCTGACAGTACTGATAAGTGGGCAAGAGAGATAACATGAACATCAAAGACGAACTAGAAAAAATTAGCTGCTTTCCATAATTTAAACTTGTCACGTGTTTTGAAAGTCTGAAGGTGCTTCATCACAGATATTAGGCTAAATCATGCCGCACATCAAGAAGAATTTGGTTCATGTATTAGCCAAGCATCCTGGGGCAGGGGTGTAAAGTGGCTGAGCTCGCTCGGCTGAACTACCTGTACACTACAGCAACAGGTATGATTCACTGCTTGATGTATTCAGAGGAGTTGAAATAAAAAAAAGAACAGGTTAGGGACCTGTCAGATATGCCAGAACACTGGGTTTCCCTGTACTGTTAAGAACTAGTCTCATTTCACAGCATGAGGCAGCTTTTCCTTTTTGTTTAGGTTGGTTGGTTTTTCAAAAAGGAAAAGGTTGACCTCATTGCATAAGGCTATTTTTTAAAGACAGAAATGGGAATTGGAGTTTTATCACACACGTGCGCATATACCATCATATATTCAATTTGGTGTATGCAAGACCACCGCAACAAGACCATCAGCCTGCATTTCTAAACGCTCATTCGGCCTTGAGAAGAACCAGGATAAATGACTCAACGAACACGAGCTGTTAACTGAATGACAGTCTGCAGGTCATTCTTTTTCTTCACACAGTCTCAAAGAATACTACCAAAGCACAGAAAAAATGAGAAAGGTCATTTGCAGTCTGAGGGTTTCACTTAAGAGGAAAGAGACAAAGAGGCACCTTAAGCAGCAATTGTAATTCTTAGACCCAAAGAAGAGGCTGTCTGCAAGAGACCATCCTTACAGTGTTTCGGAGAATAATCTAGAAATCCAACCAATTGACCTAAATTATTACATTGTACATGTGTTCCCATTTAGAACCGGTTTCAGCTTGTGCGACTTTAAACAGTTCCCAGATGAGTAACCACATCTTGATAAACCTATAAAGAGAGAGATTTTCATTGCCAAAAAAGTCCTCCGACTGCCTTGTCTCACAATGAAGATGCATAAAGCACCACTACAAATCATTTGTGCTCTAAGATTACACACTCAAATGCCTCAAAAACCAGCATTTAAGTTTCTTATCTCGTTGCCCCTTCCAATCTCTAACTTCAGGGTCTGTCTCAGGGCGCAAGGGTTGAATGAGAGGTTAAAACAGAGTGTCCTGTCCACATTGAGTATTACACTTAAATAAGTGTTTTCATTTTCAGTAGCTTTGATAGTAACACTCAGACATCCGTGCCATGAGCCTCTCCTTACTCTCCATCTCAGCTCCCTTTTCCAAGGCTCCCCTCTCCATCCCCAAAACAGAACCAAACAGGTGGCCTTTTAGTGGGTCTATCTATCAAAGACAAGGGAAGTAAACAGGCAGAGCTGCAAGTGTTTACAGAGCCGGAGGTAGAACATAAACTGACCATATCACCCATGTGCGGCTGAAACTCGAACTTCATGGGCGGACAGAAGACATTGTTGTACATCTCCATCAGGCGCTGCTTATCGCTGTTGGCATCCAGGTTCTCAACAGCATTTTCAATGGCATCCAGACCCTCATGCTTTGACTGCTCCAGGTTTAGCTCAGCAGACAAGAATGTCCTGAGAGCTCTGTTGAGGCTAGCGTGGTATCCCAGGTCACAACACTGCTGGAAAAACACACACAATTCTATATGAAAAAGTGAAGAAATTCTGGAATAGAAATAAAAATGTTTCTGAAGCCAGAAGTCATATAAATGGATAACAAGTCGTAGATATTTTATCATCATCTGGGTACCAGAGTGGTCCCACAGCTCTCACTGATTGCAGAGGGATCTTGACCCGGCGTCCTCAGAGCTGGCCCTAAACAGAACTCTCAGCCTATAATCCCATACAAATTTCAACACCATCTTGTAACTAGTTGCCAAGACAACTACAGCTTAAACTATTGTAACAGTTTGTGGAGTGCTTGTGGAGTACTAGAGACTTCCTTTCATGCAAAAGTACCCTAGAAGTGGGTATGCTCAATAGTACAGAAATGTGTTTCTCTAAATTCTAACCTTACTTCTAGGGGCAGTGACTCCCACCGAACACAGTCCTAAAATCCTTCAGTAAAATTATTCAAAGAGGAAAACGAGGTACTAGAGTACTATCTGGAGAAACAAGACACAGCAGTTGGATCATCTGCATCTAAATAATTCCACCCAGGATACAGAAAACTGCTTATTTCAACGTACTTCAGGAAGCAAGAACATGACCTGTACATCACAGGCATAAAGAACAGAGTCATCCAAAAAAGCAAGCAGTGATCGGATGGGATGACTTCATTGCTGGGGTGAAACAGAAGAGCAAAAACTTTCTAGCAGAAAGTGGTCGTGGTCAAGAATTTCCTGGCTATTACTGACACCAGGATGATGTCACTGGAAGACAATCAAGCAGCTTCATCTCCACCATGGCTGCGCAGCCAAGTTTTAAATGTTTCAGAAGGGAGAAAGGCGCTTTTCATTAGCTGATCAGAAACAGGCTGAGTTTTTCAGACATCTAATAAAGTGAGCAAGGAGCCCACCTTCTTGGAATTACAAACAAGATTACATACACTAGGAGAATATCCAAAAAAGAAAGAAAGAGACCATCTGCTTGATTGCTGTGCTGCTCTGTAAGCAAAATTCACATGAAATCTCCTCCTCACCCATCATTTGGGTCTCATCACTGTCATTGTGTGCAAACACAAAAGAAAAAAGCTGGGGGGAGGGGGGGGGGGGGCGGGGAGGGGAACTGGAGGGGTGGAGGGAGAGAGAAGAGCCTGACTACTGGACCATTCCCCGTTTTCACAGAATTTCTGTCACCAAGTGCTGCTAGATGCCTGGTTCCTGTGCCAACAAGCTGTGGCAGGTGTGGAGTCTTGTAAAAAGAGCTGCAGTTGCTGGTTAGGCTGGAGGCAGCGAATTAAAGGACATTACATTCAATCAGAAAGAACAAAAAACAGCCAAAAAAACAACAAAAGATGCTTGATTGAGAATTTGCACGTGGGAGGCAGTCTTGGATCAACAGCCACTCAAAGCTACTGCTCTTCTGCATGCACATTACAGTGCTATTCTCTGCAGTAATCTGGGGAAAGGCAACCTGAGTTGGGCCAACGGTCCAGCCAGGATCAGGATCAGCTCCATTTATCAGGAGCAGTCGCTCCTTTTCCCCTCCTACGGCAGGCTGGACAGTTGCACACCCATCCACCAGGGTGACCACCTTGTCCTCTGCCTGCTCGCCCTCCTCCAGCAAACATCCGTGTCTGGCAGGAACGTCGAGCTGCTGCACAAGGGGAGTTCACTGGTGGGACTGGAGAGTCAAATGGGACTTAATATTTTATACCCCACCTCACTGAGCAGCAGGACTACATTAAGACAGCAAAGTTTTTGGGCTTTATGTTATTGAAGCCAGTGACATAAAACATTTTTCAGCCCACTCCCCTACTTTAACATTTTTAAAAGACAAGCATACCATGTTTATAAATGTATCAGTCTTGCCACCCCTTTTCTGGGTTATATAAATGTTTGATGGAATCGTTCTCCAAGGAAATCAATTTTTTATAAGAATTTAATGATAACTCATTCAAATTCACTTCCCGACATGACAGCTGATTAACCCTTTGCCAGTTAGCAGTTTTCAAATGGGCCCAAGCTAAAAGATTTAAGGAGAAAGAGCCCTCTGTTTTAAAATGCAGTTTACATTTGGAAAGTATGAAATTCTAGAGTAAACAGCAGCAGGATACCCATTCCTAGAAGAGTAAAGTAAGCTTTAGGTTTCACACACACGCATTTTTTTCTTTAAGTTCTGTCCTAGTGACCCTTTTGTAAATACGAGTTCATACAAACCTCCCCATTACTGTAATATTTCATTAGCATCAAAGAGCTGCCTCAGTCCCCAAAGTCAGGAAATTCAAAACTACTGAGCTATGTCAGGAACAATTTATTGCTCTTAACTCACAACGAAGAATTAACTCACTGTTATCCTCCATGCACATTGGAGGGGGAACACAATGTGTTGCATAAACATGACAAGTTTCACGCTATTTGGCCTAACACAATCTACTTATAAGTAACTCTGAAGATTGCTTTTATATTGTATTTCAAAATTCAATATCATCAAATTATTAGATCAAGGAAAAGAATTAAGACCTGGCTTAAAAATCACATTTTTCTTTAAGTCAGATGCTTCAGATAACCGTCGCTGGTTATAATTGTTAATTTTCGATCCTTCAGGATCAAAGGGATTAGTAAATCTATATTCCCTATGTCTGAACAATGAGATAACCGGATTCCATCTCCTGTGCTCCCAGGCAAGTCCCACATTTTTCCATGCCTTCTGAAAACAGAGCAGATAATGCTTTTCTTCTAAAGATTGTGAGAACTTGCAATGTAGTGTTAAATCGAACGCTTCGAGGAACACAAGGGGGTTAACATGGCCACAGACCCACCCAGAGCCACGGCTCCTCTCTAGGAACAGCGACAAACCCATGAAACGCCGAAGCTAGGCTTCTCGCCTTGTACCACCACCTACCATGCCCCAGAGACGGCGGGGGCTATCTGGGGAGAGCAGCACTCCCCTCACAGCTGGAGAACCTGGATTTGTGAAGGTACTACTTAACAGATCTCAGGTCAGTGCTTAAAAGTTGTTACAGGTTTACAAAATCCAAACGGATTCTTTAAGATACGTGACTCGTGAAAGCGTACTAAGAAGGCTGTTAGCAGACAACTGAACCAAGCACATTCACAGTGTTCGGGGAAGGACTTATATATAGGATTTTAAAAGAAAAAAATTAAGATAACCTATTTACACTGATGTCAGTGAAATTAATACCCATCTTGTATATAAATATACAGAAAGTCATCATTTGTTAAAAAAACAAGGTGGCACAATGCAAGCTGAGCAAATGTTAGCCAAAAAAGGTCCCCTAAACAGGCAGCAGGTGTAAATGAAACATGCCTCTTCAGTACAGCAATTTTGCAAAACATGACATTTTGAAATAACAGTATTTTTCAAAACCATCGAGCACTGACAATCCTGACATCCAAAGGACAGGTTTAAATAAATACCTAGCAGAAGTGCACTTCATGTGATTTTATGATCAGCTGAATAAATGTATTACATATACTGTTATGTATTATAATAGCTGACTAATTAATAGTGATCTGAGTGCTCTTTATTGCCTGTGTCTAGAGACACTTCTGTTCATTACTCCCCCCTTCTACAAAGACAGTTCCCTTCAGGCTTTGCAGTTGAGTGTTTCTAACAGTGACAGCAGCGGGCTGTCCTTGGCAAGCAGAAGATGATCAAGGAACAGCCAGTGACCCAGACAACGCACTCGGTGCATTTGGTACTCCAGTCCTGCAGGCTAAAGTGGGCAGTGACGTATTCATGAAAAATCTCAGGATTCCTAACTGGCTTTTCTGAGTTTTCCAAGAGGAAAGATGGGGTTTTCTGTTGTGCATTTTACTAAGAGCAGAAGTGATGCCCCCGGAACACTGGGGGAACAGAGAGCTTGCAGGCAACGGGGAAACATGCTCCCTCCACCTTCTGCTCCATTACCCAGCTTCTGCAGGGAGTGTTCTGAGGAAAGGGGGGACTGGCTTCTATAGCCAGTTTATGTCTTTGTTTCTTTGCACAGACAGACTGTGGAGGGGCAAGCAGTGGAACCTCCATCACTGTTGACACTCCTCTGACACCTATCAGAGCTGGACTGGAAGTGCTCTGCAGTCCCACTGACAGAAGGAATGCATCAAGGAAGTTGCTGTAGAGCTGGTGTGTCAGGGTATCAGAGAACGGAAGGTCTAAAAAGCAGCAAGGTTTGTCCCTCCTGTGGAATACACTAGAGAAAAAGTTAACCTTGAAATACAGGGAATTTTTCAAACCAAGTTAAAAGCGGCTTTAGAAAATGCTTCTGTCCTTGATTTCTTTTACCAACTGGTATATTGTTTCTACAGTTAACTTTCTTTTTTTAAATCTGCTTCTGAGTTATAATCTTGTGGGTTAGCTTAAAATAGTAAATAGAAAATGTCAAGAAACAGTGCGATACTGAAGCCGAGTTTCATTTTAACTAAGCAACTCCTCCTTCGACACATTTCAATGCCAGGTGCAAGCTTCTATCTGTGTAATAGACTCCAAGTCAGCCATCTAAGAAAAGCTCACTTAACAGCTTAATGACCAATTATCATGCCTGTTGTTACCCTCTAAGCTGCCCATCCAAGACCCATCCCATCCCTCCACAGCTGTACAGAGGTTACCAGTTGTGCTGGTACAGAAGATGTTGAAGGAGAGGCACGCCTGAGGGTTAATGGCAATGATATTCATTGCAGGCACCCAAGCAGCAGCACTTACATCAATGAGATCAGACAGGTCGTGAATGTAATACTTGAATACAGATGCATTGGTGGCTTCCAGAGCTAGCAGATACTCATTTCTTGCCTTAATAGCCTTCAGTCTGTTTTCAGTGTACTTCGCTTGGCGCTAAAAGAGAACCAAAACCAGAATGCATTTTAAAAAGGGGTGCAGCAGGCGTAGTAGCGTTCTTGGTAACACCAGAAGATACTATACAAATCTCACTCTGCTCACACAGGTTTTATTTTTCATTTGGATTCCAGTTTTATTAAGACTCAAAGGCACAGAATTTAGATAAATTATTTAGATGTTTTTAAGCATTTCCACACTAGACAGCTTTGCATTTAAAGTCTTCTCTTAAAACAGGCTGCAGACTGGCAAAGATTAAGGGAAGAACGAAGGAACAAGGTGGGTTTATGAGGTTATGGCCCAGCTCCAGCACTGCTAGAGCAGCTGCTAGTAGCCTGTAGGTAGTCTGAGGGCTGCCGCAGGCACCCCACCTCTTCCAACAGAAGCCAGGCCTAAACTTGGTCCTCTCAGAGCCTAAATCAATCCAAAAATAACTCTTAACCTTCTGTTGGTTTGAATCTTAGTGCCAACTGACCGATTGCTAAGGCATCGGGCTCTGCCTATGAGGTCAGCTTGGGACTGGACGTCTCCCTGTACCACAGGTCAGATCTAAAGCTGGTATGAAATGGTAAACAAAATCTTGTACTCTGTACAAGAAAAAACAACATCAACCATGACTTCTAAGGCGGCCATTGTTACTTTCCTACTCTCACCTTGTTTCAGCTTTCTGCGCCATGCCTGTATAAACCGGGATAATACAAAGCGCTGTATCTGATTGTCCTAAGAGAAACCTGGTGCTAGCTTTTGCCTTTCCTAAATCTGATTGTCCAAAACTTGTACATAAGCTGAGACTTGCATTTGAATGTCACAAAGGACGGAACTCAGTAGCTCCTCTGCTGCACTACCGCAAAGGTCCCCTCCTCAGGCACCCCACACAGGCAGTAGTAACGCTATGGAAGTACCTTCTCCTTCATTTTCTCTATTTTTTTGACAGAGCTTCGCCGAACATGTTTTTCTTCAAACTTGACATT
Source organism: Falco naumanni (assembly GCF_017639655.2). Lineage (NCBI taxonomy): Eukaryota > Metazoa > Chordata > Aves > Falconiformes > Falconidae > Falco > Falco naumanni. The sequence continues at coordinate 7,085,997 of NC_054070.1, forward strand.
GGAAGTTGAGTCAGGGGAGCGTGGCGTCTGCTTGTCCTCTTGTTTCACCGACTTCCCAATCTGCTTTTCTTCCTGCTTCTCTGCCTCTTTCAGTTTGCTCTGAGCACTAATGCTGTCAGCATTGTACATATGGTAGGTTTTCATGACCTGCAGAAAATGATACGCAAGAGTCAGAGTACCACAGTTCAATTTGCAGCGGAAGAAATTGGTTTACCTAGCCTACAAACTAGGCATACAGATGTTTTTGCCTTATTTTATCTGCATGACCAAGTCTTAGGGAGAACAGTAATATATGTATCTGGAAAGCACAAAAGCTAGGAGGGAAGAAAAAAATCCTAAGAAAAAATGCTGCAAACCTTGTTGGTTTTTGGGTTGGGTTTTTTTTTTTTTAAAATTTGTCCAATGCACTCCCCAAAACTGTAAGTTTCTTTAACATAACTCTTTCATAATAGTTGTCCATCACATTTATATTAATGCAAGATACTGTACTAAGTAGGCAAAGGCATTTGGACAGTGACCAGCAAATCAGATCTGGTTGCTATTGCGAGTCAGAAATATCTAAGCCAGCAGAATACTCAGGGAAATTTCACATCTCAAAAAAGCATTACAGAAGATGCACGAATGAAAGTGTGGCTCTCAAAATGAATCTGAAATCAAAGTGGATTATTTCACAGCTGCTTCTTTGTTTAACTTTGGCATGCGCCTTCTTGTACAATCCAATAAAGGAGTCCTAAAACCCAAAAAAAGATACAGACTAAATCCAGCCTCCTTACTATTCAAACAAAATTATACACCAACGTTGGAAAATGATAGCTTTTCATCAGCAGGTAAGGTTTCAGAAGGGATGCCTATCAGTCTTTCATCTGGATGAATCAGTCCTTTAAACATCACAAGTCTCGAGGAACTGTATGCAAATCAATAGTCTGAACAGAACGGCTGCAACAACAACTCCGGTTCCATTTGTTTAAATCAAATTGTATATGTAAAAATTCTTTTATTAATATTTTTATTACATAAGGTGAATAAAAGTATCTGGTTCTTTTGCTCAGGGAGAGCTGGACCCCGTACTATATGGACAACTGTTATTACAGCACATTTTTTATAAGTATAGATAAATATCCCCCAAAGCCATAAAACCCCCTCATTTGTTTCACAGGATATTCATATCTAGCTTTGTGTTAAGAACACAGAAACAAAAAAATAAGGGGCATAATCTACAAACTAGCTTTTTAATCCACAAATGCAAAGCAACACAATTCATATACCAAAGCAAACATTACTATGAAGTAAAGTTTGATAGGAGGCAAAAAAACCGCACACAGTTGCATAAAGACACCCCAGTAGTGTCATTCCACCACTAATAAAGAACCCCCCTTGCAAACCATTAGATTTATTTCAGATGAAAACCTATTTATACCTATTTCACCTTAGTTTGAACCATAACATCATTTTACGTAAGTAGGACGCATGCTCTCTCTTTATGCAGTGATCAGCAAAGATTCTCAGATACAAAGACACGTTGTATTTAAACATGAAAGGGAATGTGAATGCAGCCAGTATTAAAGAGAGACTTTCTGAATAATTTACACACACACACTTTCAGCTCCTGCATATGCTTAGACTATAAAGCAGGCATTTATAATAATAGATGCAAAGTAGCTGCTTTTCCTCTATCATTGGAAGTGGAACTGGCAGAAAGCAACAGAAGCAGAAAAAATCATTAAAATTGTGATTTCTTTATGCTGCTGACGGTGCCACATTGGCAACTACAAGCTCTGCCTGCCCCGTGTTTGGCAGTGGGGTCACTGCTGGCTTGCTAGTGCCTGCTGTGGGCAACAGCACAGTCAAGGACTGACTGCACAGGACAATTCAGGACAAAAACTTACAGGTTGTAACAATCCACTATGTTTTATCCGTGCAGGGAAACTGAAGTCTTTGTCCACATCCATTTTGCCTGAAAACAGGGATTTTGCCAATCCTTTGGGTACTCTGCAAAACTAGTATTTCTAGAAGTACTAATAAAAGCGATCCCACCAGTGATGAAATTGAGTCCAGCAAGAAATACCTTTGAATATGATCAGCAGAAGTGGTTTTTGCAAAGGAAAATAAATTTTCTGGTGAAGGGACAATTTAAAGTTTTACAGCAGAAGGAATGCACAAATAGTTTCCAAGTTCCTAGAATGGACATTTAAAAAGTTAATAGCCTATATCACTTTATCAAAGGCAGAGTTCTGGAAGATATCCCTTCCAGTAATAAAGGAATTATCAGGACTCAGTATTTGGTTCAATGATCTGTCAGAGCCTGGCATGCAGAAATGATTACACGTGTCTATGGAAACTCCACTAACCAGCCTCCTTATCAACTTCAGTGCCCTGTGAACCTGGATTAGAAATAAACCTCAGTTCCTAAAAGTCTGTGTTTAGAGACAAATCTATATTCTTCCTTAGGATCCCGTCCAAGTACATGACTCAAAAGTTGAATCAGACTGTGCCCTCAAATAAAAAAAATAATCTCTGGACTAGGCAGCGCTGATGACAAGCACTGCTACATTTACAAAGCCACCTTCATACCCAAAGTAAATTGTCTGCCTTTCAGGAACACCAGCACAATGCAGTTCGCTCACGCTACTGTAAAACCAAGGCTGTACCGGCTACAGAGACCACACATCGAAACACAGGTCAGCTTCAAAGTGCCTGCAGCTCCCACACTGCTCATTCCCGGCTTTCCTGTCAAGGAACAAAACCCCTCTTTGCCCACAGAAAAGACTCAGTAATGCTAAACACTAACCCAGAAAAGGAGGAAAATCATGACGTGGGTTCAGTGTCTCGCCTCTTCAACTGCCAATTCAGAAGCAAGAACATTTCTCCTACTCCTGAGCTCCCTTTTTCATACAAGATTAGTCTGAATATGTGGCTTCAACGCTCTAATGAAGTAATTGCCTGATATACATTTCATTGATATAAGAAATTTCAGGGAAACCCCTACTAGCACTCTAGCATCAGTATTAATACCGAATTTCATCACAAGGTTCATATCCCACGGCTTGAGAAACATCCCTGGATCCTCTTTTGAAAGAACAAAGGAAAGAACGTGTACCTCGGTATAATGACCCAATGTATCATTAAGGAAGGACAAAAGAAAAGACATTTTGAGCAACAAAACCATGTGTAGGTTCTGCTTTTAAAAGACAACTAGCTCAGTAACAGCTGCAGAAAGCAAAAATTTAATCAAACAACAGGCTTTTCCATTCATCTACGTGAAAAGAAAAATCCCCAAGCAGCATATGAAGTTTTATGAACGCATTCCTTCTCCTTCCCAAGGTAGTGCCTTGTTCTTGGTGTCTCCAACTGAGAAGCAAAAAGCACAGATGGAAGACTATTACTCTAAAGGGAGCTGTTTCGCTGAAAAAATTGAGGAACAAACAAACATAGTGGGTCCCCCCGCTGAAGCTGTGTGCTGCCTTTTGTATGCTGAGACCACACAAAACCACGGACTGAAGATCTTTAGCGTTATTTGGGAATAATTCTCTTATCTTTTACTCTTTTTAAAACCAACGCTACAGCTAGTAGCAGGTGTGCATTAAGGTGAGATCTTTGACAAGCGGAGCCAACACTTACAGAGCTGCAACAGTATAAGAATAGAGTGAAAAAGGGAGATTTATGGTGCTTTATAGACTGGTGAACACAAGCTGCCTCTAACTGCAAAGACTGCGGACATTTATCAGTTTTGGTGCTTAATCTCTGCTGTAACAGCAGGCTGGGAGAAGTCAAACACTTCTTCCTTCTGCCTGAAAAGATTCCAAGAAGTCAGTTTGATTTACCGTGTAGAGTTCATTCAAGACCTTCATCAAGTCTTCCTGGAGCTGCAATCCCACTTCCTTGCTCTGCAACAAAACAGAGAAATGAAAGTTAATTGGGGAAGACTGTAAAAAGGTGGAGGAAGTGAGCATGCTCCACATCTACAAATAATTTAGACTCAATTAAGCACCGCTATTTATGCTAGCAAATCCAGTAACGACTCAGTCCAGAGCCACTTATGGCCAAGTTGTACAAACTGTACTAATAAACTGAAACGTTATATATGCACAGTCAGAAAAGCCTTACAGTATGGAGTCAGGGAAATTTCCAGCAAACATGGGATTTTCAACATTACAAGCCAGGAAACACATAGATTTGCCCATTTTAGCAGGATCAAGCAAGAATACAGGACAGCTTGGAAGCTGAAGAAACACAGGTTAAGAAAGCAAACACGAATGATCTCCCTTTCTTGAACATCACATGACAAAACGGGCAATACTTCGATTTTACTGATGTAAGGTACCTCCTTGACAAAGCCAGACCTTGAGGCTGTGATGACAGCCAGCCGCCACCTCCTTCACGCTCCCATCTCTCCAGACAGTCCTGCTGGTCTTTCCTTTGACCTTGCATCTATTCCCAGACCTTCAGTACTGCCAGCCCAGCCCCTCCTAGCCTTATTCCTTGTCCTTCGAACATGTAGGTTGCCAGTGGCACCTCATCATAACAATTCTTGAAGAAACAAGGTTGCTCAGATGGGGACTGGCGAGGTGTTACAACTTATGGAGATGGATACAGGAGGGAAACCTTACTGCAGTGTCTGCCAGCTCTCACTTGATAGGCTGTGTGCACAGATTATTAAATCTATTTCCTGGATTCACGAGGACAACAGTCACTCTTGGATAGTGGAGTGGAAATGGCTTGCTGAAGAAGTGTTTGTCACAGAGAAGTCTGGAGAAGGAGGGAGATGTGCTCAACAGCAGGTCTTTTTGCCTGCTGGTACTGCAGGAGATGCTTTGGTCCTTCGTGCTGACTGTATCTAAAAGACTACACCAAGCAACAGTCTGTTTTTGACCATAGTGTTAATGTCAATGTATTTATTTTTTTAGTTTTGTATGATAAAGCCAGAGTTAAAAAAACCCCAAACAAACAACAAACATTTTCAGATGCACATTCTCTCTTCTGTGAGTCTGTGAGATTCACCAGAAGTTTACCTTTTCTTCCACAAATACCACAATAGCCTGCTACACCCCCTTCGCCTCCTCTGGCAAATGTTCCTTCACTTCTGTATTTCATCACAAACCACCACCATCAACACTGGGGAAAAAAAATTACTATGACAGGGCTTTGCACGCATACAATTCCCATTGCCATTTAAATTTTAAATCAACATGGGATTTACCTCAATAGGCAAAGCAATTGGCTTTTTTTTTTTTTTTTTTTTTAACTACAAGGACTACGGTACAATTTAACCATATCAATACAAATCATTCTGTCCTGCAGGAAACTGGCATTTGTTAGCTGCCTGGTTAAACCTAAGGTTAAACTCATGAACTTGTTTCCTTCACTGAAACAGCAGAATGAAAAGAAAAAAAAAAGATGCAGATGAAAAAAAGAAAAAGATAAAAAGGTGACTGCTTGTCAAAACCAGCTGACACCTAAACTAGCCTGCAGCTGAGTGTCAGATTTTAAAAATATATTTAAAGTTCCTTACTAGGTAACAAGCAGCCAGCTCTTCTACACTGTGTGCAACTTGCAGCTGGACTCAACTACTGCATGAGGAGCCGGTGCCGGCACATATTTAGCTTTAGCAAAATACAGGAACAGGAACAGAAAGCTTCTGATTTTCTACTAAGACATGGAAATGCCCAAAGACGCGCATCCATAATTACCGACGACGGCATCTCTGTATGCAAAACCCTCTTTGAAGAGACATTTCTGCATGCAATAGAGGTTGTGTGCAAAGGAGGGCGAAGCAACTTCCTTAATGAGTTCAATGGTACTATTAATCTTCACGCCATTAAGAGATGGGATTTCACGCTATAAGTGTCACTGTTTGCATTCTGAAGAGCTTCCTTGAGAAAAGCTGAGAAATTCAGACACATCAAAAAGCACACTGAGCCAGCATCACTGACACACCTTGCAGAGCAAAGCAAAGGTGCAGCCACACATCCAGCCCTGCCGTCCCCAGCTGCCATGCAGACAGTCTTAACAAATCCCATATTTCTATAGCAGGAGTATAAACGATCAAGAAAAATGCCTGTATTTGTAATACAATTTACATCTTTCAGCCTACAGTTATTGAAAGAGATTAAAGCCAATAAAGTTACCGTTAGACCCAAACAGATGTTTCTTTTCTTGCTGTTGAAGACTCCAAGAAGCTATGTCTCAGCTGTTATCCTGTTCACCCAAGCAGGCTGCTGAAATGATTTTAACTTACTGCTTCAGCCCTGTTCTGTGGTGCACATTATCATGCCTCATCATCCCTTTGAAATTCCAGGAAAACCTGTACCGTTTCTGACAGGGAGCTGGTTATCATCCCTGCCTTGTAGCAAGCAGCCAAGATTGCCACATATTGTAAAAAAATAGTGGAGTATCTGTTGAGTTCAGAGCATTATACAACGCACTCTTTAAGGTGGGGAAAAAAAAAAAAAAGAAATAGGAGGGGAAATGGGAGAGGTCAATTATCAACTCTTTATAAAAAGCCATATGTTAGGGCAAAAACACAACTGAAGGGGAAGGCTCCCTCAAAAACCCCAAACTTGAGGATATCGGGCAATTATTTCTCACTTGAAGCATGGTACAGCCCACCGAAGGAGGGAGAGGCCTTTGAGTCAACCTCGTAAGCTGGGTATCAAAATAGGGGTGGGAAGAGAAGTACAACACAGAGCTGTCTTTGTCAGCCGTCAGACAAAAATGTTTCCCTCAGCCTGGTGGCAGGGAAGGAATGGTACCCGCAGCTCTGGAGAGCGCAGGGAAAAGCCACTGGGAGGCCTATCCCCAAGGTTTTTGTTGTAGCATCTCCCTCAACGGATGGAGAGGTGAGAATAGACAGACACACTGGGATTTGTTACCTTGTCAAAAACACAAACCCAACAGCACACACTATCCAGAGGGAAAGACGGAGCCACCCTCCGAGTGACATTCACTAATGATGTCTCTGCCTGGGCTGCACGGGAGCCAGCCAGCTTCCTTGCTCCTATGGAACGTTTAACCGGAAAACCCCCACAAGTTACTAATATTTAATGACAGAAATCTCAGAAACGCAGTCTTAGACCTTGCAGTACATCTTTAATATTTTCAAACCCTTAATTTCATAGCTCTAATCATTCCGAGGTGCAGGAAAGTGATAAAGCACATCAAATATCTCATTTTCCCAAGGTTTTATTAATAAAAGACATCCAAGGTGAGTAATTGGAGAAGCCAAGGAAGAGGGCAGAGGTCTTGTCTCTCTAAACTAACATTTCTACTCACACACACACAAAAACGTCAGGCTTACTAAAGCAGTGTTTGCCTGGTTGAGCCTTCATGCTCTGCGTGTTAGAGGTGTATAATACCTAGTGGGTCAAGCAAATTTGATAGATTCAAGATCATTTATGCCTACAATGTTCAGGAAAAGAAAAAGATAAAGAGGTAATGCAGGCAAACCCACACTCAAACCAGCACTTCTGCTGAAGTAGTCAAGATAGCATTAAGCCATGAGAAAAACCCCAGATACTGATAAATTAAAACACAAAAAGATTACATAATTACATTTAAACTTATCCTTTCCTGAATACCATCCAATTCAACAGTGCTCAGATTTTACTGTGTTTCCGAGGTGACAGATGTTTTATTACAGACTGTGTACGTTGTGACCCCTCCGGACCAGCCTTGGATTTCGCTGGTGGCAGTGCAATGAGACACATGAACAGAAGCGTCCAAGGTCAGGTCCTCTGCATTTTCATACATTCCAGTCCCGTATTCCTAAACTTGCTCCCCAGGTGGGCAGATGTGCTGCTGGAAGCGCCCGACACAACACCGACAAAGGGAAGCATTTTGCTTTTTCTGAGGAGTCTTTTAATTTAAAGAACAGAAAAAAGTTGGTGATTCCCAGTCTCCAAGAGAGTCTGCAGAAACATTATCTACAGTTCTGCAGTCTCTGAAAAAAGAAAAAAGCTGAAGCTGCTGCTTATCACCGCAGTGATATGGGTCGCAAAGATTTTATGACTGGCTTTTTCTCAACATTGGAGATGATTAATGAAAGTGACTGGCTGGGTCTGCTTTAAATGCCCTGAGCACTGAACTTTTCACACAGACGGAGCTTTTCAGCGGCACGTTTCACTGTGCTGCTTAAACTGCCTGGACTGGACCAATCATCTGCTTTTCAGCCGGCTTTTTTCAGCCCATTTGCTTATTTCTTGCATAAAATTGCTCATTCACTGTATAAACTGCTGAAGCATCAATTATGCGAAATAGATTAAAATGAATATTTTAATGCATATTCAGGTTGAAGAAGAAAAGAAGTATAAGTGCCAAATTGTCAAAACACAAAACTCTTTGTGCTTCCAAATGAGCTCTCAAGAAAGAAACTGCCAGATTGCTGGACTGGAAAAAACCTTACATTAAGATGAAGGTAAGATAGATCACAGGTGTCATGAAAACAAGAGCTATGCAATGAACACTGTTAATTTAAAGCTGCTGCCCGTACCAATTCCACCCAAAAAAAAAAAAAAAAAAAAAGACTTAGGAGAAAAAAGCTGAGCTAGCTGACCCTGAAAAATGAAAATACATTTGGAGGAAGCAGAACAGTTAGCTCAGGAAAGTCAAAAGAAAACGGCTTTCACATTAGCAAAAAAAGTTGTTGCTCAAGTGCTGCAGAGGGTGGTGGACCTGATGGACAAAGAGAACTTTTCTGAGGTTCCATGAAGTTCAAAGCACATCCAGATTTGAGCCCGCTGATCTTAACCATTGCCATACAGGCGTAAGAGATTTCAAGATCATGCTAGAATGTGGCATGGAATTATGAATAAAACGCTCACCAAGGAAAAACAACAACACAGTCTCTGCAGTTGCAAACGTCTCTAGGTATCATTTTCCATTTCAACATCAAATTCTGTATTATGGTTTTCAAAGGCAGACAGTTTAGAATGATTCATTTTCTGAACAGTCTTCCAGGCAAAAGCAAAAGAACATTTGGTAAGTTTTGTTATTACCTTCTCCTGGCTGTAGCTGCGAGTAAAGTCTATGTGTACATCCTTTAAAAACCCTGAGGAAGGGCTTACGCAAAAAAATGTTATCTAATTGGCTCCAATAACAAACTGTGTGTATGCGGGGAGGGGGTGTCCCCACAAACCTTGTCTCTTTATTGCATCAGGGCTAGACACTCCTCCTCATGATCTGGGAGATTATCTAGTTTGACGTGCATCTCTAACACTCTCGGAAGATGGCAGATGCAGGAGCCCACCACCCCCTGATGCTGGGGGAGAGCAGGGTGCCAGCACCACCTCCCCTGCACTGCTGATCAGCAATTAACACTGGCTTCCTGATCTCTGCAAATCAGCGAAATGATCAGCGGCACGCAACAGAACAAGAAAGTCATTTCAGCACAGTGACAATAACTGGTGCCCAGGAGCATTAACTTGCAACCTCCGTGGTTTTCTCACAAGCTGCCTTTCTCAAGGTTTTTCTTCAGCCCGAAACAGGAAAGCAAAAGAAGCTGCCCAAAGTGTGCGTGCGTGCACATGCATAAACATACACGCTCACACATGCACACATACTCCTTTGTTACAACAGGGTGTATATGCACCATGTGCAGAGCTGTAGGTTGCTGCCACCCCTTGCTGGAACATAAATTCCCAGCACGCTGTGCCAGCTTCTCAACGGCCTCTTTGTTCCAGCCCTCCTCCCCTCCACCTCCCCTCTAATTTAATCAAGATGTTTTTGGGATCTACTGCAGCACTCGCTTGGCTGTTCCGCATTCCACCAAACATTAACGACTTCAGCTTCAAAATATTTAGGGGGGATAATAAATATGAGAGCTAAGGAATGTTGTCAAGATTTTATGCCCAGGATCTCAAGCCTCAGTAACGTAGTTCCAAATCTGATAGAAAGATGGTACGGCTTCAAAACAAACATACCGTGAAGTTCACGAGATGCTTTCTGTATAAACTCAAAAATAGCAAGGAAGCACTCAGAAACCACTGATGGGAGACTGCGTAACACATCAAGAGATTTTATCTAATACGTTGCCTAAAATTATGTCAGCTAGTGGCAAGGCTGGAACTAGAACCCAAATCTGCTGATTCTGAAAACCGCTCTAACAAGACCGTTTCTCTACACCTTTTAAAAGGGAATAATTACATATACACAGGTGGAAAGCAAACATTAAATGTTCCAAAGTTTCTTGAATAAACAGCAGGAGCTGGGAGGCAAGTGGATTGAGTTCTTGCTGAGAACCAGCGAGGAAATTTGCAGGAGTGCAAGAACCTTTTTACTCCTGTCTAAATCCAAGTTACAATACAGGGTATTTATTATGCATTAGTTAACATCACTTAGGATGTCTGTTAAAGAGAAGGCTTGCCAGATAAAATTTTCCAAGATCATACACACAGCACTTAAACAGAACTTGCTCATTAAAGTTTAGAATTTTTTATAGCTAGATTCTTGATAATGTTTGGTTTTTTTTTTTAGAAGGCCTGCCTTTAATTCATTCGCATGCAGTAGCAAATACAATTTATCACTTTCATGATCTCATCTAAACCGTCAACTGGCTTCACTGTATAGAAGTACATCACATGACCCCATAGACTGTAAAGACTTCTTCTAAAGCTTCAAACTCTCAAAAATTTAAAGAAAAGCTAGGAAAACAAGAATCTATGTCATACAATATATATGCATTTTTTTGCTGACAGATCATCAGTTTTCAGTTTAATGATCCATTATGCAATGGTCAGTCACATTTAAATTACAGTTCTATTATCCAGTTTTCTCTACCATTTCACTAGTGATTTGTTTCACCACTATGTCAGTCATAAGGAATTTTCCTTATTAAAGTGGAATACTGTACTCTGAAAAGCCATCGCTACGTGAAACCACGTCACACCACTGCCTCCCATACTGTGGGCTGGAAGGGCTGCTCCCAAACCACCCCCACCCCCTTTTTCTTCCTTTTTTTTTTCCCCCCACTCCTTTTTGCAGAATTCTGTGTTGATCATATTGAATCTTGGGCTTCAGGCACTCAGTCCCAACAAACCAAGCAATTTTATGGCTGAGAGCATTCATTCTTGTTGTGAAGTCAGCTACATTTGCCCTCGCTGAATGAGGCACACGTGAAATAGGCTTCAGAAGGTGGCAAGACCTACCAGCCACTAGTGAAGTCCTGTAAAATACTGGACGTAATGCTCTATATTTCTGCTCACAGTTTTAATGCTCTGCATGACAGCTTTGTGCACTGACTTCCCCCAACACCCTTTTTCAAGCTGCTGCGATGTCTCTCTAGGAAAAACCGACCAGAAGGATCAGAGTGAATGAATGACCTGGAGCACAGATGTGCTGCTACCTCGTTCCTGGCTGACTCGAATTCACACTGCAGCAAAATAAAGGCAAGCGCAGTAGTATAGTGAAAGAAAAACATGGACATACAAGTAACAAAAACCAAAATGCAGTAACGATGGACTACTTTCACACATTAAACAGGGTCAAATGCAGTGTATTCCTTGTCACCTCTGTGTATAGATTGGCCATTTTTTAGCTTGTAACAGACGCAGTAAAATTACTCCAGCTGTAGCCTTTGGTATTCACCACATCACCCTGGGCAACAGGCTCCGATCGTATCGTTGTACCTGACCGGGTACAAAGTGTTACAGGCGTAACAGAAACCTCCCTCACCTGTAATTGGGGTGGGTATCAAATCCAAACTGACTTAAAAGCACCACACAAATTATTTCACTCCCTCTCCCTTCTCCCATTCCAACCGTTCTAAAAATAAGCAGGTAGGAAAAACCGGAGATTTCATCTCCTCAGTGAGAAAGCATACAATATCATTTCACAATAGGTCTCTGTGTCCTTTACATTTTGGGAAAAGAGTAAGAACTCAACATTACTATTCCCTAAGGCACCTAAGGCAGAGGAAGACTCAGTGGGTAAGGATGCAATCATGAGAGCAGGGATATAGCACGTACATACCAACTCCGCACCTCACTCACAGTTTTACTGATGCCATTTGTATATTTATGCATTTACACTGCTATGGAGAAACAGTTTTACAAATGCTCAGCATTTTGGCCAGTGCATTTCCTTCCTGTGCATGGCTTTTCCATATGTGGTATATTTTAAGATTTTTCATATTGTGGTACCAATACAGCCTTAAGACATACTGCAGCTGTAAAGTAGGTCATCTTAAGCATAGACCCCCTTAAGAGAATTAATAATTCTTCTTCCTTGATTACTGCAAGGCTTATAACCAACTCATTGTGGATTTTTCATTTCACATCAAACACTGTGCAGTGTACTAGTAGATAAATGGGTTTTTTTCCATGATCAAAGGTATTAAACAGGAAGCGAATTTCAAATCCTCAGTTTTGTTTTCTTCTTTCCTTACAGGGTTTTCTCCCCATAAATGTCACAACTGAACCTGATACAAGAGTTGAAAGGCATGCTGTGCTCTCAAAGGAAGATCTGTAGGGCAACTACCCCTCCCTGTCCCCACTGCTCTATACAGAGGTGACACATCCACCAGAACAAGCCTGACAGCTGGGCAGGACAGGGTTACTGCTCCCAGCATCTCCAGTGAGCCTCCCAGTTAACACTGCTGCAAGGAGCCCCAAGTTAAAAATAGAGCAGATGTATGTTTTAAACTCAGTAGGACCCACGCTGCATGAGAGGTACATGTCACAGCAAGGCAGGCAGATGCTGAGAAGGTACCTGGCTCTGTTCAGAGGCACAGCACTAGAAAGCAGCTGACCCAACAGCCATGGCCTGTCCTGAGGCCCCTATAGACACAGGAACTTAGACATTTGCGAATAAATATGCTTTTCTTCCTATTAATACTCTCTGATTACTTCAGAATTTTGTTATGTAAAAATCTGTCGCATTGAAAAAAAGCCAGTTTGTTCAGTAACTGCTCGAATTGACTGGGGTTTCCATAGCCCACTCTTAAAATTTTTTTTTTCTCCCCTTCAGTTTGAACAAGACTATCAGTCTGCTTCTAGGGAACTCTCAAAGAGACAACAGAGAGAGTGATTAAAGATACCAAATTAAAGAGACTGTTTCTCAAAAGGCTATACGTGTATAAATAATACCAAGGGATCCCACTAAAAAAGATACGTCCGTAGGCAAGAAAACCTGATAACCACGTAAGAAACAGAAAGGTTGTACAATGAGGAGAAATCAAGGGCCACATTCAAATGACAGGGTGACAGGGGGATAAAGTGAAAGGGAGAGAAGGGAAAATCAAAACAGGAATCAGCTCAAATGGAAAAATATTTTGAATACATATATATAAATATATAAATTAAAAGGGCCAGTCTGAAGAAGGGTAAGCAGGAAGAAATCAAAGGAGTGCTCTCCACAAAAGTAGATGGAGGAATGAAAAGGAGCGTGCACGAGAACAGGCACTGACATCAAAGCACGACGTCTTCCAGGAGAGGGAGAGGTGACCAGAATAGCAATGCTGGGTGGCACACGGGCTTTAAACTTCAAACTTGTATGAAACCCAGGGCTAAATCATTAAGTGTTGGACAAATAAGAAAATATTACCTCCTTCCCGAGGTGTAAGAATTTGCTATTAAGACAATTCCACCAGTTCTCCCCGTTTTATTTGCTCAAGAGAGCCGTTATTTATTCCACCATTTATCTTCCTATTCTTTTGTAGTAGCACAGAATTACACTGACACCATTCCTGGGGCCAGTGGCGCCGCTGAAGCCAAACGTCAGATCCCCACCGACACCAACGGGACTCATCTGCACGAGCGCTATAGCAGCAAGCCCCTTCCTGACAACAGCTTTCACTGAAATGGAAAAATGTTTCCTCGGGAGAAACCAACACAAAGGGCACAGAAAAAGAGTACACTCTTCAAAGGATACCTACACCTTAGGTTGCAAGTCTCCAGTAAGATATAAAACCACGTTTGGTTTTGCAGGGAGAACTAACTGAGGAAGTAAACAAATCCGAGAGGCAGGAAAAAAATGGGGCTGACACATACTGTACATCCAGCACCACTTCAGTGCTGGCTTTGGCAGCAAACCCAGCTTCTCTTATCAGCAAAGATACCTTTGAAGTGGCTGGCAAGCTTCCATCTAACACTCAAACAATTAAGACCCTCCACATCGTAACACAGCCCTGGAGTGGGATGTCTTCATCATAAAACACGAACAGAAAAACTGTGAGACACAAACAAAGCCACAGACCACGCAGGCTTTCCACAGCACTGCGAATCCGTACGCTGCAAACAAACTCTCTGAAAACCTGTGTGCACCACACTAATGCAGCTATGCCTCTCAGAGCTCGCTCACATTTGGGGTTTGATAGGGACCCTGGAATTTGCCTTCCACAGCTTCACAGAAAGTTCTGAAGCATCGCACAGTAGCACTATTTTCCACACAGCTCCTCTATAAACTACCTCTCTTTCCAGACTGCTAAGAACTTCTGCTAGAAGCAAGACTGCTAAGAACCGCTGCTAGAACTTCGGAAATTCACTGATCTCAAGACAGAGCCATCCAAGCTGGACTGTCAGCAGCGCTGTGCCCTTTGCACGACTGGTCTGAGTGGTCCAAGAGTGAACACACAAGAATCTGTCCCAGCCTGAGGAACCTCCACCGCAGCTGCTGGAAGAGACCAACCCTCATCGCCACCGCTAATGATGCTCTTCCTGGGTTGCCCACCTCAGGCTCCGCGCTGCTCCAGCTGCGCCACAGCCAGCTCCCACACCGCTTGCCTCCGCATCCCCGCGGCCCTGGAGGATGTGCTTCCTTCCCAGCACCGACCTTATCACACCCATCCAGGCCCTTTGCAGCCTTAAGGCTGGATTAAGGCTGCGCGCTGTGCTTAGATCTCTCTCATCTGAAAAAGCTCAGCACTTCAGAGGGTGCGAGATACAGCAACTCAAGAGTTTAGCAACAAAAGGGATCTTAAGCACAGCCTTTCCACCCAGCCTGTCCTTCCAAGCTCACCTGCTCAATCCCAGCATGACACAAAGCACTGATTCAGGAAAGCCCTGAATTATGAATGGCCCAAGAAAAGGATCTCATGCCTCGGGTTTTTATTTCAACTGCCCTCAGCAAACAAGGACGGCTATCCTCTCCATATTTCATAGCATTATTGACCACCCAGTGAGCAGTTCCTAAATGTACGTTACTAGAACCTGCAATCAGCCAGGTACATGTGTAACCTTTTTCAAAAGGTATTTTCCAAACAGAAGTGTACAAAATAACGTTCCTCAGACTTTCAAACAATAAACTGTCCTTGTTTTTAAACAGAGACTCCCTGTGTAGCATGAGACAAGGATAGAGCTCCCAAACCAGCAGCAAGATCAGCAGTACAGTTCCAACACCTACAATTTCCATTAGAAATCAGTAAAAACCAAGGTCCTGGGTTAGGCCAAGCCCGAGTGCCCTAACAGCATCACAGCTAAGGCTCTTCCTCCTGCGGGTTGCGTTTCATTAACCTGTGCTGCATTTTAATTTGACTATACCGCATGCGTTAGACCAGGCAGGAGATAGTGTAGAATCAGTGAATGAGCTGGAATGGCCGCATGGCACAAGAGAGGCAGGAAACTCAGGTCTCAGAAGTAATACAGCCAGTTATTTCACTGACGTAGCCTGGCTAATTAGATCTGTGGAGAAGCTACACAAATTTCCTGAGATGTAGCACCACACTAACGCAGCTATGCCTCTCAGAGCTCACTCACATTTGGGATTTGATAGGGACCCTGGAATTTGCCTTCCACAGCTTCACAGAAAGTTCTGAAGCATCACACAGTAGCACTATTTTCCACATAGCTCCTCTATAAACTACCTCTCTTTCAAGACTGCTAAAAAGTGCTTAATTTTCCAAACTGCCACATACTGTGGTAGCTCTTCTCCATTAAAAATGGGAAAGGATGTCTCAAAAGTTTAAAAAAGGACGGGAGAAAGTATGGGGAGCAGGAGAAAAATGTTCTTTCAGTTTTTCTCATCAACAGAACTAATTTCCCTTTGGGCTAGCATGGTTTTAACTTCTGGTTAGAGGCAGAAAAATATATACCACTCCTAAATATCTTGCCAAGTCAATTATTTCCCTTCAATACCTACAGATACTGATCAGAAAGGCATCCTGGCTTCACCAGCGGCTTGCTGAGCAGCCCTGGATAAGTGACTTCATCCACTTGTCCCTGGTTTTTCATCCAGGGAAAGGTGCCATTTGTCTGCTTATGGTCCAGAGACATTCTGAAGTTTGTTTGTACTGCTCTTGGGACACACTGAGTACTACAAGAATGCTACACAGGGGTTTTATAAGCAGACAGCATTAAAAAAAAATCCATGGGATATAAAGCTGATTTGCAATATTTTAACTGCACACTATACCTGTTTTCTAGCCTACAGTAGCTTTTGCACCAATTCATGCTGCTTCTTGCAGCTCAAGAAGGTAAAAGATTTAGTAAAAAGGCACAAGTAGTGGCAGAGTCAAGTTCAGCCAAGTTTCTCTCAGCTGCTATCTTACTCAACTATGTGACACTCTAGATAAGAGAGGATGCGGTTTTTGTTTTTAACCACCCAGCACAAGTGGCATAGTAAACTAATACCTGCTTTGGCCTTCAGCCAATTTGGTATGCCTGGCAAACAGTTGGACAATGAGCAGTTGGAATTTAGTAACAAATGCCTTTTGTTTGCACAAACTAATACAGAGTTTGCATTTGGTCTGTGAGAAAGAAAACAGACCAACGACAACATACCCCTCGGGGTTTTTTTTGTTTGATTTTGTTCAAGCTCTACTGCCCAAAATAAAATAAAACAGGGTAAAACCATGCTTATGCAAGGCGCTGAAAATTAAGACTCTAGTTTCCAGCCAAACTGGGATAATATCAATTTCCATGTACTACTTTGCCGAGCCATTTTCTCAACCACCTTCCTCAAGCACACCCCTTGTTGAAATTCAGTGGGGAGATTACTTCTCCTTTGGAAGGATTAGAGGAATTGAAGAGTAACTGCCATTCAATAATCCCGTGTAAGTATCTAATCAACCATAATGTAATTACCAGAAAGTTTTAAAAGGTCAAAAAGGCCTTAGCGTGACATTAGTTGAAAAAGAGAAGGTTCCTCCTCTGCTTGAGCAATGTCTCAAAAAAAGAAGCAGAAGAGAAACAGAATGTAACATCTGAATATACTTTTCATACTCTGTTGTTATCCATTACCAATTCCAAAAACACGCAGAGGACCAGGAACACAACAGTGCACTTACACTTATTTTCATTCTCCTATAGAAATCAGTTGCCAACACACACAAATACTTGCTGTAAAAGAGCAAATGCATCCCGCTCTCCAGGCAACACAGAAGAAGATGCTGCTCCTTCAAGTGCATCTTGACTTTAAGTATCACACACAACGTTGAGCACAGTTCATTTTCTAGCAGCCTAAACTGACCGCATTATATAGACTGTCTTTATCAGTTAAAGCAATATAGGTATGTTAAGAAGCATCTGAACGCTTTCCTCAAGACATTTCACAAGATTGTCAAGACCAGAGTGAAAAGCCAATGAGGCTTCCAATTACTGCTGACTGCACCTGAACAGATTTTAATTTTCAAGTCACATGCTACTCACATGACTTTTTTAATGAGAACTGGCAGCACTGAAGGTAAAAAGACAGACATGAAAGTATGCTAGGATATTTTTATCAAAAGTGTTCCTCTTCCATTTCTCTCTCAGAGGCAATGTGATTTAGGGTGAGTCTCCACAGAAGAATTCTTTAGAAAGCTTGAGTGGAGCAGCCCCCTTCTCTAGGCCTTGCAATAGTAGAAATAATTTTCCAAGATCATGACACATTGCAAGGGGGTGGCAAGTGGGGGAAGAGGAATTGCTTTCAAAGTTAAGGCTTGCCATGTTTTTAACATGTTAACTAGCAGGTGTTACAGCAATTGATAAATCTCTGAAGAGACATGGCATTACCATTTAATAGGAGCTTCAAAGCTTCCATATCATGTTTCTTCAACTGGAAGGACAGATTCTTAAAAAAAAAATAAATACCCTCCCACACTGTCCCACCTTTTTTTCCCAGGTGGAAATCAAAGGGAGAGAAAGGGGACAGGGCTAACAAGAGACCTCAGCTGTATTTTCTCCTTTTTCCAGAAAAGGACAATGCATCCTTTTATTATCTAGCACTGTAGGAATTCTCCCTAATTTTTCTTTTAGCAGTAGTTTCTCCTCAGTGGCGGTTATAGATTTGTCTTTAGAGAGTTGCTCTTGACTACCTATATTCAGAGTTGAAGACCCAGAGGGTTTCTGCATATTTAATAAAAGTTTCAAAATGCATACGAAACGGTGAGCAGGGTACAAGGAAAAGACATGGCCTGAATTTAGACCAACAAATCTCAACTGACCACTTTGGGGAAAATCCTAAACCACCAGAAGAATAACAAAATAAAGAAATCAAAAGTAAGCCAAGCACAGTTATCCAGAGAGAGGAAAAAGTGTTGGGCACGGTCAACAATGAACTGATGCACCAGAAGTAACAGCTAACACTGTATTTGAGAAAAGCCAAACAAAAAGGCATGTGCTGTAGCAGTCAGTTACCTTCTTGAACAGGCGCCCCGAATCTTCGCTGACCTGGACAAAGCGCGGGATGATGTTGTTGAGATAGATGTCACTCAGGGTGGTGTGATCCCTGCTCTCCCGCTTCACTTGATTCAGCAGGAGATTCCAGCAATTGACTGGTGATAGCACATTCTGATCCTTCCTATAAAGGACACAAAATAGAAACAAGAATTGGATAGGACTTTACCTGAAGTGGACAAAATTACTCTGTTCATGGTGTTCTATAAAAGGTAGAAACCCAGCTATGGGACATATGGATTTGCTGAGGGAAAGGAGAGCAGAGGAAGGCTATAAAATGACTATTGCACATACAGAAAATACACCTTCAATTATGCATGACTACATTCACATGGCCATGGGCTCCTGTCCCCCAAACAGATCAGTCAAATGCAAGCTACAGTATGCCAAATGTAGGCTTTAATTTTTTCTTTTGAATCCAATATTTCATGCATAAATTACAGTGCCTGAGGGAGAGTGATGGCTCCAGTGTCTGACAATAGGTTTCACAGCACTGTCCCAGGCATTTGTGACTTAACCACAATAAAAAGATTCCAAGCATCCAGTTAGCCAAATAGCATCTGCATAGGAAGCAAAATGTTATGTTTCATGTACAAAACCAATTATGTGCAAGCATCTATATCTGTCCTGAGCAAAAGAGAAAGCAACATTTATACCACCTTTATTTTCTCATCATTGAACTTTCTCCACGTTATTATGGCTGACTCACCCTGCAAATAAGCAATACAAAGGGCAAAAGGAGAGACGAGAGGAGCCTCAGTTTATTTGGATCAACATTTCATCTACTGAAAGGATTAAGTAATTTCTTTAAGGTACAACTTCATACTAGATGAAAGCAAGGACATGAGCAGTGATTTTGCATGCTCCTCCAGCAGCCCCGCAGCAGCGTTTGGAGCTGGCAGACCTAGGTGTAGTCTTAACTGCCTCATTCACTTCTCTCTAGATCTGTTTATCATTTGTTTACAGTATAACTAATACTTACGTAGAAAAAAAGCAAGTCAGATCTCTGGTGGAAAGCCAAAGCTCTTCTTGACTATTGTGCGCAACTATCACATTTCTTTCCTCTTAAAAGAAATGCAGTTTAATTTCTGTTAGAAAAGGGAGCATCCTGCGCTTAAAAGGACTGCAATCTCTTCTGCAAGAAATGTCTGACATTGTGAAAACCTGAAAATTAAGCCATGGCAGACTTTCATTACCCTTCTCATGACATCAGCGGTTGGATTCGTAGTGCAATATGGATAATTTTAGATAAAGAAGAATAGTTTCAGAACAGCTGATCTTGATGCTTTGTTTCTTTTCCTTAAAAGAACGTATAGCTCAGGAAATGACTACAGCTTGTGATCTGGACTGCTTCAAGGTTTAGAGTGCGTGTGTGTGTGTGTGTGTGTGTGGTGGGAGAGGGGATATAAAAAGGATTCTGGACTTTTAGTTCTCTTGGTGTTTTGAATAATAATTAAAAAAAATAAAATGTGAGAAGGCATAGGGTTTATTTAGAGACAACACTTTCCTTCGTACTCTAGTGTCCTGTATTGCAGATGCTGCTGACACAGAACCAGATGGAATGATCAAAATGCAGAACTGTACAAGGTTGAAACTGCCAGATGTTAAGCTGTATCAATCAAATAGTTGCCCCTGCGTCTGCAATCAGTGTTTTCAGCATACCGTTTGCTTTGTTAATATGCCAGAGAGCTAATGAGTAACTGTGAGACTCAGCTACTCGACCTGTGAATCTACAGGTACTGACCCAGCTGCAGCCGCCCTCAAAGGGCACAGTGCAGACAAGGAGCCGTATGCTCCAACTCCTGCCAAAAAGACATAAAAGCCACCACCACAAGAAAAAGTAATGTAGGCATTAAGGTTTGGGTGGTTGGGGTTTTATTATTATTATTAGTTAGATGAGACAAGAAATAACACCCAGCTTTCTTCCACTAAAAAGAGGGCAGCAGGAGGAAAGGCACCTCCAGAAAGAGCTCCAAGGAGCAGTGCTGGGTCAGAGGTGTACAGTACAGCATCAAAAGATGCTAAAAATTGGTTTGCTTCTTTACACCAATAATATAAAACTACTTTGCACACTGACTTAATATTTGCCCTCTAAAGCTGGAAGGGCTACAGCAAGTGAAAATTAATCAACTACCATAAAAAGCCTGGGAATGAAACTTAGGAACAAAAAGCTCAAGCTCTCCAGCAGCTGATCTTGCTCTAGTCTGTTACTGCTTCATTGCTTTGCTGCATTGCTCTTTTCCTAAGACTAGCGCAGGCACAGATCTCTAAGCAGCCAGAAGTCCAGCTGCATGCAGCCGCTAACTTGCCCTCTCAGGCTTTGTACCATTCATCTACATGAACTGCCAACCCAAAAACTCAATGGTTTTGATCCTGCCTACCTCCCATCACATTCTCCACGTCGTTATGAATTTTTGCTGTCTGCTCCACTAAGGGCACCTGGCTGTTCACGGTTGTCCCCACTGAGGCATCAATTCAACCCCACCTTGAGTAGCTTGCAAGAGCTGTGAGCAACAAGGACCAAGGGTTACGAGTATAAAGAATACATGCAAGGGACCAGAGAGCAGCACGGTACGAGTGCCTTGCTTTCCCAAGAAAACTAAAGCACCAAATGGGAACCAGAAGAGATGCAATAGTTAACTGGACAATTCCCAGCTGTCCAGGCTGCCCTACCACAACACCCGAAGCTATTCTAAGGCAGCACATAGCACAAATACCAAGAGCCCATGAAAAGCATGGTGAGTAAAATTGCTGGTGTCTAATGGCGCCAGATGGGTTGTTGACACACTCCGTGTGGTTAGACATGAAAGGCCATCCTGCAGGAAAAAATAATCACAACCCACATGCTTCCAATCCGTGACCAGGATTGTCACCTTTGGGTCTGTGCAGTGAGCGCCGCACCCTGAGCTCAACCTCATGCAACCACAGCTCTGCATGCTTCAAGATATTTTTTTTGTTTAAATTCCTTTAATTTCTTGGTGTCTGTTGATTTCACTAACCCCTTCAGCAACTCATTAAAATGGTACGTCTTGCTTTTGTACAGGTTCATTGTTTTCATGGCAAGGATTTTACAGGAAGCGAGACAAAAACTCTCCTTCATTATTTGCTGGTGACAATTTTCCTAGCACTGGCCAAAAGCAGATAAAGGCAGGCTTTAAGACAGAAATGAAACAGAAAAGGAAAGAGGCAGTTACTTGCTTCAAACCTTCCAAGTAGCCTTTAAAACTACACATGCATTAACTGTTAAAGCACCTCTACAAATGCAGCATTTTCTGGGGTGGAACATGGCAACAGTTTTCACAACACAGAGCAGAAGTTACACAACTGTTTACAACAGACCCTTTTCTATCATAACCACAAGCAGATGGCAGGGAAACAAATTGCGATTTTCATTAACCATTTCAATTCTCAAAGGAGCTGGCAAATATACTCTGCTTCCAGTTTCATGTCACCACAGAGAAGGGCTGAAAAAGGGAAGGAAAATATGAAATAGGGACCGCTGGGTATAATTGAGAGTGAGCTCGATTTCCACAGATTCAGCAGCAGGACTGGAGTCAGTATTCGCCCTTAAGTAGTAAAATTGATGAGATCAACCCAAAACTTCAGGACCTGGGTATGAACTTTCCTGAAGTGCTGGCGATTTCACATTCACAACAACTGTTTGACTCAAACTTCCCCCGCAAGCAGAGGAGGAGGAGGAAGAAGATGCCAAGATCCAGGTTTATTTCAAGCACTATTTATCCTTGTTTAAAGATCGTGTGATGATAGTGAATCTGGGGAGTTTATTTAGGTTAGCCTAAATTACACCAGATCACAGCAATCGGGGGTGTTTGGGAGCAGGAAGAGGAAGTTGTGCGCGGATTTTTAAGGAACCACAAAGTATGAAGCTCTGTGGTTTCTTGGGTGTTATCTTGATCGGGTCCTGTGCAACTTCCACTTCAAAGGTTTTAGTCTCAAAAAGATCAGAGGGGAAGATTTGAGTCCCAAGTATCTGAACTGTCTTAATTAAATTACTCATTCATACAAGGAACTCACAGACAATCCAAGCCTTACCTGCTTTAAGGCAAGCAGGAGAGCGCGACAACGGCCAGCGATGCTTAGTTTGGCATTGACCCTGTTCAGAGCAGCAGCAGCAAAATTATCTTTAAAATGACCTCCTCCCCCTACACTAGATTAAAACCAAACCACACCACACCCACTAACCAGGAATAGGAATATTGGGTTTCCATAAGACAAAGGAATGAGTCACATGAAAATATTAAATAGAAAGAGAGAAACACTTAAATTAACATAGGCACATCACATTACCCGCGTAAACAGAAAACTTTTCTGGCCATCCTTCCTTCAAACAGGTTTTTAGGAGAGTCTCTTGGTGGTACATACAAAACCCCAAGTTTCCTGTTCCATCCCCCTGCCCCCCTCAAATATTTAGGATCTGTTTCCTAGAGGTGTGCCACAGACATTTCCAGACCTGGTACACCCCGAAGTAATGATCAAGACCCTGGGAACAGAGAAACTGATTTATTTCCCACCCTGCACACACTACCTTTCCCATCTCTAACAGTGATCCGTGGGCTCAGGTCTCTGAACCCTACAGGGTGCACGCTCTGCAGAACTGACCTCCTGCCCAGCTCACCTGAACTACCTGCCAGAATAAAGTACGAGGTCAAGGGAGAAATGAAAAACTTATTTTCATATCTGTGCAACTGTCAAGTCCATCCTGCAAACCACCACAGCTAGAGCTAGGCCAAGTGTTAGAGCACAGACATTGTTTCTGTAGATACTTTTTCAAACCTATCTTAATTTTGTCCTCTGCAGTACACTGTGTGAGAGTAGCTATAATCATACCAATGCACGCAGCGTGATACTGAGGTCACCGATATGATGAAAAACACCACAAAGATCCTCCCTGAGGTTTAACATCAATTTTTTCTAGTCACGTATCCCAAAGCTCTCCAGGTTCAATGAGGTCACTGAATAAATGAATTTCTAAGCTTCACGCTAAGAAAAAAAATCTCCAAATGTTATTTGAAAGACTCAGAAGAAGTGTTCGGGACTCTGCTCCATCAAAAAGAATCACAAGTCAAAATAAACTACGATAGTATTTAGCGATTAAAACACCACCAAAGTCCACATGACCCCCAATGTTTTTGTCAATAACTCCCTCACAGCCTCTATCACCTCTCTCCTTTAAAGGAAATCATTTCACCGTCAAGGGAACTAAAGTTGAACTTCTCTGCAAGCTGCTCATGCAAATCAATGCTTGATTTCCCCTTAAAGTCTTCCTGACACAGCCCAGTGTTAACTGCAAATTTTGAGAATTACAAGCATGGACGTACACGCTGCTCCCTGCCCTTCTCTTCCAAAAGATTCCAGTTATGAACATCTGTTGTTTACAAGTGCTCAGCCTGAAGGTTGCCAGACTTATTCTGCATCTTCTACTTTCAAGGCAAAGGCTGCCAGAAAGCCATCTGAATTTCATGCTGGGATATCCTGGACATTCAGCTCTCCAGCTGACAATTGCTACTCAGTATCCTACTTCCAAAGATAATCTTGATTTAAAATACAGCCTTAAAATAGCATTGTCTTTTCATTTTTTCTTTTCTTTTTTCTTCCCCCACCCCCATTTTCTCCCTTGAAAGGAATCACTCGAGGTTTTTGCCATGGTTTTTATATTGTTAACTGATTATTTGAATAAGCAGATGCCTTTAGGACAAAATCACATTAAACAGGAGAACTGAAGTCTGGAGCTAAAGGTCCCAGGGTTTCACGGCAGCGGGCAAACGCCTTCCTCTGAGGATGGAAGTCAGACCCCCATCCAGCACTGCTGCCTGCAGGGACCCCTGAGACCCAGCAGGCAAGACTGACACCTGCTGAGATGGATGCTCTGATTTAACCGCTGCACAAGAGACCTTTAGTTAAGCAGATCTTTAAGGAGCGATGACTATACCAAACCTCTTACAAGTGCTTCTTGGTCAGAACTGGAATTATAAGCCTTGACTGTTCAATGCCGGTTTTTTCCCCTTCAGTCCTCACATCTTGCACAAGGGTATTTACCAATGGGCACTGAAGAGGCTTTACCAAATATATATGTATTTTATATGACTGTTCTCTTTAATAGTCTGTTCTAATCGAAAAAAACATTTTTAAAAGAGAATAGGCAAAGTGAGGTCTGACAGCCATGGTAGAGTAGTTAAAAGCAAGTAAAACCTGGGATATATCCAACTGCCATCAACGTGCATGTCACCTTGGCTAAACCAATCTGTTCCCCTTCTTCGAAGATATAAAACGAGAATAACATACACCTACCTCTGTAAATCATTTTAAGATGCTCCAGTGAAGCTAGCTTCAAACCGCGCAATGCGCAAGCACCCTTTCAGTCCATCACCAGCTATACACAGCTTGCTGTCAAGACCCAACCACCTACGTTTCAAAACCCATATGGAAAACGTAGCCACCTGATCAGCTCACCCTCTGATGCAGCCACATCTAAGAAAAATAAACCCCATGCAATGCGTCTGTTAGAAACCCAACACAAGCCTGCACTTCACACTGCTCTGTGTGCTTTTACCAGCTTGGGGATGGATGGTGGAGGAAGCCACACAATCCAATTTCAAGGGTCAGACTGAAGCCTCCTGCCCTTGACAGCATTCCCTTAAATGAACACATTTGGAGCAACTTGGCAATTACATAATAGCTATTGAGTATGAAAGCACATGCAAATTACAGGGTTACTGCCTGACAGGTTTCCTCCTTGACAATGTTTTACGAGATCTAAAATCGGCGAGTGACATGGTAAGCAGCCACCGAATGATACGGTACCTTCCAACATAATTATCATGTTATCGAAAGAACATGCTATTACTGTATATTTATAGGGTCACAGCAAGGCAATTACAGAGTAGCCACCCGCCTGTGCACATCTCACAGTCATGTAATACCAGGCTCCTTCGGAGGAGAAATCTGAGGGCTGGCTTTGATCAAATGGTCTTCTGGGGGCTTCCAAATGAGATTACAGCTTCAGCATCTACAGAAAAGATACCAGCCAAGTTACTCTTCGCTGTTCAGACAGAGCAGTGCTGGGGGTAGGTAATTATAATTGGGACTGCTTCCTTACTGATCCCTGAGGTATCCTGACACATTCCTGGATGTTACAGCCAGCAGACACCAATGACCGACTATGTAATAGATGGAGCCACCCAGGACAGACGGCTTCACAGCCGTGTGCCACTGCTGTGACAAATACCGCCCACAGACCCAGCAGCCTTAAGAGGTTTTTGTTATTTTCCTCTATTCCAGCTCTTGACCAAATGAACAACTTGTACATTTGCGACTCAAACCTTGCAGGGGTAACACTTTCCAAGAGCAAGATGGTTTTCTGCTAGAAGCTATCCGCTGCTAGTGTAAGTGAAATCAGGAGCCTGAGCAGCAGTATCTTTCTCTCTGCAAAGCAAGATGAAACTCACGCTCAGTAACACTTTTCTGAGTATTTCATGCTATGCCCTGGACTTGACCAGAAAAGCACAGACATTTAATTCAAGAGTTCACATGAAACTTTTATATGCAGATAAAATCATCTGTCCAATTCAGGCTACGCTCAACAGCAAGAATATTTGAGGTCATTTTTGTCCAGGTACAACTTTATAAAGGCTAAAGTACCAACAGCTCAAAAAGTGGGAGCAGGGGTCTACATGAGCAAAATGCATTAGAACAAAAAAACCACCAACCACCAAGACTTCTAAAAAACCCTGTAGTGTCAGTCAGCATATTTAATTCACATGTAGGATTCTGTTCGTGTATGGTAAAAACTTCCACATTATAAAGTCACTCAATCTCAAAATAGGAAGCTATATACAACAGTATATAACATATATACAACTTTCCCAACACTGAAAGCTGAATACAAAAGCGTTGCTGATGGGGGGTTGCATATCATGTAATACAAAGGAAATCACCTCAATTTTAACCAGGAATAACTACTAATAAACAGAAGACAACCAATCATCATGCAGAGGAAAATCATAGACACATCATTTCTTTAGTGCCATCCTAAAGGCATATGCAGAATATACACAGTTTATAGTTACGAGAACACTTTCACTGTAAAGGAAAAGAAAAAAATACTTCAGGCAATTATAGCTCTATAGATACAATGAATAATTCTTCTCCAACCTGTCAAATAGCTATGCTTGGGAGTCATGCTTTCCCAACAACATAGCACAATGTGCGTTTTAAATGAGAACTAAAGTAAACTACATCAAAGCTGTACAGAAAGGAAGCTAAAATGATGCCTTACTTTAATGGCTTTCACAAAAAGAGCTTTAGTGGAAAGGGGAAGGTGATACATCCCCATATCCCTCCAAACACAGCAACAACAACAGAAGAACAAAAATACACACAATGGCCTGACCCAAACAATGCTAAAAGTGACACTGCGCTTTGGGTGGAGGCAAACCCAGATGGATCCTTTCAGACCAATCTGTCCAAAGCAGAAGTGATTCAGATCCCAAGACTGTTTTTGCTCGGTGTTTTCCCCAGCTGCTACCCTGACAACAAAACCCAACAATCTTGTGCACTGCCCAGATGTCAGCAACAGGAGCCCCATGGCTGTGGCTTTATGCTGGCCACCTACTCGCTAAGCTGCTGTCTCCATGCCACGCAGCCTGCACCAGGCCCTTCTTCACCCAGCGGTCCTGTCCTGCATTCCCCTTGCTGGGAAAAGCACCTGCATCCTTTCCTCCAGGCAGGAGTCAGTAGTAAATCGGGCGGCTTTGAATCCATGAAACCACGTTCCATATGCATTAGCCATCCCAACTCGAGCAGCTAAGCGGGGAACAACCAAAGCAGGATTGTCAGACCTACCTGTAAATAATGTTTCAAGCAGGTGAGACGATTGATTGTCAATAAGGACATCTTTAAATTTTAGTTGAGTCCCATCAGCTAGGGATCACACACAGAGCACGGCTCTATTTGGAAATACTATTGGCCTTACTTCTCTACTGTTTTGAAGTGATAGCAGCAGAGATACAACACTCAAACCCTGCACTGAGTATGTGTAGGATATTGAAAACAGAGGGCTGCAATGGCAGATCACAGCACATAACTGATTGGAAACAGATACCCTTAAGAAAACAGACCAAAGCCCCTGACACTGAAGGAAATCCTGGCTTTGTCTGTCAAATCTGGTGTACAGCTTTGCCCACCTTCCCAAGAAAATTACACCTTTTAGACGTGCCAATTTTTACCATTCCATCCCCTATTGACAACATACAACCTGCCAAGAATTACTGAAATGAAGTTACCAACCATGCTATGTAAAAACATGAAACAGGCTCTGTGTTTAACACAAACTCGGGACACGTTTTATTCCGACATGCACAACAGTGCTGGTACCTACATTCACCATATCGTCTCTTTTTTACATTCCTACCCTTATAACCGCATCTACAGGGGGAAAAGGGCAAAACCAAAGGCAAATACTCTACTTGAATTGCTGGTCTTTGGTGCTCCTAGTTTTAGCCAGGAATCTCTCAGCCAACTTCTCCAAATTCCTTGAGTAATCCATCTCAATTTCTGCCTTCTTGCGGAAGAAATCCTGCAAGTCCTGCAGTAACTGGACGCGAAGCTCACACTGCTGGTCAAGGCATTTCAGCTGCTCTAC
Source organism: Falco naumanni (assembly GCF_017639655.2). Classification (NCBI taxonomy): domain Eukaryota; kingdom Metazoa; phylum Chordata; class Aves; order Falconiformes; family Falconidae; genus Falco; species Falco naumanni. The sequence goes on from NC_054070.1 coordinate 7,114,239, forward strand.
CAATTGGGCACGGATCTCTGTAACAAATAAAAGCACTGAAGATTAAACAAAATCCCGTTAAAGAAAACACCATAAAAATTCTCCAGTCAAATACAGTTAAAAATACGTTCCCTCATTCGTACTATGTCAGCAAAGCTCCATTATGATTAACCGTATCTGCAGCAGACAATGATTGCAGTTGCATCTCGGATGCACCGGTCGCAGGAAAGCCATCCACCAGCCAAAACCTGCAACCCAGCACACAGACCTACAAGCAAAGCTTTACTGCTGAAGAGTGCATCAATTACAAGTGTCGAGTGCATTTTTGGCATCAAGAAGAAGTGGTCACTGCCTAAAAATGTACTGAATCTCAGTCTGGAAAAAGGGCTGTATGCTGCAATACCCCATGTCAGCTCAGAAAATCACTTCAGGGAATTTCTGTAAAATTCCTTTGCAGACTACTCTTGATGCAGAAACAAGACATTGCACATACTGGGGCACTCCCCAAAGGCACCAATTTCAGATTATTCAGTTAGGTACTGACTCTCCAGCTGTGCAGCTCTCATTTATAAACCTAGCCATTGAAACAGATAAAGCCAGACCTTCGGAGAGCCAACATGATAGCGCTTCCCATTAGGGAATTATCTCCAGGAAGACTATTTTTCTTTTTAAAATATATGCAAGTGGCATACATCTAAAGGATCCATAAAGTACACAGATATAGGTGTTAGTATTATGCATAATTACTGAAGATATCTGTATTAACACAGTATTTTACGCTTTTCAAGCATTTTACAAATATGAAAACTTCTCAGATTAGCCCTTCAAGCCAGGGTATTCTCCTCTTCTTACTGATGCTGAATTTGAGGAAGAGAATATTGTAATGACTTGCTCATGGTCAAACAGGACAAGAAAACACAGCAGAAGTGTGTCAGTCAGTCTAAAAATGCAGAAATATTCCGTGATGCAGCTAGTAGAGGTTATTTGGCTTTTATACAGGCAATAAACTCAACATGAAAACAATAAAATATGCACTTTCATCTAAAGGTCTTTGAGCACTCAAATTTTAGAGATGCCTGATACTGCTTGACTGTTATTGCTGCTCTTCACAAAGGTTTTCAGAGACGTGTTGTTCCAAGCTGCATTCAGAATTGGCAATAAAATCAGTAACATTCGGGTCTTCCGCATGCACAGCTTTGTATCTATGCGTTGCAACTGCAGGCACCCTCAACTTTGTCACCACAACTGAAGACTGGTATAATTTTCCAAATGCAATTTTTTAATCAACTACTTCATTGCTAATTCCTGAGATACATAATAACAGAGGCTAGCTTGGCCTCCTCAGTATGCTTGTCCCTTTGCCCAGAAAAAGCGTACCATCTGGACCTCTGAGCGCTTCACTCTTGCCATGCTCTATGAGTATCAGTTGCCTTGAATTGTGCTCACATCTGCGGGAACAAACAGTTTCAGGGGGGGCAGGATTTGCAATGAAGAAAGCACGCATCTTTATTTTAGGGACTCTAAAACCCAAAACACGTGTATACAAATACGGCTCCTAGTTAGGCTTGCCAAAAAAACAAAAAACAAAACAAAACAAAAAAAAACAACCAAAAAAACCCACAACAAAACTGTGAAAATGTGGGTTTTCAAGCTTGAAGATGACCTTGATTAGCACTTTAATTTGGTAGTATCACTTCTTTGAGACTGCAGTACCCAGAGGCTTCTGTAGCTTATTGTGCAGAGAAAATACAGGCAGCAAGGTCATAATACAGAACAAAACAAGAGCAGGCAAAACTGTGACATGTGGGCAAAGCTAGTCAAGTTTATTTTTTTTCTCAGGAGAGAATGTTAGAAAACTGAAAACTTCTGTCTCTTCATCAGGAAACACAACTACAAGAAAATACACAGGCTTGAGTTGTCCACATACTTCTTTAATCAAAACCACTTCAGCACGCCCATTTCTCTGGGTCCAGGGAAGCCCAGGCTACGCTTTCCCCTCCAGCCCGGGTGGCTGCAGCTGGAAGGGTGCAGGTTCACCCCTAGGCAGCGACCAGCACCATCTGGTCCTCCTGCCAGGGCTGGCTGGAGAAACAAACCCTGAGGAAGCTACAAGGAACCTCTACCCTACCGCGCTCGCAAGGGCACAACCCTCGGTCCGCAGGGAAGGTGGCACGGGGAGGTGTGAGCAGCGCTAGGTAACACCTGCGTCCTGCATTTCTTGCAAGTCTGTGGGATTTCTGTGTTTGCTCAGTTCCAGCTAGAAATAGTATTTCAGGATCAGAAGGGGCTGGGAGTTGCACGGGGAAAGAATGAATACTTAAACACATTAGATCTACTAGCACTTATTTAAAAATTTGCTGTTGATGCTCAACATATGCTATATACATCTCCATTCAGCTCAGTCCCCAAACTACTAATGAATTTGCAAAATTCTACACCAGCAACAGGTTTAGTCACGTGCAATGCAAACAAGACAACCCCATTCTCCCTGCAGCTTTGTCATTAAGACTTTCATACAGAAAAGAAGGTGAGGTAGCTAGACGATAGCAGCACCAAAATGCAGAGTACCGTAGTGTTTCTTTGCTGCAGTGAATCAGTCTGCCTAGTCCTTAAGCTGACACTCACCTGCAGGTCTGACATTCAAGAAAGAACATCCTTCAAGGCAAGGACTATTAGAGAACTCTTCCTCCCTTTGTGTCTTCTCCTCCACCCCTTCCTCAACAAAAGGGATGGTCCCAACATGGAAACAACTCTATGACCTTTTCAGAAGTCCCTGGGCAAAGACGTTATTTTAACAAGCTGTGGCTTATTTCCTAGACCCATGAAAAGGTATCCCACGAAGAAAATACTTGAGCAGATTTGTCATTTTCTGCTAAGCAGATAAAGAAAGAGGCACAGAATTCAAAGGCAGCCAATCTCTTCCTTGCGCGTGATATATCTGTTTGTGCATTTAGGGCTTGATGATCTGCACAGTGTTATTTTTTTTCTGAAAAAGTCAGCTACCCTATTAGCATGGATGTTTAAAAAGAGGAGTGGGGTAGGAAGAGAATATATGAGATACAGCTCAGACACGTAATGGTGTGGCCACCCACCCTTCCCTGTGCTACAACCGATGGATCTTTTACAAGGGTGACAATGGCAAACTCTGACATTCTTGATCGAGAAACTAGCTCCAGGATCAAAAGCACCACTTCAAAAAACCCCAGTATTTCTCAAAAACTAGAAGATAACCACATCACATGCATTTTAATTATAAAATTACGACAAAGCTCAAGTTTTTGGCTCTCAAGGTGGGATACTTCACACACAGCTCTCCTGCTAAACAGCCACAAGAACTGGTAACCTTTTCCTTTAGTAAGAAATGTGATATCGGCACTTTTTCTTTATAAATAAACTCAGTGTTTTTTTGAGGGGAACAGTGACAGCTGATCGGGCTGCCCGCAGGGGAACAATAAGCTATTCAGCTCCAGCTTATCAAGTCTGCGGCGCTGGGCTGGAGAAGGGCAACCTTGCTCATCTTTCAAAAACACACTACACAGTACTTTGCCACAAAATAAAATCAAGAATGCAGGAATTTCCTGAGGCTTACTGGGCTTTCTGGAGTATAAAGTGTCTGCTTGTTTTCCCATTGCTTACACAAGCAAAAGATATTTTTTTCCCGGACTTACTCTGAGAATGCACCATGGCAGAGCCAGAAGCTGTGTGTGCTCTAACCCACGGGTCACCATATTACACGGGACCTTTTTATGTCTGCAGTCACAACAACCACTTTAATTTTGAATTCACTGCTTTTGCATCTTTTAATTTACACAGGTTATTAGGTTAACAGCCACTTAAAACACCAAAAAGCTTTCCACCTCCTTTCCTTTTCTAACACTTGTAGACCTTGGAGATCCCACCCACTGTGATCATTCAAGACAAGGAACAGCCTCCTGAAGACTGTGCTCCTCCTGCCAACGCTTCAAGTGCCTGAAGGTAAATAAACACGTTTAATTCAAGGTCAAGGTACCTGCAGCAGAAATTAGGATTGAGCACCAGGTATTCTTATTCTCACACCAAGCCCTACCCTGTATTGCAAAATCCTTTCTATTATATTTCAAGCTCACGTGGCTGACTACAAAATCAAAACGTCCTAGTACCAAGAGGAAAGTTTTCCATCGGTTTAAAACAAACCATTTATTCATTTTATCACCAGATCACAAAGTCACCTAGGTCACAGAGGGACAGAGTATTGTATAATGCTAGACAGTTGCATAATTTTACTTTTACCCTTTCTGCAACTACCTTTTCCACATTCCCTGTGGCACTCAGCAGGCATGCCCAGTTATTAATGAATTCAAACTGTAAGGAAGGATCTTTTACATTCTGTACTGTAGTCACACCTGTCGTTCTCAACATTTCTAATCTATTTGATATTTTTTTTTCCTTTTTAAATTCTGAAGCATATAGAGTATTGATAGGCACAAGCGATATGAAGGTAACCGTCCCCAAATAAAATGCTGGTATTTAAGTGATGGTGTCTCTAATACTTCCACGGAAAGGTCATCACCAGTAGTTTCTATTATAGGTAAGTTAAGAGATATGCTACATTTTTAACCTACCACCATACCTGGTCATATCTTTAAAAAAACTGGATGATCTTCATTAACCGATTGTTCCTGCTTGAAAAAGCCTGCTAGTGAGTATCTAGGTGGCTAGTTACGGGATAAGTGTAAGGTCCCAAAACACTCCTACCCTACAGTCTTGGGAAGGATCCAGTAAACAACAGTAGGCTATCCTTAGTTTAATAATTTAAAAAAAAAATTACTTTTCACACTTGAGCAAATAAGACTAGCAGTGCAATCATGGACCTCTACTGAACAGTGGGGGCTTCTCAAACTACACTGAACAGGAGAGGGTTTCTGCAAAGCTCCTGGCAAGAACCTGCACTATCATAAAACCATTATTGCCAGAGCAGACAGATATAGACACTCTGACTGGAACCATACCTGGCTCTTTTACAGCACGCAATGTTCAGCTTCTGAAAAAGAATTTACCAAAATGATTTTTTTAGCCTTAAGCACCCTATAAACTAAAGTTGGAAGTACAGAAACAAAGAAATTTCTGTACCAACTTGTTCATTCTTTGGTAGGGCATGTATAAAGCTAGAAGAATGAACTTGGACCCAGGAGACCTCCTTGCCCAGTCAACTCACGCACTCTAAGCAACGTTCCTGCTCCAAGCAGGATCACTTCCTTAGGCAGGGTTTCAACTCTTCCCAGCGATAAGCTTTAACTGCTCCAACTGGATAGCAACACGGTGAATCACAGCCTGCACAGCACAGAGTACCAGGAGAAGACACAAGCAGCCCGAGCTGCTTTTCAGTATCTAGCTACATCTCCACGTATCTGTATTGGAGCTTTCTCAAGATGTTCCCACCCCTACCCCAAATGCCATGCTGTATAAAAAGATGACAAGCTTGGGAAAGGAGTGGGATGACAACAAAACAGAACCACCAACCCCCAGCTCCCGCCCAGATTAAAGAGCAATCCTCTCACCCACACAAATCCTCTCCAACTGGCAGAGCTGAACTCAAAAACCATCCGTGCTCTCGCCTTGACTCAGTGGTCCCCCACGGCCGCTTTGTGAGGAGCGGTCCTCCTCCCGTGTTAATGCCACGTAAGTCTAGTACAAGCAGGAGGCAGGTCAAAATCAAGGTAAAACTGAACCAAACCATGAATAGCAAGGTGGAAGTCAGCAGATTCAAAGCCTTTGCATGTAGCTCAGTTACCCCTGACCTTTCAGGACCCCCACCCCTGTACACAAGAAGCGATTGTGTAGAAGGACTGGAAGACATCAAGCATTAAATTGCACGCGCAGCTCTAAGACAGTATTATCTCTCGTGCTGCTGAGTAGCCTAAGAAAGACAAAGCAGTCCAACAGGAGCAAAATCTCCACTTCACAAAGAAAATCGGAGCAGTAATTTTAGATCTTGTGCTTTGTCTGTGACCAGTTTCTTCAATCCCCATCTGCTGGAAGCTGCCACGCACTTGGGTGCTGAACATCAGAGAAAGATAGCATCAGTGGCACTGGCGCCCACCTGCCTCACTTTGCAAACCTTTAAGATTACAGTTTAGGTTGACCTTAACGCTCTTTCAGTTTCAAAAAATTAAAACCAACCAACACTACAGCTTCCAGCAAAAGTTAAACCCACTGAAATGTATAAATAAAGTTTAGAAAATGCTTTGGATTACAGATTTTTACATATTCCCAGCACGTTACTGATTGCTAAGAATTGTCCACATTTCTTCTACTGTCACATATAAGAAAGGCTGTAGTCCAAAAGTGAAAGACTTTGTAGTTTTGTGAAAATAGCCTCAGTATTTTTTTTGGTACACGACTACAAATAGGGCTGTAACAAATGACAGACAACAGCCCAACAACCTATGGCTGGGAGGTTTAATGACTTAGAAAAGCCTTTATACAGTAACAGGAAGAACTTCACGGAACAAACTGCGCTGCTAGCTGAAAGCTGTTGGTCATTCAGAGCCTTAAAAACCTCCCTGGTAATTTAAAAAACTAGGCTTTGAAGTGAAAATGATATAAGAGGAAAAAATACAGTCTTTTGTGTATAACTAGAGCCAGGAGTGAGATTCAGGTTCACAATCCTGCCAGAAACTGAATGCCCTGGAAAAGGTATATTTTTCTTTAAAAAACAGGATATACCTTACCTATTTGAGAAATACTAGCATTGGGTAATACACATTGACAAGAATCCCTTTATAGTTATAAATACATAACCAGAACTGCAGGTGTTAGTAGCTGAAGTTCTTTCTAATACAGATTGATAAAATGTTTTGAGGTGTAAGATGAGTGCCTGAAGTTTTGAATTAGCGAAGTAAAAGAAGAGGATGCAAGACTCGCTTAAAAGTGAAAAATTAAGGCTAGCCTCAGCGAAGTACTGAGGACACATCTCCTATTTCCGTATCTACATCATAATACATTTGCATAGCGAATTACTTGGGTCTACCAGCTTTTCTAGGCACAACAAAAGTGTCACAGGAGCAAGGCAGCCAATGCTTTCTGCATTTATTACAGTTGTGCAACGCCTCCATTACAACTGGTAGCTTGGAAATTTTGCAGCTTTAAGCACCCTTCAACCAGAATCCCATTGAACACAGCAAGCCTATACATTGGTTTTCCATACCCATAAACACTCATTTGCAATTCACAGACGGCAAACTGATGCAAGGCTTCAGATCTGCAAAGCTTTTAAGCAAATGCTTGAAATTGTCAACATGTTTAATTGCATAAAGTTGCCAAGGCATTTAATTCACACAGAATTCAAATTAAATAGTCAGATATTTTTTTTTCTTAATGAAATAGCCATGAGTGTCTCCTTTGCTATTATCAAAACACAGTCCATGCTGTTGACTTTTCAGGGAAGATGTTTAAAAACAGAATCCAGGTTAAATTACCCTGTGCAGGAATTCACTGCTCCAATTCTAATAGCAGAGCATAGCTAACTCCCCCTGTGTGCACAAGCAAAGTCCTCGTCTTTGTAACTAGTCCATAGTACACATACAAACTCTGATAAACTGTAACATGTCGAAGTACATGGGGCAATATTATATATTAAGGTTCTCCAACTGTTTATTCAAAACAAATAAAAGTGTATCGATTCATTTCAAGTGAGTGAAAATCCAAAACCTGCATGCAAGCAGCAGGAGCATTGCAACTACTTCTGCCTACAGGAAGTTTCACAGCTATTTTAGGATTGTCTGTGCTCAGTTAAAGGTTTCCCCCAGATGACATCAAGCAAAAAAAACAACCAACACAAGAAAACACACAAACCAAGCCTCACACAAACTTTTGTTTACACATTCCCACTTAATAAACGCTGGATAAAATACTACGAGCAAGTAGTAAAACTACATTTTATCACTGGTCTGCAGCATGGATTTCTGTAATAAACAAATTAAAACTCATTTTGACACATGGGCTATTAGCGTTAATCAAAAGCCATACACACACACACCAGTTCACATTTTCAAGTACTCAGAAAATAGTTGGGGCTAACAAACCCCCCGTAGCCTCTGGTAAAAAGTGTCCCGAGCGCCTGTGCTCTTGGGGAAGCAGAAATTGCTTTGGGCCCACTGAGCAACCTGAAATAGTTTGTTCTCCAAACAACATTTTAATAGTTATTTCAATGGCTTCCTCTCATGCAGGGTGATGAAGCCAACACTACATAAATGGCCAAAAATTTGGTGAACCAATGCAAGGGGGGGTTTTTTGCCTGCTTTAAATGCCCCTTCTGCTTCTGGCCCAAGGCAAACCAAGTCTCCCTGAAGCACCAGACCAGGCGTTTTTCATCACACTCTCCCACTGACCACTCAAACCATTCTCCCAGAAATATGAGATTCTCTCCTCAAACAGCATTGTGTTAATTACAAAAAAAAAGGTAGTTAGCAGTGCAAGGAGCCTAGCCTTGGGCTCCCAGTTATAGGAAGGCAACAACAGGCAATAAATGCAGTAAGGAATAAAGCTAAGCACATCTTGGATGCATTTTCAATCAAGTTACTCCCAATTTCTCACAAAACCAAGGATGGCTACCAGTAAAACGTAAGTTTCTGGTTCCTTTCTGGGAGAGGACAGGAGTCGGGATCTCCACTAGGTATTGCACAAGGCGCTCATGTGCCAAGGAACCAAAGCTTAACTCCTGCTCCCCCAGCAGCCCCAGGATCACCCCTGTCACCCCAACCACCCTCCATTTCCAGATGTCCAGCATGCTACTGGCACCACTATTTAACATTTTAAATGTCACAAAAAAAGTTATGAAGGAATGAAAAAAAAAATCAAGTTCAGGGATAGCTGATGAGCAGCAATCGATCCTGGTCTTCCCCATGCAGCATCAGAGAGTAAGAATTAAACAGACTGACTGAAAAGTGTGGGAAATGTACAGAAACACCCTTCAGAAACCATGTTAATTCATTTACAAGCAATGAGCCGCCTGGGCGTGGAGAGAGGGAGGGAGCCAGGTACTCATGGCTCTTCATTTGAAAACAGGAGGAGATTTGAATGAAGAATGTTGTACTGCAGTGTTTCACAGTGCACAAAGGAAGTTAAATTCCTTTGCAAAGGGAGAGGCTGGCACATGCTTTCAACATAAATGTCTATTTATTCTAGAATGGAAATCCATCAGGAAGAGACAGCAGAACAGGTCTGTGAGACAAAAGCAGAGTTAAGATGGGGCTGACCCAGCTGAGCGCCGCCAGCGCAGGGTGCACCGGCTCTTGCCCCACCGTCCAGAAACACCCCAGCCCTGTGCAAGATGAGGGCTGCAGGACACCTCCACACAGGACCATTGATTCATTTCTTGATGCTATCAAGAGCATCCACAGAAAGCAGTGTGGAAAACCATTCCTTACTGAAAAAAGCCAGAACAACAACAAGCAGCTAGAACTATGTCCCGAAATCACCACGAAGCAAGAGATGGAGGATCATTCCGCACTTCGTCATTCTGCAGGATGCTAGCACTTCTCCTCTGCTTTACACAAAACACACCAAAAAAACCCACCCCAAAAAACTGGAAAAGTGGATTTTAAAATGCAGAATTATCAGCATTACCTTTAGTTTTAGTTCAGATGCAACAAAAGACAAAGTGGGGCTGGTTACCTCTATTTTGCCAAGTTGATGAAGAACCAGCTTTCGTCTATGCCACTAACTTACCTGACACCAGATGTTAAGAGAGAAACTCTCTACTCTTCATTTCTGCAACCCTGCTTCAGGCTATTATACGCCCACCTTCATAGGCAATCTTGGGTACCTACAGTGCCACTACCTCTTATTGTCCAAGCAGGACAACTCAACTCCATTCCAAACACTCCTACACCTTTAACAAATAATTAAGCCTGTGTCTCGCTTTCTCCATTTTTAAAGCTACTCAGGATACCCGACATGAGAGCTCTGTGTTTAATAGGAGTCAAGCCTAAACAGCATCCATCAGTAACATTCACCTCCCACTCCCCAAACACACCCCTTGAGTGACAGTGGCAGAACTTTTTTCAAAAAGAGCTCAAAAATAGGTGGAGGTCTATTTTTTTTTTTTCCCCAAAATCTATGAGTACCATAATTCAGAAAGGTGGACTTTAGAGCGAGGATTCCCCGCCCCCCCCTTCTCATTTTAAAAAATAATTCTGGCACATTCTTCCCAGCTGTTGTTTCTACTAGTCTCTGCTGTGCTTTCCTGGCTGATTTTAGAGCTAGTTTCTTTGCAGCCCCACAGCAGCCCGTCACAACCCCTGTCCCTCCTGAAGCCTGCTCCCCTGCCACACAACATCGAGGAGCTTTTTAATAACCACAGCTCCAGCCCCGGACTTTACATATGTCTTCATTCTAAGCATTAAGATTTCCTCTGCTAGCGGTGATTAAAACAGAAGTGAAACAACTGCTTCCCCTCACCTACAAGTTTGTTTTTTTTTTTCCCCTGAAGTGTTTCAGCTGCATTATGTCAAATATTGTGAGGGGTTTATTTTAATGGTGGAACAGTACTAAACTGAATTGAATTATTCATCAGAAATGTGTAATGTGATCATTATTTCTGGCATCTGCTGTACGTTCTTACTGCCTCAATTCACTTCAGGAATCCCAAATTAAACTCACTATACATCACTAGACTACTACATTCATATGCATCCACACACAGAAACATCTATAGATGAGAAAGTAGCATCCATACACACACAGCCGCATGAAATCCTCCACAGCGCTAATTGTTTCCTCAGGAAAACCGTCCAGACGGACCAAATTCCCCAGACCCAACTCCCAGCTGCCTTTGGTCCTACTGCAAAAAGCTTAGTTCATTTGACATCATCATTCTCCATTTCTCTGTCAAGGGTGCCCCAGAGGTTAAGTAAAGTTTGGAAGTGCTGAAAGATACTGGGATGCAAGAACCCAAAAGAAGTTATTAATCTTAAAAATTATTACTTCTTCCCAATTTGTAAGACCTGATAGTTACACTATTAGACATAAGTATTTCATGCAAAGTAACATCAAGTGTATTTTCCAAATCAATAAAATTGCTAGAACAAAAGTGGCAATTTACGACCTCTGTGTTTTAATCTCTTCAATCAAACAAAAATCCTTTGGTGAATTATGTCATATATTTAGAGATACATACTGAATGATTAATGCTGGTGCCTAATTTAATTTCATGTCAGGATTTCCTCTCCTCCCTCTCCTCTTTGGTAACTAACACGTTAACAAGCATAAATGATCAAGAAATAAATGAAGAGAAACAAAAAGGGACATATAAACACTTCTTGAGCACAGCACAGTGAATTAGATTTCAGAATCACTTCCAGTAGACTGCCAAATTCCCTGGCTGTCTTAGGCAGCTAGGGGAAAGACAGATAAATATGAGTTTGGTTTTTTAATTGCATCAATGATTTTGATCCTTGCTTTGTATTTAAGCAGATATTTAAAAAAAACCAGCATCAACTGACCTGGAATTTTTTACAGATAAAAAAGTGAACAGGGTGAGGCTTCATTTTAAAATCCAGTAAGTATGCAACAGCAGAAGATAACCTTTGGTTAGCACCACTATTCCAGAGGCATCCTGAAGCTGCCATGGAAATGAACACTGTGCCCTGGTGCCGCCAATGCGTTCCCGTCCCGGTCCTCAGTCTCACTTAGATAAACCCGCTCCGGAGCTGCCGCCATCCAAACGCAGACATTAGATCTGAAACCCTCCCACGTCCTTGCACACCTCCCAGCTCCTGCTGCTGAGGGTCCCCAGGAGACGCGAGGCTGGATGTGCTCCTGGCTGACCTGTCGCATCGCACCGGGGACAGACCCACCTGGTCGGTCACGAATAACCCAGCGACCACCCGAGCCCGCTGCAGGCCAGCAGCCCGGAGACTTGTACAAGTGAACCATGAAGGATCTCTGCAGCCCTCCTCCTTCCCGTTTCCCTTCCTGCTGGAACACCAAGTAAGGCTCTCAGTCCATCGAGAAGACAGACAACTGTCCAAAGAAGTCAACAAGGTGAGTCAAATATATTTCAGCAGCCTGATCGAGTTGTCACTGCCTCCCTGTCAGTCCCAGCAGAGACACTGCCGTGTGTGTTTCTGGGAGGTTTTGAGAACTATTAATTAAACATAAACATTCCAGGAGAGGTGAATAACAAGCATCATTACAGACATTTCACAGATGATGTCAACAAGATCAAAAAGGTCCAAGTTATGCCCGCGGTACCAGCGGACACTGATGACTGTAGCTAGTTTCCACCACAGCAGCCTCTTATTTTCCCCACTGTAATAACTAACACCTGCCATTAAACCAAAACCATCACACAAAATCAAAGTAAAGCCTCTCTAAACTGGTATGAGAATTTACGATAAGTCAGTCTTAACGTAAGAAATCATGTTTACATAAGAAATCAAATTGCAGCATTGTTTTTAATTCATATATAAGCATAGTTTAAAACCACAAAAAAGTTTATGTTAAAAAGTTTTGTCCCAGTCTCCCTGTTGTGTTCTGGCTTTGTTCACATTCGTAAGAAGTTTACACCAGAAATACTCGATGAAAGCAAAGGTATCCCAAGCAGGCTTTTCCTATACGATCATAAGAAACACAGAAGTCATTCCTGTAGTTATAAATATTCAGCTGTGTAAGTGAAGGACTGCTGTCTTTAAAGGAGCTTACATTTTACTTTATAGCACCTCTTGTAAAGAGGTAAATGAGTATTTGACTGAGCCTGCAAAGCTCAAATTACGTGAATCATCATTTTTCTATCGGTTCATTGTCGGCTACAGCAACACCCATTAATCAGTGCAGCTCAGACCAGACCAGGAACAAGGAGATACTTATTTTCCATGTACCTTTGTCAGAAAACTGACACCAAAAATCAGGTCCCTCTTTTTACACACACATGCACGTACGCTTTAACATTTAGAAATCATTTATATGGCTCCAACTTTTATAATAAATCACCCAAAGTTCAGTAACAGCAAACAATACCACATACACTGTTTGGAAGACATGAGGTTCTACCTAGTTTCTGCACAATAGGTAACTTCTACAGTAAAAATGAAACTAAAAACTTAATCTGAAAATTTGTTTCTCCTCTGCTCCCCCCCAACCCCTCTGGGGAAAACAACCTACTTCCCAGTAAAACCTTTCTCCAAAGAAACACAGATGCAACCCACCACACAAATTGCAGCCATTCATTAAGATGATCACATAGAAATATGACTAATAGTCAGAAGAAAACCCCATTTTTTAAATATATATAACTTTGAATCAGTTGAAGCCAGAGTACGAAACACAAAAGCAGGCACTAATCTGAATTCCCAGTACTAATTAGATAACAGAATCGATAAAGAATTCCCTGAAATCAAGCATCCTGTACCACAGACACCAAGTACATGTTCACCGAAAAGCGGAATGTTGTCCAGTGTCATTTCCTTCCACTTCTCACGAGTGAAAAGGAGCCTTTTTATCAAACAGATGGAAATGGGGACAGAGGGAAGGAAACAATCCCGCTCTCAACAAGCATTTGAAAGACTGGGCAAAATCAGAGAAAATGTCAGAAATACTTGAAAGCTGCACAGAAGTTAAAGCTGCGCATGATTTGACGCTTCTAGAAAAATTCAGCCCCTAGATAACAAAAATGATCACTCTTTAAAAAACACATTAGGAAACTGAAGTCCTTCAGCGCCTATCAATATCAGAAAGCTCTTCCCTCTAAGCAGAAACCAGAGCACGAACTGAGAGCCGCACACATTTCCCGGAGGCAGGAAGCGAAAGCCCTTTGGTACAAAAGTGGGAGAGAAACGTGTGCGTTCCGTACGCCTCAAAGCAGGAGGAGGGGGAGCACCGGCAGGGAGGCTCTGCTCCAGCATCCCCAACAGAAGAGTGTGCAGCCAGGAGCTTTACTCTTCTGCTGACATCGGGTGGACTTTAGCTTCTGCTGCCAACAGGCAGAGACACAGGAGGGTGTAAGAATGTCTGATAAACCCGACCCTCTGCCCAGAGATCTGCCTCCGAGCCTCAGCTGGCAGCAGGGAGATGGGCATGACTGGGAGTCGCAGCAGTGCTGATGTATTTCACCGAAAGAGCAGAAAAAAATTGCCTTGGCTGTAACTCTTGGACTATCTCCGGGTTCATGTCCTGGCTTCCCCTCACACTTGCAAGCACTGGAACCTCTCCTGACCACTGTGCTGCACCTAAGTAGTTTCCATGCCTGGCCAAGTGCTTCTCCTTCCAGTCCCCAGTATCTGACCTCACCAGTTTACCTTTGGTGGTTTGAACACCCTAAAGGTCTGCACTACAGCTCTTTTTCTTCCTTTTTGAATTGGATGCCCAAAAGACAATAGTGAGTTCAGAATTTTTTTGTTTTTCCATGCAGACCGATCCCGGCAGGAAAAGTGCCATATCATGTCTCCTCCGTACAGCTCGAGCTCTACCCAAGCCCTTATTAGCAACTCTTCACTTTTCATTTACTTAATGCAACTCCGCAAAAATAATTCAGTACCCAGAAAACACCCCCCAAAAAAAATGTTTTAAATTTTAAGATTTATTAGAGCCATTTGGACAGGAGGAAACCAAAGCACACGTAACCCATTCACTGTAGCAATTCAGATGCTGGGTGTGACTTATTTACCCAGACTATTTGAAGCTCCAGCGATCTGCCAAAAGGAGCCCCTGAACCAGCGCCGTGCGGCACCAGCCAAAGTCAACATGGAAGCCAGGAGCAAAGCATTCAGCATCGGCTCTTCCGCCAGCCTCGCTACAAGGAATGTTTATGTTGGTTCATTTACCAGTGACTTAAAACAACACACCCAAATAAACCAACCAACCAGCCCAGCACAGAAATACTAGGAGTAGCTAGGAGGCTTCTAAGCGCCAACTGTTTCGTGGGCCGGTCATTCTCAGTTTCAGTGTGAATTCAGGTTACTTCAAGACTTCTCTCCATCCTTCCTTTGAAAAAACCACTTCAATACAGAGAAAGGAAAGGTCTTTCAGTGGCATGCCAGTTTATCCAGAGATTTAAGCAGCCCAGGAATATCCATGCTTCTCAGTCTCATTAAAATTCCAGAGATGGTGGAGCATTTTGTTTGGTTTTGTGGGGGTTTGGTTTGGGTTTTTCTGGGAAATATACATACTTAACAAAAGCCTGTGTCAGGAAGGGCTATGAATAATACTGTCTTAATGATATGGAGCAAGGAAATAATGGTGTAGTAAAATCTCCATGGATAAAGTTACCTGTGTAACTTTCAATAAAATTTATTAAAATTTGAATTATATGCTGACAACACCTCAGGTAAATTAGGAAATCTAGTTATTGACACCCTTGGATTATGGATTATCAATACAAGACATTTCATTTCCTTTTATTGCTTATTATATGTATAAATCATTAATGCCATGAAGCTGCGACTGACATTTGTAAATCTCATAGTGGTGAACTGTTATCATCAAGAGAGACTCCTGCAAAGAGCCAGGACAGATGGATTTCTTATCACCATTTAAAATCCAACACTTTCACAGGAACATCAGAATAACTTACAGTGGGAAATGAGCAGTGAAAGCTTCAGATGCCCTGGTCCTATTTTCGTTTTCAAGAGAATGAATGGTAATTTCCCATTAACATGAGAGACCTGTTCTTTTACTGCTATAAAGCCATCAACTATCTGAACAGAACGAGTAACCTTATCAAAGCAAGACACTGTACCTTACAGTCTGACTCGCACTGAAACCATCTGGACAAAACATTCAGACAAGATCTTTAAAAAAACCCCAACATCTTGAAATAAATTGCCAGACAGGATTACACAAAATGATCTGTTGAACATGTTGGAGACTGCCAGAAAATCTTTGAAAGCAGACAGAGGGTAGGAAATGTGTATCCTTTGGGGATCCACTTACGACTTATCTTTTTGCATTTCAACATTTTCAGATATAAAACCCAAGAGCAGGTAATGCACTGGGGGTTAAAGGGAGCCAGCAGTCCTACAGTGTCTTAAAAGACATTAAAGGATCAGGTCACCATTTGCTATAAGAATCGGTTCCCCATTTCCCTTAAGCCATTGCCATGCAGAAGCAATTCTGGACCCACCAACCCATCGTCACCAGCTGCTTTTCTAAGTTACACCAGCTATCTCCCAACACCAGTATCGTGCCACTGTTTCTTCTTACCAGCCAGAACGAAGAAAGATGCAGACCCCCGGTATTCTTGCTCATTTCTACCTCTATTTCCCCTGACAGCAATCGTTCCAGCTACTAAATAAAAACTTAGTTCTTAGGTTTGATTATCCAGGGTAGGTTTCATCCTTTATCTGCCAAAGCAGATGCACTTATACAGACAAACCACTGAATACAGTTGAGTTTCACATTTGCCTTTCCCATTAATGAGTCCATACGTCATTTGCCAAAGGACACAGAGATAAAGTCAGCCTAACTTTCCACTACTCCCCCTGACAGCTTAATTACAGCCTCAAATTTGGAGCAAGCCATGACAACTTCCCATTTGTTTCCACATTTCATTTTTATGACACTCCAACATCTGCAGAGGATGCTGTAATTAAAAAGGAATAAAATTATGTTTAAAAAAAACTGGATGCAATCAGCTTATTTGCCTGAAGAAAACTGATTACAGGGCAAGTGAGCCAGTACGGATGCTCTTCAGAAAGAGTGAGTAGTCAGCCAGCAAACTTTACAGTTCTGAATTACATACACTACTACAACTCCAAAAAATAAAGCTTAAGAGAAGCAAAGCAGACACTCTGTCTTGGTCTTATGTATTACATTGTTTTAAAAACCCCAGGGTTTTTTGTTTGATAAATTCCAGCAGTGTGCTGTTAAGTTAATACTAGGGGGAAGCTGAGGTTGAGCTTCGGGAAAGGCAAAAGGACATCATGTAGAAGAAAACAGAGAGAAAAAAAGGATAAATCAAAGTGTATTTTTGCTATTAAACATCCAGCAAGAGGAAAAAAGACACTAAGAAATGCAGTGAAGGGAAATTAGTGATACTGCTGTATCATTGCAAAGGAAGCAAGAACACAAGTGTAAAGTGTCGCGTGTACCAACATGGCAACAACCCATTTCCCTGCAGGGCAAACACCTACGCCCTGCCCCGTCCCGTATTTAGGGAGTACAACAACTAAGACTCCCATCCCTAACCTTGCATTCTCCCTTGTTCCTCTTCCTGTGTCTGCAGACAGGGCAGACTAAAAAGAACTGAAAGAAAATCCCCTGCATTTAACAGCACTGTGTTCAGGACAGCTGCTGACATTACATTTGGCTGTCCCACAGCATGGCTGGAAGTTTACTCTATGTTGGACTGGGAATACCATCACACTGATGCCTTAAGCTTATCTCATTAATCGTTGCAGCATTCCTACTTACAAGTAACCTACACTGCAAGCCAGAAGTGCAAAACCTCCTCAAGATCAGGATGTCCAGCTTTTAACCTCCTCCTGCAGTGTACCTAAGGACCCATTGCATGGGGAGGCAGTCAAGCCAATCAACCTGAAGACAGCCTGATACATTCCAGCTTCCCACCTCAGTCCAACTTGAAAAACTTGATTTTTAGCCACCGTGACACTCAGCAGCACTCCTGCACATCCTCGTAGATGATGTACGGAAGGACTGGACTGAAACAAACAGCTCCGCATTTGGAGCTTGCATCAGCAACATACTCAGCAATGCAAATTATCTTCCTCAAATTCAAGAGCCTGCAGAGGAAGAAGTCAATGTGCTGGTGACAGCGGCTGCTTCTCCTACGGCTGAGGCTGACAGCAGCCCCTGGAAGCAGAAGCGTGCAGCAGCTTGCTTACCGAAAGCCCCACACTTAAAAACGAAGTTTTAAAAGAAACAATTTCTCCCCCTATACTTTATAGTGAAGATTTTAGATGGCCATCCTCCAAGAGGAGAGTTTCGGTGCAAATCCCCATCGCTGCAGATTGCGCTGAACAATGCCATGGTTTAGCCCCATCACTCCTCTGCTCAATATTTCTTCTGGGATTTCAGCACAATTTAAGGGCTGTTGGTGCAGACTGCCTGATGGATACACTCTCCCAATCACCATACGCTTCACCCTAAATGCCGATTCTTGCTGCAGCATATACCACAACTATCTACATTTTAATACTAGTTTGTACTTTCCTTGATTTCTCAATATACTCAAAATAGAATGAACAGAAAATCCTTTCCTCAAGAGGTTTCGGTTCCCTCTTTCCGAAAACTGCGTCAACGACTTATGACAAGACTGTTCCTTGTCTGACATGTTCAGATCTCCAAAAGTGGACACATGCCAATTATTCTTTGAGGCTGAACTTAGTATTTTTGAAAGGCAAAGATCAATTACCATTAACTATACAAGACTGCGGACCAAAACAGAAGAAAGCATGATACAATGCTGATGGAAAACCCGACCAAAATTTCACTCTGTAAACAAGCCAGATAAAGAGCTATTAAAATTCATATTCAAATAATAAAATTACATTCAATGCTGTGGGACAGCTGGGATTGTTTCTTAGGTGCCAGATATGTCATTTCAGCATATTCAAAATGTCCAGAGGGTTTGCACTAGGAAAAGTTCAACTTTAAGACATTTTTCTGGTATAATGCTATATCTGACTACATAAAAGGCAAATCTGTCCTCCTCCTAATGCCAGAGTGTGCTGCTCGATTTGTGTAGCTGCTGCTTTTTTCTTCTAAAGGTTGGGAAGGTAAAGGGATAAAGGCATCAGGAAACCAGACTTGGAAAAGTCACTTCATGGACCATATTGTTAAAAATATGATGTAGTTTTACCTACAGCTTCAAATTGGATTTTATTTTGCAATATAAATATTTAAGTGCTGTCTCTTGCCCTGACCCATGCAGTTGTCAGAAGTTGAATGCCCTTGAAACAGAGGCTCTCTCTTACTCAGACACATCTGTGGATGTGTAACTTGAGTAACCTGTGCCAGATTACAGCTTACTTTCTTGCAAAGAAGTTACACCTGCTCAGTCAAAAAACCTGTTTCTCAAAAATTAAGGTTTTGTTACTCCTAAACAGAGCAATGGATTGAGTCAGCAAAATGCCAAGAAATCCTGTTCATTTCTGACATCAGCCAAGGTCAAGATGAACTCCACTCAGCTGCATCAGCTTCCCCCGGAGCCCTGGGAGTTTTTGGCTTTTGAGTAATATCTACACAGATCATCGCCTTTCTTTTGCAGGCATAAACCTCCTTTTGAAAAGGGAAACATTTACAAAATTTATCAAGACAGCCATATTTTGAACGTACAGTTACTCTTCTTTGTAAAAACTGTCACTTTTGCAAGCACTTAATGGGGAAAAACGTAGAGCCTGTTACACAGCCTTAAACCTTATCCCATGCAAGCAGAATTTGTAAGTCTGCTTTAAAAGCAGTCACTTAGCAGCCGTTTTTCTTCATAACCTCCACTGTCCCCAGCAAAGAAAAATAGCAAGAGGTCTCCAATGAGGAGTGTTAAGAGAAGGACATCCTGAAAGACCTCTGGCTCTCCCAATTAAAAACATCGCTTGCAGACAATGGCCCAAACGTGAGGCAACGTCCACGGCTTTTCATTCCGGCTATTGTCATCTAATAATAGCCCTGCAGAGCCCCCACGACCCAGGCTGGCCGCATTGTATGCTCTCACTCTTTGCCTCTCCATCAGAGAGCTATTTAAAGTATAAAACGAGCAAGTTTCTCTTTGAACGTCAGCTCTGGATGGGAAGTAGAGCTAATGCAGTCTTTTGAGATTGCTGGATTTTAAAAACCCTGCCCACTAACTAAGCTGTGCAGAGTGGATCTCTTATTTAAAAACAATCGTAAAGGAAATAAGTTGCTAAGAAAAGTACAGCAGCGTGGGTAGGAAAAACTGCACAGAACACCACACTTCTCTAAGCCAGCACCTTCCCAACGGGACCCGGCTGCTACTTGATCCAGGCCACTGCCATTTTCAACCTCCTTAAGGTTTTAAAGAGTGTCCACGATAGATGGAGGCACAGAGAAGTACAGAAGAGATAGTGCCCAGTGAATTGTCCTCATACAGTAAATATATCCCAGTTACAACCACTACCTCCTGGTATACCTGCAATAAGCCAGCAATTCAGTAATTTATTTTTTTTTTTTTTTATCGAGTTACCTGAAAAGGTTTATAAAAGTACTAAAATCTCACTATGCTCTCTGATCCAGCATCATTCCTATACTAATAAAGATGACAGGTACTGAGTAAATCAGGCAAAATCATAGGGCAAGTCAGTCACAGGCGCTGAAATCAGAAGCTGCGCCTCTGCTTTCCAAGAACAAGACAACACTAGCTGAACTCCCTCAGTTATAAGGAAATCAAAATATATCAAAACCAGTAGGCACATACTGGGAGTGAATGCCATTGCCTAGCGATACTGCACACATCTCAGCACGAATTCATAATTATTTATGAAGTGATATCCCATTCACAAAATAAAGCAACGTACTTTGGTTACTTCTATAAACATTTGTTTTTGATTCGTAATTGACACGGAAATATCAGCCTTTAGAAAAAAAAGAAGATGTTACTTAAGCCCCAGGAGCCCCATCACAACCTCAGTGCTCTAAGACATCTGCAAAAGCCCAAGACACAATTTCTTCTTCTATCTGCAGCCGTGCAGAGCCAAAAGCTCCTCCCAGCTCCAGTCTGGGTCCAGAAGAGCAGAGAAGTGATTCATCCTCCCACTCTCCATCCAGGCTCCTGCTTCTCTGCCAGAACTGCCAGGAGGAGTGGGAGCCCACCACCTTTGGCAGCATGGTGCAACCCATCAGCAAGACAGGAGTCACTCCCAGCTCTTCCGACAGTGTGAACATTTGGTGACATTTCAATTGCTACACACAGGGAATGAATTTGAATCAGGACCTAAAAAAGATGAAGGTTGAGTCATCCACACTGACTTCTCACTCATTAAAGTAAATTTTACTTATTCCCAATTCACAGCTTGCTACATATGAACAGTACATTAAAGAAAACATAGTTAAGGAACCCTTTAGCAAACAATAAAAAAAGCCAGCCCCCAAATGTGAACTCACTGATACCCAGCTCTCTTCTGCTTACTGTGTTAACTGGACTCCTCACTTTATCTAGAACAACCCTGCCAACAGGAGATGTTAAACTAACCTCTATCCAAATAAAAATGACAGCAATTAAGCCATTAACAAGTTGCTTGGCTTGATTAAAAAGAAAGGAAAATCAAAAAAGAGTTCAAGCTATGAACCTGTAATATTAAATCTCATTTTTAAGCCCTCCTAGGAAGAAACCACTGCTTGCTGTTAAAACTCTCCAAAGGCCTGAACGGATGGTTACAGAACTCATGTGCAAAAAAGCTGCACCTAGCTGAGCAAAAGAATTAAAAATAACCTCCCAAAAAACCCCCACACCAAAAAGCTAATCGTAGGTGTATAAAAATATTAACTTGGGCAATGAAAGAAACAGTCTGCACTATTCATTTATTTAGACTAACCACGTTATTAACCAATTTGCCATCAGTAATAACAGACATAGCCACTGTCACCACTATGCAGAGAACATCCATTTTATAAAACATCTTAGTATGAACAGTCTAACCTCAAACCAAGCTAAGGCACATCGAAAACAAAATCATTAAGGAACCAGGCAAGGAACAGTTACCAACAAGCTAAAGCAGATTTTTATTCACTCCCCACACACTCTTCCTTTCCTCAAACACATCCGATGCTTTGTATCTTTCTCCTTGTCTATTCTAGTCCCAGCTGACAATATTAACACCTTCATCTGGCTTAACAGCTTTTGGGAGCATTGAGAAAGCATCCCACAAATGCAGCTTTTGACAAAAGCGGGCCCCACAGCAGCCTCCCTGACCCTTCTCCTGCTGGACAAAATAAAGGGGTCAGAAAGCAAGAGGCAATTCCCAGCACCACACATTAAAACCAAGGAGAAGGTCCCGGCAGCACAAGGGCTCTTCTGTTTGCTCTGGCACAACCCCTCTTCCCCACAAACACAAAAAAGACATCCCCCAGGACCGAGCGAGTCCACCCCAAGGAACCCGAGCACTTCATACACAAGAAAAGGACATGGAACCAGTCCCCAAACAGTCTGCCGTGACAAGCATTTCCTGCTCGCTCTACCACCAAGAGAAACATTTCACATTCACAAGCTTTCTGTTATTTAAACTGAAGATCTTCACAAAGCTCTGAAGTTCAACTTCAGTGGGAACAGCGAAGGCTTGCTTCAACACTAAGTATTTCTCACAGACGTAGGCAAGTGTCGATGAAACCCCAGCACAAGAGGCGGTGAAATGAGCATCTCTCTCAGTGTTCTCAACTGGTCTCTCTTCCTGGCAGCTTAAAAAGATTTAAAATTTAAAATATAAATTTGATGTTTAGGGCTGGCAATCCAGTATCTTTGCCAGCCCTTTAGTTCACATAAGCCTTTAATTTCCAAAAATAAATCTTAAAGAAAACATTCATTCAAGACTCAGTCCCAGCGGAGCAAGAAGAACTTTGGAAGAATCATAAAAACTGGCACTTAAAAATAGCAAACCTGTTTATTTGTGTTAGGAAATTTCAGGGGAGTGTTTATTTCCTACTTACTACCCAAACCATTTCCCAATGGCACAAGTCAGGGAGGAAGAAAAAAGAAGGGAGAAAGGAGTCAAAATAAGTGATATTGTATAAACACATTTCAGCTACCTGACGATCCAATGCAGGACTGTACAAACTGATTCATTCACGGAATTGTTTTTGACTGTTCTTCACAGTAAACTCCACTGAGTTTTACGTGAGCGGTGAGCTGCATTCCCTGCTCCCTGTTTGCGCTCAGAACAGCGAGCATCTCTTGACTCCACAGCCATCTCATTCAAAACAATGCCGGGATTTGTCATTCTGTCACCTCCAAAGTACCAAACGAACAAAAAAATAAAAAAGTAAAACCACTATGCAATTATCTCCTCTGTCCAAGTAACTTTTCTTAAAAAGCAAAGGCACATCCTTTCCAGCCGTGCAGGCTGCACTGCCAGACACACATTTAAAAAAAAAAAAAAAGCGTTCAGTGTTCTCTCAACATGTTTCAAGATCTGTAACTGAATCCCATAAATCTCACTGGAGACCTTGATTTAGGTCATTTCGAGTAATTCACTACCATTTAATCTTTTTACCTACTTTCCATCTACTTCAAACACAATGCCATTCCACTGTGCAAGATCTGCTCAAAGACCTAATTCAGCGACCCAAAGAACACAGACTCCTCAAAGCAGATCTGCATCGACGGCACCAAATGCAGGAGGGTGCCTCTCCTCACCCAAGGGGAAAACAGCACCCACAAACCTTTGGCACTGTCAGACTGGTGAAAAAGCTGATTTAGCCTGGATGTTCTTTCCATGATCATAAACCCCATAAAGCTATTTGAAAAGAAAGTAAATTTAAAGAGAAAAGAAAGTAAATTCTTATTACATGCATATTATAAATACAGTTATACCCAGCAATACTTCGCTTTATTTAGCTGCAAAGTAGCTGAGGAATAACATCTATAATGCTTAAAATATGCCACAGGAAGTTTCAGAATCAGAGAATTCTCCAAAAGACAACCCCAGCTTTTGGGCTTTTTTTTTTTTTTTAAATACCAAAGATGCAAGAGTTCTCAATTACAAATATTATGTATGAACATCCTCACTTTCACTGATAGGCAAGAGGTCACCTCAAGACTGAAACCCGAGTTAAATTGTGAAGTGAAAGAGGACTTTAAAAAGTGATGTAGCCATAAAATATGAACTGCAAGAGACTTATGATACAGCTGAATAGCTCTTTAGCATATTGAAAAGAACAGGCATTTTGTTTGGGCTACTTAAAAAACAAACTCACTTCTCCCAAGTAAATAAGTACTTCATACACTGACAGATAAAAAAAAATAAAAGCTTTCCACATATCTGATAAAAACTACTCTATGTAAAAGATATTAGAACACCTGTGCTCCAAAAAGTTAATGGTCAACAGATTTTAATATTATTGCCATAAGCTAAAAGCATGTAGTGAGGCTTCGGGGGGACCTTTGTTTTGTTAACTAAAGCTTTAGGAGAGGCACAGGAGTAGAAGAAAAAAAAAAAAAAGGCAGGGAAGGAAAAGGAACCTGTTTTCCTTGAACATCTGAGAGCCTTCAGTGCAGACAGTTGAATTTATTCTTCCCATCACTGTGAAAGATTCAAAGTAGTGCTGAAAACACAGCGTAACCTTTCCAGGTCAGACAGCCCAAGCAAGACTGGCTGAATACTGATCACTTCAAACAAAAACAAACAAAAAAATCAACGTACTCTTTCCTATAGATACATGCAGCTCTCATCCTCTGCATGCACCTTTGCATCTCAGATCTCAAAGCAACCTCCTTCTCAAAAGGAAAGACACTGATCTTTTAGATTTTTAAATGTGTTTAAGTAGTCAACATATAAATAACTTCTTACAGCAAGGGCAGCAGCAAACCTTTCACAAGATCCAGAATCCTTAAACTAAAGGTAACAGCAAATTAGCAGCACTTTCCTGCCAACCATAGCAGCTGGCCATGCTGCTCGGGGTTTCGTAGAGGGTGGGGCATGAATGAGAACTATTTGCACCAAGCCTAATCATAAAACCACTGAAACGATGCGAGTGAGCTGGAAAAGGCAACAGAGTACCCAGAAAATTATAGCTGCTCTTTCAGCTTACAGCAAGTATTTATTATGGGACTTCACAAGTTACAGATGCTGCTTTCTGGAGAAACCTCCAGCAGCAGAAAAACAACATACATACTCATCCACTCCATACATGTTGGTCTGCAAATGGCAAGCTCCTTCTCAAAACACTGATGGCATCGTCTCTCCAAGGCTGTAGTACTGTAATACTGCTCCCATGGGTGCGCCTTAAGCTCAAACTAGAAATTAATCGCTAACAGTCAAGCAAATTTATAAATCGCAGCAAGAATGACCAACTCTTAGAATATGTTAACCAGAAACTAACTTGGAAGATTCCGAATAAAACAAAACCCCAAAACAAAACCAAACCACTTTCTCATTTGCTGGCAACAGCTGTCACTGCTTTCAAGACATAAAAGAAGGCTTTACTTATTGGGATTTTCCAGAGAGGCCAGTGCCAGAATTTGTTCCCTTGTTTTAAATCTGAAGCAAATCCATCACCTGAAACTAAGCTACTACCCGAATCCCCGGGGGCATGTTTGGAGGGGGCATGTTTGGAGGGGGAATTTTTAGCCAAGATTTTTGGGGAGAAAGAATGAAAGGCTGAAGTTAATGGAAGCAAGGAGCCCTTCACAGCTATCTCCTGTCAAGTTCATTATGATGGGGATGGGGAAAATAATTTGATTTAAAGCCTAAGCAAAGATTAATTTCTTGAGTATGAGGACAATGCATATGGATGTTTGGCATGAGACAACTGGGCTAAATGAAAGGATTTCTCTTACACTTTTGGGTAATTTATCATTACAGGCAGAAATTAATCATATAATGGACAGTAACAACAGCATATGGATTGATAAAAGATCAAACCAACCTCAGAGAAAATACAGGCAATCTGGATGGGGTAAGAGCACACGGAGGGAGAAAAGGCAACTTAGCAATCGGTAGCAAGACTTCACACCACACAGGACATAAAATCAACACTCAAGGGGTCCAACAGTCAGCTCCAAGGGGTGCCTAGCCCAAGTTCTGAGTTTAACCAACAACTCTGTTCAGCAGCGCTGACATCTTTGGTAACGCATTAAATTCCCCGCTGAGAAACCTTACACATTTGTTTAATGCAGACAAAACTTGGACTTGCACACAGTTGTACTAGAGTAACCAGAAACTAATAATGTCACAGCTCTGATTAACCCAACAGAGATTAGCATATTTAAGCCTCTCCTAGCATGTGTGTGGGTGCTGTCTGTCCTCCATTTTCCTGGTTTTTTTTTTCATTTTTATAGCACAATTCATGAAGGCTCACAAGAGCCAAAAAAAGAAAAGGAAAAAAAAAGAAACAGAACAAGAAGTATCCAGAGTTTGTAGACATTCAGCTCCAGGGGGAAAACACAAGAGCGCAATTTCATTCATAGCAAGTTAAGTTTCCATCCAAACATCATTACTGTATCCTGTGACCTTTGTAGTGTTGCATTTGTTCCTCCCTCCACACAGCACAGAAACCCTTTCCCCCTCCCTTTCCCAGCTGCACACTTTTAAGTCTTTTACTGGCAAAGTCTTTTGTTCATATTTCAGCATCTTTTGCAGTACTGGAGTCCACCCCATTGCACTGGGACACAGACGGGTACAAGCAGCCCACCATGCAACAGAAATACTGGTGGTTTACAGATTTTTTTTTTTATTTTTTTTTTTAAGGGTAAATGGGATGAAGCAGGCTTCCTTCTTCATCAGATGGAGAGAACACAGAAAAGTTAGCAAGAGTTACTTTCATTAAAGAGACCAAAGCAAAACTAGGCTTCTTTCCAAAACCACTTCACAGAGATATTCATTTATTAAATTTCTGAGTAACTGGTTATCGAACGCAGGGGAAAAACCTTCATGGACCTGCTCAGAGCTCTGTACCTCCACAGTCCATAAAACACTTAGTACGCTATGGTTTGTCATTATCATTCATTAATATATCCACTGCACATATTAACAAAAATGGAGACTGTTTTTTTCATGGTAATAATGGCTGCAGCTTTCTTACACATTTTCTGTCCTGAGCTTTCAAAAGCACTCCACATTCATCAGACAGGACTCTTCAAAACACATCTGTAACAAAGCTGCTTTATGATCCACTGAACTGAATTTACACCTACTGATGACAAAAAATAAAATAAATAAATCAAAGAACTTTACCAGTGGATTTGCAAAACCCAAAGCAGGCTCGTCAGCATCTTAGTAAACCTCACTCTGCCTTGCCTTTGTGCTGTGTGTCCAAATTCTGCTTTACAGGCATATGATACCACTATGGGTTTCCAAAAAGGTGGAAGAGCATCAGTTTTCTGGAAAGCTTCATTTCTACTCACTGATCAGAACTGCCTGGATGGTTATTCACAGAGTCATCAATAGCCTTAGGAGAAGTTAACTTGTCATAGTTGTGATTTCCAAGTAAAACACTTCAGACAGCCTTCCCCAGATGCATTGGGATGGAGGAAGAATTGTCGTATGCCAGTGAGCATGCAACAGCTTCCATCTGGCTGTGGTTGCTGCAGTCTGCCCAAGCTGAGCAACTACATCTGGCAGCTGAGTGTAAGTTTCTTGGACCCATAATCCTGTCCCTATGTAAAACTTCTTCATATTTCAATAACAAAGAGTGCTAATGAAACACGTGAATAACACTTTTTCTTCCCCCCCCCGCAAATGCAAGAACATCATATAAAATGTGTTTTGGATACCAGATACTTCTAGCAGTAGAATAGCCATAACACTGCTCCAGTGTTAACCTGCATAAAGAAAAGGATTTCGTGGAATTTCCTGTAACAACTAACTTTGCAAAATAAGTGCTAACAAGTAGGAGCATCCTCAAATACACAACAGTAATTTATCCCACTATATTTAAACCTCATCCAACGGGCATCTTAAATATTCCCCAAATAAAGGCATAATCATACATAACACATACGGTCCAGAAAGTTCCTTGAAATTGTCCATCAGTTTGGTTTCCTCCTACCTTGCACGGATCACTCCCTCTCTGCTGAGGAGGGGAACGAGGGGATCAATTAATGCCTAAATACAAGGCTGACACACAGAAATGACAATCCCTACCTCATTTCATCGAGATCACTAAACCAAAGAGCAATTGCTGTGAAAGACTTACTACCACAAACTGGCTTTCCCCTTGATTTCTCACCACTAAGCCTCCAGCAGCACCAGCCAGCAGCATATTTTATTACTGCAATATCCAGACACACTCTGAACTGAACGGGCTGGCGATTAAAACATCGGCATTTGCCACACTACCTGCAGCACCAACCTCACGATTTCTAGAAGTGGTGGAATATAGCAGAGATGGGAAATTGGGAGGGTTAAAAATGGGAAACAGAATGGCACCCCGTCCATCACCAAATCTCAAGCAGCAACTGCTGATGGGGGGGGGGGTGGGGGGGACGACCTTCACAGGTTATAGCAATAGCTTAAAGCCCTGCACTCTCCCCTACTGTAGGGATCAATGATGATGTGACCAGCAGCCAAACTAATGTGGTTTTCAGCCTTCCCTCATGCCACCGGCATGCCACGCAGAGGCTAAAAACCAAAAGATAACAGAAAAATATCTTTCTAAACACTCCCATTTCTAGAATAAGCACTAGTTTGTGCTGCTAATCACCCTCTCCATTTTCAGACAGCAAATAAAAGCTACAGCAAGAAAACCACATTCACTATCCTCTACACTTTGCCTTACGAGAACTTGCCAATGACATGGAACTGTTTTGATGGACCAAGACTTAGGATCTTCGGTTAGAAAACAATCGATCCACTTGTTCAGAGCGAGAGGTCTAACAATTCTGGCAGATACAGGTCTGTTGGGAACAAACCCCTTCCTTGCAGGACTGTCAGAGCATGCTTCTGCAGTGGGACTGGACTGCTGTCCAAAGAAAGAGTCAGGGACTAATTCCCAGGCAACAACTGTTGTTATTTTAAGTAGATTCAATTTGCAAGCACTTCCCATCTATAAATTGCATAGCTCCATGGCTTACTCTCTGCATGAAAACCATTGTCCAATGACAGCAGTACAAAACCAAACTAAGAACTCTTCCCTGCTTAAAAGAAGGGAAGCCAAAATGCTCTTCCTGGAAAGTCCTATGATATAAAAAAACAACAACCAACTTCAAAATTAGTAGAACTGACCAAATCACCCTGCCACAGTGCTTCATGACTGTAGATTAAAATCCACTCTTGGTTTAGAGTTAATCTGTTTATTTGGCTCCTTCTCAAGAGACAAAAAGCCAGGAGCTGCTCATATGCCACAGGACAAGACAGCTCCCCTGGCCTAATTCAGCCAATTTCACAGCAATAAACGTGAAGCAAAAGTTGTTTCTGTGGCATGCTGAAAACACTTCAGAGCTAAAAACTTTTGCACCACATTTAGCAACACCTTGAGGGAAAATGTTGGAGAAAAAGCACTCATTAAAGGAGAGGGGGGAACCCTACAAACGTTCTGAGAATTTGCTGTAGTTCATGCCAAAGATTTACTGCACTACCCTGTGCAGCATGCTGCAGCATACAAAAGGGTGCACACCAGATCAAACACGGCTGTGCCAGGCGTATCAGCTGAGATTTACACCCAGACACACCTCATTTTATGTTTATACTTGCTTCTATTTCTGCTGCTTTGCTTGGTTAAAGAACAGCAAACGCTGGGCTTGTTTCTCACGACGTGGGTATCCTCATGACGCTGCCTGTCACCAACTCTTTTCTAGGCTCACCGCAGGCTGCCTACTGCCATCCTAACATCATCCCCACACTGCTTCAGAGCACACGCAGCACTCCCAAATAACCCTAGCTCCTGTAAACACATGACCCTTTTACATTCAGAATTGCAGAGAAAGTGATTTTTCCCCCCCTCCTTAATTCCCAGCCCCTTACTTCTTTCCAAGCAACAACTCTCACCGTATCAACTCAAAGCAAAATGACTGGGTCAGAAGCTTTGGAGTTTAACAACAGTAAATAGTTAGTTTGATGGCAAGAAATTAATATTTTCAACTGTTCAAATCCATTTGCAGCATCTACTTGGAAGAAATACCAGCTGAGCTTGCTTGACACAGTTATTCTATATCCACGTGTCTTTTCTGACTTTAAACACTCGCCTCAACAGTTTCCCTGACCACTACCTACAGATTTCACAAAAAGAAGGTCCCGTGCTGTCTTCTGTAATATTACAGACAAGAAGAAAGAGAAAGCAGAGATGAAGAATGGTCTCTAATGATGGAATTCCTGTGAAGTCAAGACCCTTTCTCCCATTTTTCTCCCATACCTTTTCATCCCTCAGCAAATCAAACCATAACTCTGCATTTGCTTCCATCGCCTACAGAACGTTGACAATATTCAGAGAGCAGCACTCCCATGATGTTGTAGAAATTCTCAGAGAAAGCATGAAATCTGCAAAAGTCATACAAAAATGAACTAAATAAAGTCATAAGTAATGAATATCAACTGTGCAAAGCATAGCAAAAGCTATTCAAAAGAACATGTGTTTAAACATACTTTCCATCTCAACAAAGGTTTAGATTTTTCACTCTTCATAAAGACAGCTGAAGAAGTTGACCAGGCAAGTAGATTCTTCCAAGTAAATTCCCAAAATGGGCAAAAATTAGTAAGCATTAAAAACATAAAAAGAGAAGTCAAGCCTTTTAACTAAAAGAAAAAGGGAAAGTTACTAATGCGTACCCTTACCACGAAAGGAAATCATTTAGAGCTAAGGAAAAATGTTGTGGGGCTCCCTTAGTTGGAAGTTAGGGAAAACTGGCTATCACTAGTAAACTTTTTATAGAAACCCTACTGGAGTTACACTGGCAATTCCTTCTGCTTTTGGAAGAAACTGCAACACTTAAGTGGACTGAGTCTTTTGGTCAGCTTTGGTCTCTAGCCTTGCAATATGTGATGAATCTGCAGCAGAGATATTTTGGAGATGGAGAGGAAAGAAGGAATACTCTGCATTCTTTCACCTCTTCCCATCCTCGTTAGCAATCCATTAGTAAGAACTGTACATAGGACAAAAAGAAATACAAACTATTGCTGTAACATCAAACCGGTCTCCCAACAGCCCCTTCCCCCTCTCTGGCAGCAGGCTGCCTCGTTGGCCCAATCCAGCTCCAAAACTCAAGGGATTAGCACTATCAAGGACTGCAGAAAAACAGATGATTCTACCGCAATTCCATAGCTGGAGTTTGGAGCAAGTCATTGTTGCAAACAAATGGAATCACTTACGCGCAGAGAGGAATTATTAACTGTAAAAACCCCTTAAAAGGTAGTTTTACATTTTAAATGTAAATGGTAATCCAATACATACAAACTCAAAATCTCAAGATTCAAAACTATTCCACTCAACCACAGCAGGGTGCATGGCTGAAAAGTCTATTTACACGGTGTATTAAACAGGCGTTGCCAAAGAAGTGGCCAACAGCTCAGCCGTAACTCTCAAAAGCACACATACGTGGTGCTAGGATCTGCAGTCATAGCGTGCAGTGACCAGCTTGGTGACCTGAAGAGAATACAAGAGAGATCATAGATACGCAATGTCAACAGTACTGAAAATCCCCAGGTGCACAGGTTTAGCAACAAAATAAATCAGTGATTTTAACTCATCGATCTAAAAATCGGAATATAATCCTACAAACACCTCTTTCTAGACAAGTGCTGCATGTATAAACGTTCAACAGTGGCGAGAAATGCCAGTTCTGTTTCAAATCGCCACCGAAAGCATCACACTTCCTTTCCAGCCCTCCAAATTACAGCTGCTGACCCAGTCACAGCTACTTTTGCAATCTTTCACGCAGAGAAGGTCTGTACCACTCCTACGGGTTTACCAGGATTAAAAACTGCCGGCCACCATTCAGGGTGCTCAGAGGATGTACCGTACAAACAAGATCTTTACGCAGCATTTGAGACAAAAGGTCACAATTAGATTGAATACACTATCAGTCCTTCAACCCAGCGAGGAAAAAGGGATTGATCTGAAATTTATCAGCAATTTAGGGGAGATTAAAATAAAGTTTTAGACCTTACAGTAGCCTGAATCTGAGGGCAGCTGGGAGATTTGCCTGAAGTTCTTCTTATCAGGCGTCTTCTCTTAGTTCAAGATACACTCAGCTAAATAACCACGCAAGCACCTCCGTGCTGTGCTCGCTCCTGCTATAAATTACCTCATCTATTTTTCATATTCCTAGCGCTTTTTGGACTGTGCTGCAAGGTCTGCAAGAGGTACGTTTTAACCTTTGCTATAGACTACTCAAGGACAGAAGTGGCTTATGAAACCTCACTGCGTAAAAAATTTCAGTATTAAATTTCTGTAGCCTGAACCACGAAGCTATTTACTGAAGCTTTATACAAACTAATTAAATATAAGGCTCTCAAGGGACATGAGTAGAAAGAAAAAAAAAGAATTAGAAGATAAATCACTGGCTTTTCTTTCCTCAGCAAATGTACACTCCAATTTAATACATTAAACCAAAAAATGGTCTGACAGTCCTTGGTCGGGCAGATAGGCAGCATCCAAATCTCACATGGAACACGCTGCACAGCATAAATTAATTATCTCTGCTTTACCGCAACTTGCACAAAGGAATTGGGAGAGACAATCCAGACAAGGGGATGAGCTTGAGATATCAAAGGCTCCATATGGAGACCACAGAATCTCACTTTCCAGCTTCACAGAACTCATAATCTTTGTGAGCACATGGTACAGAAACGTATCAAAGCAGCACTTCCCTCCCCTGCTGACCCCATGTCATCTTGTCAGGAGAATTCCTACCGCATGACACGCAGCCATTTCAGAGTTTCCTCAAAGAGAGGCACTCAACAAGTCTTGCAAGAAGAGCCCGCTAACACTGGCAACCTCTCCTCACCAACAGCGTGAAACACCGAAGCGCAGAGAGCACAGCCATGGAACAGAACACAATGCAGATTTTGCTTGCATCACCTACAGGCAAAAGACTCAAGGTCAATGCAGTTGTTGAGGAAAGCCACCCTGTTTGGACCTCTGCTGGTTAATTCACTTCCGCAGAAGGCAGAAACTTGGTAGTTGAACCTCCAAATACTAGGAGCCATGGGATCACTGGACAATTCAGGTTGGGAGGGAGCTCAGGAGGTCATCCAGCCCCATCTCTGGCAGTCAGCTGTAAGGTCAGACCAAGTAACTCAAGGCCATATGCAGCCTGGTTCCAGCAGCCTCCGAGGATGGATGCACTGCACCAGTACCTACAGGCTGCAGAGCTTGTCCTCAACCACGCTGCACAAGTCATTAGGAAGAAACACATCTCTCCCTCCACGTCCCCTGACCACCGCACAGTAGGTTTGATGTATAAGAGGTAAATAGCCTCCATCTTCAGAAACTCTTTTCATCCTAATGTTGATCTCCCCTGCCATTAGCTGCACGCACAAACCACGGGAAGAGCTAACTCCAACCCAAAAGAGGTGAAGATCCAGCTGCTGGGAAGAAGAAACTGGGGAGACAACAGATACCTATAGCTCACAGCCATGGAAGAACAGAAAGTTTCACTCACTCATCAACACCCTGTCACCCCTACACACCTTTTAGACGAAAAATTACCAAGTTCATTCAGCAACAGAAAATAAGAAGTTTTGCATAACAATGCCCTATTAACCATAACCAAACTATTCTTTAAATAGTTTCTGATTAACAACTTAAGACTAATAAATTTTTAAACAAAGCTTCAACTTCCTATTAGTAATAAAGTGCTTAAGTACATGTTTGTGGATTAATGGTTTTAAACGAAGCCACCAAACACGGTTTCCAACCCACAGCCAGTACAGACTGTAAGGGGGGGGGGGGGGGAAACACAGTCAGTTTTGAAATGCCAGTAAAAATACCAGAGTTTCTTCATCTGAGGAACAGCCGATACCTGACAATTTCTGTAGCATGCCAACACCTGATTCATCTCACTCCCACAGCGACTGCTTCATGGCATCGTTTCACAACAGAAAAGATAGCAAACAACCCATGATCAGAGTTAACACCATTTCTACACTGTTCCCGCAGTTGAAGTCAGAATTTGATCAGGACACCAAAATTTTTATGCAAGGACCATGGTAAGTTTAATGACTAGGCAGCACTACACTTTTGGATTTAAGCATGTCTTTAGTACCACCTCATCTTCCCACTGTTACAGAGACAGCAGCGCATCTCTGGAATTACAGAGGCACGAGGTTTTACCACTCCTGATAGCTTCCCTATAGAGCCAAATCACCATCCAACTCAGAACAGAGGTGTCTATAAAATGTAAAGCACGGATCATGAAATTTTAAGAGGAGCGTATAACTTCAAAGTCTCCCCGCAGACCCGAAAAGCAGGGGGATGATGATCCCTGTTGTCAAAGCAGCCTGTGAAAGGCTGAGGAAAGAGGGGTAAGGGAAGCTCTCCTCTGTACTTCGAAACAAGTGAGGTGATGGAGATTGTTACCATACTGTCATGTGTATTTTGGCCCACCTTCACCTCTCTCTCAAGGGAAGAGCAGGAGATGGATCAGCACCTCCCATTAACCACTTCTGGAGTCCCCTGCGCAGGGAAAGCTGAACTGCATGAGGGATGAACATCCCGAGACAAACTCATAGCTGCCCTTGCCACTAATCCAGGAAGAAAACCCCTTTCCCCAGCTCCTCATCATCCATTCACATACTTCCAGTCTTCTTAACCTCACATATTTAAAATAGGCACATTTTATAAGGCAAAAAGCAAAAGAAATCTGTATGACACTACAACAACTCACTTTTGGGACCATATTTACAGGCTAATTGACAGGTCTCCGCACAAATACCACAAGAGATGAACTGAGTTTTGGCAGTAATGGTCTCTGCACACAGGGAAGGCTCATTTCCATTCTACACATCTTGTTGGTCTCTTTTTTTGAAAAGGAAGGGAAAGATTTTTTTTCTTTTCTAATGCATAAAAAACCTGGGAGATGAGAAGATGCACTTTACTAATTCTAAAGCCTTGTTTCTTATTATTGAGTCCAATTCACAAATATTGTGACTACAAGCTTGTATCTATCACACACATTTTGATGGGGTAAATAATGAAAGATCATATAAGCCTCTAATTTTACTGGCTTCAATTCCCATTTCCAAAGACAGCTAGAAAACAGGAACAGAAACTACACTAGTAAGAAAGAAACATGCTCTTCTCCATTTTTAACTTTAAGAACATGAAAATAATAATAAAAAACCAGAATAAACTCTTACTCAGCTTTATATTTGCTCAGGTAAGCATTTTTCACATAAATGTCAAAACTACTTCTAGGTACAGAGTACTAGGGTCAGTGTAGGACACGCATCTTGTAGGACACATTTTAATGATTTGCAACCAGCCAGCTGCCCCCTCCCATCCAACTCCCCAGCAGGAAAAATTATTAAGTACCTAATTGTAAAAGAATATTTTAATTGGCAATTTTAATCTAGGTTTCCTATCCAGATTTAAATCACATTTTTTTTAAATCACATTGATTCAACTCAATCAACCCTGCCCAAAGGCCATCTTTCCTGTGTGCTAGGAGCATACCAAGCAAGTTTTAACCAATTAGATAAATCACTAAATCTTATAACTTCCTAACAGCGATAGCAAGCCATACACATGCCATAATTATTCTTTCAAATACACGTTATCTTGAAATTAAGAAGCCAAGTAGACATTTCACCTTTTTTTTTTTTTTCTACCTAGGGCACATGATAGCCTGAAACCCAGCCAACTGAATTCTGCAGAAGACTTGCACAATCATTGCAAATATGCCTCTGACTCCTTATTGCCTTCCTTATGATAATGGGAATAACACTGATGCATTAGTTATATTCATTTCTATATGTATGCATATATGTGTGCATATACACGCACACACACTGCAACCTTAAGGTGTTACACTCAAGAGCACACTAAGAAAAACCAGGCAGTAACATTACAGACTCACGAAGAGCAAAATCCCGAATAATGGAACTTTCTAGCACAAACAGCTTTACAGGGACCCTCAGCATGGTCCCCGTTACTACCAGTGGAAATATGCTCCTCTGACACTACACAGATTTTTAAAAAGATTCCCTTGATAGGAGGAGGATTAAAAAGCAATTAACTGGCTCTCATATTTCAAATGCAGAGCCATGTTTTAGAACAGCAGACAGAAGAATATGGATCTCTCAGAACTCAAAAATTTGTTATATTCCATAAAAAAAACCCTTACCGTGATACCTTAAAAAGGCAATAACCATAGCAGGAACCTATCCCATAGGGACAAGAAAAAGCATTGCAAACCCGATCCAGCATTGTATTATGAGAAAGCCCTGCAAATTCCAGGCAATCTGCAAATGATTTCCCCCTTCCCCACCCAAACATCTACTGCAAACTCCTACAATTGCAAGTCAGGACTGCAATAGCGAAGGAGATTATAATAAAACCATTCCTACCTTTAACTTGAGTGTCATATTCAGCTATGATCTCCTTATCCTTTTTGAATTTTGCTGGCGACGTCATGTTTTCTCTTCCAAAAAGATTAACCTCAAAACAGATCCACCAGAACACAAGATATAAATGCAATTTCTCTCCTCTCAATGCAATGCCTTGATTTCTTGCTTGTCCTTCCCCCCACAAAAAGGGAAAAAAAAAAATCAGTCCATGGAGAGAGGGTGTGAGACGGCGCGCAGCAGCAGCAAAATGCAGATGTTAAGATATCAGTGGATGGAAGAGGCAGCAGTTTTGTCTCCCTGCACCAAAACCTTTAGCAGCAGCATCAGACTAGCGAGATCCTGCAGCCCCCAAAGGCTCTTCCTGATTGCTAACGTTAATAGCACAGCCAGGGAGTGGAAGTCCTTCCGCACAACATGTTTTGTGTGGGTTTGGTTTGCCTTTTTTTTTTTTTTCTTCTAAATGGGCTCAGAGATGATGCAAATCAAATCCCAAACGCGAGCAGGAACGGAGGACAAGAAGCCGTTTTCTTTGGTTTGTTTGCCTGCAAATACAAAAGAAATATATATATATATATTTAGAAAATTACAGCTTGCAGCCAGCAGTCACAAGACGCGCTGCCAAAAATTTGTGATGGCAAGAAAAGCTGCCCTGACATTGCAAATTGTCCTTTAAGCAGCAGCGTGAGGTTAGAAATGCAGCCCGACCAGGTAACCCAGGGAAGACGCCTACACGGCGGCCAGCCCCAAGGGGGGGCAGAAGGGGCTCAGTGGGAAAGCGGGGTCCCCCGGGGAGCCAGCCTAGGAGGGGGAAAGCGCTTCCCCGGAGGGGCGGCACGGCGGGGGCTGCACACAGCATCTCCCGCCGCAGACCCGCCCCAGCCCCGCGGCTCCCGCACGCCAGGGCGGCCCCGTCCGCGGCTGCTCCCCCGGCAGCTCCGGCCCTGGAGGGCTGCCGGTATCCCGGGTTCCTCCAGCGGCCCCGGGGCCAGTGCGGGGGTCGGAGCCGGCGCGGGGCGCCGCAGCGCGGCATGTGCGGGGCGGAGGGGAACCCGCCCGCCGGCGGGACACAACTTTTCTCCCGTCTTCCCTATTTATTTGTTAAAATTTTTCCCCCCTTATTTTCAGGAGCGGGAGGGGGTCAGGCTGCAGCCCCCGCGGAAGATGCGCCTATGGAAGGAAGAAATAAATAAACACGGCACCCGCCGGATCCGCATCCCGCCCGGGAAGAACAATGAGGGCGGCGGAGAGAGGAAGCGTGGGGGGGTCCCGGGGGGGCCGGGGCTGAGGGACGCGGCCCCGCGCCCCGCCTCAGGGCCGCACTGAGGGGAGACTGGGGGGAGGCGGCGGGGGCAGCCCGCGGCCCCTCGGCGGGCTGGCAGAGGAGGGGAGGGGGCCCAGCGGCCGGGCGGGGCGATTACCTGGGCGCTGCGGAGCCGCCTCCCCGCCTCCCGCAGCCGGGCGTCCTCCGGCCGCTGCTGCCCGCCACCCGGTCCCCCTCACCGGCCCGCCACCGCCCCGCCGCGCCGCCCGCCCAATCAGCGGAGAGCACTGGGCCGGAGCGACGGGCGCCGCGGCCAATTAGATGGCTATATTCCTCCGCTGGGCCCACCCCCCTTCCCGCCGCCTAGCACCCTTAGCACCGCCCCGCCAGGACGGGGTGGGCGGAGCCCGGCGGAGCGCCTGAGCCTCCGCCCCAAGGACAGCGCAGGGGCGGGGCGAGTCATGCAAAGAGACCGCCAATGGGAGCGAGGCAGGGCGTGCCCCTCCACCAATAGCCAGGCGGTAGGGGTGGTGCCACCCGTCTCCTCCAACGGCTTGCAACGATAGGGTGGGCCCCGCCACTGATTTCCACTAATCAGATTGGGGGGCGGGGCTTTCCGCGCCCAATGGGAGACTGAGGTCGGGAATTCAAACTGACAGGTGGGAGCGTGGCTGTTGACGGCTCCGGGACGGGACGGGACAGGACGGGATCGGAGCGGCGGGGCCTGGCCCGGCCCGGCGGTGCCCGCCCGCCATGTCGGCCAGCAGCTGCACCTTCGAGGACCGGTGCGTGGCCGTGCTGTGCTGCCGCTTCTGCCAGCAGGTGCTGAGCTCGCGGGGGATGAAGGCCGTGCTGCTGGCGGACACCGACACCGACCTCTACTCCACCGACATCCCGCCTTCGGGGTAAGCGCCGGGCCGGCGGGGGGGGGGGGAGGGGGCGGGGGACGGCTGGACCCCACGGATCCCACTGGTGGGGCACGACCACGGCCCCGAGGCCCCGCATGGCCGGCCGGGAGCTGCAGGCTGGCACTCCCGGGGGGCTGTGGCCTACCCCCGGGGGGCTGCGACCTACCGCCAGGACTGCGGCCTACGCCCCCCGCGATCCCGAGGGATCAGTGGCATAATCCGCTGTCACCGGGAGAGCAGCCTCCCAGCACGCCATTCAAGCCCTTCCTCCATTTCCAGTTCCACAGGGCTCGCATTCAGCCCTGGGGCAGCGAGGCTGGCCCTTGTCTAGTAAATAAAAAGTCTAATTTAATCTGTTCGTGGGGAAGACGTAGGCCCGGGAAGCCACGGGGAGTTCCTCCAGCTCCTTCCTTAAGCAAAGGTTAGAACTGGAAATAAATACCAGTAAACAGAACAAACCTGCTCTTGCGCAGGTTCCAGAATGACTCCCCTCCACGTCGGCTGTGTGTTGCTTTCCCATCGCAATATTTGAATACTAAGGAAGTAAGATTGCAAAATAACATGTTAATAAGAAGGGTTAAAAAGGAGATAAGAAATCAAAGGTTTGGTTTTAAATGGCCTAGCCTTTAAGCTATCGTTCTGTAGTCTTAGCTGAGATTCACCACGCACTATGGTGACGGCTATGATCAGATTTCTGACTGATAGTGCCACGCTGCCAGCAGCCAGCCCCGAGCGTGCGGGTGATGGTGAGTGCTCAGAGAAGTGGCATTTTCTGACCTGATTTGAGAGGACTTCAGGTACTGTCATGTAACGTCATATGGGTCTCTGTTTCCATATGAGTGTGGCTGGTAGCTGATAGGAAAACGGAACTGTGTGGTCTCGGGAGAGTTTAAAAACAAAACAAACCAACACAGCAGACTGCAGTGGTAACATCGCTTTGCTGTGACTTCAGACCTGTATTATCAATACAGTACAGTTGTAGTCATAGCTGCATCTAAATTCAGTATTTTCACTTTCTTCCTATCTAGTACTGTTGATTTCATTGGAACCTGCTATTTTACCGAAATCTGCAAATGCAAACTGAAGAACATCGCGTGTTTAAAGTGGTAAGAATGCCATTCCGTGACACTAACGCCTCCTCCAGCACGCTGCAATACTGTTTAATCTTCTCACTGTAGACTACTGCAGTGCAAGAGTTAAGGGATGAATGAACAGATTGCATACTGTATTTCAAATTTAATGCTGCTTGATAGAAACTCAGCCCACTACTTCTGGGCATGGCTGCCAGTCTATTTCTGTGCAAGTCCCAAGTGGAAATGTGACAACCTTGTCAGTAGTCTGAGTATATGGGAAGGCTTGCGTGCCACCTGCCTGATTAAATGTCTGCTTCAACACTGAGATAATTGTGTGAATAAGGCCGCAGTAAGAAGTAGTTACTCATATTCTAATTAATAGAACATCCTCTTGGCAGATCTAGTTGTTGCTAGCAGATGGAACATGCTGTCACTAAAGTTCTTGGAGTTCTTTTATCCTCTTTATTAGTGCCTGATATTTAAGAGTAAAAACAACAAGTCTCAAATAACTCACAGTTATCTGAAATGATCCTTTCAGCTTCATAAGCAAGACTTTTACCTTGTTCAAGTTTAAGCGGTGGGGGGCTGTGATAGGAACACAGTATTTTATTTTTTAAACAGGAGAAACAAGTATCTCACCAGAGTGCACAACTGAGAAGTAGAAAGATGGTTGTTTGAGGTTTCAGCCTAGGAGAGTAGATAAGGCTTTGATAGTCTCTGTCTCATTACTCCTACTACTGATACTCTCCTGTGCACAGTGCTTCTGTACAGATGGATTTTGTGTGCGTGATGAACTTCTATGTTGATTCCAATGGAATCACTGGCTTTCCAAATAAAAAAATAAAAACAATTCCACCACCATTTGTTGGTATGTAAACTAATCTGGATTACACAATTTAGGTTACTAAATGGTTCTCTATGCCAAAGATCTAAAACTTAGATATTCTGAACTCCTGACAGATGTTCCCTGAATATTTAAGATGCTTGTTTAACTATGTTCCCTTAACTTTATGAAAATAGGAGCGTTACATAATGGTCTGGTACTGTGGCTATTTAACATTAGTTTGAGCTGGAAAAGCCAACAACATCTATCTTC
Organism: Falco naumanni; assembly: GCF_017639655.2. Classification (NCBI taxonomy): domain Eukaryota; kingdom Metazoa; phylum Chordata; class Aves; order Falconiformes; family Falconidae; genus Falco; species Falco naumanni. The sequence continues at coordinate 7,154,660 of NC_054070.1, forward strand.
TCATCAGACATTTGTGTCGCTCATGATTTCACTTGTCTTTCTAGTGGTAACATTGTCGGTTATCATGTGATTTCTCCCTGCAAACCTTGCCTGCTGTCCTGTAATAATGGCCACTTCTGGATGTTTCATAGCCAAGCCGTCTTCGGCATCAACAGACTAGACCCTTCTGGTAAGGAACACATATGTTTCCTTCTCTTCCCTAAAATCTTTAATCCTAAGTGCACCTTCTAATGAGGCATCTCGATATAGTTAAAGCATATGGAGGGAGTGTAACATATGGAGGAATAAGGCAAGTGTTACTGTATTGCTAATCTAGCAAACTACTTTGGGGGAGGTAGTTGTAGCTACTTTGTAAATGAAAATTTTTAAGTGGAAATTTAGCTTCATCAGAAAGCTTAACCTACCCCCTTTTCTGGGCAGAAGTCAGGATTTTCTGAAGCAATATTATAACTAGTATAAACACAGCTACCAGCTGCTATTTATAGTGGTATGTATAGCTTTACGGTGCTATTAGGCAGCTGTCCAATGGGCACTCTTTTTGGGTGAGTCATGTTGTCACTTTGACCCTATATAACTGAGTCCTCATTAGCTCAAGCTGAAGTTAGAGCTCGTGCTAGCTAGTTTCTTCAGCTAGGTGTTGTTTGGATGCCAAGTGTCTAGCATAATTTGCCTTGAGTCCTCAGGAATGCATAGCATTCTGACAAATCATATCTCCTCCTTGCAGATGGGAGTAACTTATTGTCTAAGCCTTTCAGTGTCACCTGTGTCTCACATCAATGCATTTAAAAATAAGTCAGCCATGAGGGGATTATCAATAGCTACAGGAATTAGCTGTAGAAATACATCTGTGAGCAGGGACTTATTCTTTGAGTGATGCTGTAAATACCACCACTCACAAGATCACTTTGGAAGAAACTAGGAAAGCGTCTAGATAAATATATCACAAACATGACTTACCAGGTTTTTCAATTACTAGAGTAGTTATTTTCTCCGAAAATAGACAGTCGTGCAACTTAAAAATAAGGTCACAATCCAAAAATACTTTTTCTTTCTTTCCCCCCGTCTTCTTACTTCCTTCCCACCAGGTGTAAATGTATTGCTTTGGGGCAACTTGCCGGATTTGGAGGAAAGCACAGATGAAGATATGTCCTGCATCTCTGAGGAGGAGTATATCAGATAAATGTTATCTACAATCTACTACAGTATCTTCATTATATTGCTGTTTGGTTTGGATTTTTTTGTTCCTGCTGGCCCATCAGAGCTTAAACAATATAGGAAACCAGGAAATCTGGAAAACAATCCTAAAAAGGAAGGTATCGGCTTCCTCTCTCACTGTAGCCTTCCACAGACTCTTGATTCTGCCTAGCGTGTATCTTCTGAGTAAAGACATGCCTTGATTAGACCTAGAAATGGAGATGGAAGGTGCATTTACTGAGATCTAGGTCTGTTTTGTTTTTTTACAGTTGATGATCCTTCTCAACTGTATTTTTTCTTCTTTCCTAAAACATTGTTCACAGAGTCTTTCAGTTGCTGTAAGTACAGCTTAAAAATCTTAATAATCAGGCTGATGGACAAAGTTCTGAAAGAGCTCTGCTTTTGTGGTCGGACGGATCATTGTCCAGGGCTTCTATTCTGAGTATACAGAGTTGCTGAATAAGTGGCTTAAAGTATCGGACCTTTGGCTCTATGATCTGGCTCTTCTGCTTTTAGCAGCTTGTTCTCTGGGCATCTGAGGCATGCTAGGATGCTCCTGAATGCGGACTGGGAAGCTATCTTACACAGCTTTTCCATCTCATCTTTCTGTACTTTTAGGATCATGTTTCTGAGATCAAGCTCATGTTTTTTCCCCCCCTCTAATAAAACCTCAGTAATTGCTACATATACTTAATGTCTAATAGAACTTCAAGACTACACTGGAGTTTTTCTTAAGGTCAACAATCAAATCCATCCAGTTTTAAGTGTTATTTTTTTCGTCTTCTACGGTAGGCATCCCTCCAAAGCAGAAATCTGTCATCTGATTGCATCTTTATAGAGAAAGAAAAAAAAAAAGATCAGGTTAAATATTTGGTGTTCATGCCTAACCTTATGTTCTGAAGCGCACACAATCTGGTTCTTGTAAGAACTAAAGGATTCAAAGCTTATTATCCAAATTGTTACAGCCATGGTATTTAACTTATGAACTAAATACTGTCCCCTTCAGCAAGTCACCTGAAGGATCACCTTTAGAAAATTCAAGGTACAATCATATAAGAGAACAGAGTACGTTTTTAAATTTGGATTGACACTGAGTAAGTCATTCTATAGCCTCCTGTGATACTTGGAAGAGGTGCAATGACAGCAGGTCTGAATTGTCTTACTATTTTTACTGCATGTTATATATTTCTCAATTAACATACTACCTCTTCTGCATTGTTTAAATGTATATTGGTATGTATATATATGTGTGGGTGTATGTCTTGTTTTGACTTCCTGTGTTATGTCTGCTCATTAAATAGATGTTTCGGACTATATAATCTTCTGGGCTTTAATTAATATGGATGTGTAATGATAATCAGAACAATGAAAGAGCATCTTGTATTAAACTAGTTGAATAATTAGGTTCTTACTACTATGATGTTGATTTAGAGACCCCCAAAACATCACCTCCTTTTTACACTGACAAACCTGACAGTTTCTCAGTCTTAAAAGTGTTTAGTCAGTTAAATCTTCCATAACACCACATTGCATTTTTTGCCAGTTTTCTGTGCTGCATGAATTTGATCATGTTGTGGCTACAGTATTAAGCTGGCAAGGTGACTTTCTCACACAAAGACTTTCCAACAGAATTCATGAGCTAAAAATACATTTGATTGTTGGGGTTTTTTATAAGTAGCACAATAGTTCAAATAGATTTCCCATAATATAATTCTGCTTTGTTGCAAGTTTAACACTTGCCATTTATAACCTTTGCAGTTTTGAGCCAGCCCTGTGTAGTGGCAGAGCTGACTGTTGAGGTCTTCTCCCACAGAGAAGTAAGAGGACTATAATCTCTTCACATCAAGTCAATAATTCTGTTTTTGCTCCCTATCTGTTTGTACACAGAGAACTGGAAGTTCTGCTATGAACTACTTTAATTACACAGGCCTGTTTGAGCTAGTTCATCTCAACCAGGCATCAGCTTGAAATAAAAAATGAGCCAACTTTTAAGTAAGTTCAGTTTTTGGTTTTTTTGACAATAAAGAAGTTCTAGGTATTATATGCAAAGTAAACAAACATCATCTATTGCCCCAGCTGTCCTGAACATTATGGAACAAACTAATCATGTCTAGGGCTACTTCTTTCTAGCTGAAATTAAAAGTACTGACTGAGCAGTTTGTGGTAAAGCCACTGCTCCTTATTCACAGGGCCCTAATGTTATGGGTTAAGTTTTCAGGGATCAGCCTGTGTAGGGAAATACTTTCTGGGTTGATAGATATATCTGACATTAAACAGCTGGCACAAAACCAGATCAATATTTCTAGAAACACTCCCAAGTACTTCACCCCACCCAAGGCTTTGTTTGAAATAAAACAACTCAGGTCTCTACGGGGTTTTTGTTTGTATGCCTCGACATACAAGGTACGTATGTTGTAGCACAACCCTGGAATCTGTTGTGAATCATTTGGAAGGTGATGGCTGCAAGGCATTTGGTATAAAAATGCTGGACATTAAGACACATAATGTCCAGAATTAATATATCAGCAGGGTTCAACTGCCTGACAGATCTGTGGTCAGTCTGAACGAGAAAAAGCTGGACGGCTGTTGTCATCTTTGGTGTAAGGGTGTTATTGAAATGCAAAAGCAGAGCACAAAGCTGAAAAACAAGAACTGAGTCCTAAGGCCTTTCTCTTCTGCTCATTAAGGTGCACAATGCAAGTAATTAAAGAACTTTAGTCTCTCTAATCAGATCTGGTTTTAATCAGAAGGGACTGAACACCAGGCAAAGGGCTTTGAGTCTAAAATGTAAAGTCAGTGCTTCTGCAAGATTTCCAAAGTCTGCTGGCACTAACAGAACAGCCAAAATTGATGCAGTTATCCTTAGTACCCACAGCACTGCATCTGCTGCAGGGCGCACATCGGTCACAGTGTGCCCGGCACATTCCCAGCAGCTCTGCAGCTACACGATATTGAGTAACGCAGACTTGTAGGTTCAGGGTCACAGACTTGTTTGCATGAAAACATTTGAAAACAGGATTCCAAAAGCCACTGAGGATAAATAACTTTGATTTGATTTTTAAATCACAGGGACCTCTGTAATCACGCTGCCATAGATGGTCAACCATTTTCTTTCCTGCAATGCATTATCTGCACTGCACAATATTAGCTGGAAGGGTAGGAGAAAGTCATAGCCAGACAGTGATAAATTGATTCCCTTTCATATTAAATAAGACTTACTAGAAAAAACACATTTAAATATTCTTCATTATTCCAGTACAGAGTAATGCCTAATCATAATCTTACATTTATGTAGCACCATTCATCCCAAAATGCTTTACAATGACAAACAGTTCAGAATTCTTTTACCCTTGAACTGCAGCCAAGTGCAGGATGTAAAGCAGCTGCCGAGGAGACAGCATGCTGCAAGGACCACGGTAAGCATGACTCTGTAATGAAATGCAGTATGTGATCTCTATCAGTATAAACCGATACGTTGATTATTGAGGGAGGTTCAGCCTGAAAGACACTCTCTTCTTACACAGCCCGGAATGCAGCTCATCCACTGCGAGCCAGATGACAGATGGGTCCCTGTTCCTAGGACAGAACCTGGAGTTCCAAGGTTCAATCAGTGGAAGAGCCCGACATTCAGAGACGGGAATTACTAAGCTCTCTCTTATGTTGTGCTCTTCTCTCTGGCATGCAAGAGCTGGCATGCTTTTTAAAGTCAAGTAAAATGGTCATTTATTATAAATCACCCAATTACTTCGTCGTGAGAGGTCATTGTTACATATTTTATTGCGTTTGCAGTCTCTGTGGTTTCTGAAAGCATACCCCAAGGAACAGCACATATCCCAAGTAAACAGCCTTTGTGTGCTATTATTTGGATTAAGGGAGTGTCTCCAGGCTAGTATAGTATAACATCCACGGGTGCCAATTGTGCAAGAAACTGTACGAGCAAAGTGACTTGCAGACTCAGAGAACTTGCCCTGTAAACAAAGCAGCCCAGGGATGGCAAGGGAACGGCTCTATCGGAGAGGGAATGACTCTACTGGAGAGGGAACGGCTCTATCGGAGAGGGAATGACTCTACCGGAGAGGGAACGACTCTATCAGCAATCAGAGATAAAGCCAAAGCCATGTAAGCCTGAAGAGGAGACTCCTTAGTTCCAAGCCTACAACAGAGATCCGAGCCGTGCCTGTTCCTGCAGCTATGGATTGCGTCTTCCTATTCCAACAGGCATTTGCAAGTCTATGAATAGATTCAGCTCTTCCAGCACACATGCTCCATCACCTCGTACTTACAGCAAGGAATTTTCCCTATGCTGGTGTTTCTGGGTTTCTGCCGCGTTATTAGGCTTTACTCTTGCTCTATCACACAAAGGAGATTGATCTAGCCTCTAGCCAAACACCCGTAAAAAGCCCACAAAGAAAACAGGTTATTCCAAACCTGTACAGATACAGCATTCATAGAACTAAGAGATCCACGCTGCAATTTATGCGGATTACAAGAACGACAAGAGAGAAAAGCAGGATGCCTGCCTGGAACATCTCCTGTGAAATTAACTCCAAGTCGTTGATGCACCACCCAAAACTCCCTCTTCTCATCAGGAAATATCAACCACGCTATTCTCTGAAAAAGCATCAGCATTTCCAAGCAGCTATTAGCCAGGGGGACGTTTTAGCTGCTTTGCTGTCTGCAGCGTCTCTTGTCATCTTGCATGCGTGACACAAGCTTAACAAAGTGAGTCTGCACTCTATTGATTTCTCATTAGAAAGCATGCCTTGCATTTTGGACAGCAACAAGAGGGGGAAAAAAACCAACAGGGAACAAAGCTGGTCAAATAGAAGCCAAACAATCTCTGGTGCTTCACTTCTTATGTCGTCTGAATGCTGACAGCTTGATGTCTCTGGGTAATGCCACACAAGGGAAATTAGCACCATAGCACTCTTAGGCACCGCCATCTGCATGTCAACGTATGTAGAAATTTGTGCAGGCAGTTATAAAGCCAGACTGATAAAAAGGACTTGATCTTTTGCATTTCTCTGACTACACTTATTTCCTGGAGGAAAGTGCTAATTAAAAATAACCCAGTATCGTTCCAACATAACTGCAGCCGCACTAGGCTTCTTCCCTGCTGTGCTATGGCAGAAGCTTATTAGTTCATCCCACTCCAGCATATGGCAGGTTTTGGAATAGGAAATTTCCACTATCAGAGGAGACAACGCTAAAAATACAGGTGTTTTGGGACCCTCACCCTAACTCAGAAGGGAACATAAAACCAAAGAGAAACTGCTCCTGTGTCTAACGGGCACATCTGACAGTTCCATACACAAAAGCAAGCTAATAAGAATTAAATTTTTTTAAAAATTGATCTGATTTTGCCTCTTCCTATCGTCTGTCTGCCTCTCAGCCAACACAACACTCCCCAGATAAGCAAAGAGGTTTCAGGACCAAAGGACACAGAGAAAACTGAGAATACAAAGCTCACACGCCCTTTGTCTACACTTTCTGGAGGTTTCGCCAGTAGCTATTCTTTTATTAGCGATTTGTTTGTCTTCATTTTAAAAAAGTATAAGTATCTATTCAGTTCTGAGACTAGCAAAGCTTCAACAAGCAGGAATCTGGTCTCTCCTTTCTGCTGTGCTTACAGAACAGACCCAGAAAGCTTTTCAGCAGACGTTGGCAATGGAAGAGCTGCAAACTAGCTTGCAGCAAGCTGCTTTGGACGCGAAGGGTGCCAGGCTTCGTCGTCGGTATTGCAAGCAGACTTTGGCCTGAATTAAAAACACAGTGTGTGAAGCTAGAGAACCAAAACCATTTGAAGACGGCACGGATAGGATCTGCGCCTGAAAACAGGAGTGAGAATGCACCTTCACCAGCCAGATATTCAGGGAAAACGGTGCCGGGCTGCTATGCCAGATGCAAAACCGAGCTCCTTTCAATGGCAGAATTTTTAAACCACTTCAGAGCCACTTGCTTTGACCAACTCTCTTATTCATCACCGTGTAAGTGGACACACAGAGAGAAGTAGCTGGTTTCAGACCACCAGGATACCAAAGCTGCAATAGTTTCCTCACGAGGTGGTCGGGGAAGCCAACGCAACCAGAGGATTATTTGGTTAATAATGCAGATGGAATAACCGGGGTCACATTTGAGGGAAGATTGTGAAAGCTGCTGCAGATTCACCCCAGCATCCACTCGGATGTTAATGAGCGCCTCAAATATTTGGAAAAAATTAAGCAATCTGCTGTTGTGCAAAGGCCCATCACAAGACTTTCCACAACGTCGCTCTGCTTTTTATTGGACCCCAGGTTGGAAGTGCATTTTGCTCTGTAAAGTTAATTTTACTCTGCTTCACATTTTACCCAAAGTCCAAATTGCTTTCTTTGTAGCTTTGAATTTAAAATTCAGATAAATACATTTTTTTTCAATCTCACCTGCTACCAGAGGCAGCATTCATAAGTGCCAGGAAGTATATATTCAGCAGAATATATCTATTTTTTTTATTCCAGTCCTTATGGGAAATCAAAATTTTAAAACTGCTTAAAAGCAGCTGGCCACTATAAGAAACCTTTTACCTTATTAACTGGATTCCCAGTCTGATCTGATACAAACATGCCAGCGATGCATGAACTCGAATCGCTCCTTACCTTCGTGCCACTCTGATGGCACAAAGCAATTCTCAGCAAATTGAGCAGCACTTGCTGCAAGTCAACCACAAAAATCATAGGGCTTAATAACAAGCAGCTTTCGGGCGGCGGCAGGCACTTCGATAACAACCTGCCACTCTTCCTGCATCACTCGAGCCTCCTCTCGCTCCTGCCAGGGGTTTCAAACCATGGGCACTGATGGCTTTGGCATTAATTGCAGTGTACGTTGCCAGAGCTGACAACGTTGCTTTCCCCTCCCAGCGCCTTGCTTGTGTCTCTCAAGCAGTCGCATCCATCGCGTACCGAACTGGCTAGCAGGAGAGGCCAGGTGGATCCAAGCTTGCTCTTTTCCAAAGCCCAGGGGAAAGTGGAGCAGTTATCCCCGTGCTCTAATGCCCCTAATAATAAGTTTGATTTTATAGGCTCCGTATTCTCCCCAGCCTCCCAGCAGAGATCAAAGACAGCTATGTCTGGGTGTGTGCATGCACATACATGCATGGAGAAGACACATTAATTACGGTCTGAAAATTTCTCTGCTAGAAAAAGAACTGGTTCCCTCTTTGTCACTTACCTCTCCCCCACAAAAACTCACGCTGGCCCAATTTACTCCTTGAAAACAAGCCTGGATTGCAAATGACCCAGGGAGAGGAGGCACCGACTGAGCGTACCTTGGCTGAGAAACGGGCGCTTTGAAGAACAGACACTCGGCACCAACGCGGGCTTTGATGCTGTAGCACAGACCCAGCGACTTGTCCCTCAAGCTTTACCCTCCCTGTCCAGGCAGCGGCCGGGCCAGCAGTCGCCCCAGGGAGCCTGCCCGCCTCGTGGAGAGGACGTGTTGGTGGCCAAGTGGCTGCGTCACTGGGTTGCTAATTCCATAGGCGCTGCTGACGGCACGACTGGAGGAAAATCAGGAAACTCTGATCTTCCTTTGGCTGACTTGGGTACAAAAAGGGAACAGCGCTGGGAACGCGCAGACGATGCCGCAGAGCTTTCAGCTGGGATTATAAGTCAAAACTGCCTCATAAGAGCTCGGGAGAAGCATCCCTTGGGCCAAAAACTGCACAGAGTTTTGACATCATCTTCTGGCCACCACTAGAAAGAGAAAGCAGAACTCCCTCCTGGAGGGACCACAGCCTGAGCACCGGGTGCTTTGCGTCTCGGAGGGGAGTCGATGGGGCCACGGTGGCCACCGACAGCCGAAGCCAGCCCAGGCTATGGCCTGTGATGCCCTGTCTGGTAGCATGGACATCTCATAGCAGCTCCCTCAGGCTGCCACACCACGTGCTGGGGCTGTTGGTCGGGCACAGACCGACGTCAGGAAGGATCTGGTGCCTTTTGCTCCCTGTTTGCAAGACGTGGCCTCTGAGGGGGTGTAACAAAGCAGTGGGAGGGAAAGTATAAAGTACAGGTTTAGTCGGGTGACTCCATCGAGCCTGCAAGGTCTGTGCACACCTTCACAAATTGACCCCAGGTGCTGAACCAGCTGGAATGTGCTCAGGGGGAAAACGTGTATAAAGAGTTGACAAGACTCACCCTTTCTCTCGCCGGGGAGGTGGGGAGGCTGGCTTTGTAGCAAGGGATGTCTGGGCATGCCAACCCCAGCGAGGGAGCACGTTTGTGCCACTCAAGAGGTGGGTCTATTGCTACGCACCAGCAGACTGCTGGTTCCTCCAACTCGTACGCGTCCCCTGGCCTTGGCTAACACTTCAAAGGACAACTGTCTTTGTTCCTACCATGCATGAATACCCCAGCTCTTGCCAGGTAACTATCCTATGCCTCCAGAGCTCTAGCAACAGGCTTTGGATGTTTTCTAAGCCCAGCAGGAGCACTTCTGCCTCCGCCACTACTGTCCAAATTTCTTTGTAAAACAGACAATCCTGTTCCTTCATCTTCCCACTTTTAAACACGAAACAGTAACTGTTTCATGCTAAATAACAAGTGTTTCATGCTTGACAAACTGGTTGGGTTTTTGTGGGTTTTTTTTCTGCTGGTGTAAATTGCTGCTAGACTGTTGTCCTCCAAAACCTCCCTGTCTCAGCCCCCGCAGATACCCAACTGTACCCTCAGACCCCCCTTTGAGCATTCTCATGGTGCTGTACGCTGGAGGTGACAGCCTCCCTCTTGCTGAGCTCACCTGGCTTGACATCCTGCTGCAGCTACTACTGGAAGGGCATCGCCAGACCACCGCCGTCGCGCTGTGCCCCACACATCCCATGCCTTCTCCAGCTGGTGGGGTCCCATGGCCAGAGCAGGACAAGGGCGCTCCCTTCCAACAGAGGCAGGAGGAGGATGAAGCACACAAATAATCAAGGCTGGGGGTGGAGGGAGTACAGAAAATACATGCGTGTGCACGTGCCATGGTGATCCGGGGGTCTTCCAGCTCTGGGTCTCAGCATGAGAGCTGTCATCAGGCCACGGAATAAAAGACACTGGCATTATGCTCGACAAATTTGCATGAGGAGTGATAACAGAAAATCCAACTGAATTTCTAACTTCAGCCAATTGTAAAGACAGAAAGGTTCCTCAACGCAACACGAAGTATTTAATTCTCTGATAACAGAGTGAAATAAAGATAGCGGGGGGAAAGCAAGAGCTCGCTATCAATGGAAACAGAGAAAGGGCCACTGATATTTTAAGGCATTCACCTTTAGGTTATAAGCCGCTTATCTCAGACTGCTACATATGTGGTCTCCTTGGGAACCGAGTCAGACAATAAATCAGATGTGCCAACATTTATCAGAAGCTCCAACTAGCCAAAAACATCAGCTCTCCTAAGAATGCCAGATCAGTTCTGCAAGACACAGGGCCAAGCCTGGAGTCACTCCCGAGGCACGCAGCAGGGCTAAGAAATGCTTCAAAATAAATGTCAATTAGATTCCTGCTCCTTGTCGCCGTGTCCTCTTGGAGCCACGGGCTGTTCCAGCAGCTTTAGAGGAAGGTGAAAGGAGAAAAATCAACCGGGCATCATGTAGGCATGGTTAATGTGCACATCAGGACAACATCTGCGTAACATGTGCCCAGTCAGCCACAGAAATGATCCTACCCGTTCTCCTCACAGTTTGAAGCATGTAAGAGATTATTCTTGTCTTAGTCTGAACAGGGCAGGGGGGTAAAAGCAATATATGGATAGAGTCGTGGTAAAAATAAAAACAGCTTGGGGAAAGTCAGCAAGATCATTGTATGAATATTCTCTCACTGCAAGTCTCCTGCCAGACACAAGGAAAAAATCCAGACATTTCACATGTCAAAAACAAACAAACCCATCTCAACCAAATCTCTTTCTTTAAACTGGTGAAAATTTCCCAACCACTTCCAAAATGTTCAGCTGCTTATGCATAACCAAAAGAACGTCACGAAAGGCGTTCTGGGGCAAAGACTCGGTCTCATTTACAAGGGATTTGGGCAGGAATTAACTAGTGGGAAAGCAACGGTGGCAGCATCGCTTGGCGAGCCTCACTCACCCAGCGCTCCTGACTCCTGGAGGCATCAGACATACGTGGTGTATGTATGTGGACGTACGGTGGCGGGCATGTGATTCGGTAAGCGACCCACGAACCAGGAGCAAACACCTTCAGCAGCAGTGTCGGTGGAGCTGGGGGAAACCAGTGCTCACAGCACAGCTTTGCTTGTGGCCCAAAAGAGGAAAAAGTCACTTTTTTCCCCTCCAACACTGTGAAGTGACCCAAGCGATTTATATATATTAAAAAATTTAAAAACATATAAGTAAAACAGCTTGCATGTGGCCTGGCCACATGCTGGCAACCGTATTTGCCAGGAGCGACACTCGGTGCCCTCTGTCCGAGCACAGATGGTTCCAGCTCCCTGGCTGCCCCAGAGCCCCACGGGCAGCACGGCCACAGCCCCCGAGGGTGGGCTGGGTGGTGGGGCTGGGCGGTGGGGTTTGGGCAGTGGGCTTGGCTGGGCTGGGCGGTGGGGCTGGGCTGGGCGGTGGGGTTTGGGCGGTGGGCTCGGCTGGGGTGGGCAGCAGCCCCCCTGCAGGCTCCGGACGCCCCTGCCAGCCCGCAGTGTCCCCGGGGCAGAAAGTCCCCCCGCAGCCCCCTCCCCTGCAGGGAGCCGGGAACGATCCAGCCCCCACCTGCAGCCACATCTGCCGGGGAGCAGCAGACCGAGGGGTAATTCCGTGTCACTTTGGGGGGGGGGGGGGGCAACGGCCCCCCCGGCACTGGCTGACCCCTAGCTCTGCCCATGCCACCCCCAGCACTACCTGACACCCACTCTGCCCGTGCCCACCCACTCCCCCCCCAATCACTGCCGGACCCCAGGACTGCCCATGCCGCCCCCCCCCCCCAGCACTATCTGACACCCACTGCTGCCCGTGCCCCTCCCCTCCCCCCAAGCACTGCCCGACCCCCGCCACTGCCCGAGCCCCCCCGAGCCCCCCCCGGCCGCGCCCAGCGGCAGCCGGAGCCACGGCGCCACCTGCCGGAGCGCGGGGGCAGCGCAGCGCTCCTGGGACGCGCCCTTGTAACTGGGGGGGTTGGGGGTTTGGGGGTTTTTTTCCCTTTTCCTGCCGTGACCGTGGGACAGGGACGCGGCCAGCTCGGGCCGGTGGCCCCCCGCACGCAATGCACCCCCAGTGTCCAGCGTCAGGACGGGGGGAGCCCCGCTTCCCAGAAAATAAGGAGCCGCTGTCAGGCAGGGGGTCTCATCGGGGGCTGCCACCCTTCCCTCTGCGCGAGTCACCGCTGAACCCCTCCTGGGGTCACTCCCTGTTGGCAAAGGCAGAAACGAGGAGAAAAAGTCCGTAAAGTCTCAGAAATGGTTCACTACAGCCTGCGCTGGGGTTCCCCCCGCCAGCCGTTCGGCCTGACTTCCCCGACCCCGCTGCAGCTGGGCTTTGACTTTGTGGCCATGGAAAATCTGCCCGTCACCAAAACGGCTCCTGAACACCGTCACGGCCAGTACCTCTCCCTCGCTGGCCAAACCAAGCCAATCCTTGGAGAGCGCGAGGACTGGGACTCGGCTTCCCCCTGGCAAACTTCTCCTCTTGGAATCCGTGCTGGAGTTCAGCCCGTACTTACTGGTCTGTTTTCCCGCAGAAGGGCCACCAAGTGAATAGCAGGTAGCGGAGAGCCATTTACATCCAATTAAGTAACTCCTCACCTATCCGAGATGATCAAAAAAGAAAGAAAACAGCTACTGAGGGGGTCATGCGGAGAGAAGGCCTTTAGCAGGGGTAATCGTGGGTGTCAGGATTCAGGAACATCCAGAAGTTCACAGCTTAACAAGCTTTGATTTAAGATATTGGAGCAGGGTGCCCAGAGCAGCTGTGGGTGCCCCATCCCTGGAAGGGTTCAGGACCAGGTTGGACGGGGCTGGGAGCAACCTGGGCTGGTGGCAGGTGTCCCTGCCCGTGGCAGGGGGTGGGAACCAGATGGTTTGTCAGGTCCCTTCCAACCCAAACCGTTCGATGGTTCTGTGGTAACTTTGCACCCACGCTGCAGCGCTGAGCTTTTCAGGAAACAAGCAATCCTTGGGGATCACGTGGGAACAACTACTTAAAACAGTCTTTCCCCATAGCAATTCCCTTTTTTCTGTCCCCTTCTCTCCCTCAGCCATACTGCAACTTTGAAAGGAGCAAAAGCAGTTACCTGGGATGTCAGAAAGGTTGTGCTGTTTTACTGCATGTCCAGTTGCATGCTTGAGCTTATCTTACATTTCCCAGATCTTAGATTATCTTAAAATTCCCAGGTCGCTGCTGCTGCCTGGCCAAAACGTTACAGAGTTCCCAGCGTGACCGTGGCAAATATTTACTTGGACAAAAATTCAGGACTTGTTTTCCTCTTGCTCTGCAGAAGAGCTGGTTAGTGCCTCAGCCCTTCACCACGAACACAGATTCTCCAGGGACTCCAGCTGTTCGGATTGGGAAGAACCTGGAGGGATGAAAGAGGGGCAGGACCAGCCGAGCCCCCCCATCACCCTTGGCCCCAGGGCTGCCCAGCACCCTCAGCTCGGAGCTGAGCAACCTCACGCTTCCCCCAGTCAGCCCCACGAAAGCAGAACTATTGAACTGATTCATTTTGATTTCCTCCGTTAACAACTGGCCTGTCTGAAGTGAAGCAAAACCAAGCAAATAAGGTGAACAATGAGGTTTTCAGAGGAGGCAGAGTCAGATCCCCATCATTAACACTTAGGTAGTTTTTAAACATTTCCCAACACTGTCATGGTTCTCTATGGTGACAGACTCTGCTGCTGCTTCACTTGGCTCCAAGCTGAAGTCCAAGACAAAACAACAATAAAATTCTACATTTAATCTAACACAGCCTCCCAGCAGTATACACTTTGTTGGGACTTATTAACCAGCTCCCAGCTCATTCCCTGCATAATCAGTTTGTACTTCAAAGTCTCCGCCAGCAGACAGAGCTAAATGATGGTGTTAAATTCACTCATGTATAAAATTAATTAGTTTTGGGGCAGGACAGTGGATATTGGTTGTCAGAAGTTGGGATATTAGTCGAATAGGGTTGCCCAGGGCTCTGGGGACCTTTGTAACTTCCCAAGCAATGCCTCGTGCTCTTGTATCCCCAACGTGCTCTTTCAAGCGGGGTGCACGAGAAGAGCACCGGCGGCTCCCTGCAGTGAATTGTTCGGGACTACGGGAATTATCCCCGAGCGGAGAAAAAGGCTGTGCTTGCTCCCATTAAAGCAGAGGGACTGCTCCCTCACTCAGCTTAAACGCACGCCTGCCAGGTGAAGACACGTCAGGTCAGACACCGACATTGCAATTCCCCTCCAAACTGCTGCACCGTCAGGGCTGCTTGGCTCCCCGTCCCGCTGTGCAGGGAGAGGTCTCCAGGCCAGGCTTCCCAAGAGGCTGTCAGTGAGTCTAGGGTCGGCTGGGACCCCAGCCTGGCTGCTGGGACCAGCAGGGGATTCTGTTACACACGGATCACCAGGAGGGAAAACAGCATCTGGCTCGTCACCCGCTGAAGCAGCGAGCACAGGTCACGTCAGGGAGCTGTCCCTTTTCCTCTGCATCTCTGGTTTCCTTCTAGGATAATCCTATCCCAATTAGCTTTTGAGGACTTAGGCATTAATTTAATTATTTTTAAGTCTCACCATTGAAACTAACAATAGAGGAGAGCCTGGACCCGTGCGGCACCAGGGGCAGGTCCAAGCCTCCTTGCCTCGCTTGGCTAAACACAAGGGGGTCAGCAGCGATTTTCACATTTCCCCTTAATCCAACACTTAGCTGTAAATCTGCCCTCCTCACCGGGGAGGAGCAGCGCTTGCTCTCACCTCCGTGTGACAGGCGCAATGCTGATAAGCCTCGGGGTGGGATTTGATGCCCTGAGTTGATATGGATGATCCGCAAGGAGAGCCAGCGGCTTGCTGCGTTACGGTCCCGGACCCTCCTGGGGACCATCCCTTTGGTGCCCAACAGGGAGCCAAAAGCTGCTCAGACACAACCAGGCACAGGCTGTCCCCTAAACACCAGTTCATATATACAAGTTCGTAAATATGGAGCTTTGGAAAACCAAGGGCAAAACCACCCACACAAATCTCCATCTAACCAGGGACAAGAAGACTGCAGCCCTTGCTCGCTCTTTTTTTTTTTTTTTGTGGCCATACAACCAGGGCATGGGAAAAAACAAGCATCTTTCCCTCCCTCCCACCTTAGCCACGCTCTGTGATTCCCCACGCTCGCCCACTGCTGCAGCTAATGCCGTGTCTGAGCCCCCCCGAAGACAGGATGCAGATCAGATGTAATTATTTTGTTGCTGCTACAGCAATACCCATATTCTCATGCCCACATAGAAACCCTAAAGAAAAATCACCTGTTGATGCTTGACCTGCACGTTAATTTGGTTCATTTTCTAGATGACAGCAGCTCGGTGAGACAGGGAGATAATGGAAAGGCCAATGAAGAAATCCATTGATTTCAGTCTGTGGTTTCCCCACCGGCAGGCTCTCACTACAGACTGCAATTTGCTCGCATGATGAAGTGATAATCCATTACAGCCAAAAATACTGGTCCACAGATCATTGGAATTATAAGTGATAAAACTATGCATTTGGCAGGTTCCAAAATGTCATTATTCTGAGACACAGGGCAACATTCCCCATTTGCAGCAGCGCTAAGTACGTCCTTGTGGCCTTTCAAATCTGTTGTGCAAATGCATATGAAAATAGCTTTTAAGAGATGCCTCGGCAATTAGCGCTGTACGCACAGGGAAGAGTCAGAACAAAGCAATTGTCTGGGAATGTCAAAGGGTGTTCTCGGGAGGCGCACAGACCGGGCTGCCACAGACTAATCAGCCTTCGACTGAAATAATCCCTTCAATCTATGAGCTGCCCAAAAAATAAGTGTTATACTCCTGACACGGCTTTTACCTTCACTCCCCATTATCAGGAGCTTAGAGGCACCGAGTCAGATACTTCTGAAAATCAATTTCTGAGGAGGGGGCAGAATCATTTCTGTTCCACGCTGCTCAAATACCTTGGACAATCCACATGAAGTGAAACAAGTTGCTTTTTGTAAGAGCTCTCGATTGTTGGGTTTTACCATCAAAGCAAACCACTGTTCTGAATGACGACTGCTCTCTCCCCAGAGAATCCCCGCTCTGCAAGGAGCTCTTCGGATAAAGACGGACAATCTTCCTAATTTGTACATCAAAAATACCAATTTCTGGCAGTTCTTCACAAGAGCCCCAAAAGGAGGCAAAGGTTGAACCTCAGGTTTTAAAAAAAAAAAAAAAAAAAAAAAGAGGAAAAATTGAGATGCAGAAGAGTATTTAGAGATTTACCCATGGATCCCTGGGAGGTTTAAACCTGATTTCCTATCGAGTTGAATAACGGCCCACACACCGAGGCACACACCCGAGCTCGGTGGCGAACACACACCCCATAGCACCAACGTTAGCAGGCATAATCCCAAATTCTCACTGCAACAAGTGTCCGTTCAACATCCCAGATGCTGGGGAACGGCATCCATGGGGTCTTCAAACCCATTCAGGGCAGAACAGGGACAACACAGCTCAGTGCTGGTGCTGGGTGCAGGATACGTCCCGCAGAGCCCACCCCAGCCGGCAGCACCCCCCAGCACCGGCACTTTCGCCTCGGCACCGACGATGCTGCCGGGAACAGGTCTGGGCTGCCTGATCTGACCTCGCCACCCACCTCCAGGCAGGCGGTACATGGTGTGCAGCCGCTGTACTTTATCACCTTCTCCTCAGACACCCCACATTGGGAGAGGATTAAACAGCATTAATTGCCTTCCCAAAGGCTCCCATCCCACCGCTCTGCCTGCCGAAGAGCCGAGGCGAGCGCAGTTTGAGGATTATCGACTCTTGTCCTAACCAAAGGACAAAGAGGTGGTGGGTGGGTGTTGCTGGAGCTGCAGGCAAAGAGCTCACCACACTTGTGCAACCCCCTGGAGCCGGTGCTGGCTCCCAAACAAGCCGGTGCTGGCTCCCAAACAAGCCCCGACAGCAGTGATGGCAGTGCCGCAGCCCCGTGTCGAGCATGTTGGTGGGTAGGGGGGAAAGGACTCCTTGGTGAGCTGCCACCCCCTACCATCCCCTCTGCCGTTTTCCGAAGGGATGAAGCTGCATCTCCCAGTTCACACCGAGAAAATCTGCTCCCCCAGGTCACGGAACAGAGCTGGGGCAGCAAATTCTTTCCTTTGGCACACAGGGCTGTGATGCTCTCCAGCCTCCGCAGCTGGGACCACCACCCCAGCAATTCCCACAACAGCGGGGACCCTCAGAGCACGGTAAGGAACCACGGGTGCCCAGGAATCAAGAGATGCAGCGAGAAACCACCAAACAAAGCCAGCATCCCGGCATCCCAGCTCCATCAACGCTACACGGCTCTTCTGCCCACAGTCATTTAATTAGGAGTAGCAGGCAGCACATTTAGAGCACAGCTTTCTGCTTCGTTTGCAGGAACCGCAGCACAGGGAGGAGGCAGACCATTAGGGCTACGTTTCCTAGGAGATTTTCACACACTAAGATGGGGGGGAGAAAAAAAAAATAAAAAGACAAAAAAAAAAGACCCACGTTTCATGCAAGCTAAAGGTAGTAATTCCACTAGCGCTCCATATCTGTTAAGCATGTTGAGCTACACTACTAGTGAAATTGCAATAATGCACTTGAATTGGACTTATTTTGCTCTACTCTCTGCACACACAAAAAGGTAGTGAGAAAAGCAAAGAATTTGCTCAAAAAGCTGAAAAGAAGCAGCGCATCTAACAGCAGTGCTTCTAGGGGCCAAGCCCTGGTTCTGTGAACTTGTCGCTCAGCATCTTGAAGCCCCTTAGCTCAACATCCAAGAGCTTTTGGGGTAATAATATCAGGGCAGGTGAGACTTGCCCAGGGTTTTAATTGATCAACCTCAGTGCTGGTCACTCAGCGGGGAGCGGTGTCACCGAGGCAGCTGCACGATCCCGGACAAGTTTTGCTGTATTTGGGTATAACCTGAGCCTGGCAAAGCAAGAACAACCTTTAATCATGAAGCCTTGAACTTTGCTTTAGCGGGGAGAGTAGAGAATGCTGCAGATATTTTCCCTGTGATTCATCATTTTCTAATATATTGTCCTGCAACAGCTGCTCCTCTCCTTTCATAACCCTGATTGATGCCTCTCTCACCTGGAAGGCAATGGGTTCTGAATAACTGCAGCGTTTCCAGCAGGCAAGCAGGGGAACGGTAGACAAAGCAGGTCTGAGGTCATGGAGAGGTTCTTGTTCACTTCCCCCCTGTACTGAGATTTTCAATTAAATGTATCTTAAATCCTGGGCTCTTCTTTGTCTGCACCAGAGGGGAGGGAGGAGGGCAAGGGCAGCAGCCCCCCCCCCCCCCCCTCCCCAGAGCATGGGATGTCTCCAGCATCCCTGGACCCAGCCAGACTACCGTAACCCTGATTTCAGCTGCAGATGCTGCTGGAAGGCGACGTGGGCTGCAGCAGCTGTAGGTGCTGATGCCTGAAGCTGCCCCAGCACCCACCCCACGTGAGTTGCCCGTGGTGGCCAGCTCTGCCTCACAGACCTGTCCCCACGCAGCCACGCTGGGGGCTGGCACCTGGGAATTGCCCGCGCGACCCACGCACATTTCCTAGCAAGGTCTTTATTCAAGATAACACAAAACCTCTCCTCTCTCTAGGCTCGTAGGGCCTGAAACCCCCATGCACAGGTCAGACCTGCACGGTATAAAGCAAAATACAGGATGGGAACAAAGTACCTGTCCCAGCCTGGCCACGGTGTCACCGCTGCCGTGGTTAACCGGCTTGGCCAGCCGTCCACACCGGAGCTAACAGGAATAGATTGTCCCCACAGCAGCCCATCACCAGAGGACAAGAACAAGCCATTTGTTTCCAGCCTTGAAATGTAATT